>NW_025408659.1:1251728-1877593 GCF_019609905.1 Fusarium poae
CGGAGCCCGTAGTCCTTATCGACCCATTGTCCACATACTGCTAGCATACCATGCCGATGTGGCGATGTCCAGAGGTCAGATGAGATGTGAATCATCGAAACGGCAGACCAAAGGGATTGTGCCAAATGATCGGCGTATAACTCATAGTTCGCTGAAATATAGCGCATTACTGTACGTCGGGAAGTGATTAGGCTATACTCGATAGCAGGATTGCATGCTAGGGCCAGGTCCTTTAGCTCATCCCACTCAACCTGTCAGTCAACCATCGAAAAGGCCACCCTGCGACGCGTAACAAGGCCGATGATAGCGTCGATATAGGCCTGCCGATTGAAGGCATTCCGTAATGCTGCCGCGGATGGCGTGGTGGATGAGGTGATATACGTGTCGAGAGATTGCTGAGATCGATTCTGCCGGCTGGAGAGCCCGATCAGACACGGGTGGTGATTTCTTATGTGACGCCGCGCATTGCCCTTATAGCCATCCTTCCATGGGCTCGCCTTGCAGTACAAGCAAACATATAAAGCGCGAGGCTTTGCCTTCTCTCTGGTGAAAAATCTCTCAGCATCGATGAAGTCGGGATTAGAAGAGGGTGTGCTGGGCACATAAGATGATTCCGATAGTTACCATAGCGATGGCTTAATGGTATAGGTAATGAATTCAAGAGAGAGAAAGTCTGTTGGCCATCGCCATTGTAGCTGCGGAACTTGTATTGAAGCTTCCGAACGGATGAGTATGAGCCATTGGCCGCTTTGCAACAAAGTAAATTTGCAACAAGCTAACTTAACTTAGACTAAATCAAGGGTTGAAATAGTGGGGATGCCGGCGTGAGTTTCATGAGTTAACTCATGAGTCAGCGGCGATAACTCAGACTCAACTCATATGAGTTTTGTGAGTTTGAGTTATGAGTTAACTCATGAGTTAAGGTTTGAGTTAACTCAAATGCCCAGGTATGGCAGCGAAGTCGAGATGCCCTCATCGCCGCCCTGTGCACCTGACTCTGAGTCATCACTTGTTGAACAGTAGGATGGCCGCACGGGGTATCGTGTGACCTATCGGTCAGCTGTCGGCGACCCTAGACCCATTCAGGAAAGCATAATAAGCAGACCCCTCTCCAAGGAAGGCGGGGGAAAAAAAGTTGAACAAGACACATACAATTAAGGACATCAAGGCGCACGCGATCCGTTCAACAGAAGGCAAGTAATTGATCAAACGGATGTTGATGCGCAGGCGGTGGCTGGCCCATCGAGAAGTGGTGGTCAAGGAGGGCCTACGCGAATGAAGGAAAGGCGATGTGGAGCGTGCGGCAAGACAGGACATAATGCAAGGACCTGTCAGATAGTTGTCGCTATGTCTCTAGAAGAATATAGCGATTAATTTTACTTAATTAATAGTCTGTTGTGTTTTTATCGCTATTTCTATCTGAGATGTTGGGATGTTGTGTTGCACTCGCTTGTCTGTTGCACTCGCTTATCAACTACGTTATGTTGTTTATATTGCGCAGTAGTACTGGGTGAACAGTATATTTTCATCAAACTTGGTTTTTCATTGTTGAGATGAGAGTTCTTCTCGGGTTTATATCTCTAGTTGATTTCATCTGGGACTTTAAACTTTATATCTAGGGCTTTCAGACTAACAGTCTGAATCCTGAAGATAAGGGGGATTCCCAGTTTTCCAACACCTCATCAAGCCAGTTGGCTGCAAGCAAACTCCACTCCAGGGCCGTTCTCGGCCAATCGTAAAATCCCAATTTGATGACGTAAGGATAAGTGCGAAATGACAATACAGGCCGCCCGCGGCTCATTTCTCAAAGACAACTGGGGCTATGCTCAACTGATGCGAAATCGCAGATTCATTACACTGATCATCACGACAATCTCTTCATTCTTCCCTCGTATGCCATAGTTCTTCTTTGTCCTTTCATTGCACGACTCATTGCTTGTATCCGCAAATCCCTCCATCTCTCACTCTCGACGCGTGCATACCTGACCGCGTCAAAACGCCACAATGGGCAATCGCAAGAGATTGCAATCTGTCGTGGAGGAGAACCGCGCTTATTGCCCTTTTACGATTTCTTACGCGACAGGTCCTTCGCGCGCCGATCAGGAACGCCATAAGAACAAGAAGCAGAAGTGCGAACACCAAGATGACGATAAGCGAGTTCAACTTCAAATCTCTCCCTTCTCCCCAACCGGCAGGTTCAAGACCCACGACACCATGGATCTACATTACATGGTCGAACCCAGGAAACAATGGCAAGATATGACGCGCTACAACAGCTTTGTCCGTGAGTATCCGATGAAATCTCGCCTTCTTCAGTATGGCTGATTCTTGACAGTCAACAACGTCAAGTACTACAGCGAAGGGTTCGTTCAGGTTGCCAACGAGTTTACCATTGAGCAACAAAAGTATCAACGTGATGGCAAAGGTAGCTTTGAGAAGAACAATGATGACTGGGTCGCGCGCGTCCTCGAGATTCGTGCTTCCGATGAGCATCACGTTTACGCCCGCGTCTACTGGATGTACTGGCCCTATGAGCTGCCTCGCGGAACCCATGACGGCAAGAAGACTGTGCAAGGTCGCCAGCCGTACCATGGCGCTAAGGAACTGATCGCCTCCAACCACAGTATGTTCTAGCATACTGACCGATATTATGCTGTGCTGCAGCGCGTCTAACCGACTTTTCTAGTGGATATTATTAATGTTGTCAGTGTTACAGGACCCGTCACCGTCAATCAATGGATTGAGTTCGATGACGAGGAGATTACAGACGAGCTTTACTGGCGTCAAGCATACGACTGCCGTACCTCGGAGCTTTCCGTATGTTGCGTGGTACCTCATCTTGACTCCGCAAGCGCTAATATGCATATAGTCGGTTGAACTTATATGCAAATGCCAAACTCCCGCCAACCCCGATAAGACCCTTATAGGATGCACGAGCTCGGAGTGCGGGAAATGGATGCATCAGGAATGTATGGCCCACGACATTCTCATGCAAGTATACGAACGACTGGGAACCGATAAACCTCATCGAACCGAGGGATCGATGGTGGAGAAAAAGAAGCTCGAGGAGGCAACGGATCCTCTACCGCCCGTCGATGCCGAGGAGCAGAAGACCCAGTCTACGGTCGATGTCCGGGATGGGACAACTCAAGTCAATATCCACGTCAAGAAGGCTGTTCGCGAAACGCCTCGTGAGACTGAAACCCCAGCAGCTGGGCCAACGCCCTCTAGGTCTATCACCACCGCATCGGTTAAGGGATTGGCCAAGACAGGCCGCAAGAAGAAGATCGCAGACTCCAAGCCATACCAAGGACTCTTTGAGGCCAACCTCAAAATGCGAGACGGGCCCACAGCGTGGGAGATCCGCGACCTGCGTGAAAACGTAACAGGTGGTGATAAGACTTGGACTGAGAAGGCCTCGTGTTTGGAATGCGGCGCTAATATCGACTAACTACTTAAGAAACGGACTATATGACTACAACGGGTTTGCTTATGTGAGTAGAGTTATCGAGGTTTTGGTGGTGGCGAAGTTCGAGATTGCTTAGGCTAGTCATTTGACACCATACGTGGCTCGTGGGAAATCCACGCTTGTAACATTATCATCTCGACGTCGTTGCCTACCCAATAAGGGTTGCACAGCGATAGGCAGAGACCAATCGCCCTAAGTAGCCAAAAATAAATTAAGTTAAACTGAACTATATTGCCCGTTGGCTCATGTGGGCCCGAAGGGCCCAGGCGAGCCAACCTAGCAAGTCTTATCACTCTATCTGCGCGTAATAGCTGCAAAGCGAAGGGATTTGCCTCTATAGATGGATGGCGTGGAAAGCTCAGGGTTGATAGATCGTCAGATGGGGGAGTATGAGCAGCCATGGTTGAAGGGTAAAGGATAAAAGGTTATTATTCATTGGTTAAATGTATTGTGCCCTGTAAGGGCCGGTGAACGATTGACATTGACATTATGCCGTACCAATCCTCTTGCTTATAGTTATGGGACTGCAATTCAAATCTGCAGTCAAACTACACAGTACGTACATACCGTCGGTGGTTGGTCTAAGAATCCTGTCTCTTGGAAAAACTGATTAAATTGGAACACACCACCTTTTCCGCTGTCACGGCTGCTGACCACAATGTCGCAGAGACGTATGTCATGTTTTGGATTTGGCACACCACCGCCGATATCGACGAGGAGTCCGATGCCGATATTCGGGAAGCTGCCAAGCATGTCTCCTGCTACTGCCGCGGCAACAGCCGTATCGTACTCATTATCAAGCCAGTCGGCAACCCCTACTTACCTAAGACTTAGAAGCACGGGAAATCAGGAGGCAGCTTTCGGAGATAGCCGATATCAACTCACGACTGTCCAGCTATGGCTGCCATGTGCCAAAATGACGCACTAATACAGTCCGTTCAACGGTCAGCTGTTTCTACAGCTGAAATGAACAGATCAAGTAATTCATCTCTCAAAGTTTGGATGTTTTGCAGTATGCAAAGGTTGCTTTCAATGACCTGACCAAGGTTCCGATCAACTACACCAACTACAATTTTCGACCCAGAGTAGTGTAAGTGTAAATTATGTAAGCAACTGTCCGGTGTAGTGGGTGTAGTGTGCTACACCAGCGCCTTTGGTGGATGTAGTTGACGGTTGGTTTGTCGTACACTTCGCTCACGTGACTTGCGCTCTTGATCATGGATGGTACTACCCTCACTCTCTCCCTCGTCGCCCTGAGCCCTCAGCCATGCCGTTGCTTGTTCTGCTAATTCGCCATCACTCATCCCAAGACCCTCATAAATCTACTCTTCCTCGCGCCACGAGATCAACATCGGATCCAGTTCCTTGACGATCCCAGCCCTATACCATGACCGCGATACCTGACAGATGGAGATAATTTGGGCATCCAGAAGGCTTCGCGACGGCACCGCCATTCTTCCTGCAGCTGAAAAGAGCCTCTCGCACTCTGCAGACATTGGCTGAATGGTCAAAAAGTCCAACGCCATCCGCGAAAGTCGAGGGTATTTCAACCTCCTTTCATGCCAGTACGTAATAGGATCGCGAACTCTCCTGTCACTCGCTTCGCGGCTACCTTGTCATGTCTCGTATTCATCACCTTTGACTGCTTCATCGTCTGAAGAGTCGTATCTTGCTGGCATATGACGACTGTTGGCCTCGAATGGGCTGAAGAACTTGCGTCTTTTTGCTGGACGTTGGTCGTCTGACTCGTCTGCTTGAGAGAGGGTATCGGAATTCGCGTACTCGGTCCTCCAAACTCGGTAACCCATCTCCTTAGCCTTGTCGACCCATTCTGGATGGGTGTCCCAAGTGTGCTCGAAATACGCCCACTTGTATGCAGGATGGAGAGCAAGACCGGCATAGTAGATGGGTGTTTCATCTAGAGCTGAATAATACTTTTCAAGCTTATCCCAGGCGAGATTAATCCCGATCCTGAACTGTTCGGCGTCGGGAAAGCCTGCTGCAAGCAATTTGTATTGCTCTAGTTTCGAGAGGAGCTCTTCGAAACCTAGAATCACATCCCATATGTTACCATATGAGCCCAGAAACCCTCGCCTTCTCTTTCTAACTTGTCCGTCACCCTCCAAAGTCCTCGCTACATTCTCATAATGCGTCAATATCTCCTCCAGGCACTGGAGGGCTTCCCAGTCGCTGTCCGTTAGCTTGTTCTCCTCCTCGCAGATACGTGGCAGTTTTGCGGACTTCCTGACCTGACCCGTCCTCTTCGACCTATTCTCATCTTCCCACTCCTGTTTGTACTTTACCACCAGTAAGATAAGATATGGCCGAATTTTGAGTGCCCTACGGATCATGTACAGTTGGGAAAGCCAGCGGGTATTATTGTCTCGCACCACGGTAAGTGGCTTCCTCGATCGTTCCCTTAACGAACTGGCTTTGCTGATTGCATCTTGTTGAAGATCTCGCAGCAAGTACATCAATCTGCTGGACCGAAAGATGTCATAGACAAGGTTATGAAGCTTCCCAACAGGGCCCTTGCTCCTCCATGATTCCCAGTCTGCTTCCGGCAGGGCCGACGCGCCGGAGAGTTGCTCTTCGAAAGCGCTTGCGTTCTCGCCAAAGAGCAACGCCTTTGCTGACAAGTTGACCGTGTGACCGAAACAGCGGCCTCGGCGAGACGCACCAGTGAAGCCTAGTTCACGACCAATGGCCCCCATCGCTGTATCATTATTCTCTGCGTTGTCAAGCGTGAAATATCCTACTTTCTCGGTAATCTGGTAGGCTGTCAAGATATCAAGGACTTGAGCTGCAATATTCGATCCACTGTGGCGTACGGAAACCTCGGGCACACAGGGTTCGGATCAATTCAACGAGCATCAATATAACACCTCGTTGATAGATAATAGATGATTACGTAATGACAGGTGGGTTGATTGATAGAAGTTGATAAACAAACGACATTGATTGATAGATGTTGGTATCCGTTGATAGGTGTTGCACCCATATTTGCTGACAAGCCAAGCCTCTAGCTGTTAATCCTCAGATTCTTCGACATCTGGTATCATGTTGCCCGTCCACTTCAACATTGGATCAAGATCCTGGATCACACCAGCGTGGTACCAGCTCCGGATGGTCTGACAGAGTGAAAGAGTATCGGCATGCAGTCGGTTGCGCAGAGGAACCACCATGTGACCGGTGACGCTAAACAGACGCTCGACCTCAGCACTCATGGGAAGTACAGTGTGTAGATCTAGAGCCATGCGTGATAGCCGAGGGTATTTTTGCCTTCTCTTGTGCCAGTAAAGACGCGGGTCCTCCACATGCTTATCGCCTGCAGCGTGATCATGCTCCCATAGTTCAAACTCATCCGGCTCAGTTGCCGCTGGCGACGCACATGGTGACAAGGAGGCTGACGTTTGCCCGCTGACGTCTCGCCTTTGCTTTTTGAAGTTTGTGAATTTGTTGGTCGAAAGACGAAGGGCTTTCCTAGGCGGCTCGAGGACGTCTTCAGCGTCAATCGGCAAATCTTTGTACTGTTCACGCCATAGGCGGTGCACCTGTTGCCTCGCTGCGTCGATCCAGTTGGGGTGATCTTCGTACCACCCGTCGAAAGCGTCCCAACGTTTCCCAGGATTCAGAACCGCGGCAGCGTAGATCAATGGTGATTCACCCACCTTCGCGTAGTAGGAATCGAGCTTCTTCCACGCATTGTTGACGTTCACGACCAAATGATCACCTTCAGGAAGACCTGCCACGATGCCCTTCGCAGTCTCGAGGCCGTCGAGGAGAAACTCATATGCATCAAGGATTTCCCAACTTGCGCCATGAATCTGGTCAATGGCTTCCTCGCCAAGGCTTCGCTGTTTCTCGCGAGACTGGGAGTCGCCCTGCAGGGATTTGATGACAAGCTCAAAATTGAGAAGGATGTCATGGAGAGCTTGTATTGCCTCCCAATCACTCTCTTCCAGCCTATTGCCTTCCTGGAGAAAGTAGGGTTCTCTGACGCCCTTCCTCAAGTTGCCGCATCTTGTTCGGTTCTAAGAGTTGAAATGTGCCCTAGCCTCGAATATGAAGGTATCGTAAAAAGGCTTTAGTCGAAGCGCGCGTTGCATCATGTAGAATTGCGAAAGCCATCGGGTGGCATTGTCGGTGACAACCTTAACTGGTTTATGGGCTTTGAACCCAGAGTCTTCTGCTGCCTCTCGAATGCGGTGCTCCTGGGCCGAGATAAGCTTCCTCGTCCATAGGTCTGACCGATTGACTTCTTGACAGAAGTTGTGAAGCTTCCCAATGGGTCCTCTCTTCCTCCACTGCTCGTGTTCGCGCTGCACAGTAAGCAGGCCATCGTTAACATCCCGCTCGAAAGACTCATAATCTTGGCCGAAAAGAAGGGCCTTTACAACCAAATTTATAACATGACCCAGGCAGCGAACTCTGCGCTCTGGCCAATGAAAGCCCAGGGCATCCCCGATTTCCGCCAAAGCCGTATCGTTGTTCGATGCATTGTCGACAGTGAAATATCCGATCTTCTTCTCGATATCGTAGGAGCTGATGACTTCGAGAACCGCAGCGGCGATATTCTTCCCAGTATGCCTGCCATCCATTTCAGGCAGACCAAGCACAATTTTGTGGGGTTGTGCCTGTCGGTCGCGATATACGGCACTGACACCATAGAGTGAGAGGCCGTTTGTTGAAGTCCAGCCATCAAAAGCAAGATGAACTTGACCAGGGCTCTCCTGAAGCGTCTTGGCTACCAGCCCCTTGTTTTTCTCGTATTCGCGAAACGCAATCGCCCGCACGCTCTTGTCGCTGATGTGCGCGCGTTGGATGCCGACCGAAGGGCTGAGATACTCGAGGACTTCGCGAAGAAAGGGATGTTGCGCGGTGCGGAAGGGCAGGTTGGCGCTGACCATCCACTTGACCATCTTGCGTTGGAACTCCTCCTTGTTGAAAGAGGCAACCAGTCGATTCGCCATAGCTTGCTGATTCGCGTCGTTGACGTCGAGGCCAAAGAACGAAACGACCGACATCTGATCCGCCATGTCATGTGGACGTTTCAGAGTATTCGGTACGGTTCGCTTCGCGCTCGCGTTGCGCACGTTGTGGAAGCTCGAGAGATGTAGCTCAACGTTGCTGAGGTTTCGAGCGTCGTAGTGTGAGGGTCGAAGGTCTCGCTTCTTAACGCAAAAGCCGCAGACCCATGTGGCACTGTTGCCCGCCTTTGAGATATCGAAGCCGAACTTCCATACCCATTGTCTTGTAGATGACCTGCGTTCACTGAGGGTGTAGCCTTTGAATCGTTCGAAGACGAAATCATGATCCTCGTCAGTAAGGTCCAGGGGGTCAGAACCTGTAAAGTTGGCATCATGAGCGTGGGGATGAGGGGAGGCTGATTTGCTTCGCAAAGGCGTTGACGGTGTGGATGATGGAGCAATGGTGGCCGAGCTCTGCATTTCGTCAGGTGGTTGCTGTTGGCGAACGCGTCAACGACGCGTCTCGTTGCGCGCGAAATATCTTGCCTCGGTCCGCCCACCTACCCTGCAGTCCGCCGTCAACAAACATCAACTTCATCAACGTTGATGCCATCTCGTTGAATTGATATGTCTTGGCGAGTAATGAAATTGATTGATAGATATTGAAACATCTCTGACGCCCGTTGATTGATGGTTGATGCTCGTTGAATTGATCCGAACCCTGGCCACGTATGGGGGCCAGACTCATTGCCTTTGGACCTAGCTTGAACGCCATAGCCGTGAGCCCAAAACCAGCCGGTAGCTTGTCCAGTTCGAGCTGAGAGGACCCAATGGCTGCGGACAGCCTGCGATACTGCATCCCAGTCTTTGATGATTGAACAGCTGCTGCGAGACGAGGAATCGCGCATCGGCAAGGTTGGATCTCCTGGATAGGATATTTCCGATATGTTAGCATCAGTTGTGTAACTAAATAAATCGCTTTGAGATGCCATTTGGGCAATGTTCTGGGTGGCATCAAGGGCAATGAGAATCTGCCAAACCAAGACCCAATCGAAAAAGGGGGAGGGCGTGGGGAAATCGGGAAATGGGAGGACGGTTGGGGAAGGGATCGTCAGAGATATCAATACTTCGGAGTAGGAGGATGCCATTAGTACCGAGAAAGTACAGCTACCTTACCCAATTTTCACCAGCCGTCTTGGCATCTATCTACATTTCGTCTATCTACCGGACCTCCAGGTAGATAGATAGATGACCCACATGCCCTCTGGTAGATAGATAGATGTAGATCTACATCTATCTACATCTACATTTCATCTACATCGGTAGATAGATTCGCCAGCCTGCAAGCAATCGTGGTTCGAATGAATACTGCATGTGTACACGCTCGGTAGAGACAGGAAGTGTAAGTACGATGTGACGACAAGCTTTCCTGCCTGTTTCAGGATCGAGAGCATGTTTGGATCCATGCCCTTACCACAGAGACGTACCTCTCGAACGGGCTGCCGCGCATTCGATCGTAGCAAGACAGCTTAACTCGGACGCGTCTGTGGACGGGGGCCAACTGCTACTGGTGCTTGGCAGAGATTTGGATGCATTGCACGATACCATCCACTACATGCAAGGTGTACAAGATGCGCAGAACACGACGATAGGAAGATTGTTGGCATGTCAAAGACGTTTCTAAAGAGAAGAATTTTCGAAGAGCGGATGTCGGAATCTACCTAGTCTAGATGGTATCCACTCTAGATGGTCAACAGGGAGACATGGGTTAATATTCTATCAAGTGAATATGTTCACCTAAGAGCGACATATGTGGCAAGATCTTTCATGTATATGCACATTCGTTTATCATTAGATAGAACGTTTAACTCGACAACTGTTAATGGCACTTCTTTACCTGGATATGCGCCCCCCCTCTCAATTAACATGGGTAGAAAAAAATAAATAAGCACATGGCAGGCACGGAGCGGTGCCGTGGGGTGTGGCCAAAGTTGGCAACCTCATATTCAAACGCTTTCCCACTATTCTGAAGTTGTGGAAGTCCAAGTGGAGAACAAAACTGAGTGAACATGAATGGCAAGAGCGATCCTGGCACTAACAAGGAATGAAAACCAAGCGGTCATTACCCACGAGAAATTATTTTATCGCCCTATTCATGTCATGGTTCGTCGAACCGTGCACCAACGACCAGATCATAGCTAAGGCATGCGCTTTCCCACCATCCTTAGTAGGAACATGAGCCGTTGACCCGTAGTTTGGGCGCTGTTTGGATCCTGAGTCCCTGGTAACGAAACTACCCATCTCGATGTTGGGGATGTCCGCATTGTCTGCGAGGGTCTCTGTAGACCTGATGGTGGTTTTTGTTCCCGACGATGGCAGCTTGGGACTGTCAGACATGTCTTGGTCTTGAGCCATCTTATGTTATATGGGAGTGTTATTGATGTTGCAAGTGTAACATGAGAAGAGGTTAGTTGTTTCTGTCGTTGAATTGTTGGGCCCTTTAGGTACTTCAATGTTGTGGGCTTTCTTGTGCTGAGATTACATACAATAGTTTGAATTATGCTTAAGTTAGTATATTGCTGCCTACGTTCTGCCTGGGTACACAATGTCTCACGACCACGCACAGCTCCCTAGTGACCCTTATCTCCATCGGACAGACTTTCGTCCGTCGGATCAGTGTTTCGCCAACAGCGGACAACGGAGAGAAATCTTTCCCAGAGATGGTTAGGGGTATCAATGTGATAAGAGAGGTGAAAAGTACTTTAATATTGTATGAATATTGAAAAGTAACTGTTTGATCAACACACCATCGGCTAAAATGCCCGGTGGGGTATGAACCAAAGACAGAGGAAAAGGGACAACCGATTTCGCCCTTTACTGTACAGATGCTCAGTCTTGTACCACGGCCACAGATCTTAACATCGGTCTTAGGGGAGGTGGCCTGTACTTGACTCGTTTTGCTTAAAGGGGGCACTTCATTCTTAGGGAAGTCGAAGCAAGGTATCATTCGTCCATATATGGCAGACGCCTAGGCCTGAAGCAGATGTATAGACCGATTTCACACCAGACGGATCATACTGTAGACATTTCTTGGCTAGTCGGCAAAAAAACCAACTGAATATGGACGGAATATGGAACAAAAAGACAAGTGAATGGAAATATGAAGCAAGTCGTACCCCATTATCACCTCAATCGCTTCGAGAATGGTCGTGTATGTATATCAGCTGCATTATATCACCACGCCGCCAGCCACCCTAGATCGACACAGCGCATTCTGGCTTTGAAAACCGGCCCAACACAGAGCCAGATTCCTGTTCATTGCTTGAGCTGCCAAAAGACGCGAGGAGCCTTATCTGAACCGAAAAGAAGATGTCAGACATGATCTCGCAACTGCCAAACGAGATTCTACGAATCATTATGGAAAATGTTGGGTACTCCCCCAATTCTTACCCTTTTGTTAATGCATCGTCACCGGAACGAGTGGGACAGAAGGTTATCTAGTAAGGTCTCACTAATACAGAGCCCAGGTCACCTCGATCAGAGACCTTAAATCAGCGACTGAAGTCTCGAAAAGAATCCGGAGCGTTTGTCTACCAATCTTTTGGCAGTCCGTCGAGATTAGACCCAAAGAAATCTCACACTATACAGGCCTCCACGGCTTACCACTACTCAATTTGTCCCCGGTATCTTCCAAATACATCAAACACCTGCATTTCCGAAACAATCTAGAAGGCTGTTTGGGGGTTTATCAATGTCCTCATTTCAACGGACCCCGCAAGGCAGATCTGCTGGTATACGATTTGGATGACGATGACTTATACGATCTGGATGATGGCGATTCAAAGGATGACGAACTAGACTGTCTCGATGGAGTAGATTGGGGCACGCACTCTCGAGATTTCGACCACCTCAGTTTTGCCAGCGGGATTGTTGTCAATGGACTCTCTCATAGACAACTCCGAAGCTTCAGGTGCGTCCGGCAGAAACCCACCAATCCGAAAAGAAATCCTAACGAACGTCCCTAAGTTGGGACTTAGGGACCTGCATCCCAGAAACAATCCTAGGGCCGAGCGGGATCATCACTTTGCGGCAGGATTCAGTCGAGAACATATCTCTCACGACCGATCGTAGTTGCTTAATCGATGACGACAGCACAATTACATGGTGCCCCCACCCTTACAATCAAGGATCTACCATCCATCTGGATAATTTCAAAAACCTTAAATCCTTTCGCTGGAGAGGCCCACGCCGCGAGGACATCGATACCCTATCCAGCGCCATTAAGAACAATCGGACAAACCTGATAAAGCTCGAGCTTGACTTCGTAGCTTGGGATGACCGGCATGGTGACTGGTTTCCATCCACTGAGCAATGGAATGAATGTCCATTGTTGACGCAAATTCTGGGTACGCCTCTGTATCCTCCATCACCTATTTTCCTAAAGTTGCAGGAACTGTCTATCTCTTACGCCCCGATTGGACCCGCATTTGCTTCTGCACTAGACATCCGTTCACTGGTATCGCTCAAGCTGCACTATTGTAGTGGATGGACCAAACTTGTGGAGAATTTGACTGAGTCAAGTATCACGCTGAAGCTAAAAACGTTCGAAATTTGCGTCTACGAGTGCAACGACCGATCCGAAGAGCAGAAGGCCATTACGGACCTCTTGGGGTCTTTCGGCGGATTAGAGAAGCTCCACATATTTCTTCGTCACCCATGGCTTACATCATGGATTCCCACCCGAGATTTCTGGGCAAGCGTTCTGAAACACCGTGCTACCTTGAAGAGTTGCATTCTCGATCCGCTCTGGGGCGATAGAACAGAACTAATAAGGTCTGCCTTTGGAGAACAACAAGGTTCGGTTCGCCAGTAAGAGGCCTCGTCCCCGCAACGACAGAATATTATCCTACAGCGGTTATTGCACTATTATGAGATGAAACCCAGGGCTAACGTCCTGAACCTGTTGGATGTTGAATGCCTTGGTCTGATTAATGAGCCGACATGTCTTGTAAGCCTTGAGGGTCTTCTGCGACACCGCCGTCAGTGATTGCGCCCTGGATGTTACTTGCTGACTACTCTATAGAGACGCACACTTCTTCCCTTTGCTGAAAAAGACTGCTTGAGGATCATCCATATCCGTACCGGAGATGGTATGAGAAGCTCCTGGGAATGGAACTGGGTCTGGAAAGATTCCGTAGAATCGGAGGACAGGATGAAAAGGTGGAGCGGGAGTTATAGTGGAGCCGACCTCAGAGCGTTGTGGCCTCATGTGACTGTCAAATGCGCAAGATATGAGCTCCAGGATAGGTTCTGTGCTTTCGTTGAGTGGGCATTCGGCGCTGGGGGCATTGCCTCCCTGCGAGCTATCGTAGTAGGCGACTTCTCGATCAAATGCGACGATAAATGCACCCGCTTCAGTATTTGTCGAAATGAAGATGGAATCTTCACGTTCCTTGACGGGCGAGACGGACGACGGGACCAGGCGCTGGATGATTACCAGGACTTCTTAGCATCCTGCCGATAACGTTTATTTTCTGATTTTCAACCTTCGCCAGGGTAGGCATAGACATGTATCGAATCTATCGAATCAAATTCCGGTAGACAATTACAGCTTAAGATTTCAAGGCCACAACTAACAACTCATATCTTTTATCCCATGGAGAGTGCTGACTGACACTAAGTACAAGGAGATGTAGGACTGCGGCTAATCAGTGCGTTGGTAAGAAAAAACTGACCCAATCAGAAATCGTATTCTATCGGTACTTCTATTTACTAGATAATTTTGCGTGCGAAAGTAGTACCAGCAATTGTCCGAGTTACATAGAGACATTGCACTCATAGCAACCTGATCTCGAGTACCTACCTCCTTTTGTCTCTATTTCCGGGTACCTGTCCTAATGCTTCTCTCAACCGCGGAAGACTGCTACAAGCTACACAAGGGGAGTTAGAACCGCGCCTCCTTCGACTATGCTCTTGCCATGGAATCCTATCATTTCTTTTATCTGACATTTTTCGTGGCCGGGCAAGTCGCCGTGCTTGTACTGACGACTGATGGTAGGGATTGTTGCTCAGATCGAACGAGATGTATATGACTACTTTCGTTCAACTATTTTATTAGTGTCCGTTACGGTAACATTTCTCTACCATAGTTGCGCGGCGGATACAGCAGCGAACCCATTTGAACTCCCATCAACCATCACGCGATAGTGATAGGGATGACGGCAATTTCGAGGTATGCATCGATGCATGATAAAAAAAGAAAAGGGTATGGACGAATGAGAGGCAGTCAATTCTTTGTTTATGTTTTCTATAATTTTTTATCTTCTTTTACCTAGACTGCGTAGGCCAGAGCAAGGTGTCAGTGAAAGAATCGCTTTTTGTTAGTAATGAATGCCGGAATTGTGGATCTGATCAGATACAACGCGCATAATGCCCATAGAGAATTTAGAGAATCTAAGGGCTCGAGTTTGAACGCCGAAATGGCGTAAAAACTGACGAAAGTATACTGTATCCAGATGTCAACAAAATTCAGGATACAGCCAGTATCGGCTATATAAGCCTTTACCGGGCGATAAGGGCGCCTTGGACAGTTGGAACACACAGCGAAATTGGTAGACTATATTCGGACGCTTTCTCGTTAGTATGGTCGGACGTTTTTGGATCCAGGTAGCGGCGGCAGGTAACCTTGCTTGGTTTTAGGATTGATGCTGCAATACAGAGGCGCCGATACGGACTATTCATTTTCGACATCCATATTCGCCCTCGCCTCCTAGGGCGTGGTGGAATGCTACCTGATGCCGCTCAAGTACTGCACGCGTTTGGTAATTTAAGTGTCCCAGATGGCTGGAAGGTACTGTATTTTAGATCTCACCCTAAACTCAGAGGTCGAAGGCTCAGATGGAAGCAGGCACTCGGTAATATGCTAGACTTGATGGTCTCCCGAACTCCAGGTGACAGCTCCATACATGCGTATTGTAGTGTTGTTATATGAGTACAACTGTTGTATAGTTGTACAACAATAAAGCGCTTCATATAATTGGTCAAGTTGGTAGTGTTAGCTAATCAGATATTGGTTTTATCGTATACACCAGAAAAGTGACGTGTCACGATGGCCTTGTTACGCCGTGAAGCTATCCGCCACCGGCTGAGTAGTAAGCGACCTCACTGATGGCTACAACCCGTGGCACACTTATGGCTCTTAGACGCCCACCGTTAGCAGACAGATATATAAGTTTATGTTCTCTTTACTCCTCGGATAAGCTCTTTCACGGCCAAGGATAACTGTCGTGAATAGTTTCACGGACAGCACGAACGCCACATCACAACTGTTGAATGTTGGAGGGTTCACCCTCAGCTTTAGGATTAAAGTTTAGGATTAAAGTTTGAAATCCTAAACTTAGATCATAGGATTTTCATCTAGGACTTTCATCTAGGACTTTCATCTAGGACTTTCTAGGACTCAAGTCCTAGAAGGAACCAGCCGAAGATATAAGGTCTCAATAGTCCTTCGATTTCGAGAGGATGAAGAAATAACAATACACCTTAATATCTGACAGAAACCAGAATTTTGTGTAACCTTACGCGACGCGGGCAGGGGCATAATGACTGGCAGTGATTGGGCCAGATCACAGAAGTGGGGCTTATCCAAATAGCCAGATATCCAAATAAATCTGGACATCGCGATTTGATTTGATTTGGATAACATTATGGCCCATTTGATTTGATTTGATTTGAATAGATTTGGATTTGATTTATTTGTTTGCAAGCCTGCTCTCTTAGTAGTTAATACTGCAGGTAAGGCTTGTTGAAGTAAAGACAGTATATTGATAGCTAGGAAGCCAAGTTATAAAAAAAAAAATGCTAATAAATGTCTCCTATCCTTGAATGTATGGGATTAGGGAAGTTGTCAAGCAATTAGTGCTAAGTTAGTTGCTGGGTCTTAGCACTAATTGGAAGTTTTCGAACATTAAGCTCTAAGAAGGAGAAATACGGTGGGGTACACGTGACGTAACAACTGGAGTCGTAACATGTTACGGTTGCAGCTAACCACTAAGCCACAGGGCATAATGGTTGAGTAACTTGTTGTTCCAGCGTTTAAGTGCTATCAGGGCTCTGGCAGAGAACACCCAGTCCAAGCTTTAAGAGTATTTTAGTAAATACCTATCCCTTGCTAACATTAGGTTTTTATAGAGAAAGGTTAACTTACAATAGGGATAGTACAGCAACGGGCACGCTTGCCAATACTGGCACAATTGGCCTTGAAGCTATTGATGCTTGTAGGAGTAATAGTAGCTGTTTCAGTAATTAGCCTTTTTCTGATATTCGAATAAAAGATAATTGTTAGTTATTACTTACGGTTGGAACAGTCAACATCAACAATATCACCAACACCAGCACTACAGCACTGAGTCTGGCTATAGAGAGCTCCAGGGCAGGCATCAAAATTGCTGCCGCTGCCGCCGCCGCCACCACCATAACCAGGAGGAGTAGCGAGGACGCTGGCGAAGAAGATAGCGAGAACTGGGAGGAACTTCATTTTAGAGAGGTAGATTTACTGTTTCGGGATAGTAAAATATAATTGAATGAGATTAGAGGGGTTGCAAGATACTGAAAGGAGGTAATAAGAATGAAGAGAACAGAAAGATAAAAGAGGAGGTAGAGGCAGTATTTATAAATGTTCTTAGGTCTATCAGAGGGTGACTGGAGGTGACTCGTCATGCATATTGGCGCTTGTGGTTAAAATTACAATCCAAAGTCTGAGAACACCACACAGTGAACACGCTGCTCTTAGTTTTCTGAGGCTAGCTCAAATCTTTCAATACGACAATACTGCGGGGTTCCTGCATTGTTAAAGCAATAAGTTCAGCTCCCCGCTATTGATTCTTGGCGTCCGGTCAGGACAGGTGCCAGCCAAGTGGCGTCCAATCAAAGACGGAACTGATGGCTTCCAAGGCTCACACATCACAATTCAGGAATGTCTGAGGCCTGTTGCTTTGTTATCTGTAAGGGTTGAAAATATGCAGCCGCTTCCCTTTTCATCAATGCCCAGCGCAGCCATGCAACCAACAATGATATTTAAACGAATCATGATGGGGCTGCTCTGTTCTCAAGAAAATTGAAAGGAGACATTCTCGCACACGGATACGCTTCCGTTCGACCGGTGAGGCTGGCATGCCATTTTAAGTTAATGCTGGTTCATCTCTTCGTACCTAAGCCAATGGCCACATGCAGCCGAAGGTCTCATTATGAGAATTGATAGTCTCCCGATGACTTTATTCTCGAGGGTCATCAGCTGGCTCTTCCATCAAGGTTGGGATGTGATGGGCCGATAGGGTGATCTCTAAATGACTAAGGCAGCACAATTCACCACTAGGGTTCCAGTTCAATTTTAGTTTAGATGCCTAAAGATCGAGAGTCACGGAGCTGGGGGGTTTTCTGGGTTATGACATATTCCTACAGTCTGAAAACAGTTTGTTGTGGACAGGCTGGCGGTCCATTCTGGTGAAACAAAAAGGGGTTGATTGTGTTGTTGTTAGTTCTAAGTTACATGTGTCTGAGAGGAGCACAGCTCCTTGCATAGTATCCACATCCTAGCCACCAGCAGATCGGACCACCTTAGCCACACTGTCTCAACACATTCCATTTCCATCCACGCAGCTTCTCGTAGAATGGATGGAAATAGACGCTAAGAGTGGGCCCGTGGAATCCAGGCCTTAGCGTTGCATTCATCACGTGCATGGACATCCTGTTTTCAATAGGTAGTTCTTCTTGAAAAGCCGAAACATACATGACAGTTGAAAGCTGAAAGTTCCGTGTGACTTGGCAGCATTGTAATTGGAACATTCAGAGGGTCAGATATGATGGAATGGTGGAGGCAATTGTAACCGCCACTCTTTTTTCTGCTTTGAGGGGCATTTTTCCTTGTGAAGATGACAAAAAGGGACGTCGCATGCTTTTCTGAGTCAAGGTCAGCGTTGAAATATGCATGGCGCAAGCTGAAAAACAATCCTTGTAGGATGCCCATGATATGCCGTGAGAGAGAGAGAGAGTTTATTACGCCCGGGAGAACGAACCTCATAGGGCCCTAGCTTATAATTATCCTACCTTCGTGTCAATCCTCATTTGGCAAAAAGCCCATGATATATCCAAATATCGCTGTGTCCTAGATCGCATCGTCCTTTTCCTCGGCGAAGTCTCGTGGGGTTAGTAGGTCGTGGCAAGTGCGCTTGGACACTTTTTTTATGTTCCCGGCTCCGTGGCGTGGATATGGAATGGATATGGATCCATATGTTGATTTCGTGGTATGGATTAAATACTTGTTCATGGCTGCATAAACACAAGCTTACCGGCAGATACGAGCTTATAAGTTATGGCTGAAGATGATTATTGTGATTGGCCGGTGACGATGAAAATGTTGAGCAACTCAACAAGAGCGCCTTTCAATATTCGTCCGAGCGGGATTGAGGTTGGATGTTGAGAAGTGGACGATCTGAATGTAGATGATTTGTATAAATAAGACTGGTGATCTCCTCATTCCGAGACTCACTCAGGCTCAACCACTGGCTCAACTCTCCTGACCACTCTATCAAGAACATCAACACATTTTCATCATACCTTCGCTCCAGCCGCCAATATGAAGTTTCCAACCTACATCGCTCCTCTCATCTCAATTCCTCTGGTCTTCGCCAGCCCCAACCCCAACAACGACCACTACTATCCACCTCCCCCCAAGACCAAGACCGTGACCGCAACAGTCACCTACGCCGTCACCAACAGGCTGGCGGTCCATTCCATTTCCATCCACGCAGCCTCTTGTAGAATGGATGGGCGTCCATGTAGGCCCACCGTAGATGGAATGGATGGAAATGGACGCTAAGAGTGGGCCTGTGGAATGGATGGACGTGGAAATGGAAATGCGTGGACGCTATAAAGGGACAGTACACGTGATCCTCCCACCTGTTGCCTCCCGGGCCTCCGCAAAGCTCATTTCAGCTAACACATCAGTCCCTGGCACCTTTAAATCCTCAAGAAGCTTCTCAGTGCTCTTAATATAGCCTCCGCAATGCCATGACCTCACCGTCTGTGTCATCCCGATCGTACTAGCGTCCAGCCTGGCACGATCGTCACGAACCATTCGACCACACGTTGAGAAGAGCCTCTCAACATCGGCAGACATAGGAAGGACAGAGAGCACATCGAGAGCCATCTGTGACAGACGTGGATACTCTTCCCGTCTCTCATACCAATAGCTAATAGGATCTAGGATATTCTGGTCGGACTTGTGGACGTCACGGAACCAATCGCTGTATTCGTCGCCAACAGCATGTGTAGAACTGCTAGCCGCGTCCTCGGCTTGTAACAAGGTAGTCATCGATGAAGGTGGTTGTAATAGAGTCGGCGCCTGACGAGATTCTTCACGATACTCGTCAAAGGGATTCCGATATATGCGCCGTTTCTTCGTGACCGGCTCGCCGCGTTCTCGATCTCGAGAGATAATTCGCGGCTCGTAGTGAGACCGGTATAGTTCTTCTACAAGGGACTTTGCAGTTTGGATCCAGTCTAGACGGTCTGCCCACACGTCCTCGAAATATCCCCAACGATACGCTGGATGAAGTGCAATGGCGGCATAATAAACTGGCGTCTCGTCAAGCCGCGAGTAGTACTTGTCAAGCTTTTTCCAACAGAGGTTAATGTTAACCTTGAAGTGCTCGGGATCGGGATATCGATGGGCAGCAGCCTTATATACCTCCATTTTGCCAAGAAGATATTCATAGCCAAGCAGGGTATCCCACGGGCACCCATATGCCCCAATGTATCCTTCCTTCCGCTTGCGCTGCTGACCGTCGCCTTCGAGAGTAATCAAGACGTGCTCGAAGTGTTGAAGGACCTCGTTAAATAAGGAGATAATAGCCCAGTCCTTCTCCTCGAGTTTGTTCTCGTCCCTGAGGCAGAGCGGCATCTCGTTGCTTGACTTCTTTCCCCTCAATACCAACCCCTCCCACTCGCTCTTCTGCTCATACCAAAGGTCCTCGAGGAAGTCCTTTAGGAGAAGGGCACGCCGAATCATATAAAGAGTGGAAAGCCAACGGGTAACCACATCAATGATAACATCAAGAGGTTTTTTCGCTCGAACCACCGGATCGTCAGACTTGCTGTACACGGTAAGCTGAAGAGACCGGAGGAGATTGGTAAGCGAGTCCGAGCGGTGGATCCAGAAGATGAGGTTATGAAGTTTCCCAACTGGTCCTTTCCGTCTCCATAGCTCGTGGGACTTCGCGTCAAGGGCCTCGTTCCCTTGGATATCGTCCTCGAAGGCCTCGGAATTATGGCCAAAAAGAAGTGCTTTAACGGCGAGATTGAGGATATGGCCAAAGCAGCGCAATCGCCGAGTTTTACCCTCGAAACCGAGCGCCTTCCCAATTTCTTCCATCGCAGTGTCGTTATTGCTGGCGTTATCGAGTGTGAAATATCCTACCTTGTGGGTTATGCCGTAGCTTCGAAGGACCTCGACCACGTGGGTGGCGATATTGTCACCAAAATGGCGATCGACAAGTTCAGGAAGGCCAAGCACAAGCTTTCCTGGCTGGCCAAGGGTATTGAGAAAGTAGCAACAGATTCCATACAAAGCGTGGCGATTATTCGACCTCCAACCATCGAACGCAATATGAAGTAAGCCTGGAGCTGTCGCTAATACTCGCTTGATCTCAGCCTTGTTTTCCTCGTACACCTGAAGAATACGCCTGCGGACGGTATTGTGGGTAATATGCGCTTCGGTTGTCTTCACGAGTGGATTAAGATATTCGAAAGCGGCGCGGAGGTATGGATCTTCACTTTGTCGGAAAGAAGAGTTGCTGTTGATGATCCACGAGACTACCAAACGCTGGAAGTCTAGCCGATCAAAACGGCCAATGATCTGGTTTGCGATCTGCTGCTCTCGCGCGTCACGGGTATTCAACTTCATCATCTCGGCGATATTCCTCGATGGTGTCTTCTCCTTTGCTTTGCTAGGCGGCTTCCGTCTTCCGGAAGGGTCACAGACCTTGTGGTCATTCCAGAGATGAATCTCCGCGTTCTGCGTACCGCTCGAGGCCGCCGAATGAGGGTTTGGCCTGCGACTGTCAACACAGACCTTGCAAACCCATCGCCGCTTTGTATCGTCATCGCTCTTCTCGATATCGTAGCCGAATTGCCATATCCACGACGATGTAGACGCACAGCGTTGGGATTGCGTGTAGCCAGGGAAGTCTTTCCAAGGGAAGAGGTCCCACGAGTTCTTCTTATCCTCTTGGTCTGGCGGCTCGAGCACCATAGAGCTGATAATTGGGCTCTCAGCCATTCTACGCGGTACAGAATGCAGTTGCAAGAATGCACTTGCATGGAGATGCTCGAACGCGGCACCATGACGCGAAATGTGAAATGTCCACGACCCAATAGCTGTTATGTTCTGTTTAAAAATACCTTAATTTGTATGTGAAAATGCCTGGTATATAGGTACTTGAGATCTCTACCGACCATGGCCAAGTTGGTCTACCCTGAATTACAGGGTATTTTAGGGACTAGGCTAGGGAACCCCCTACCAGTCCATCCCCCTGCTTCCATTTCCACCTATCCATTCCACGGAACCCTGGCGTGGATGGATGGATTATGTAACGGCCAGCTCCATTGAATGGATGGAAATGGATGCACGGACCATCCATTTCCACGCCGTGGATACGTGGACGGTGGACGTGGAATGGATCGCCAGCCTGCACATTCGATTCGATGCGAATCTACAGGACAAGAATTTCTTGGCGTTCGATTCGATGCGAATCTACGGGAGGCACATTCGATTCGATACGAATCTGCGGGAGATGCGTTCGATTCGATAGATTCGTAAGATGTCCCTGCCTGGTTGAAATCATCTCGTTTACTACCGTACATCATAGCCTTGGTGGTCAGGTCCAGAAAATGAGGGGCACAGCGAATGCGACGCTCATTGCTGTCGAAATCGAACTCTGCGGCAAGTGCTTCCATCGCCGTGCCGTTGTTCGCAGCGTTATCAAGCGTACAATAACCGAGTCTGAAGCCCAATAGTAGTTAACAGCGTCAGTTTATCACCTCAAGCAATAAGCACTACTCGAAAGACTTGCTTGTCTTGCATATCGAACGAATAGATTGTGTCCGCAACTTCATCTGCAAGCGCTGTTCCCGTATGACGCTTTTTGAGGGCTGGCAAAGCCAAAAGAATCTTCCACTGTTTCCAATCCTGGTCGATAAAGTGGGCGTTGATACCAAGAAACGATGTGTTTTGTCGGGAAGTCCAGCCATCAAACGTAAAATGAATCATACTTCTCGCTCTTCGAAGCAGCTCGTGAACTGGGCCAAGAGCACGACTGTACTCGTCCATGAGTAGAGTTACAAGCGTCTTGCCAGTTGGTATCTGCCCTTCCTGGAGAGATGGGTTGTTATAGAGAAGCAGCCGCCTGAAGCGCTCCGAGTTCACGAGATTGAAGGGAAGGTTATGGTATGTGAGCCAGTCGAGCAGGAGTAGTTGATTCATTTTCGGGTTGAATATCATATGCAGATTGCCGAGAAGGGTCTGATCACTAGGATTCGTTGGATCGGCGCGAAGCATATCGAGTATGTTCCGATCTGTACCTCCACTTCCGGCCACGGGTCTTGCGTGTTGTGAGGGTGGCTGATATGTTAGCAGCCCTTTCGTCCAATGACATGGGCACGGGATGGGGAGGGATAATACAAACCACGATGTCGTGCTCCTTTCTCAGATGTCGGACAATACCTCCGCCTGTCGAAGCAATGAATACATAATCCGTGGTCCTCGGTTTGTTCCGGAGGAAGCATCTCTCGCAGACCCATACTATCTTGCGAGTCCGTGGCCTATTACCCTTCATTCTGAATCCGAAATGCCACCACCATGTCCGCTCTCGAGAAGGGTCGTGGCCTATCGTAAACCCAGGGAATCGCCTGAATTTATCAGCCGTCCAAACATCGTAGTCCGGAAATTTTATGGTTGCATATGTCATCGAGGCTGAAATAGTCGACGGCTCGGAGGGTGGCGGCGTAGTAGAAGCCGTCTCTATGCCCTCATCAAACGAGTCCATGGTGGCGGGAGCAGCCTGGCAAATAGTGTAAAGGAGGTTAGATTGGAAGACGAAGGATTCAAACCGCTCATTTTCGCTGGTTATGTCCTGACTAGCACGCGTCGCGTAAGGTTAAGGCTGGTCGGGCCCCTGACGGCTTGCCGGGGTGGACGCGTCGGGAGGCGGATTTGTCGCGTATGACGCCGGCTGGTTGGCAAGCTACCCGGGACACTTTACATATAAGTTGGCAATCGGCGATCGTATAGATCGATTAGAGGTTTGATCGATATGACACCGATCGAGCAGTTTTCCTCACCGATCGAGCAGTTTTCCTCAACGATCGACTAGAGGTTTGATCGATACGATATCGATCGACTAGGGTTTCTAATTAATCGATCGATATCGATTGACCAGCTGGATCGATTGATCGAAATCGAAATCGAATCGATCAATCGAATCGATCAAGTCGATCAGTCGATCGATTTCCAACCTTGGCTGTTGGAGATATCCTTCTGAGTTGCAATGGAATTTGAATGTTGTCGAATATAGGTTCTAATCTCTTTTGAGCTGATTCCAGCCTTTGTAAGATTGCTGATTGTTGATTTATCGTCCTTCGAGAGCCTTCGAAGAACAGGATGAGCAGTGGGATGGGTGCTTGGCGTGTGGTTATGTGTAGCATATTGACTATCCGATCGATGTCGTACAACCCAGCCAGATGCATCGGGTAACTCCTTTGCGGTGATAGAGAAGGGGCAGAGGGTGCTTCGAGTGCAGGTTGCTCGAATACGGCTTCTTGAGTCGCTTGGAGGCCGACGGGCACGATCGCAAGTGAAGTAAACTGTAAGTCTCCCAGACTTGCCTTTGTTGGACCTTCCGGTAACAAAAGCATAGCCTCGTGGTGCTGCCCAGCGATTGATCGCTTGGAATAGATCATCTCGAGATGCATATGTATGCTCAGGAGGTAAGCAGTCATCCGGAAATTGATCCATTTAAGTTAATTAATAAAATGATACAGAGGTCAAGATAAAGATGCTTAGCCCCTGAAAATCGCTCCCCCAACATCCCATAAATGATGAATGCTTAGTCAGGGGGCTGTGCCCCTAGCCTGCTGACAGGGGGGGCCCCATAGGGACACGCCTAGGCGCGCCTCCACTCCTGAACGCGTAGGCGTGCGGATTATGTCAGCCCTCAATTTCGCCCAAACTCCACTGTCGCGGTTTTCACGGGCTGCACCCATTACTGCTTTTGCTCGTCACAACTGTAGTCCCCAGGTGCGGGCTTCATCATGGCCCAAGCGACGTTTCCTGATGATGTGCTCCCGCCAGAGGGTACATACGATTCACGAGAGGCTCTGCTCGCCGCTATCAACAAGTGGGCAGCACCGAGAGGATACGCGTTCATAACTGGAAGATCTTCACGATCAACTAGCGGCAGGCAGATTATCACCTACGCATGCGATCGATGGTGTCGTCCGCCTAGCGTGTCAAAAGATCGCCAGCGTAAGACTACTACGCGAGGAACCAATTGCCGGTTCTCAATTATCGCAAAGGAATCCCTAGATAAGGCGACTTGGTCTTTAAGGCATCGTCCGGACAGCCGGTTTCATTTACACAACCACGAGCCAAGCTGGCACAAATCGGCCCATCCAGTCCATCGGCAGCTCTCCGATGCAGACAAGTCGACAGTCAGCCGCCTTACGAATGCAGGAGTAGCGCCAAAGGATATCAGGACTTATATCCGCCAGAATTCGAACACTATTGCAACGCAGCAAGATATTTATAATCGTATCGCAGATAGCAAACGAGAGCTTTGTGCAGGCAGGGACATCTTACGAATCTATCGAATCGAACGCCAAGCCTTGGCGTTCGATTCGAATGTGACCCCCGTTGATTCGAATCGAATCGAATGTGCCTCCCGTAGATTCGCATCGAATCGAACGCCAAGAAATTCTTGTCCTGTAGATTCGCATCGAATCGAATGTGTCCTCCGCAGATTCGATATCTATCGAATGCCGAGATTCGATCGAATTCGATTCGAACCCGATCGAACGTAGACCTAATCCCGGCGGAGACCGAAACACCAATAGGACCTAGGGCCAAATGGATCGTTGTCATCATCATCAGGCATTCATGACTTCATACCCCGACGTACGAAGGGTAAGAGATGCAGAGGGGTTTTAGAGAACATCACAGCTGTAGATGAGGCGTCGCAGAACATTTTCAATTGTGCAAGACAGGTAATAGGCAGATTAAATGTCACTCGTCCCCTTCAGCGACGCAAGTGCGTCAACCCATTGATCATCACTGAGGCTAACCAGCGGCAGTGAAGGCGTGTAGATTCCAGCTTTACTCCACGATCGAATGCACTGAGCCATCGCTACTATCTCCCTCCTCAGCCGGCTTCTCAATGGTGCCGTCATACGCCCTGCACTGCTAAACGTCCTCTCGCTCTCCGCAGACGACGATGGGATGGTGAGCATATCAATCGCCATCAGAGACAGCCGCGGGTACCGATTCCTGTTGATTTTCCACCAGTCAATCGGTCTACTCCTGTAGTGGTGACTGTTGACAACATCCTCAGCACAGTACCGAGCATATTCGTCATCAGCAGTCGCTCCCGCTGTCGTGTGTTTCGTCTTCCGGGTGCTCTTGCGGCCACTGGACGCTGCCAAGGACGAACCCTGGGCGCATGGCGGCCCAGCTACACTCCTAGCAAGTCTCCGCTCAATGTAATCCATTGAGGCCTCGTCAGACGTAGCGAAGACTTCGCAGTCAACATCGCGTTCCCTGTAACTCTCCCAGATCTCTCTGAGCTTGGCTTCGTACTCTAATCGCCAACTCTTAGCCTTACGAAAAGGCACTCGAGACCACAGTTGATCGAGAAGGCGCCACTTCTTCGCCGGGTTGAAGACAACAGAGAGAATAATGACCTCGCGCACCATGTCCGACTACCCACGCGAAGACGCCTCTTGGCTCAATCACTGGTGCTCGACGGTTCTCCAGGTGCTATATACACCTGCGTTAGCAACCAATGAAATCGAAGGTCTTGTCACTCAAGTTGGCAGACTCTGACAGCCCAGTCTGGTATGGTCCCTGGTCATCTGGTTTCAAAGTGCCCCTATTGGCTCATGTCGTCGTGCACAGACCACCGAGGCACACAACTGGAACTTTCCTTCCGCGCTGGCCCGTCTCGTTCCATCCTGGCGTCGCCTCTGAATGGGCTCTTGAGCTCGTTTGAGCTGGCCGGAGCTCGTCGTGTTGCCACGTGAGGTGTAGCGGTGAGGGCGTAATTTTAATGCTGTAAGTGGTCGCAGCTGCGGGAGGATTATGAAGTCGCTAGTACATCCACCTAGGGGCTGGCTGGGTTTGGCCGCAAGTTCCTGTGACCAAAGCGGGGAATAACTATGTTGGGTCTGGACAGTTAGTCGACCAATACAGGTTGAAGGTGCAACAGACATGTGAGACTTCAAGGTCGAAATGGTCTTCTGAGCGTGAGAACACTGACGCCGATAGAAAGCTCTTGAGGGAGATGTCTAAATGGAGCAGTTTTTGTTTGCATTACTTCCAATCTACAGAAAACCAGCATGTGTTTAGATGGATGTTCATGGGGGAGTAATTGCAAGACGGGCCTACCCTATACCAATGTGCTAGAAAGATACCAGGGTACTCACGTATTCTTCCACAGCTACGCAAGTAACCCCTAAACAGCATTTCATGGCCACGAGGATTCGCTTTTCAACCTCGCCCACGCTTGACATAGTCCTCGTGGAAATTGGGAAATGGTCCCATTCAATAAATTACTTTTGATATTTTAGAAAGTAGTCGTTTGTGGGTTGCGGCCAAGCATGATTACTGCAGTTGCACGATACCTATTCTGACCTGTAAATCTCGGGGGTTTAGATGTACCGGTATACACTAACACATCTTAGCACCTACACGGACCCTGGGCCTTCAAGACGACAAATCACGCTCGGTCGCGTCAGGTACCGCCAGGGGCCGGTTGACGGGTTCAAGAAGTGACGCTAAAACGAGCCGCGTCACTCGTTCGACCGAATCGATCGATTTTCGATCGAACGCTTGGGCCCGTTCGATTCGATAGCGAATAAAATGTGCCGTGTTTGATTCGTATGTCGAATGAGAAACACCACATTCGATTCGCATCGAATCGAACGCCAAGAAATTCGATTCGATATTCGTAAGACTTGGCATCGAATGAATCTATCGATTCGATTCCCGTTCGTAAGATGTCCATCCCTGAATTATTTCCGATCACTGACTGGTGATGCATCGTGATCAGTAAGGAGTCGATTGGCCATTTCTTCAATAATACGTATTGTTGAATAGTGTCAAAAGGAAGCTCATGGAAGTAGCTTGAAAAGGCTATTGTCATCAAAGATGACAGTTGCCACCTATTGCCACAGGCTTAGCAAGCAGCTTCTAGTTGATTCCACATAGCACAGAAAAGACATGTAGAGCTTGCTTTACACCTCAAGTAGCAGCAGCAACAACAACAATTCACCTGAATATCTGACACTTATCGACTCAAGACCTCTTCTAAATCAGACAGCTTCCGCGAATTTGGTATAATATCGCGTCGTGATCGAATGCCACGTCGGCGCCGTTGTAATGTACGGGGATTGACTTCATATATCTTTGCAGCGCGTTGGGCACTTAGTTTTGGGTCATTTTGAAGGGCCTGAAGCGCAAGAAGGATTCTACCCTCTTGATTAGCCTCTGGCATGTTTTTGGGTTGAAAAGTAGTTCATCTGATAGTGATGATGCAAGGTGAGGGATTTACGCTACTTTGAAGTTATCTCGGTTGGTGCGCGAAAAGGGGTGGCGCGCGTAAAGTGGATACACGACCCTAGTTGGTAAAATCTAACAATAGTGGCTCACTCGCTTATCATATACGTTATATGACTCTGCATGAACCATCTAAGTATGTCTAGCTCAATTACCACTTTGCCAAGCCGGTTCGATTCCGCAGTCGTCTTAACCTCGGGCTGCCCCTCGCTGCTGAGGCCTTGCTGCCATGTGTTCTGTAGATCGCTAATCTTATTCATTGAGAGTGGGGCTCTGTTGGGTGGCCAGGATGCATAGCGGGGAAGTGTAAACAGTTTAGCATAGACACAGGCCCTCTGAGATCCGTTCTCCCGGGCATAATGAACACTGCTACTACTTGTCTTTTGTCTCGATTAATCTTCAACATTTCCTTACCCAAAGTTCACTACTTGTCATTGCATCAATCTCATGATTTTTTTTTATTTCTTTCTAAACCTGGTGCCTTTAACGTCTAACTAATCTTGAGCCCTGCAACGGTCAATAAGCGAATGTCTGAAAAGAATTATGCTGTAGCTTGACAGCGATTTGCCTAATTTCTACATACTACTCGCACTTTGCACTGTTTTGCACGCACGCCTCAAAGGAACACTAATATTTGGCAAGAATAATCATGGCACTCACGGAATTGGTCGTGAACGAACCCACTACCCGTCCTTTCCAGTGTGACTGGCAGTCGTGCACAAAGGTTTGTTGCTCAAGGGTCCGCGTGCCGACCTTTCTTGCTGACCTCTGACAGAGTTTTAATCGAAAATCTGACTTGCAAAGACATTATCGCACACATACTAATGAACGGCCTTACGCTTGCTCTATTCCTGGATGCGGGAAGAGGTTCATTCAGCGAAGCGCGCTGACTGTTCACATTCGGACACATACAGGGGAGAAACCCCATTCATGTCAACACATTGATTGTGACAAACGGTTCTCTGATGTAAGTGCAATTCGTCGAGTGACTGGTAAGAAACTAACTAACTAACTAACGCAGTCTTCGAGTCTTGCACGGCACCGACGTATACACGCTGGCAAGCGTCCATACAAATGTGCCCACGATGGTTGCCCCAAAAGGTGGGTTGTGTCAGTTCCATTAAATGAACCACTTGCTAACGTGGAACTCAGCTTTTGCAGAAAAGCCACCATGGCCAAGTCCCCCTCAACTCCCCAGCACTCCTCCATGACCTCGTCGCCTCACGACGTGGTTTCCATGGGCCAATTAGTCCACAACAGCTCGCTCCCTCATGCATCCTCATACGCCGACTTCGAGTCTCCGGTTCATGGTCATCATACGCCACCCCATTATGCTCACAGACATGGAATTCCCACCACTGTCCCTTACGAGTATCACGGACATACAGTGCCCGGTCAACAGGCTCACGATAAAATTGTTCATCGAGCCGCCGCCATATGGCGCCAGGCATACTATGTAACCGAGCAAGAGAACCCTGGCGCTGCTACAATAACAAGCTCCTTGCGTGCTCACTACCACTTATCACAACAAGTGGAACAACCTACTATGGAGATGCTTTATTCCGCCTCAGGAATTCCAACGTGGATCCAGAGCAGTCATAGCACCTTCTCTGCTACTTCAGTTCCGAGCCCCATGGTCCAGGATGGCTTCTATACTCACCAACCGACTACAAAGCCAGCATACCTAACAGCGGAAGCTCAGCTAGCCATGGTTCAGAACCACCAACCCGTTCAGCATCGCATCGCACAGCCTCAGAAACCTTTCGTATCGCAGCCACAACATTTGCTTTCCACGGCCGAACACTACCGTCCACCATCATCGCACCCGCAGCAAGAGCAATAGTCTCATAACGATCCTCTGTGACGGTTGGGTTTCCCAAGGGATAAACTAGTCCGTACTAGGTTTATGTTGGTAGGATTGTAGGGTATAACACCATACATGGCTATATGAATATTCACACCGATTTTCTTATATTCATATTATATTCAACTTATCTATCAAAACACATATTCATATAACATATTCATGCATATTCATATAAGGGTTCACGTGATGCCAAGCTAATTACTGAGTGAAGTGAGAGGAATCTATTGGTGTAGTTATATAGCCCGAAAACTTCTCAAACGCTCCCGTTTGGCCTGTTCGCTATTAGATATCACCCTCTATAGCCTCTGGATCACACGGGAGGCCTATCCCACCCTCAGCTGACGGTCTAATATGTCCCTCTCGCAGCCAGTTGCCGATACACTCAATCTTCTCAATGTTCTCAATCAACAATCGTAACCTATCCCACCTAGCTGTGCGCCTAGCCCCTGAAAAGGTCCGCTCTGGCTCTGCTGATTCTGCTGGTACAGACAAGATATCGATAGCCATGCGGCTAAGCCGTGGATACGCTGTACGAACGTCCTCACTACACCACCATTGAAGGGGCGTAGTATCCTCTGCAAGTGCGATAGGAGCCTCTGAGATAAAGCTATCGAAATCATCCTTGCCCCGTGCTCTCGCCCAGTGATGGATAGCCACGCGTGTTGTTTCATACTGTTTCATATGAAACTGAAACAGTCCCTGGACCCGGTTTCGTATGAAACAGTAACTCCCCCAGTTTCATATGTTTCAGTCGGTTTCATATGTTTCATATACAGCCGATGAGTCCCAAATATCGTAGTACCTTACCAAGAAAATTTCGCAAACAAATGCCTTCAACGCAGTTAGAAACGTGCTAATAGTAAATATGTGTCGCATAACACCACTAGGTTCGTGCGCCTGGATATAAAACGCGGCCCGTACTTTAGAGTCGTGTCTCTGGTTTCACATCCGGCTTGTCGCATCAAGGACTCCAATCCTAACGACATGAGCTTAAATATCTATGCCTGAACACGGCTGTTCAATTTCATCTGCTCTTTAGATAATTCTTATCAGTTGACTGGTGCCATCACTGACCCCTGTGGAATTAATTGTCCGACAACATGTCATCAGCCTCGCGAAGCGCATATTAGATCGCTGGAGGCAGAAGGTGTACAGCACAGCGAGTGAGGTGAAGGATGAATTCGACTGCTTTATTTATATAAGTAATTTGAAGTCCTCTAATGGCCTGGTTCTGACAATAATTCGCAGGGCTCACAGGTTGGGATTGGACAACAAACGGCCTTACAGTGGTGGCTTTAACCGACCCAGCGAGAGAATTTCCCCCTCTACCGTATGGCTATTGACATATTCTGCATCCCCTCCATGTCTACGGAAGCAGAGCGAATCTTCCCAGGCGCAAAACGACAGGTTAGATGGGATAGAAGTAGGATGTCTGCCAAAATGGTAGAGGCATGTGAGTGCATTAAAAGTTGGATAAGTGTTCCAAAGGAAAAGAGCAGGCCGCTCCTTGCAGGGGTGTTTAGAGAAGCGGAGGATATCGACGCGGCTGTAAGGATACTCCAAGAAGATATAGAGATGAGTAAGGGGGCAGAAAGTGATGGCGAGCCTAGGGAATTGGTAGTGTAGGTAGGCAGACAATGCCAAACATCTTTGGGGTACTTGGAGATAAGGTGCATATCGATGCCGAGCTTGTCAAAAAATTGGACTGCAACTGGATATTGCTTCGTATGAAACTGAAACCAGTTCATATGAAACTGAAACTATACTGACGTCCGGTGTCATGAAACTGAAACTCCCCCCAGTTTCAGTTTCATAGCGTGGCTATCCAACACTGCTCTCGCCATCGTCTTATTTCGCACCTCTAAGCGCATCTTTGAGAGCATCGTATCCTTCTTTCGCTTTAATAATGCAGGCACAGCCAAAGACTGCTCTGAGAGATGTATCTCGACATCGTGATTGTATTCTTCTTTCCAGAGACAATGGGCGGCGGCAAACGCGCCCTCGTGCCATTCCTCGGGCCAACATTCTTCAATATAGCTCTTGCGTTTAGAAGGATCGAGAAGGAGGGCCGCGGCATATACGGGGACATCCTCGGTCATAGTGTACCTAGTCATTTAAGCGGCTATGTCGGGTTAGAATGGAATGAACTTATTCCGCCCGGGAGGATGCACAGCGAGGAAGTGTAAAATTTCATGTTTTATTACTTAATCATGACTCCTAAGCTTCCATCTGCGCGCAAACGCGGTAGGCCGTCACTGAACCGCGCCTCTTGGCCCTATGAGGCGTATCCTCCTGGGCGGAATGAATTCAATTCAATGAACCGCGCCTCATCATCACCAGATTATCCAACCCAGCGATCGTTACACGCAGCGCAGCGCATTCATCAAGCATGTGGCATGTGGCCAACTGAGTTCTGCAAAGGTTTTGTACCTGAGACTTGGGGTGTTCGACTTATCGAGAGCCTTTCTACGTTGGTGTCTGGTAGTGGCTGCTGAGAACGTGGAGCTCGACCAGGTGCGCCATAGATTGAAGGTTTTCGCCACTAGCCATCCGCGCTCAGATCGCCCGCGACTTCGTGAGCTAGATATAGCAAAGGTGCGGAAGTGGCTACGTGGGATGGGTATTGATACTAAACAAACACGGCGATGGAATGGACGTGCGGATGATGAGGATCGGACTGCGGAGAGTGACAGAACCAAGGCAAACTCTGAACCGGTTGATGAGATTATCGCTCTAGGCTTTTGAGAAGATCTCAGCAAATACGGAGACAAAAATGAAGAAGAGACTGGAGAAGATCCCGACTTGACTGTCGAAGACGAAGAGAGCGCCCCTCATAAACGAAATCTTTGGTCGCGAAGCAGAGACATCGGTGATATTCAGGATGATGAGCCTATGGAGGACACCATAGCGGCCAATCCTAGGTCTGGGCCTGCTATAATCAATGGACAATCCAGGGGCAGTCCTGTCGCCTCCAGCTCCGGCTCCAGCTCCGGCTCCAACGCAGCCGAGTCAAGCGCTTGCCCTCGGCGCGACTTTCAACCACCATCTCGCTTGGCTCATGATACCTCCCGGAGCTCTATTCGCCGTCCAGAGGGACCAGATGAACAAGCGTCCGCGCCTTCTGCTGCTACAACTCCACGGGCTTTTTAAAGCTCGACGCAGCCACGCGAACCACCAAGCTCCCAAACGACGGCGCCTCTCACCTCTGCTTCTCAGAACGCCCAGGGTGCTCAACGATCTGGTGTGCAACCGCTCAAGCAAACAGCGTCATCTGTTCCGGGCCATCCTCAGACTCCCGTGTCTTTTCCTGCGACAACTCCACAGGGCACTACGCGTCCTCCGCAACAACAAGGCAGCCAGGGATCAGCAACCGCGGCTCAGAACTCTGTACAGCTTCGCGCACAATCATCAGCATCTCTACCCACCCCCCAGAGCGCGCGACAGCCTGACCAGCAATCAAGTAGTCAGCCATCCATGTCCGGAACGAGTTCTCAAAGCCCCTCGACTCCTCGCGCACAAGCCAGCTCGCAGCCAGCACTGTCTCGTTGTACCGGCACTACTTCTCAGGCCTCCCAGAGCTTTCAGCAGCAACCGAACCACCGACCATCGGCGTCTATCAATACGACTCCTCAAGCATCTCTACACTCCCACCTAGGAGGCAGTCAACCATCGACACCTCGTCCCATCGCCCCTGCTAGGGCTAACAAGCGCCCTGCTCCGCCATCGCCAGTAAACACATTTACATCCACCAACAACTTCATCAACCGCACAGCGGCGAGCATTTCAGAATCACTCACAGCCCCTTTAACCAAAAGACAAAAGACTGCTGACATTCAATGTCCAAGTTCACAGGTGACTGGATCATTGGATTGGAACGCTCTTCTTGTAAGTAACATTTGCAAATCCAGTCAATCCGATGTGGTCATCATAAACTAACATCCCTTCAGCCCACCGGAGACGAATTCAGAGCAAGCTTGAAGGCTGCTTCGGCTGCCTTATTTCCTCATATCAAGAGCTTCGAAGAACTTTTAACATCCATCAATGACGAACACTGCCGACTCACCGCATTTGAGCGCAGCCTCAGACCTACAAAGAACGAGCAAGCAACGGAACAGGAAAAAGCCCAAGACGCGCTCAAGGATGTCGAGAAATCAATGGCCACCGAGAACAAGTTGCTCAGGGACCTGGAAGATCTCTACAACAAATATCCTGGAGATAACGAACTTCGCACGTTCCTGGATAAACGAAGACGAACGGTTCGCGAACATGAAGAGGTATATACCGCGGTCAAAATCCAACTTGACAAGAGTGCTTCTGGGCTTTTCAAAACCGATAGCAAGATTGCGTTGGCTACCAAGAGGATTGGGCAGCTTGAAGCCGAGAAGGCCGAGGTCATGAAAGAGAAGATGGGGATTAATACGGCGGCGAAACGATTAATGCTTATATCTCGTTTTATAGAACCCGGCTGGCAAGCTAGACTGGCTATGGTTGAGGAGGCTTTGGGAGAAGAAGTTATGCAGTTTGCATTTTCATAGGGGTTTCATTGTTGTGAGTGGTGGTTGGAGTTGTAATATAGGGATATCAGCTTTACTAAGCGTGACGTTGGTGTGGAGGAGATATCTTTAGCTTATTCGGACAAGCATCGTATTGAAAGAAACCTACCGAGATGACATGGACTTGGTGTCATCGCCCAGAGGCTGAAAGAACTGCATGAAACGGATAAGGGATTGAGTGCTGTTACGCTGAGATTATGTTAGGGTCGTCATGTATTTAAGAGATGGTTCTCGACGAACTGACTCCAGCCAATACCTAGTTATGAAAGAAGATACAAGCCACCAGTTCTAACTTCAGGCTGCAAGCAAAATAATAAAGATCACCATCTCCGGTCAACAGACTGTCACTAGAGTCTCGACGTCATTAATAAGTTTTGAGTAACTTGAACTAACGTTCATATCTCAATTATGACTATTCCTTCATCCACCAAACCCAATCAGTTCTCATCATCATCAAAGCCAACCTGTTGAATATTGGAGGGTTCACCCTCAACTTCGGGATTAAAGTCTGAAGTCTTCAGCTTAGATCGTAGGACTTTCACCTTAATATCTGACAGTTCGTCAAGTTGATGGATCGAAATTAAAATCGAATCGATTGGTCGATCAATTTCAAAGCTTGAAGACTGGATTCGAGGCGCTTGTGGATGTTTTATGATGAATATGCCGACGTCTTTTCAAAGGCGTTTCTGATGGAATGTCGCGAGTTTGATATGAATAGCGCTTCATAATAGGCTGCATGTACATTAAGTGGCAAAACTTGATATAAAGAAAGGATTCACGGAGAAGCAGGAAGGAAAGCAAACAGGGTAGCCAGTTAGTACCCCTCGGGTACTACCCCAGATAGATGTTAGAAGCTTAGCAGGTGTACATACACTAGAGGAGGAGTAGGCAGCGCATGGACATATAAACCTGAGAGTAGGTGTGATAACCACAACATAGGTAACGGAACTGGCTGTATATAGGGATCGACGAGAACCTAGCCATAAACTGCTACACGTTAACAAGATGGAAGGGCGCACAGACAGACACCTACCCTTTGGGCTTGGAAGTATGGAACAAGTCGTGAGAGGCAGTACTTGAGTGGTAGTAAGCAGAGAATCATTAAAACGTCTATAATTCTGCCCCTGCCTGACCTTACCAAATCCTACTAGTTCCCCCTTAACAATCCTGTTGGCTGAGTCTTTCCAAACACAACCGAAAACCGACAACCTAAACCCATCATTGATCCCTACATACGCAACGGATAGCCTGGGATGGAATTTGACTGTGAAATATGCTAAAGAAAGTAGGATGCAATACGCAAACGAGCATTAAAATGGCATTGATGCATATCAGCAGATTCCTCACGCTTTGGCCTACCCTTACGCCTTATTTATCCGCATCTTCTACTGTCGTCGATTTTGGACGCATTTTGATTGTCATTTTTTGGCCAGCATCGACATTTGACAGAGACGTTTATTACGGCCATTCTAGCCCTGTCCCTACTTACATAGCGGATCTTCAAATCTCATTATACATCTTCTTTTATGCTCCAACCTCCCACATATCTTCATTATGTATTAGGCACTCGCTTCCTAAATATCAGAGATCTATCATAATTGCTCGCCATGGATAAATGCCGACGCCGCCGGCCACCCTAGATCGACACAGCGCATTCTGGCTTTGAAAACTGGCCCAACACAGAGCCTGATTCCTGTTCGTTTCTTAAGCTGCCAAAAGACGCGAGGAGCCTTATCTGAACCAAAGAGAAGATGTCAGACATAATCTCGCAGCTGCCAAACGAGATTCTACGAATCATTATGGAAAATGTTGGGTACTCCCCCAATTTATCTCCTTTTGTTAGTGCATTGTCACCGGAACAAGTGGGACAGAAGGTTATCTAGTAAGGCCTCACTGATACAGAGCTCAGGTCACCTCGATCAGAGATCTTAAATCAGCAACTGAAGTCTCGAAAAGAATCCGGAGCGTTTGTCTACCAATATTTTGGCAGTCCGTCGAGATTAGACCCAAAGGAATCTCACACTATATAGGTAGACCTCCCCGGCTTACCACTGCTCTATCTGTCCCCAATATCTTCGAAGTACATCAAACACCTGCATTTCCGAAAAAGCCTAGGAGTCTGTTGGCAATTTTATCAATGTCCTCATTCCGACGGACCCCGCAAGGCAGATCTGGACCTCTGCTTCGCGCTAACCCCAAGTGTGGGGTTGGGGTTAATTTCAGCCAATAAACAGCCGGGCCCTAATCCACTCGATTCAAGTCCAAATTTTGAGCGAAATTATCCATTTTGGTGGCCGATTACTGTTCAATCGCCTCTTAATAGTTCCTAGGGTGATTGACTGTAGATTTACTAGCAAAGTGCTCTCGCGATCCGTGTCCTATGGCTTAGCATTCCACCCCAAGAACGCCGTCTTTGCTAACCGGATATCCTCTAAAAAGCTTTGACTTGACCGACTTCGCTTGCTCGAATCACCAGTTACCTTCTTGCCATCCATCGTCTCCGACTGCCACGCTCGCTTGTTCGGCACCAGCTGCGCCAGCGGACGTCGAGGCGGGTTGAGCAGCAAAGCCCGTTCAAAGTCGATCACCATAATCCCGCCGGTCTCGGGATTGAATAACATGTTTGCGAGCCTCACGTCTTTGTGGACCACGCGCTCTCGATGCATGGCTCTCAAGGACCGAATGGCCTCGTCTTCGAGCGACCTGCCCATGTCGCCAGCCCTCTGCGCTCCGTCGACGCTGCAGCCTCCCCAGGACAAAAATGTCAAGTGCACCACGTAGACCCGGTGGTCGTAGTAGTAAGTCTTGTTCATCGATCGAAGGTCAACCGCACCCAGGAAAACGGGCACGTGGACGCCTTGCACTGGCTTGAGACGCTCGTAGACAGCAGCCTCGTGCTGGAGATCTTTGATGAAAGCCCGCACCGTGCCCTTGCTCACAAAGGTGTAACCATGAGCAAGTAGGGTCACTTGGAAAAGCACACCCCGCGCACCACCTTCCCCCAATGGCCTGATCCCGTCGTCGAGAGACTGTTCCAGCTGCTTCCGGAGTAGGCGAAGCCACTCCTTGTGGTCGACAGGATGACGTGCGCGGGCGGTAGCGCAGCTCCCGCAGTGAAGCGCCACGTTCGGGCACTTTGGGTCAAGAAAACCACCCTTGACCATCCCGAGAAGACATTTCTGCGTACAGTACTGCCGGCCCTGCTCGCCGTCTCCGCGCGGCGGCCGCAACGCCAGTCGCCGGCTCCGCCTGGTTCCTTGTCTTGTGTTTCGTCCAGTTGGCGTAGGCGTGTCCGGTGGCCTGGATGCCGACTCGTCATCAGATGGTTCCGGCTTGCCGTCCTTCCCCAACGACCCCTCGCCAATCTGGCACTTGGCAGTTCGACGCGTCCTTCTGCGCGGCAAGGCCGGCGACCGATCGACATCCTTGTAGGTGGTAGGTTCATGGCCAGGAGAGTAGGCTGACGACACCGATCGTTCATTTTCTGGGATAGAACGGAATGTCGATTCGAAGTCCTCAGACCACCTCTTCAAGCCATTCATAGCTTTTTGACGTTCCTCCTGGCTAATCTCCCGTCGCTCTCCAGGCGCACCGAGAGCCATGAGGGTGAACGCTAGATATTGACCGACAGCCGTGCATATATGGAGGTTGTTTGGATGTGCCGACACCTCCGGACCAGGCTCTGCTAGATGATAGTACAGAGTCTCAGGGTCGTCGTCCCAGTCGATGTTGAGAAACACAATAGCCTCGCCAGTAGTAAGAAGACCATACCCAAGGCCGCTTTCAATCATGTAGTGATACGTCTGCGTGATGGCAGATGCCGTCAGCTTCTCCGCGTGGTACTGGAAACGCGCGTCAGGGTTAATAGAAGTTGGAATCGTCCTTCGGTTCACAACTTCCCTGTAGATGTCCATGGGGCGGAGACCGAGGCGAAGGTGCGGAGCGGTCAGCTTGTGGGGCGGCTTGTACTCGGAAACGTAAACCATTGTGCGCTGGGAAGACGGCGTGTTGTCGGATCGATAGACGCAGATTTGATCCGGCCGCAACTGGTTGAGATCTATTCCGTGGTCCGGCGTCCGCGGCGGCGTCGATGGGGTCTCCCTCTCAACCACTTCTTCGGCAACATCGCTGAGGGCATGGGGATGGTTCTCAAAGACGACACCATCTCCGATCTGAAAATCCCTGCCGACCTCTTCGACCTGTTTAAGATGTTGTACGATGGCCCTAACCGGATCCTCCACGCTATTATGTAGGAAATATTCGAGCGTCTTCTCGTCTCCTATCGGTCGTTGGGAGACCCGGTTCCCCATGCCGGCCAGGAAGTTTCGGTTCTCGAAAAGGCGTCTTTCGGTAGGAAATGAATGGTGCAGTGTACCGAAGGTGACCTTCTGTTGATGAAGGAAGTTGGGCCATGGCCTGAGGTTTTTAGGACACCACTTGTTACGCGGGTTGGTCAACGGGCCCTTTGAGGTCAGTTTTGGATCTGTTTCGATGGCGAAGCGAGAGAAGACGGAATCATGGCAAGCTGCAATGTATTCGTCAAGCGTCGTGAGTCGTGTGTGTTCCTCTGCTTCCTCGGCGCGTTGCTGTTCCCTCTCGGCGCGTTGTCGCTCCTCCTGTCGTTCTCTCTCTGCTTCCTCGGCGCGTTGCTGTTCCCTCTCGGCGCGTTGCTGTTCCCTCTCGGCGCGTTGTCGCTCCTCCTCCGCGCGCTGCTCAGCTTCTCGTAGGAGTCTTGTCAATTCCTCTATACTCGATGGTCCATCCATGATATATAGGATTGATGTCGTGGTGAGGAGTGATTTCGAAGGGTGGATATTTGTGTCGTAAGCGTGTGTATTGTGTTTTGATGTTTTGAGCTAATTAAAATGGAGCTACACTACGTTGCGAAGGGTTACCCGCCGGAAATCATTTCGAGGGCGGCCAATACATGGGCTAGGTGCCCAAATTATGTCAGCAATCGTCGCCCCGATTTGATCCGTAAGGCTGTTTAACCGATTGGCCCCGCCCTGTGAGGCCTCCCGCTCGCACCCTGTCTGAAGCCGATCCCGTTGAGCACTGGCCTGGTTCGCGGAATAGACACTCCGATATGTATACTACTTCATCAGAGATTGGTGCCACTTCAACTGGTTCTTTTGGTCTCACTCCTCCCGGCTAGCCAACGAGTAAATGATGTTCTTTTGGCCATTACTACGCCGGCGTGACAGAATGGCTACACCGGCGTCACTATTATACAGACAGGCGTTTCGTTTATGACTTCTGATTCGCTCTTTTTTCCTTCGACCCACAGGTACATTCACGCAAAGGCGGTGAAGGCAGCTCCCCCTTACAAAGTCCTTGCTTTTGGTAAAGAACCAATCGGGTCAACCAGTTCTAAAGCGAACATCACAACAAGGTCTAGTTTTCACTGCAGAACCAGGCCAATTCAAGTATGCCCTAGAAGGTAGTTATCTATCTCGCTATCCTCTACCTACTATCGAAGGAAGTCCCTCCTTTTCTTAATACCTGATGAGGAGAGGCTGTTCAGACAGTTCTGGTATCATCGTGAGACATCTTTCCTTGAGGTGGCTGCCTGCCATTTCTCCAACACTACACACAGTGTTGGCAGAAGCTAAATGCACTAACAAAAAGGGATGGACCAATCAGAAGCCGTAGAAATGACGCCTGTGTAAGAGTCACGCTGGTGTAGTAATTACCTTTCTTTTAGCCAGTCATATGTTGAAGTAAGCATTTACTAGAAGGGGAATGTCGTAAAATCATACGACTATACTGCAGGAGGCCCACCGTTTACTGGGCACATGCAAAGTAACGGTTTATGGCTATTCTGGCCTGATCATTTCCCCTCTTTTAGACCTAATTAAAGCTTCGTCATATGAATCTGACTATTCCTACCCGCCTATCAAGTAGACACATGTACCTATAAGTCTCTACTCCAAAACTTACAAAGAGAATGTTATTGCGAAGAGGAAGGTGTACATGTACAATACTGTAAAGGTTACGCAACATTCCATTCATGCAATCTACCAAGGTTAGCACTACCTGCTGCCACCAGAACGCGGAGGTGGACGCATAGACCGGTCCGCCACAGAAGATTGTCATACTTTTACTGTCATGCAGCTAAGACGCTTAACTATACATAGCCCGTCCTAGGAAAAGGTTTTCCGCATGAGGCCATAACACACACTCATGGATTTCATAGATCCCTTCTAGAGCCGGTGGCTTAGCTGCCAAACAGAATAAGACATACCGATATACCAATGCCTTTAACATGTAGTTATCTATAATTAGAGAGGTAGTATGCTGAATGATGATTGTATTTTGAGAGTTCACTTTCAGCTTACATCAAGAAGTTGTGCCGTGTCTTAACCGCATGCGGGCAATTTCGTGGAGAGCTGAAAGGCTGGAAATAGGCTCTGTTATTGTCGATCTTCTGCCAGCTACCCAAGCGGGTTATGTGGCGTTTCCGCCGGCTGTAGATCAGTCCGAAATAAGTACATACGTTGTGTGTTTTAGGCCGAGTAGGGAGAAATTAGGGATGAGATACTTTTGGCAAAGTACCTCAGGAAATTGGCTTCCAAGCAGACCCCTCAAGGGTGTGTGAATCGGGAAAACTAGAGCTTTGTCGAGGTGCATGGTTTAGCGTAGTCTTCCCAGAAGGAATAAACTATATTATATCACACTTACGTCATTGGAATGAAGTGCGCCTTTGTTCATGTGGGCCGTTGACCCCGCGTTTAGCATTCTACCCCGAGTCTCTTTGTCAATGCCTCTATATATCGGGGTGCCCCTTCTGCCACCATTCTACCTACAGCGCGATGGGCTTTTATTATCTAGATTTAACATAGTTCAGTTCTTATCCAACACTCAGAAACATGTCTAACGGCCCGGTCAACAAGCAAAGAGAGGCCGCAGCACCCTTTCGGGATGGCGAATCAGACAGCATGGACATAAATAAGGACAGCAGGCCAGAACACTCGTTAGGGATTTGAGTTCTCTCTTTAAAGGCCGCCAACTGACGATGTAACAGGCCTTACGCCAGCCAAGTCTGTGCGGTATACTTCCAAGGAAATGGACCCCTCCATATCCCTCATGCACTCCTACATCAGAGTGTCGAGCTTGCTTCCCGAAACGTCGCGGCAGGCTGTTTCTCTTCGTCATCACGCGACCTTCACTTGAACGATATCGACTACAATACCGGCCATGTCCTTATTCACTTTATGGCCACCGGCAGGTATCAATGCCTGAAGCCACAGGGAGAGACCATTATGATAAGCTATGCATCCGAATTTACAACTGCACTCCGCGTGTACGCCGCAGCCCAATCCTTTCAATTGACCTCTCTTCGTGATCTGGCAAGAAGGGAGATAATCGCACTAGGGGACAGGTTGAGCTTACCTTCCTTGGTTAATATCATTGAAGAGTCAAGTCTGTCATTTCACACTTTGCCGGGAATAGCCGCGTATGTTGAGTCGCGCATCCTTGCTTTTGCGGAGAACATTACCTATCCAACTTCAGAAAAGGTACTCTCTGAGATTGGAACTCCCAATACGCTCAGCATGGTACTTTTGAAGGCTATTCTACTACTCCAAACTTCAAAAGTATCTTTATGTAATAATTCACTTCGGAAGGAGGAACTCAAAGAGATTCTCCGAGGTCTCAGCGATACCGGACCCGTAGTAAAAGGCAAGGCTTCGGATGTGGATCGAGTTATGAGGGAAGCTGAGGAGCAAGCAGCTAAGAGGGCCGCAGATACAGCTGCTAAAGAAGCGGAAAAGGCTGCAGCTGCCGCTGTTGCCGTGGCGCAAAGAATTGCTGAGGCTCAGGAGACTGAAGCTGAAGCAGCCCATGAAGAGGAGGAAATTGCTTTCTTATTAGAAAAGAAGGCACGCAAAGGAGGCAGGCTTCTCACATCAGACCGAGAGAGGCTTTCCGCACTCGAGCATAATGCAACAAAGAGAGCTGAAGCTCGAGCTGCTCGTGACATTGCGGAAGCAAAAACTACCCACGCATTAAGTGCCCCCGCAGCAGACAAGGTCGATCTGTCTGAGCCATCATTTACATTTCCCACACTAGATGGTGAGTAGCATGGTATTTGACGACATCAAACTCAGCCGGACAGCTAATGGTGGATATCATCGCAGATGACTACAACTCAGTGAAGCCGTCTGTTGACAAGGACATCCCGGCTCCCGACCAGCCCCACACCAAGAACAAAAATGAGAGCTTTGCGGAGCATGCAACCTCGAATAGCCCTTCATCGAATGACAATGATTGGCAGTGTATGGGAATTTCTCCATCCTCAGCATCTGATGATTTCGATCTGATAGGATGAGTCTCCTCATACAGCTTTTCTCAGGGCTCAAGGGAAATACTAGGGATGTTGGTATGAGAATTTACCTGTTGTAGAATGGAATTCCTAATAGCAACCGACGTAAGTCATAAGCGTTAGAATAACCTTCATGTCACGGCCAGGGTCCCTGGATGCATCCAGGGCCTTACCCGCTGCACTATACGGCAAAAGACTAGACTAACTCACCGCCACCCCGTACACCCCCCGACCCCGCACACTCGTGAGAGCATCACATCAATAACATATAGATAGTTTCAAATAATTCTACAATTATATGTATTAATTCAATTGAGTTAAAATTTTACATACTGCTTAGAAAACATCTATTCTCACTAAGGGATTTTTCTCAGCTTATTCTTTGGCCTTTTCCTTGGCTTTTTGCTCTAATCTGTGCAGTGTATTCTTCTCTGCTTGATCTCGCGCCGTGATGATCTGGTTAATTGAAGGGAAAGCTGAATTTGGGTTGAATTCAACTGCGACTCGGCCAGTAGGCTCTTCTGCCGCCGCTGAAGCTTTCAAATCAGCTTTTTCCTCTTCAAGGCGTTGAATTTGACTGTTTTTGTTGTCAATTGATTTCATTGCCTTCTTCATGATACAATTGAAGTCCCGGATCGATACAATTCCGTCACTTTGAGCAGCTTCCTGTTGTTTTCGAATATCGGCACTTCCTTGAGGCGTACTCCAGGCTAGATCATCTGTTACTCGCGGCTTTCTCGGCGTTGTAGGACCTTCAAAGGTCTTGCGTTTCCTCTCCCTGGGCTTTAACGCCTCTATCGCCTTCCTCAAGCAGATTGGGAATACCCCAGACTTCGAGAAACCACTCATTATGTTCCTACGGCTCATAGCTTTTTCGGAAGCCCTTTCATATGCTTCTAGGAAGAGTTGTTGTTGGTGTGGTGACGTTGCTTCGTAGCTAGCCCAAGCGCGGGTCAACTGGTGATAGTACGTTTTCAACGGCCCAAATACCGCAACATCAAGCGGCTGAGTAATGTGTGATAAATGTGAGGGTAACCAAGATAGCCAAATACGGTGCATCCAAGCCTTCTTCATCAATTCGGGTGTGATATGTGATTTGTGCCGGTCTAATACTAATAGTCTCCATTGAGAGGGATCTGACGGCGTAGTCTCAGGGATAAATGTATCCATGAACCACCGGATGAAGATATCTGAGTTGGACCAACCCGAGGGACTTGCGGCGTACTTCCAACTGGGAAAAACGCGTGGAAACCACTGTCCTTGGAGGTTTTTTCCACTAAATACGACACAGGGAGTAAGCCGGATACCTCCTGCTGATATACACTCGATAATTGAAGCCCAAGTTGAATTGTCTGACTTGATAACTTCAGATCTTGCTGTCATAGATGTCCCAGCTACTATACCGGCCCGGGTCTCTCCAAGTTGAACGCCGTTCTCATCGACGTTATATGTATTCTCTCGTTTGACGTTTTTCTCGTTAATGACCCATTGAAGACCGGTAAAGTAGTCAGAAAGTGACTTTCTTGTGACGGCACGTTTCCTTGATGACTCAAAGACCTTCGTAGGCTTCTTTTCTATGGCCGGATGTCGTGTGAAGAACCGGTCTACCCAGTTTTTGCCGATATATCGTATCTGCCCGTTGACCTCTGACAATTGCTCTGCAAAGAGGCGTATCTCAGTCCTTGTTAAAGGCTGAAAAGCCTTCTCTCGTTCGACAATATATGTCACAAGGTCTCCCTCTCGCTCTGGCGTTAACGACAGTTCTCTCTGATGTGATGTGTTGATGTCGTGGCCGCCGGCGCAACGATCCTTCAATGTCGAGAGCTTCATGCCGTGTTTTCGCGCCGAAGCGCGCAAACCTATATTTTTGGCATCATTGACCGCCAGAAACATCCTGTATTCATAATCTGACTCTTGCGAATTCATTTCCGTTAAAATAAAATAAAATACGGATTTAATTTGATAATTACAGAGTAATATCAAAGTGTAGACTTCAATGACGAGTGGATGTTGTGAGGTGTGCGGGGTCGGGGGGTGGCGGTGAGTTAGTCTAGGATGTACCATCCAGGACCACCTAATGCATAACCAAAATTTCGCTCCTCTCATACAAAATCCAAATTTTTATGTCCACAAAAACAGGCCCGATTCTCAATTAATAAATGAGACTTTGGAGATAGTATCTAGAAAATTGGTCAATTTTTACTGTCTGCGTGGTTTTTTGACCTCCCGACCGCTCCGTGTGCGCTGGCAGTGCTTTGTTACGACCATAAAGTCCTCACTTTCGTCCTCTGACCTGACACCCACCTCAATCACCGACTCGACCTCCTCATCCACAACCACCTCTATTTCTGCATCCTTTGAGTCAGGAAGAGCCTCTCCAGCCGCTAGAGTCTCCGCCAGAGTCATGAATCGTCGGTTCGGGTTCGGTACCGCCTTTCTTTTCTTCCCTCGCCGCAGCTGGGCCATCTGCTCCTCGAGGCCAGTAATCCGCGCATTCTGAACGGCCACCTTCATCTCTAAAGCTTCTAACCCCTTTGCGATCTTACTATACTTCCGCCTGGTCGGACGACTGCGGTGTTTGGCCATTTCCCTCACTTGCCGGCTCGTTTTCGGCGTATCATCTGAGTGCAGTTGAGGAGGGCTCGGCGTCTTGAACTCTTCCAGCAGTTTTTGTTGGAAAATCCGGGGATCCCCCTTCCTTTCAGGGTTTAGACTGTCAGACTGAAAGTCCTAGATTTAGAGTTCAAAGTCCTAGATGAAATCATCTAGAGATATAAACCCGAGAAGAACTCTCATATCAATAATGAACAATCAAGTTTTATAAAATACATTTTCACCCAGCACTACTGCGCAATATAAACATTAGGTTATGAGCCCGGGTTAGCAAACACCGGGTTTCTCTTCTGAATCAAAGAACCGAACTTTAACCTCATCCCAAAATGGCCTCACGTCGAGCCCCACCTTTCACTATGCAAACTCGCAACACCATCAGAGTGTCGCCTGCATCCGAATCGTCGCGATCTGGTGCTTCAGGTCAAGACCACACACCATCTTCAACCTATGACAGTACCACGGTCATCTCCGAAAAGAATACTCTTTTCCTTCCGCAAGAGCTCAAGCTAGGCGGCCCCTCCAATTGGGAGCAATATTGCCCAGCTCAGAAGGCCATTCTTCGGATCAATGGTCTCGAAGATGCTGTCTTTGGTGATTACCCTCCCGAGGAACAGCAGACAATGGATCAAAAGATCAGGGCGGCGAAAGCTGCCGTCTCCATCCGAGGTAACTGCACTGGAGAAGCACTCAGTCAACTGGTCGGGATTGAAAACCCCCAGGAGATGTTCAACCTTCTCCAGGCCTACTGTATTGGCACAGGCCCAGTTCTCCTGCAGACAACACTTTACCAGTTTATCCGGATCAAATCAAGCTCTTACGAGACAATTCCACAATTCAATGTCGATTTCGAACGACTCGTCAAACTTCTCCTCGAGCAAAAGGAACCAATCTCAGATACCCTCAAAAGGTGGTCTATCTGACTGCCTGTGAGAACGAGTACCCCGACTGGACTGCCAGACAACGGGCTCTCCTTCGCTCTGAGCATCCGCCAACACTACGATCAATGCAGCAAGATCTCATTGATGAAAACAGGTCATCAGATGACGATGACAGTCATGGTACTGCCTCTACGTACTGGGCCCACGGTAAAAAGACCGGGAGGAAGGGCCTAACCACAAGAAAGCAAGAGGCAAGTGGACGGAGGAGAGGCTCTTCAAAGAACCAGCGAGCCGCGAACAAGTTTAACCAGGAGACCAATCATCGAGTCGGCAAGCACAAGGATTATACCTGCACAAACTGCAAGAAGAGAGGACATCACGAAAATGATTGTTGGTTCGCCCATAAGGGTAAGCGGCCCGACTGGGCAGTCCGTCTCGCCAAGGAACTCATGGAGCATGATCGTCAACGCGACAACAGCAAGAATCTCCATATCAAGGAATCAAATCACATGACAGTCGAGCGATCTTTTCTGATTCTTGAAGACAGCGTCTCAGACGAGCCGCCTATGGACAATACAGAAACGTGTAAGGTCTCCCTTGATAGCATCTCTTCAACCGCAGAATGGCTGTTCGACACGGGTTCGTCAGTCCACATTTGCAACGACCAAAGACTATTCACAGTGCTGCAGCCTGCAACCCGAACGGTCCTCGTTACGGGCGGTGGGAAGGTGTACCCATCCGGTCGAGGGACAGTCAAAATTTGCTTCATAAACAAATGGGGCGATCAGGTCACAGTCAACCTCAAAGACACGCTATTCATCCCTGAGTTTCCGGTAAACGTCATGTCAGGGCTCAGGCTGTACAAGAACGGCGGCTGGATTGACGGTAACGACATATACGACCCAACAGGAGACGTCTTTGGTCTCCTCCGTATAGGAAGGGACGGTCTGTACGTCAACACTGAGGTCAGAGAGACAGCCGTTTCAAACCAGGCCGTCTCCGAACTCCAGCCAGAACCATGCAATCACCACATTGTTTCATCAAAGCAATGCCTGGATGTCGATCTTTGGCACCGAAGACTCGGCCACGTCAACGTATATCAGGTATCGCAGACTGCCAAAATGACGAGAGGAATGTTCTGCGACAGCCACCACAATCATGAGCCTTTCAATTACTGCCTCGCCTGCGATATCGCAAAGGCCCTACGATGGACTCCACGAAACAAACGGAAGCGAGCCTCCAAGGCCGGTTTCATCCATGTTGACACCTTCAAAGTCAATCCACCGGGTATTAGAGGCGAACGATGGGGAATGATTGCCACAGATGATAAACATCGAATGAGATGGGCCTACACATTCACGAGGAAGGGAATGGCTTCGGAACTTCTAGGCCAGCTCATCTCGAAGATACGAACTCAGTATGGCATCCGAGTGTACGCAATCCAGATGGATGGCGGCTCTGAGCTCTATGGTGCGTCTCTCAAGAACCTCGAGTACACCCACGGCGTCAAAATCATCAAGACGACACCATATACTCCTGAATTTAACGGAGTTGCTGAGCGCTCTAACCGCATCATCTTTGACAAAGTCAGAGCAACCATGGAATCGGAAAGAATCCCGATAGAGCTCTGGCCATTGGTCCTGGAAGATATGGTGCGCAAGACAAACGTGACAGCCACCAGGGCAATTGATGGCCTCACTCCCATGGAAAGCTTTCTCAACGAGGCCTTCCCCGGACAAGACAACAAGCCGGATCTATCCGGAGAACGAATTTGTGGCTCACAAGTCACGATACACATACCAAAAGAACGAAGATTGAGATCACACAAGTTTGGTCCAAGAGGAGAGGCTGGAATCTACCTATGCATGGAAGGTTCACAGATCTACACCTGCTGGGTGCCCTCTCGCAGAAAGGGACATCAGATCGTCCGCTCTGCAAATGTGAAATTCTACGAAAAGGTCGGGGAGAAAGAACTCCTGACCGAAACTGAGCATGATGTTGAGCCGGAAATCCGCAAGAACGGAGCTCCCATCTCAAGCCGGCCACAGTCAGTCACGGAGCAGACAGAAACTCCGAGCCCACGAAGGTCTGAAGTGAACAATCTTCAGCATGCCGAGGTGCATAATCCTCAGCATGGACAGACGACAACATCCATGACATCAGCTAAGCTGCCAGATCCCCGAAAAGAGGTGATCACTGAGCCCAAAACAATGACTGAAGCGCTTCAAGGTCCGCAAAGGGAGCATTGGCTCAGAGCAATACACAGTGAGCTGCGCAGTCTCCTCACGAAAGGAACTTGGCGCATGCTGGACCGCAACCAAGCTCACAATAGGCCACTTACAGTCAAGTGGGTATTCAAGGTCAAGAAAAAAAGAGGACGGCAACCTGGACAAGTTCAAGGCGCGGCTGGTGGTCAGAGGCTTTGAACAACAGTTCGGCTTTGACTACAACCAGACCTTTGCCTCTGTTGCCAAATCGGCGACCTGGAGAATCCTCCTCACCGTTGCTGCCTGTCTTGACTGGGAAATTGAGCAGATGGACGTGTCGACGGCGTTCTTGGAAGGGGACCTCGACGAAGAAGTCTTCATCGAAATGCCGGAAGGACTTGTCGAGTATTTTGACCAACACCCAGAAGACCGTCCGCCAGGATTTTCAACTGAGAAGATCTGCAAATTGATCAAATCCCTCTATGGGCTCAAGCAGGCGCCTCGGCAATGGCAAAAGAAGCTGAAGGAGACCTTGGAATCCCTTGACTTCAGACAAGCAACGTCTGACACGGCCGTATATCACAATCCCACAACGGGAGTGATCATCATCACATATGTGGATGACTTCCTCATCATGGGCAGCAACAAGGAAGCAATCCAAGGGTACAAAGCCCGCCTGGGAGAGATCTTTACCATGACTGATCTTGGTCCCGCTAGCCATTTTCTTGGAGATGCATATTTTACCATAATACTGAAGAAATTCGGCTTAGAGGATTGCCGACCGGTCAAGACCCCGATGGAGCGAAATTCACTCTCGACACTGCAACCAAGAGACAATGGCGACTCGGCTTCTCCAGAAGAACGAGAAGACTATAGCTCGAAAACCGGCTCGTTGATGTATGGAATGACCCAAACCAGACCCGATTTAGCTTTTCTTCTCTCGGTACTCTCGAGATACATGTCGAATCCATCACCAGCACATTCACGACTGATCAAAAGAAGTCTTCGCTATCTACAGCAGACAAGAGACCACGGCCTAGTGCTTGGGGGCGTCAAGAAAGATCCTGAATCCGCTTGGAGCATCACAGCTTGGGCCGACTCAGATTGGAAAGGCGACACCGTTACGGGAAGATCGACGTTCGGGTGGCTCGTTCAACTTGAAGGGTCTACAGTCTCATGGAGGGCCAAACGGCACGAAACAGTAGCACTATCGACCACTGAGGCTGAATATACAGCACTCTCCCAGTGTGCCAGAGAATTGGCCTGGGTTAGGAACCTCTTTTCTGAACTGCTCCTTCCGCTACATATGCCCATCCTACTGAACGGCGACAACCAGGGTTCCCTAAAGCTATGCAGAAACCCTGAGCTCCACCAAAGGACAAAGCACATTCCGTTAACCGAGCACCATATCCGAGAAGAAGTTGAAGCCGGGAACATTGATGTGCAATACGTTAGCACACACGAGCAGGTAGCAGACGGACTCACTAAACCGTTGAATGCAGTCAGTCATGGCCACTTTCTAGAAGCCATTCGAGTCAGTGCATGTCCGATCGAGGAAGCAGGTCGTATTATTTGGAGTACTGAAGTCCACGATGACTCTGTACCCTGAAGACAAGGTGGATGGGGGCGTGTTGGAAAATCCGGGGATCCCCCTTCCTTTCAGGGTTTAGACTGTCAGACTGAAAGTCCTAGATTTAGAGTTCAAAGTCCTAGATGAAATCATCTAGAGATATAAACCCGAGAAGAACTCTCATATCAATAATGAACAATCAAGTTTTATAAAATACATTTTCACCCAGCACTACTGCGCAATATAAACAATAGCCAACGGGTATAGTGTTGCGAGCCGGCATGGTGAAACTCGGGGTACGCTGTGGAGACATAGTTGCCAAAAAGGGCTTAGAGTAAACCTTAAAGTTTGGTTTTCTGATTCAGAAGAGAAGTTTAATACTTGTACTCCGGGCTCATAACCTGTTGTTATGATGCGCAGTCATGCCGGGTGCACTTGTGTGTAAGAATTCAGTTGCTAATTATTGTTCTTCTATTCAAGAATCATCAAGGTCTTGTATACTTGAGTTATCCTTGAGTTCTCGAATCTTCTATGTATTAGGTATTAACTTTGATCATGACGTGAGGAGAAACCTTGGTACTTCCAACATTATTTCGAGAGTACCGGACTTGGCTAGGTAGCTGGGGCCAAGGAAAGTCATTCGCATTTTGAAGAAAGTATAACCTACCCACGACTTTCTTTCAATTGCAGCTCCAGGGAGGCGACCTAATCGCCGATTGGTGCGGGCTTCTCTACGTTGTCGCCAAGAAAGAATGAGTTACCAACATCGCGACCTTCCTTCGCATACTGTTCTTCACGGACAAGAGCATAGCAGATGCAGTGAGGAAACGACTGGGAAGCGGCAGTTCCTTCACGAAAGTCAAAGCACACACGGGTGGAAGATGTTGGGCGCGAATCAAGGGTCTCTAGGAATGGAAGGCGACATCCATTCCGCAGTTGTCTGTGACGTTGAGACGACTGCTCCAACGTTAGGCAACGAACCATCTGGTGACGTCTCCGACAGTCCATTCAGCGACAGATCACCCACTGTACCGCTCGAGCACTGCCAAAACGCTCTTTTCTTCTCTTTATTTGAACACAGCACCAAAGTGTACTTCCAGGAATGGGCCCCCCTCTTCCCTATGTTACACGAACCCACATTTCGGAAACTTCTTGGCAACTCTATCTCCGGCCCCGAGATAGATTATCTTTGCGACGAGCTCGCTCAGATCTACCTTGTTATCGACATTACCGGTCTATCATCCAATGTCGCGGACCCCGAACAATTCCCTATGGTCACACAAATATGGAGAGACGCACTCAGCTCAAGTTTTCCTCACAAGAGCATTCATGCTCTCCAATCCTTGACTCTTGCAACTCTTTGTTGCATCATACGTGCAGAGCGTGATGGAGCTATACACTACAGAAACAGGGCCATTTGTCTTTCCAACCTCTTGGAACTTCACCGAGACTGTGCCCACGACCTTAATGGACCACTCTCAACTCTTACTCTTGAGATGAACAAGAGGGTCTTCTGGACCCTCTACACGCTAGACTGCTTTTGCGCGGCTACGTTTAGCTTGCCAACGATGCTGAAGACTACGGATGTTACTGCCAGCTATCCTTCCGATATTGACGACGAATATATCATTGAGAATGGGGTTTCGCCTAGGCCTCATGACCCAAACACTCGAATGTCTCGGGCGCTGGCCTTGTTCAAGGCAGCTCGTGTACTCGGCGAACTCCTTGACCTGACGTGTACCACGTTTGCTCTTCCCCAATTGCGAGATCAGCAAACGGAGCCTCTCCAAAACAAACTCGACGTATGGTATGCCCAGCTGCCATATCACTTATCGCTTGAGGCTGTGGTGGGGAAACCTCTTAAATATATCATATGCAGTCACCCATATCTCATGGTACGTTAACTAATTCAATTCTTTCCGACTTTGATATTGACTCAGTCTAGTCTATCATTTTCTACTATATCAAATGCCAGATTTCCCTTCGTACTATTCGCCCTGGCCAGCGATCAAAGGTTAATCATATCTTTGGAGAAAGCCGCAAGTCCTGCGGGTGCATTATCAACCTCCTTAAGTGTTTTGACGAGCTTGGTTTCAGCTTTTGCTTCTGCCTTAACAAAAACAGTCTTTTGGCCTTCTGTAACGATGTTCAAAGTTCATCTCCGGGTAGGCTATATTTCACAGCCTAAGTACAACAGGCAGCTACGTTGCATGGTTTAAAGGAGCATATTTTCTGCTGGATGATATTGATAGATTGTGGGTAATAGTTTAACTAGTAAAGTCCCCTGTGTAATAGGGATGCATCGAGGTAAATTACCAAAACCTCTAGGTAAATGACGGTCATAAACCCCAGGTTTATGACGCGTCATTTATCACGTGCTTCCAAGTACTATTTGGTGACTACGAAACGGCGTCAGTGGAATGATATACGCACACACGGTCTGGTGTGCATTGGTATTCGTCGGGGATGAGCCCCCAGCTATCGGCTTTGTATGTAAGATAACCTCCCTCGTTAAACCCCGGGGCTCTTTCTGTACGCCATGTTCCATGTCTTTCTGCTTTTGTTGCCTCCTGCTGGGTTCCTATGTGGCCATGTATTCGTTATCTGTGTGTGTATCGCTACCGGCGATGGTGACAATAGTAGGCGTCGACTATCCCATGTAGTGCGATGCTCCGCTCGGTTCGAGATGTCGGATTACTGAGTATGAGAGCTCCCGCGCGGCTTCCTCAGACGTTATCAGGTAACGAAAGGGGACCAATCCCTCGATACGGTATTTTGTGGGGGCGACAGTGGGCAAGTCTGTCTGTAATCTGTAGTATTGTGCGGTATCATTCGTAGCATGCCGGGTATCTGGTGCTCTACCACGCGGGAGGTGATACCGTTCTGTCCGTCATCTCGTCGTAGTGGGACGTCGCAAACCTTGGCTAGGAGATGGGCCGACCGACAAAAACCCATATGTAGCTGTATGTTTTATTTCGAAGCTGCTGGTGGAAATGTTTGGGCTTCGTCGTCGCACTGCATGGAATACGTCGTAGCTCAGCTAAGGTCGTCGCCGTTCGCGGACACGTGGTTTTCGTGACATGCTCTGATTGTTTCGCGCTCTTTTCTCGCCCGCGACCGTAACCCGACCTCTGCGGCCATCAAGACACCTCGGGGAAGATAAAATGACCGGTCAAAGCCATTACGGCCACGGGCGGGAGTGTTGTGCTCAATATGTAGCTGTTGTTTCAAAAATTCGTTCTCGCTGTTGTGAAAAGTTTTTTGCCTCATAGGGTGTCACTGTGACAGTCACAGCCCAAGACCGGTATTGCAAGGTTCTAAAACATGCGTCATCAACACGGACAAAATCGGGGCAAAATATGACATTGACAGGATAACTAGAAGATCTACAGAACAAGAAGAAAGCTTCTACAGGAGGAATTTCATCGATCTATATAGCCAAAAGGGCTCAATTCACCTCAATTCTGCCTATCCAGGCATCTTCCGTTTGTCTTCACGATTGTCCCTTGTTTAGACAAACTTGCTTGCTACAAGCAGGCGGTTTCCAACAACCGGACCTGCCTACCCTAGAGCTACAAGTGGGTCAGATCACGTGGCGATACGTTATCGCTGAGACATTAGTTCACCGACTAGATAGATCCTGAACCGTGCAGCGTTCGACATAAGTAAAGTAATTGCAAGTAAGTAACCAAGTAAGTAAGTAAGTAAGCCCGGCAGCGAAGTAAGTAAGTAAAACCTCTAAGAAGCAAGTAAGTAAGTAAGATCTAAGTAAGTGGGGCAAAACCGCAAGCACCGTGCGACCGGATGTGAAACGCGGCCCATACGTTGGGGTCATGTATCCGGTTTCACATCCGGTTTGTCGCATCAAGTGCTCCAATCCTAACGACATGAGCTTAAATAGCCATACCTGAACACATGGCTATTCAAATTTCTTTTATTCCCAAGATATTTCTCATCAATTAACTGGTGCCATCTCTGATCCCTGTAGAGCCAATTGTCTGACAGGATTCCTTCCCACAGTTGGTCCTTATCGCGCAACAATCTGCTGCAGCAACGCGACAGTGCATTGACGCAGCTGATATCCCCGAACCTGGATACCGTATTTCGCTCTATTTTCGAGATGCCTGACAAAGAATCCATTGCGGGAACTTCCTCTTCCTCCTCCTTCGAGACGACCCAGTCCGTGGCTGGCAATAGTGCCCTTTCGAACCTTCGGCGCACGAGAAGCGTAGCAAGCCAACTGGCGACCGTTCGGCCTGAGCATCTCGACGTCGCTCAACCTTCTTCACTCCCTTCGCTATATATCGACGGTCTCCGATATGTCCTAGAGGACTGGATACACAAAAAGCGAAGGAGAAGCCTTTCATGGATCCTTCGGTACGGCAAATACGTCATCAGGCTTAGCGACGACGGTACAGCAGGTGGCCGATACTGGGTTTGTGGTCTATGTGACGCACGGAACCAGGTTAAGATATTGGAGGCTAAGGCAACTACCTCCCCGATCTACCACTTGAACAACGACCATATATATAAGCCATCTACTGCACACGACAACGGTCCTGATTCAGAGCCCGAACCGTCGAATAGAACATCTCCGGCTCCGTCATCCTCTGTATCGGTCCTTGATATGCAAAAGCGGGCCGCCAAAAGAAGGCCGCTGATCGTTGAGAGTAGAGCAGACATCTTCAAGCGACTTCTTCTCGGCTGGATTACGGATGCCAATATCCCTCTTCACGGTGTTGAACACAAGTTATTTCGACAGCTTCTTGCCTTCCTAGATGACGAGTTTGTTATCGAAGTTCTGCCGACGTCGGGAAACACCGTAAGAAGGTGGATCTTACAAGAATTCGAAGAACACACGAGGATGTTAAAGGATGAGATGAATAAAGCCTTATCAAAGGTTCATACTTCCTTTGACATGTGGACTTCGCCTAATGGTATTGCTATCCTTTCGGTGATAGCGTACTATGTTGACATAGCCGGGACACCACAAGTCCGCCTTATCAGCCTAGAGAAGCTCTCTGGCAGTCACGGTGGCGAAAATCAGGCCATCTTGATGGCTAAGGTCATCCGGAAATACGGCTTGGAAAAGAAGATCGGGTTCTTCACAGCAGATAACGCTGACCCTTGCGATACTTGTGTCCGGGCTTTGCTTAAGATGTTCAATCCCCGGGCAAGCCCTACTGGGCTTGAGGGCTTGGAAGGCGAGCGGCGAATCCGCTGTGTTGGCCATATCCTCAACCTATCGGCAAAGGCCTTCTTAGAGGGCGATTCTAGTGACATATTCGACAGTCACATTGCGGAGAAAGACCAGAAGAAAGAACGCGAATTACTCCGTGAATGGAGAAAAAGAGGCCCTATTGGAAAACTCCATAATCTGGTCTACTGGATCAGAAGAAATCCTCAGCGTAGGGAGCTTTTCCTATCCATCACGAGTGGCAAGGTCGACCAATCAATCATGGCCGAATTGGGAGTATGGTTTGTCGACGACACTCTCAAAGGCTTGATGGTCAAGGCAGATAATGATTCATCTCACCTCAATCAACAAGCTGGAATCACCAGAATATGCCATCGAGTGGGTGAGGGAAATCAAGGACCATCTGGCCATGGCGGGGTACGGAGACCTCCTGACTCGCAACAAGGTTCAGCCATCATTGAGGGTTGGGGTCACAAACCTGGACCAGGAAACCTTAAGCGTTCAAGACGAGATATGGAAGAGCAGACAAGAGAAAGCAGTCGCAGCCATCAAAAACCGACTGGGTTACAATTGCAGAAACATGGTCGAGAAAAGCGTCAAAGACGATGAGACTGTTGACAATGTCATCACGTCCGCTTGGAATCATTTTCGACCAAAAGGAAGCGCACATTTTCAACAGCTTGATCAGAAATACCACGACCTGTGTCTTGAGAATTGTACAAGCATCATGCACTTCGCAGATGAACTTCAAAAGGCTAGGACAGCACTACTTGAACTGGATGAAAGCTGCGCCATTGGACACCCACAGTTTATTAATAAGTTCCTCACTGGACTAGGCCCAACCTACTCAGTCTTCCTAACCTCATTCTGTCAAAATTACAATATTCTACCAGAAAGAGACGCCAGTGAAAAAAATTATCAGACAACCTGTGTCCTTTACTGAGACAGTTATGAGGGCTGAACAAGAGGAACAAGCCATGAAACAACGAGAGAATCAACAGACTGCCCTGGTCGCAAGGAATAATACAAATTCAAGAGACAGATTCAAGACTAATTCCAAGGAGAGACCACCTTGTACAACATGCAACAGGACAGGACACGACGCAGACGGATGTTGGAAGACACACCCACACTTGAAGAGAGAATTCTACTCTAAAAGGGCCAAACGCCGAAGGACTGAAGATCAAGATCACTCCGAAAGAAACCACACAACCATGGTTGCAACCGATAAGATCTTTGAGCAAGGAATGGGGTTCATGGCATTCAACGACATGACACCATCAGCCGGATTGTCTGAGACTGCACAGACACTACAAAAGATCCACATCCTCGATAGTGGCGCTTCATCACACACCTTCTGCCAGCCTACAAAGTTCAGCCAGCTTAAACCTTATTATGGCAATCCAATCAATGGCATCGCAGACACAAAAGTCATGCCCAAGGGCATTGGTACATACAAGATCAACACACAAGCAAGCGGGGTAATTGTCCTGCGACAATCACTCCTTATTCCAGACGCATGTGTGAACCTGGTGTCTGTGTCTGCCCTTGAGTCAGAAGGAGCATCTATTACATTCCAACACGGGAAGGCTATTATTACTCGAAAAGGACAAACCATCATAACGGCCACAAGAAAGAATGGCATTTACATTATCAATGAAAAGGAACAAGAGATGAAGACAGCATTTGCTTCATTTGAGATTCGGGACCCAAACCTGAGAATCTGGCATGACAGATTAGGACATCTTGGGGAAAGAAACATCAAGAAGTTACAAGAACAATCCACAGGACTTCAACCAATGATACCAGGACCAAAATGTGACGGCTGCAGTCTTGGAAAGATGAAAGAAGTTCCCCACACACATAACATTAAGAAGGGACAAGACCATTTGAGAGTCTCCACGCAGATATCGCCGGTCCATTTCCAACCAAGGGAGTGGATGGATACAGATACTGGGCTCTCTTTATCGACGATTACACCATGATGTCATGGATCTTCCCATTGAAGGAAAAATCCGACTTCTAAGGAGTGTTTGTGAAGTTACTTCAGTCTGAAGAAACATCCACAAGACGACTTAGATTCTTGCGATTAGACAGAGGAGGGGAGAACGTCTCCCATTCTCTTCAACAACATTGTGAGAATCTAGGAATCGAAATCATCTACACAGCCACAGACCAACACCAACAGAATGAACTTGCAGAAGTGGGAAACAGGATTATCCTGGAAAAACTCAATCCTGTAATGATCTCGTCAGGACTACCATTGAAATGGTGGCCATTTGTCCTACGTACCTGCAATTACATTAGGAATCTAAGTCCTGTGGCCGGGAAGGACGTGACACCTTGGGAAGCTTGGACTGGAGAAAAGCCAGACTTGCGACATCTTCGTGTAATTGGAAGCAAGGGATATGCGCTTATTCCTCCAGCAAAAAGGAAGAAGATGGAAGAGAAGACAAGACCATGCAGACTCTTAGGATATCAAGGATCAAGGAACTACATTCTGCTGGGAGACAACGACCAAGTCTTTATTACAAACAATGTGATTTTCGACGAGACATCCATAAGGAAGCGAAAGGGAAATGAGGACAACCAGACAGGACGGAATGTCCAGTCCAGACACAAACTGAACATTCCCGAGTCATCCGAAGAAGTCCATGTGACTAAGACTCATCAGGCAAGATCACCACAACAAGGTTCAACTAGTTCAAACTTTATTCAAGCCACCAGGACCCAATACGAGACGACTTCCCACACAATGTCAGACAATGACATATCATCAAGTCATCAATCAACGCCACAAGACGAAGAAATCATCCATGACTCCATTACAGTCGTCCCGCCTTTCCAGTTGAGGGAACATGACAATGTCAGAGTCAATACACACAATGTCCCTCATGCAGCCACGCAACATCATCCCGAACTGATTGCACCACAACCAGCGACACAACAGAGATCAAAGTTTGGACTGGTGGCTAATCCACCAAGCCCAGATGACAGATTTTTGCTCGTCAGCCTCATGGCGCCATACGCTCTCTCAGCAAATGATCTTGAACCCAAGACATTCCGACAAGCTAGGAGCAGTGGCAGATGGGACGAGTGGCAAAAGGCAATGGATGAAGAGATGACATCAATTGAAGACAATGGGACATGGTACCTTGCGCACCCACCTCAGAACGTGTCTCCATTGAGAGGAAAATGGGTCTTCAAGATCAAGCGTGGAGCTGATGGACAAATCGTCAGATACAAAGGACGATTTGTCGTCCGAGGCTTTGAGCAACGGGAAGGTATTGACTATCACGAGACATTTGCGTCTGTTGTGAAACCAATGAGTTACAAAGAAATATTTGCAATCACTGCTGCAATGGACTATCACATTGAACAAATGGATGTAAAGACGGCATTTCTGTATGGAAAGATTGATGAAGATATCTGGGTACAACAACCAGAAGGATTTGACGACAAATCAGGACGAGCATACAAGTTGAACAAGGCACTATACGGTCTCAAACAGTCTCCAAGGATCTGGTATCAGACATTATCTGACTATTTAACCAAGTTGGGGTTTCAACTAGTACACGCCGATGTAGGAATATTCGTCAAGGACTCAACATACATTGCTGTCTACGTGGATGATCTGTTAATCGTTGGTCCTGATATGAGTGAAATTGAGACAGTCAAGAAACAACTATCTGAACGATTTCAAATGACATAATTCAATACTCTCTTCGGCACCACGCATGGCTCCTTGAATTTTAACACGATACCTACACCTACTCAGAAAATCGATCCATCTAGGGTTGGATGCAAATCGGCAAAATCTCGCCACGACCGTCGGGGCTTTGGCGGCCGGTCGCACTTCTCATCGAAATCTTTCCACCAATCCTCATTCTGGAAGCTGGGCAAAAGGTTCCAGTTTTCCATGAGGACCAATTCGCTCTCAGATAGGCCCATCCAAACAAAAAGATCTTGACGACGTCTTGGCCTTTTTGAGCCTTGATCAGAACCATTTTCGCGTTGCGCTTCCACGTCAGAATGTAATCCAGGCGGAGGATTTTCCTCGTTCGCCGAACTTCTGGTGTAATCACCACTCTCTGAGGAGTTGTTCTCGTTGTCCCTTTGAAACCAGCCGTCGTTGTGGTCAGGGTATTCCGACACGGGCACCTAGGTGCCCAAATAAAGTTGCGCACCCAGGTGGGCGTCGTCTAGGCGCACAGGACCTGTGTGCTCGGGGCACAGCCCCCCCTGACTAAGCATTCATCATTTATGGGCGGCCAATACATGGGCACCTAGGTGCCCATGTATTGGCCGCCGATGATGCCCCTTGCGGCCACCCTGTTGTCCAACAACTGTAGATATTGTAACTAACTCACTGAAAGTTTTCTTTTACTTGACACTCGACCCTCCTGATCCCTGTCGATACCATACTATGTCCATCACAAATTGCGGTACGGTACCTTCGGATCCGGCAAATGTCTCTTCCCCTACCTAAAATGGAACGGACAATAAGGATGTGGGAATCTCGTTTCACCGGTTGTCGCCATTGTGGATCGTATGAACAATCTGCTCACATGTCGTTCTTCCCCAAAGACAAGATTTTTATCCCAGCCTTTGCTCCTTTTTTGGTCCCCTTAGTTTTCGCTGTTACCACCATTTTCTTCTGCCCCTGCTTCGTGTCAATTTGAGCTTGAGCTTTTTGTGACACAGATGCCACTTCGCATTTCCTCTTATTCATTTCCTTCCTTTTGCTCCCCTTAATGGTTTGTTTATTACTTGCCGCTGCCTTTTGGACCAACTGCTGCTTGCCCATAGAAGTGTCACCTTTGTATAATTTTTCAAAGGTTAGCCTTTCCCCTTTGTTGGTTATCGCATTCGACGCCTTCCGCTTTTTCTTCTTTTTCTGTCGCCCTTCTTTTGCCACCATGTTCTTTTCATTAGTCATTGACTTGTCAGAGGGCTCTACAGCCTCTGCTCTATCCGAAGTCATTGATAATGTAGACTGCAAGGTTGCTGCTGGCCGCTGTTAAGTAGTTAGTTTGTAAGAGCTAGACTTGCGTCTCTCTGTCTTGCACTCCATGAGTGTTTACCTGAGTACTAGGTTTCAATATTCTGGTTTTGCGCCACCCCAACTCGGTATTCGAAACTCCAAACGTCTTAGTCCAAAGCGATGAATTATCATACGGCCATAGTTGATATATAAAGTCGATAGCTGTTTTGATGGCCGGGTGAGCCGTGTCAATCCTCCCCACGGGCCGATTGCCCATCGTACCTGTAATGATAGGCTCTTCATATAATTGATAAAATGTTTGTCCAGAAGGGTGAAAATGGAGGGGCGGGGGATGCGAGAGTACTGTCACTAGATCACCATGGGAAATGAACCATGCAAAAATGATAGAAGCACCATGGATATATTTCGCAGAGCTTTGTCCGCAGGGACATTTTCGGTCACCATGATGCAAAAGTGGACCAAGCGCAGTTGTCAATGTTTGAAATCCATGCGTATCGGCCCATTGCTGAGCCTGCTCACGCAACATGCCGCTCCATAGCACCTGGCGGTTGGGTATACAGGCTTCTTGGAACCTCGAAAAGATGTTGTCGGCCTCTTCGTCAGTGAGCCACCGGCGGATGAGCTGTCGAATTGCATCAGGAGGTTGATCAGTGCCGAAACTCACGCCACGAATTGGCATGAACGATTTCAGGTGAACGAGACTTTCAGTACAGCTCTGTACGATTTTCATTTCGTAGAATGTTTTGAGGATGTTAGTTGACCGCAGAGTGGTCTGAACGTAATGTTCTCTTTTAAGCATTTCAATGATGTAATATTTGTCATGGTGAATCATAGATATCACCTTGTCGAGGGCCAGCTCACTTAGCGACCCCAACCACGGCCCCTTTCTCACGCTTTTAGTGCAAGAGCCTTCCGGCATGCCGAGAGTACAACCAAGTGGCACACCAGACTAGGTATTTGCCCACCCGATTAGCCAATGCGACAACCCGAGAACCGATGGTCAGCGTTCTACATAAGTAAAGTAAGTAAATTTTTCAGGCTTACTTACTTACTTACTAACGATATCCATACTTACTTGCCACCCCGAACTACTTACTTACTTTACTTGCTTACTTGCAAGTAAAGTGGATCCATATACCATAGCCAATCATCTTACAGCATCGTGTCCTGATGTCCCCTTGGTTTTGCCCAGGAAATCGCACCAGTGCGAGCCCAGTTTCTGAGGCATTGCAATGCCTCCACAGTAACCCAGTGCAGGGCGTTCCTTTGTGAAGATATGGTGAGCTTTGCGGCACTGAAAACACGTTCATTCTCGCTGGACATGGCTGCGATAGAAAGTAGGTCCATCGCCATATTGAATAACCGTGGGAACTGAGTCTTGCGGCCAAGCCACCATTGGAGCAATTGCTCTTCTTTGAAGTCTTCCTCTGGAACCATTTGTAGGTATAGGTTGATCTCATCCGGAGCTTCTTTCCTGGCCTTCTTGGGGAAGTTTGCAGTGCGCAACAATAACTTTGATCCATGAAATGCCGGAGGGGAGTCTGGAGACATTGGTGCCTGGTTACCTTGAGCATAGTGCCTGCCAAAGTAATCTCTGAAGTCCCGAAGGATCGAGTCTACTTGGTTCGGTAGCCTAAGCTGCAGGAACCCAATGCCGTATCCTGGGTGTAATATCATAGCTGCCCAGTAAACAACGCTCCCCTCCATCAAATTGCAGTATTTGTCGAGCTTTGACATTGCATACTTGATCGAGTGTTGTATGAAATGTAGCCCATCGTCGGGCAACTCGAAGGGCTCAGGATCCAGGTCCTTGTCTTCGAATTGTACCGAGATTTCTGCTTGGTATAGTGGAGAACTCGGTTCTCCGCTGGTAGTCGATTCCATGGGTGAATATCTGCCCCAGGTAGATACGCCAGTGTCCTGTTGCAGCCCTCCCTGTTGCTCTCTCTCTCTGCCATCAGTAGGCGCAGCGACTATGATACAATCAAGTACTGGCTCTTCGAGAGTGATCCTCGGCGCCCGATACGGCGCAGGGATAAGGTTGGAAGAATACCGCTGTCGCATTTCAGATAGATGGTCCTTCAAGAGGTACATGGTGGGAAGTACCTCTGCAAATCTAGGAGTGCGACCCTCAAAGTGCTTGGTATACGTGAGGCAAGGCTGTAGGATTTCGATGATCTCGGCGAGTACTACCCAGTCTTCACAGCTAAGAACGTCCTCGGCGGAGACCCTTTTTTCTTCCTTGGGGTCAAGAAGACTAAGCTTGCAAAAGACATCGATAATGTCCCGAAGTCTGAGCGCACGATGGACCATCAAATAGACAGAATTCCATCGCGTATCATTATCTGCCTTGACCATCAAGCCTTTGAGAGTGTCGTCGACAAACCATACTCCCAATTCGGCCATGATTGATTGGTCGACCTTGCCACTCGTGATGGATAGGAAAAGCTCCCTACGCTGAGGATTTCTTCTGATCCAGTAGACCAGATTATGGAGTTTTCCAATAGGGCCTCTTTTTCTCCATTCACGGAGTAATTCGCGTTCTTTCTTCTGGTCTTTCTCCGCAATGTGACTGTCGAATATGTCACTAGAATCGCCCTCTAAGAAGGCCTTTGCCGATAGGTTGAGGATATGGCCAACACAGCGGATTCGCCGCTCGCCTTCCAAGCCCTCAAGCCCAGTAGGGCTTGCCCGGGGATTGAACATCTTAAGCAAAGCCCGGACACAAGTATCGCAAGGGTCAGCGTTATCTGCTGTGAAGAACCCGATCTTCTTTTCCAAGCCGTATTTCCGGATGACCTTAGCCATCAAGATGGCCTGATTTTCGCCACCGTGACTGCCAGAGAGCTTCTCTAGGCTGATAAGGCGGACTTGTGGTGTCCCGGCTATGTCAACATAGTACGCTATCACCGAAAGGATAGCAATACCATTAGGCGAAGTCCACATGTCAAAGGAAGTATGAACCTTTGATAAGGCTTTATTCATCTCATCCTTTAACATCCTCGTGTGTTCTTCGAATTCTTGTAAGATCCACCTTCTTACGGTGTTTCCCGACGTCGGCAGAACTTCGATAACAAACTCGTCATCTAGGAAGGCAAGAAGCTGTCGAAATAACTTGTGTTCAACACCGTGAAGAGGGATATTGGCATCCGTAATCCAGCCGAGAAGAAGTCGCTTGAAGATGTCTGCTCTACTCTCAACGATCAGCGGCCTTCTTTTGGCGGCCCGCTTTTGCATATCAAGGACCGATACAGAGGATGACGGAGCCGGAGATGTTCTATTCGACGGTTCGGGCTCTGAATCAGGACCGTTGTCGTGTGCAGTAGATGGCTTATATATATGGTCGTTGTTCAAGTGGTAGATCGGGGAGGTAGTTGCCTTAGCCTCCAATATCTTAACCTGGTTCCGTGCGTCACATAGACCACAAACCCAGTATCGGCCACCTGCTGTACCGTCGTCGCTAAGCCTGATGACGTATTTGCCGTACCGAAGGATCCATGAAAGGCTTCTCCTTCGCTTTTTGTGTATCCAGTCCTCTAGGACATATCGGAGACCGTCGATATATAGCGAAGGGAGTGAAGAAGGTTGAGCGACGTCGAGATGCTCAGGCCGAACGGTCGCCAGTTGGCTTGCTACGCTTCTCGTGCGCCGAAGGTTCGAAAGGGCACTATTGCCAGCCACGGACTGGGTCGTCTCGAAGGAGGAGGAAGAGGAAGTTCCCGCAATGGATTCTTTGTCAGGCATCTCGAAAATAGAGCGAAATACGGTATCCAGGTTCGGGGATATCAGCTGCGTCAATGCACTGTCGCGTTGCTGCAGCAGATTGTTGCGCGATAAGGACCAACTGTGGGAAGGAATCCTGTCAGACAATTGGCTCTACAGGGATCAGAGATGGCACCAGTTAATTGATGAGAAATATCTTGGGAATAAAAGAAATTTGAATAGCCATGTGTTCAGGTATGGCTATTTAAGCTCATGTCGTTAGGATTGGAGCACTTGATGCGACAAACCGGATGTGAAACCGGATACATGACCCCAACGTATGGGCCGCGTTTCACATCCGGTCGCACGGTGCTTGCGGTTTTGCCCCACTTACTTAGATCTTACTTACTTACTTGCTTCTTAGAGGTTTTACTTACTTACTTCGCTGCCGGGCTTACTTACTTACTTACTTGGTTACTTACTTGCAATTACTTTACTTATGTCGAACGCTGCCTGAACACTTGGAGAATTTGGCCTTCAAGCAGGCCTGTCGCAGGGACAAGCGAGGCTGGGAAATGTGGCGAGGAGTAGGGATTGTGATGTTTGAGGGTTATAGGGCTAGAAGTCGGAAAAGAATGTAACTAACGAGACTTAATGTTGTGGGCCCTATGAGGCGTATCCTCCCGGGCGGAATAAATTCATTCATTCATTCGGCTGAATTATGTAAGATCTCCCCACAAAATAAAATCAGGCAACCCATCAGCTCGTCGGATGAGTGATCTCAAATTCTTCATAATTGCCCATCTTCCTAACTTCAGCCAAGAGAATGATGGGGTCTTCTGCACCTCATCACCGACACCAATCGTCACTAGAGGGATTCATTGACTTTTCTACAGGCGCAAGTCCTTCGTTCAACCCAGATGAACTTGATAAGGCTGCTGGTGTTCTCCGTCGCGTTATCGAGCACTTCGAGCCCTTGTCGACTGAAAAGCCGTATAACCGACCTAGGCTGGTCCGTCTAACGTACGAACATGCTCGATCAGATCAATCTAAATCCAACTTCTTGCATGCATTCCTCGGGGCAGTGAATATTACGATAGATGAAGTTATCGATCTCGATGATGAAACGGTGGAAGAGGAGATTCGTTTGGCTTTGAACACCTTTGCAGATTTCCTGGTCGACAACTTCTTCCTTCCACGTAAGTCATCTTTTTTACTAGCATTCGACTTCAACACTCATCAGACTCTAGTCAAGGCTGCTGGCAGCAAGACGCCCCAACCATCGCCCGCAGCTAGCTCCCGAATCACGAGCACGCGTCCTGTTGTCGGGTCCGTGGAACGAGTGGCGTCGCTTAGACGTGACTGCCTAGTTCGTGACCGACATCGTTGCGTAATATCTCGCGATTTCGATATGAAAGAAGCTGAGCGCCGTATTGAAGAGAGCGGATATGACTATGCTTCAGACGATCAAGGACAATTACTCAAAGAACAGGAACCCGGATCATTTGCGGAACTGGAAGTCGCGCATATACTTCCTCACTCATTGATGACTACGACAGGAAACCCTGAGCTGGTAGGTAAATATCGAATTCTACACCCCAAGCTAATATGTGTCCTAGAATAAATCCAAGGAAACGGCATTGGCAATACTTGATATGTTTGATCACGATATCGTGCACCTTATCGAAGGCCCAGATATTGATCGTTCTCGGAACGCTCTCACTCTGAAAATTGATTTACATCGGCAGTTTGGCAACTTCAAAGTCTTCTTCGAGCCTACAAACCAGCCCAATAGCTACCGGATCGATTCAACCCTCCGTCAGCCATTCAGGAACCGTATTTTCCCAGTCAATCGTACTTTCTTTCTCACTCCCGAGCGAACCATCGATCCCCCTTCCGCTCGGCTTCTTGCTGTTCACAACGCTATTTGCCAGATTTTACATCTAAGTGCCGCCGGAAATTACATTGACAGCATTCTACGCGACTTGGACGATGGAGTTGTACAATCTGACGGCTCTACTAATCTAGCCAGTCTGCTTCGACTGAGGCTAGATTGTTGGTGGGAAAGCGCAGTGGTTGAATAATCAGTGTCACAGCCTGAGTCTGAGCCTGAGCCTGAACCTGATTGATTGATTGATTGTATCCTACACGTTTGTGGCCGCTTTTTATCTGCTGCTATGCCCGGTTAACAGGACTCGGCAGACAGCCGGCGCGTCCGTCTGGCAAACGCCCCACTTCGCCGTATTGTTGAAATTCGTTCGCTATCTATGACCCAAATTGCTTGTTTTCTGTTGGAGAATTTCGGATTTTCCGCCTCTTGCTCCTCCGTCCTTAAATTCTTGCTTGTTGTCCTCAGGAACCTTTCCTTCGTGACTTCGTGCTGCGACTCTGTCGCTGCCAATCCACCGTGCTGTGCGACCATGATACCTACAGTCTCCCCCCAGCTATCGGCTTTGTCTGTAAGATAACCTCCCTCGTTAAACCCCAGGGCTCTTTATGTACGTCATGTTCCATGTCTTTCTGCTTTTGTTGCCTCCTGCTGGGTTCCTATGTGGCCATGTATTCGTTCTCTGTGTGTGTCGCAGCAGGCTTTCTATCCATACGCGTTAATCCATATTCCATACGGGGATGTCGTATTCCATAAGTATGGCAATACGGCGGAAAAAATTTGATCCCTGTAGTAATCCCGTTCAGGGGCGATTTTCCAACTCTCCACTCTTTCTTTAATTCCAACACCACTGTGTAAGGACGCTGCGTATGTCCTCGCTGATGACATCCACTTCCACTGACCCTGCGGGGATTCCAGTGTCCACAAGCGAATTGTGCTCTTCCTCAATCTTCAGCACGAACCCTCGATTCTCAAGCGGCGATGTCCAAGAGCGCCTATTTCCCACACTGCCCGTGAGCCCCTCAATTCGGAGCCATCTCGTTGCGGTCGCAAAAATGAGAAGATTTACTACTGCATGCATTGTGTAAGTCCGACTTACTCCACGACCGTTTCAACGACCTTTCGGAATCATCTGCTCAAGATACACGGCATTGAGCTGGAAGCCCATGAACATCCGATTAAAAAACGGCGTGACCGTCTGATTCAGGATGCTTTCGCCAAGGCCGGCGATATGCATGCTGCAAAGCAACTGGCAAAACGAGAAGAAACTCTGAGACATGCCATCAATCACAAAGCAGCGTTGGAGGCACTTATTCAGCTCGTGACTGTCCGTAATCTCTCTTACAACTGCAGTTCTTGGCCAGAGCTTCATGCGCTCATTTCTGCAGTCAATCCTGCGGCAGATGACCTCATCAGCCTTTCTCACGGCTCCATACAGAAGCTTGTCTCCAATTCCTTTCGTGTACACAAAGACATGTTGCGAAGAAAATTGCAGTCTACACCATGGAAACTTCATCTCTCTGCTGACGTGCGGTCTGCTCCAAATCACAAAGCTTTCCTTGGGATATGCGTCAAATTTGTAGATCCGGATGCAAAGGAAGCGCTGCAGGCACTATTAGCTTTGTCGGAGTTGCCAGGTCTTGACGGGCCGGGTAGTCACGGTGGTGCCGAACAATGGAAGCTTCTTCAGCACGTGCTCGAGGATTATAATATCTGGAATAAGGTGGTATTCTACACTGGTGATAACCATGGATCAAACGACAAATTATGCCACTTACTCGCCAATTATCTCCAGGAGAAGGGCGTCGACTGGGAAGCCAAGACCCGTAGAATCCGATGCCACGGCCATATAGTGAACCTGGCAGTTCAGGCTTTCCTTTTCATAGACTCAGAAGAGGCTGCTCGAGCGGCTTTGGAGCATATCGAAGACACCGATGAATCGGCTTTTGGCACTGATTTTTCTGAAAGGATCAAACCACAAAGGGCGCAAGGATGGCGGCGGCTTGGGCCTCTTGGAAAAGTGCACAACATATCGATTCACATGCGCGAAAACGACTATCGATGGAATGAATTCAAGAAGCGCGCTGGAAGATCGCTGGGGCTCGACAACGATACACGGTGGAACTCATGGTTTCTCCTGCTGGACACCACTCTCAATCTTCAGAGCTATGTTGAGTGGTACCAGAAGAAGTATTACCAGGATTTGCGAGACGACTACCTCACGCCTGATGAGTGGAGTGCTCTAGGGGAGACGCGTGCATTCCTTCAACCGTTCTGGAAGATCACTCAGCTTACAGAGGGTCGATACGCCACTCTAGACCGTTCACTTTTTACAATGGATGTTCTTCACAAACATTATACACAAGCATTCCAGAAACACTCTGGCAACGCCACACTACGGAGCTGCATTGCAGCTTCTTGGGCTGTATTCGATAAGTATTATCAGCTTACAGATGAGAGCCCTGCGTACGGTGCGGCAATAATACTTCATCCGCCACGACGTGTAGCCCATATAAAGAAGAACTGGCCAAAGTCCTGGCATAAACCAGTTCTTGACGGCGTGCGAAAGCATTGGAAAGACTACTACCACGAGCTCCCGCTCCCCACCACGACACCACAGCTGAGAGACGAAATACAGCGCCTTGATGAGTATGACCTACTCGCTCGGGAGCTTGACGTTGTTAGCCCATCTATGAGTGAGCTGGACGAGTACGATGCTTTCACGACGCAACCGCCCATTGTCATTGACTGCTCTCCACTTTCTTGGTGGCTCAGAGAAGAACAACAACAGACATACCCTCGTCTCTCTCGAATGGCTGTTGATATCCTCTCGATACCAGCCATGTCTGCCGAGCCGGAGCGCGTCTTCTCCGGGGCGAGACGCACAATTTCATGGGACCGGTGCCAATTGGGTAGTCGTACAATTGAAAGAGGTGAATGCATGAAGAGTTGGATCAAAAGCGGGATAACACAAGGTTACCCGGTAGATTTACTTGAAGCGGAAGGTATTGAGGATAACAACGTAGAGGGGCTAGATGATTCGGCTGGCTGGCAGAGCTCCAACCCAGATTCGGTTTAGTTGATAATGTAAATGACGTCATTTCTTAGTTTCCATATGTATGGATTAAGTTCCATATGGGTTGCATTCCATATTCCATATTCCATAAGGCGCCGTATGGAGTATGGAGTATGGATAGAAAGCCCGACGACGATGGTGCGCCGTTTCACCAACTGCCGGTGGAGAGGCGATATGTTTCCGTTGTCCTGTTTTGACATCCACCAGAGCCTGTTGGCGACCCGGTCCAGATCATCCGAGCAGAATTCCCTGGCCAGCAAGTCCCATACCATGCTTCGGTCCTCCAAAGACACGCGGGGGTATCCCGGCACGTGCCGGGCCGGCCCGTCTAGCTCCCGCGTGAGCTGATGTTCTAAAGCGAAGGGCGGTGTCGGGGCCATTGATACGATCGTGAAGCAAAACTCTGAGTTGTCTGCATCACGACCTCGCCTGATGGTGAGGCTGAGGCTAGGCAGAATTCTCATTCATGTCACGTGGATAGCTGCATGCGAGATGCTTGTGATGACACCTCACAACGTGGGCCCCACTTGCATCTCACCTGTTGCTGCCCATTTGAGCCCAAGCAACACTCGATCGCACCGTCTACTTCCCGCGTCGAAACCCGTCCCATACCTCGAAAGAGATGGCCACTCTACCTGAATTGTTCGTGGCTATCTTTGCGACCGCCAGCGTTGTCCTGTTGGCGACGATCCTCCCCCAGAGGTCCCTGAGACAGCCGTTGAAGTCGCCAGCGACCCAGACCCCGACACGACGCGTCGATGAGATTCCTGCAGATCATGTCGATAACCTGGATCGCAACCTGAAGTCTATTTTTGACAAGGTTCTGGACCTGCAGGGAGATGCGAATCCTATGATCTGTCGCTCTTTGGTGTCACATGGCAAGGACTCCCTCTGTGCTACTGTCTCGATCAAGACATCGCTCTCCGCAGACGACCTGTCCGCTCAGCTGCGCCGAGCCACGAATAGTTACCCATATAACTACACCTGCAAATTCGAGGGAATCACGCCGCTCTATGAGGACAAGAACGGTGCAGATGTCGAGTGAGCCTGGCCGTCGCCGACCTTTCTTTCCCGTGCTGACTCCTCCAGCATCATAGCAGTACCCGGCCTCGGAAGCCACCCACTTGGCTCCTGGAAATCCCCAAATAGCGACGACGTCTGGCTACGCGACTTCCTGTCTAAGGACGTGCCTAATATCCGGGTGCTACTCTACGGCTATGATACCACGCTGCCAGGCAGCCTCTCGAAGCAGTCCATCGAGGACTTGGGTGGTGCCTTGCTGGAACAAATCATTGCCTATCGCGCGAGTGATCGGGTACGTGACTCACGATGCTATCTGGCTTACACTAATATCCGAAGACCTCTCACCGCCCGATCATCTTCGCTGGCCACAGCCTCGGCGGCCTGCTCATCAAAGAGGTGAGATATCCCGCCGTCATAGTGCGGCATCACACTGATTGCTACAGGCGCTTGTTCGTGCGCGCAGAAGATGCAGTGATGCAAACTCTGACCTATCCAAAGCCTCTTATGGACTTCTTTTCTTCGGCGTGCCCAACCTCGGCTTACGAAACGACCAACTGAGGACTCTTGTCCGAGGCCAGCCCAATGAGGCCTTGATCCACGATCTCCTCGTCGACAGCGACTCTGAGCCATCGGCCTTCCTGAAGAGACTCGCCGACCAATTTTCAGAGAGCTGCAAAGGCCACTACAAGGTCGTGACTTTCTTTGAGCGCAGGCTGAGCCCAACCCTAGAGGTTAGATACTTTCCCAGAAACGGTTGAGTTGACGCTGACTGATCCCATAGCTTAACCAAGACGGTAAGTGGCGCAAGACTGGTCGCCCCTCTTTGTTGGTCACAGAAAAATCGACTACCAGCACGGGCTTGGTAGCCGTCGCCGAGGAGGACAACATCGCGCTTAACGCAGATCATTCTGGACTTGTTAAGTATGATTCCAGGAACCAGGGCGACTACACCATCGTCAGAGAACGACTAAGACGGCTTGTCGATGAGGCGAGGCTGGAGGTTGCCAAACGATTCGCCGAGCATAGTATGTAGCTTTTAGGCATCCTGCGAATATTATCTGATTCTATAGCGTAGGCCTCTACCAACCCCTATCGGAGACAATGAAAGCCTGTTTGAAATCACTAGCCTTTGAGGAAATGGACGGCAGGCAAGTCAAAATCGACGATGCTGCTGATGGCACATGCAAATGGCTTCTCAAGCATGAAACCTTGATCGAATGGACCCATCAACATCGAGGTCTTCTGTGGATCAAGGGAAAACCTGGATCTGGCAAGTCAACGCTGGTGAAATATGCCCAAAATGCACTTCCTCCAATTTATGGAACGAATACGTTTGTATTTTCCTTCTTTTTCCATGGTCGTGGTCATGAGCTACAGAGAACTCCGATTGGTCTCTTCCGATCCCTCCTGCACCAGCTGCTCAAGTGTGTCCCTGGCGCCGTACCCGACCTGATAAAATATTTTGAGGATAAACGAACAACGGAGGGCGAACCTGGAGAGAAGTGGCAGTGGCATCTACAGCCATTGCAGGCTTTCCTCAAGTTGTCACTTCCAATAATCTTGAAGAGGTCTCCAGTCATCCTCTTTGTCGACGCGCTCGATGAGTGCGGGAAAGAATCAGCTGTCGAGTTGGTCGAATACTTCGAGAAATTACGCTCAAGTCTCCCGCCAACGGAGTCTCGATTCGGCATCTTCTTTTCCTGTCGCCACTACCCCATCCTAGAGCTTAAAGGTGGATCAACGATATTGCTCGAAACCGCAAATAACGCAGACATCGCTACGTACATTCAAGGCCGCTTCTCCACGTGTGATCCGGACGCAGACGTCGAAGAGTTGATATTAGATCGCGCCCAAGGCGTCTTCATGTGGGCACACTTTGTCGTGGGGCGCGTCCTGGAGCTGAAGCGCGAGGGGGAGTCTCGGGCCAAGATCAAGACCGAGATCAAGTCGACACCCCAGACTTTGGGCAATCTGTACCACGGGCTTATTCAGGGCGCGAAGCATAGCTCGGACACCTTGAAATTGATGCAATGGATCTGTTTCTCTACGAGGCCGTTGACAACGGACGAGGTCCAATGGGCTATGATAGTTGACGCTGACTGTACTCACAAGTCACTCGACGAATACCAAAACTCGGATGAATTCATCGCCGACGACAAGATCGAGAGAAGAATCAACGCCCTCAGCTGCGGTCTCGCAGAGATCGTACAGTCTAGAAATGCCCGCGTAGTTCAATTCATCCATCAGTCAGTTAAGGACTTTTTCATCGAGGGTGGATTGAAAGCACTGGATAATACCACGAAAGCAGCAAACTTAGTTATCCCCACTGTTCATTGCCACCTCTCCCGTTGCTGTATCCGCTACTTCAAAACGGTAGTTCTATCTCAGCCAGGATCAGGATCGCTGGGCAAGGAGGACAAGTCAAGATTCCCCCTGCTGCACTATGCCACAACGTCATGGGTGTCTCACGTAAAGTTGGGCGACCCAGCCGAAGAGTCCCCAAACGATCTCGTGCATCTGCTTGGATGGCCGACAGAGCTCCTGGTTGAATCATGGGTGCGGATATACAAGGCATTGGAGCCTTACAAATATGACTGCCCGCCAAGCGGGAGTAATCTTGTGCACATCGTGGCAAGACACGGCTTGACGAAGTTGCTCCTATGTCTGCTCCTTGACACTGGCAAGGTTGATATCGATGCAACAGATGAGAATGGCCGGACGCCGCTGTCATGGGCGGCTGGGAATGGACATGAGGCGATGGTCGAGATGCTCCTCGATACTGGCAAGGTCGATATCGATGCAAGAGATGAGTATGGCCAGACTCCGCTATCGTGGGCCGCTGGGAAAGGACGCGAGGCCGTGGTCAAGATGCTCCTCGATACTGGCAAGGTCGATATCGATGCCGAAGACTTCTGTGGTCTAACTGCGTACCAGCTGTCTTCCTTCAATCATCATGAGCAAGCTGAACGTCAATTGATGGCTCGGGGAGCACTGGCCTCTTCCGACTTTTACGGTCTGCAGTCTTTGTTCGTGGAACCTTGAGGCCGAGAGTAATATATATCCATCCATTGGCCCAGTATTGGGCGACGCAAGACCCTTGTTTCGGCCATGTCGTTACAGAGAATATCGCCGTGCTCAGGAAGATGAGTAGCGAATACATCACCAACTCGAGATTGGCAGGTCCTTGGGAACCTAGCTAAGAAGCACGGATCTAGCGACTGGCCCTTTTGTTATACATATAGTGCCTGCTTGGCTATCTTCTTTACACGGAATTATCTCCATTCTGAAGACCAAGCCACTTGGCGTTTTCCGTGCCAGAAATTTATTCTGCGGCACTGATTAAAGCCTTGCTCTATAAATAGTCACGTAATACAATTAAGGCCTGAGTCTCATTGAGGCAAGGGGTTGGTTTTTACAAACTCGCGCCAATCAGCCTCATTTTGCTCTATCCATACGCCTTGGGGATGTCTCTCTTGCTGAGCCATGCTATCTTTGCAACCTCGGTGTCATTTTTTCGGCCGAGCACCTCGGTGATCTCAACTCGAACTTCGTTCTTCTCGTTTAGCACCGCAATACGGCTGACATTATCCACTCTGATAGGGTACAGGTCGTCTCGTAGGATCCGGCTCCTGGGGCCAGTTTTGTTTCCGCTACGCGTTTTACAATCCCATGCTCGTTCTCGTCCTTGCAGGTGATCCTGACGCGGTGGGGGTTCTTTGGGTCCTTATTTGGGTCCTTAGTCAGAGACCCAAACAACGAGTTGATCAACGGCCAACTCAACCAACTCAATGGAGGATTTTATTAGTAAGCTGCCCAACTCAATATTACCTTGAAATTGATGGATCTCGTTGATTTCGTTGATATAAAGTGGGTCTACTAGCCACCGTTAGTGACTGTAACTGCGGATTGGTATAAATCCTAACAGCGACCCGTAACTAATAAGGCTATGTGTGGCACCTCCTTTTAGCCTCTGTTCTGCCCTCAATTCTGCCTCCAACTTCCACATCGATTTCAACAGCTACACCGATTGCATTGTGTAACTAGTTCAGGATGAGTATTTTGTCAGATTCTGACGCCATCACTGCTGTTGACGATGATGGAAATTTTAGGTCGTCTCCAGCGCCTTCTACAGCTTTCACGCCATTCTCGCCAGCGCGACGTAACCTGCTTGACTAGTTGAACCGCCGGCATCGTTAATAACATAAAGAACGCCTTGATAAGTTGAACTTATTAAGTTCAGTAGAAGCTCCGTTATATCGTTCTGAATCCATACGCTTACCCGGCAAAGTCTTGATATCTTGATTTCTATCCATAAAAGACTCTAACCAGTGTTTTCCGACGCCATCTGGGAAGCCGTTGCGTATAGCTATCTGTGACGCGAAGTGTCTGACTTGCTGATGTGATACTGGGCATCCTAGGTCGGCTTGGACTAAAATCCAGTCTCTCAGTCTCTTCTCCTGTATCGGTGAGAGCTTTTGTCTATGCTCATTTGCTTGTCTTGGTGTTGTGGTGCCTTTGATCCTGTCTTGGAGCGTTGAACGGGTAACACCATGAGCCGCGGCTGCTTTGTTCACAGAAGATCCTTCCACAACGGCCTGAATTGCGGTGCGCATGTCTTTTTCGGTAAATTTCGTCATTCTGAATTGATTGGTATATTTTATAAATTCATACGATATAAATTGGTTGTGCTGTGATCATTTCAATATATCATAAATTGGGTGGTTGGGTGGAAATCAGGGTGGCCGGTTTGTGGGTATCCGGCGTTACCCTTGCTCCCGAATCCACCAGGCTATTTGCCATGAGTTCAGCTGATGACACCGCTATTCTTTTAGTAAGCGAGATATCAGTCTCTAAATATTATTGTAACCAACCAGCTATGCAGGGATGCGACTCTCATCCCTCCGCCAGCTGAAGAACTGCGTCGACAATCTCTTCAGCCGCAGTAGCGAAGAACGCATGGCTCGCCTTCTCAACTGTGACTACCCTGCCGATACCCCCTACAGCTGCATACGTCTCCTGACCCGCTCGAGGCACAACACAATCAGCCCCACAAACAATGTAACCAGCCTTTCCTTTGAAGTTCTCATCTGTGAGCGGAGAATAAGTAATTGGCGTGTTCATGCTATTCAAGGCTTGATCTTTAATCAGTGAAATATAATAATCGGCTTCTTCGTCGGGAATATCGTGATACATTGTTTCCTTAGCCCCTGTGAATTTGACCCAGCCGGTTGTTTCCTGAATACAGTTCATTAGTCTCGGAGGTGACTAGGGTCAGGCATGATGAGTCACATACATTGTAATCCACCCATGAAGGGAGATTCTTCGAGTCCGTGCCCATCATGTCCAATGTCGTTTTTCCCTCAATTGGTGTCACAGCCGACACATAGATCAGGGCTGTCACGCCACCTTTCTTACCAGCTTGTTCTCGTTCTTTCTTGCTTAACCCTTGGACAGCCTGCGAACCATACATCCCGCCATAAGAATGCATCAGCACAACAAGATCCTTGCCTTCATCAACAAGAGGAAGTAGAATCTTGGTCCGTAAAGACATTGCATCATCTTGACATGTCCCGTTTGCGTCGTATAGTCCCGGTGCATTTTGGCTAACGAAATGGTATCCCCTTTGCGTTAAGACTTTCTTCACGGGCTCGAATGACGCGGTGGTGTGCCATGCACCTGGTACAGCCACGATAGTTGGAAGCATGTTGGAAAATGAAGAGAAGAAAAGGTGTGAGAATGTAACCGCACAGATGATATGTTTGTTGGTGGCGCAACGAGGATTTATGCTTTTCGAGAGACTGTGAGACATTGACCCATTCAGTTCGCTTTCAAATTTCCACTATCAGCAGCAGCGAGTCATGCCCCGCTAGCACACCCTAGTTGTCGAGACTTACTTTAAACCTTATTTCCAATCGTAGTAGGAGTTACAGCCGAAGATCGTTCCAGACTGACAGACTGGCTTTACCTTATCTGCTCCAAAGTGCCTTGGAGCTAACTTCTTAGTCCTTTTCTTAATGATTTCTTTGTATGAACTAACAAAATGGCCGCTAATGGAGACGATGTTGCCTACGATGAGGCGTTTCTCAACGAAAGTCGACAGAATGAGGTTTATGCAACTCATATTTCGTTTTTTATCTTGATGATAATAATTGTGCCTTGTCGGTTCTTTTCGTCGAGAATATCCAAGAAAACATTGTCTTGGGACGACTGGCTTGCATATTTCGCTGCGGTAAGTTGTTTGCTTCTCCAAAACCAGATGCAGACAATAACAATTCTGGAAGTTTAACACCGTGGGAGTCTTCATCACGAGCATGCTTTGGCTTCGGTTTGGCCTAGGGAGGCATCTTGCTTGGGTGATGCAAGATGACCCAAACAACATCCAAAACTTTTTCAAGGCTATCATCGCGAACGAGATCATGTACACAACGGCTTTGGCCTGTGCAAGACTGTCACTGGTGGCGTTTTATTACCATATCTTTGGTGTCTCGAGTATGCGATATTTCCTTCACGGGTTCATCTTTTTTATTATTGCTTGGGCCATCTCGACGGCAAGACGGACCACAACCAAGCGTCACAGACAATGCTGACATGCGATAGTATGTTCCTTCAATTCGCACTTGTTGGCCTATTTCCAGCTTCTGGGATGGCACGAACCAGAATTGCATCGACCTTTCGAAATTCTACGTCGGAGTCGCGATTGGTGGTATCATCAGTGACTTTGGTCTAATGATCATTCCTCTCCCGTACATTTGGACACTCAGGGTACCTTTGTACCACAAGATCTTGATTGCAATCATGCTAGTCTTTGGCAGTTTGTAAGTATATCCCCAGTTACTACACCAGCAGATGCTGAATAGATAAGTGCTTGCTTTATCACCATCATTCGCCTCACCAAAGTCATCACAGTAGATCTGACAGATCCAACCTGGGGTACTGTTGATCTGATGATCTGGACCGGTCTTGAAGTCTATAGGTATTTCATTTCTCTTCTCAAACAACTCCAAATGTAATGCTGACGCTGGCAGTGCTGTCATATGTTGCTGCCTCCCAACACTGCGTCCGCTGATTAGATTTGTTTGGAACAAGCTCGGCTTGAAACAATTGAGTTCAACTGGAAACAGCGATCCATCAAAGCCGACTTCCAATGGAGCAGGTACTTGGAGAAATAAATCTCGTCAAACTTCAAGACATTTAACAGACAGAGTCCTCCCATCGAATGCGGATGAGGTTGAGCTGACGAAGCATGCGTACTATGAGCTGCATTCTGATAACGCTCGTGGGCAGTCTCGAGATTCAATTGCTATACCTCAATGAGTTTGGGCATTATTGACTGCCAAATGGAGATAGAAGTCAGTAAACTGTGTGATCTGACTTTCAGAATTCGTATAACTAGGCAAATTTATATCTCAATAGACTAATAATTTCATCTTACTCTAGAATCAAGAATCATTCCGGCAGCGCTAATATAAATGTTGTTAGTGGGGATTCGGGTACACCATTGTCTCGTTAGGACTTGGGTAATAAGGGATAGTAGTTGCATTGATTCAGCTCAGATATTGAAGCGCTAGCAATGTGTCTTAATAATGAAGTGCAAACCCAAGGCCAGCCTACGTTGTATTGCAGTTGGACTTCTAGCTTGACGTTATACGTTTACTGAGGTACGTCCCCATTAGTCTACTAGTTATTGGAATAAAAAGTGTGATAAAGGAAAGATCTAGGTTTTCACAGTGGGACGTTGATGAAGAGTGGACAGGGGGAGACTGATGTGGTAAATGTAACATGTATGTTCAAATCTCTAGTATATAGTGTCTTGGCCGATGACTGATTAATCGTCTCCTGGTAGTTCCCAGAGTTATTATCTATTCATCAGAGGAACCTCTTTCAGTAGGAGAGTTATATCTTGGACATATCGCACTCCAGTATAAGTGACCTCCCAGCATATAAACCATCGCCTCAATATATCTGGACAAAGGACCTGGTGTCAGTCAATTGTATAATAGTCTAGTTAGCCTAGAATGTATTATTTACCTTAACATCTCCTCCGAGGCATTAAGAGTCAGCTCAAATCCGAGTCTGCGAGTTTCCTCCTCAGCATCAATAACAAGCCCCTTAACTAACGCTCTTGCGTGATTCTCTGTCAAGCTGTATAAGTTTATTGCGAATGGGATGGCGTTTTGCGCTCGACCACCAGTGCTGGCTTTCTCGGAATGCCACGAGAAGTAGTCGTTGGTGAATGACATAGCGGCACCTGCGGCCTTGCGGTAAGCCTGACTTCTTGCAATTTCTGCAGGAGAGAGCTGGATGTTGTAATCCCATCGCATAAAGGATTCCATGATACTGCTGAGATATTACTAAAATTTTCTCACTATCAAGTCGTGTTAAAGAAAGATAGCAATCTACTCAAAGCCGACATTAATATGCCGAAACATAATATATTCGTCAAAGGTCTGAAAGTTACGGCCGAGTCCCAGTTCAATTTGACCCAAATGGATCTTTCCCTTCAATTGACAACATCATCTCGGCGAGGGATCGAGCAGAAAGGAATGTACTACACAATTTGAATGAAAAGGCGAAGAAAAGGGCGACAGATTCGGCCAAGAAAAATAATTCAGATGCTATACATGTCGCTTAGCCAGTATGCAAAATCTCAGCTTAATTGAATAAAGATATATAATTGTAGAATTATTTGAAGCCAGTTACATACATTCTATGAAGTGATGCTATCACAAGTGTGCGGGGGTGGTGGGGTGTACGACGGAGTGGTGGTGAGTAAGTCTAGATAACCAGGACTTATAGGCTCTGTTATTAAGGGCTAGCCTATTAGCAAACACTGCGTATGGCATGCAAATAATTGAGAATGCTTTTGCACCAGAACGATTTGCGTCTCTCGCTTGACAGAGTCGCGTTCAGCGTCAATGAAGATGCCTGCAAGTGCAGATCAATATCGGAAAGACACAGAGCACCAACTTTGTCTCCACACTTGGCTTGGGAGGCTTAGCTTGTCGTCTGTTTCATTAAGGGGTCTACCCTACTTAAGTTTTATCTCGGCATATTCAGCTGCCTGGCTATGTGCTGAGCTTCACGCCCCATCAATTCTACCAGACTTTCCATCTCTTCTAAGCGCTCAACAGTATCCGATGCTACCATGGACTGGCCCAACAGTTGATCAAGAATATGTATCATTCTTTGCGATGTCATGCAAATCTAGCATCGGGGGTGCTATGGTTAGTTATGCGGTAATTGGAAGCAGGTATTACTCACCACACTAAAGCCTCGATTGACAGGCACAACATGCATTTCGGGACCGTCACAGGACTGGCGTGATGTTGCGGATTGGGATGGCAGCATCGCGTGGGACACCGAGCCGTCGGAGTCTTGCTGAAACGGTTTGGCCATTGTTGTTTGTAAGTAGAGGGAAAATGAAAACTTGATCATTATTAGTGTGCTTCTGACAGTTTTAATAAGACAAATACCAGTGTCTTAAATTGTTGGTGAGCTCAGCCCGTTGCTCGTGTTTTCAGCTCTAATATTGTACTTGCGCCGTATGGTCATTTTGTGTTGGTCTTGTGAAATGATATACTAGGTTTATGAGACCAAAGCTAATCAGCTTTCAGGTGCGATCGACTGGCGCTGTCAGTTTTCAACTCAGCGCTTGGACATCGGCTCGCGAGTCACAGAATGCAGGCTTGCAAACAAATAAATCAAATCAAATCGGGGGCCTAATTTGATTTGATTTGATTTGATTTGGATCGATTTGGATCTTATTTGGATATCTGGATGGCAATTGATAGGGGTGCCGCACCACTTTGATGAGACTTAATGTTGTGGGCCCTATGAGGCGTATCCTCCCGGGCGGAATAAATTCATTCATTCATTCATTTGATACAGGTGCCGCAAGCTTACGGGTGCCGCACTTTTTGCGCTTCTCATTGGTCCAAAGGCTCGTCGGCCCCGTCAGGCCACTCCACAGAAGGCGGTGAGCTAGTCCGCTCTACCACACCTTAACAGTTGAGCGGGAGCCAATAGCTTCCCTTGAAATACATCCAGTTTCCTTTCGGGAGTCACGACTTTGCTCTTTGCTGGGATTCGTTGCCCAAATTCGCTGCGGACGAGCGGTTTAAGGCGGCGAATTCATGGGTACCCGGGCGCGCCACCACCCAACTTCCCAGCGCCCAATTGGTCCAACCAACACGCGCTCTGCAAACTTACAAGTACGGTCTTCTCCGTCCCTGTTCATCCTTGGTAACATATATTACCAGCTACGGTTTGACTATAATACACTGATCTACCGAGCCAGTAGTCGATTGTAAGGCTTGCTGCTTCTTGCCGTCCCTTTTAACGCTCTTCCATATGTCTTTCACGCCTCTTCTCTTGTTTGCCAACAGATTGTCCCCCATCTCCTTGATGTTAAACAGGGATAACGTCATTATCCCGAAAAACATCTCCAAGCTGAGCTTGGCCCGAAGCGCAGAAAGACCAAGGGACACCGTGCTTACGTTTGTCTTCACTGTCAGAATCCTCCATGGTCAAATCGAGTGCCTGGCAACGCTATACACCATGCAGAAACGGCTCACCGAGCCCTTATAAGAGCAAGCGAGGCTGCTAATGATACTCCTAGTACATTTGCCTCGGGTGTTTTGTCTGGCGCTATCGATTCGTATATCGTCTCTCGTCCTTCGCAGGCTGCTCTCCGCAACTGTTTTAATAAGCAAGCCTATATTGAGGCAGTTGTGGGGCTTCTAACGAGGCGCAGGCTGCCCTTTTCGGCAGTTGAGCACTCCGAACTGCGAGATCTGGCTCTGGCATGTAATCCAGCCATCGGGGACCTTCTCATCAACGATCGAAAGCAGGATATGGGCTATATCAACTCGAACTACTCGTTATACAGCTCACAACTTGCCGAGAGGCTTCAAACAACACAGTCGAAGATACACATATCTTCTGATCTCTGGACATCGCCACATCGCCATGGCGTACTCGCTGTATGCGTTCAGTGGGTCGATGAGGACTTCAAGCTTCAGAAAGCATTACTAGGACTGCCAGAGTGCAAATACGGCCATTCTGGTGCTACGCAGGCTGAGTTGGTCGCCGGTACGCTACGGAAGTTCAACATTACTGCTCAAAGCCTCGGCTACTATATAGGCGATAATGCTGCATCAAACGACACCTGTTTAGAGGAGCTATCAAAGATTTTGGAGGCGGAATCAGGTGTAAGTTACTCTTAGCCGCTAATAGAGCTGTAGCCTATACTGAGTTATAGTATAGGCTGAGTACCCTCACAAACGCCGCAGAATCCGCTGCATCGGCCATATTATCAATCTCGCCTTACAAGCATTCCTTCTCGCTCGCTCAAAAGAGGCTCTTAGAGCGGCTCTAGAAGCTACTGCCGATGAGCCCGGTTCAACTATGCTTGAGGAGTTCTCGCAGCAATTGCATGAGCTGGATCCGGCGGAGATTGTGGTACATTCGGACACCACGACGCATCAAGAACAACGGCAGGAGGGGCGGCAGGAGCAGCCCACGAGAAAACTTACACACGCGAGAGGCAAGCGAGCCACAACTACGCATCAGCAAGCCAGCAACGTCGATGAGCGCTTCGCTGGCTGGCAAGGCATTCCAGCGCTAGCAAAGCTTCATGCTCTTGCAGTCTATATACGGAGCTCGGCTCTACACAACGATCAGTGGTACGATGCTGTAGGTAAGCAACTAGGCATCGATAATATCACGTGGTCCTCATGGCATAGAGTGATCACTGTTGCGTTAAAGAAGAAGCCACAGATCATCCAGTTTACCGCTGAACATGATAATGATCTCGAAGGCAATACTCTTAGCAGTAGGGATTGGGAAATGCTAGAAAGAACGCTAGAGTTCCTTCAACTTTTCTATGAGGCCACGTTGGAAGCTGAAGGCGCTATGGCATCAATCCCACAGTCACTTGAGCTGCTGGACCTTCTCCTAGGACACTGCGAAAAGTGGAAGGTATATGGCTAAGTTTTACATCTTTCTGCTCTATCTATAGCGTATACGGCATGCTAATCAGCTAACTAGGCCCACTACTCGCAGCCGAGCAATCGCGATGATCGTATAATTCACTCTATCGATATGTGCTGGTTCATACTCGATAAGTATTACACTATGACCGAGGATGTCCCCGTATATGCCGCGGCCCTCCTTCTCGATCCTTCTAAACGCAAGAGCTATATTGAAGAATGTTGGCCCGAGGAATGGCACGAGGGCGCGTTTGCCGCCGCCCGTTGTCTCTGGAAAGAAGAATACAATCACGATGTCGAGATACATCTCTCAGAGCAGTCTTTGGCTGTGCCTGCATTATTAAAGCGAAAGAAGGATACGATGCTCTCAAAGATTCGCTTAGAGGTGCGAAATAAGACGATGGCTAGAGCACGGGGCAAGGATGATTTCGATAGCTTTATCTCAGAGGCTCCTATCGCACTTGCAGAGGATACTACGCCCCTTCAATGGTGGTGTAGTGAGGACATTCGTACAGCGTATCCACGGCTTAGCCGCATGGCTATCGATATCTTGTCTGTACCAGCAGAATCAGCAGAGCCAGAGCGGACCTTTTCAGGGGCTAGGTGCACAGCTAGGTGGGATAGGTTACGATTGTTGATTGAGAACATTGAGAAGATTGAGTGTATCGGCAACTGGCTGCGAGAGGGACATATTAGACCGTCAGCTGAGTGTGGGATAGGCCTCCCGTGTGATCCAGAGGCCATAGAGGGTGATATCTAATAGCGAACAGGCCAAACGGGAGCGTTTGAGAAGTTTTCGGGCTATATAGCTACACCAATAGATTCCTCTCACTTCACTGCAGTAATTAGCTTGGCATCACGTGAACCCTTATATGAATATGCATGAATATGTTATATGAATATGTGTTTTGGTAGATAAGTTGAATATAATATGAATATAAGAAAATCGGTGTGAATATTCATATAGCCATGTATGATGCAACCCAATCCCTCTTACCCCCAACATACTCTCTGCACCAATAGATACCTTGGACGGTCCAACCATCTACAGTATACAAGGTTGGAACAGTGACACCCCTGTCGTGAGTTTTGTGGCAAGTGAACTGCTTGAATCCATTGTTTCCTCCTCCGACCCAGGCGTTGTACCTTTGCTCGAATTAATGTTTATATTGCGCAGTAGTGCTGGGTGAAAATGTATTTTATAAAACTTGATTGTTCATTATTGATATGAGAGTTCTTCTCGGGTTTATATCTCTAGATGATTTCATCTAGGACTTTGAACTCTAAATCTAGGACTTTCAGTCTGACAGTCTAAACCCTGAAAGGAAGGGGGATCCCCGGATTTTCCAACACGAATGCATTGGCATTGATGTCGACATTAAAGGTAACACCACTGCCAAATCGACCTCGTAAAAGTTAGGTTAGAGTCTTCAAGTTCTGGATATGAGACATACAGGCTGTACGTTTGCCTTCCCAAACATGATGAGTCCCATGAGTAACATCGGTGTAGTCGTCAGGCCGTCTACCCCACGCCCCAGCGTTGTCCACGTAGTACGCGCAGCCACTGGAGATTTCATTGCCTTTTCTGGAGTTGACAAGGTAGATGGATTCCCAAGCAGCGTTGACGGAGGTGAGCCCGGCTAGGGCAGCTGTAAAGGAAGTGAATTTCATGTTTGATTAGACGGGTATTTGTTGCGATAGGCGAAGTCAATGGTTGATCTGAGTATTGAAAAACTCAAAACAAGAGGTATTGAAGCGAATATTTATAAAAGTATTAGTGCGTTATATTGCCCCATGGAATCATGACTAGCACTTGGATTTCATAACGAACAGAATGGAGTATAATGTCTCAGTTGGTCCAGTCGGAAGTGAGGTTATTCAGCTCTACTCAATCTGGACTGCTGACATGCTTTAGAACCCGCTTACTATACATATACGAGTTCCACAATTTAAACTATTGGCGGCCATTAAGGTCTGCTGACACACCGCTGCCAGTTCTTATTTGCAGCAGGACTAATTAGACAGTTCGGCTCAGTTTATACCTCAGGGTTCTTTAGATTGAGGTCTTTCGTTACTTGTTCAGCACAACGGCTTTTGTCTTTGTCATTGAATGAAAGGGGCATAATTCATATCGGACTCCACTTCAAGGCTGTCATCTGACAATGCAGTCTGGAGGTTGACACAGAAAGTTATGTCTACTTCGGGATATTGAGTAATTTCAGCATGGCCAAGGACCCCAGCTAGCAACTAGGGTTAATATAACCTTGTTTGATGCACAGACGGAATCTCTATGTATAAGACGGAAATGTCAAGGTAGTACAAGTTACTAACAGTAATACTTTATCAACTGTTGTGACCCCGGCTATTCTCTTGTAATAAAGCTTTGGCTAATACTTACGTTATGGAGCTCTTTGCCTACCTCAAAAAGTATCGGATTCCTGTTTATAGGAGACGCAAATTCAACTAAGTATCAGAAGAAGTATCAACTTGTTGGTCAACTCAACATCGGGATATGTCACTACAGTGTAACAAACTATAGAACGACTTGTGCTGGGAAGATGAGTATTCCAATATTAATAGGATAGTCTAAAGCTATGTCCTTGATTCCTCATAGAGCCCATCTCCCTTAAATAAGCCCACCCCCTCCTCGCTCTCCAAATGTGGTTCGCCGGTGTCGGCATTTGTCTTGAGCAATGTTCAGACGCGAACTAGCTTTGTCTAGAGTGAATAACAGTATAGGTTCTCTCCTTTCCAAAGAGATGTCGAGTCCCAGTCTATTTGGCGATTCCGCACTTGATGGCGCCGAACTTGTTCTTAGTCGCCTCCCACCACGCAGACTCAACGTGACCGCCGTTGCAGCCAGAGCCCGACATGAAGTTGATGACCATGTCTCCGTTGGCATCTTCGCCACAGTTGGTGCTGGAGAGCACGCAGGCTCCGTGGAAGTTCTTGTTGTTCATGTTGTCCCAGAAGCCGCCGCACTTGCCAGGGATGTCGTCAACGCCGGAGCCGATAACGAGCCACTTCTTGACGATGGGGCCTTCATAGAAATCCCAGCTGCAGTGGTTGGCCACAGTGCTGGTGGCGAAGCCGAGGACAGCAGCGGCGGCGGATGTGAAAATGGTGGTCTTCATTGTGGTGGTGGTGTTATAAGAAGATATAAGCTGGGAGATTTTGAAGGTTGGTGAGGATTGTTCTGTAGAGTGGATATTGAGAGAGAATTGTTGTGAGTTGCTGTGAGTTGTTGTGTTTGTCTGGGAGTTTTCTGCCTTCTTATATACACTTGTGATTGCTATTCGGTACAGTCCCTTCTCGTTTTCAGCCTGAAAATGGGTCAATTCCGAGGTCGCTTAGAGCTGTCGTATATCCCACATGGTCTGTTCGGCGGTGTAGTAAGGTTGGTTTCTTGGCAAGGGTCCATTTCAGTTAGGTATATTCTTCGTTCCATTTTTCGTTTCGAGCAATTAGCGAGATCCTACGATTCCTTCGGCTACGCTCAGGCACACTATATGTAGATCCTTTCACTATACAGCAAAGATCATCCGGTCAAGGCTCGAACCCACTACACTGCAAATCCACGTGGACCACATATAAGTGGTCCATCTCTATTACATCCACTCGTCGGCGCTCAGATTACGTAATAATCCACTACACTTGGACCTGAAAGTGGATGTAGTGGAGTGGATTTAGGTGGATTTAGGTATCGTGGGATACTCACTGACCTTGTACGGTTCATAGTACTTATTTTGGTATATAATTGCCTATTAAATCGAGGTAGCTGGACCCAAGTTAGCCGAGATCCATCACCCCTACAGCTAATCTTATAGCATTATACGAGACACTACCCCCTATTGATCGCGTTTTCTAAGATTTCCTGCTGTTGTTTTTGCCAAAATAAAAACTGACGATGCCAGCCACCCAGCCAGGCCAACAGCAGCACCTCGAAGACCGTTTTTTTCACCATTTCAGAGGCTGGGCTTGGTCAGAACGCGCTCGTGATACTAGCTCTTGGCTGTGGGACTTTGGCTACGATATTCAACGTCATGGCTTACGCAAATGGGCTTGCAAGGACTGTATCCTCGGAAATCGTCCCATTATCGCGAGTTTTACCTCTTCAGGTCTCCAGAACGCGGCAAATCATCTATGGCGTGAACACAAAACACCAGCACCAGAGGGAGAGAAAAAGAGCACAGCACAGCTGAAATCCGAATGCGTACTGAAATCGAACCAGCCGACTATTGCCTCTGTTTTGAAACTGGACGTCAACAAGCCTACGGAACAGAATATCGCGAATAGCTTTATCTCACGCTTTGATAAGCAACACTTTCAGCGTATGCTAGTCGAGTTGATCGTCAGCAGCAACCAGTCCTTTTCCTTCGCCGAGAACCCCGTCCTCCGAGAAATCTTCGGCTATTTGAACCCCTCCGTTTCGATCCAACACGCCAACTTGAGTGCCACCGCTGTCCGATATAAGATCATTCAAGAGTACAACCAGACTTGCGTATTGTGATATGCTAAAGTGATATATATCACCGTGAATATATATCACACTTTTTTTCAGCTAAATGTGATATCACGATAGCTAAAATGCTATCGGCCGTGTGGCATGCTTATCAGATAAGATTAGATAATCTTATCTACTTTTGTTGGATCTACTCTAATTAGCTTTTGCATTACTTCCAATCTACGGAAAATCAGCATGTTTTGAAGTTCATCGTGTTTTTACAAGTCGGGCCTACCCTATATCTCAGTGCTTGAAAGATACCAGAGTGCTCACGTATTCCCCCACACTTGCGCAAGTACCCTCTAAACAATATTAGTCGCATTTCATGGTCACAAAGATTCGCTTTTCAACCTCCCCCACGCTGGACATAGTCCTTATGGGAATTGGGAAATGGTTTCATTCAATAAATTACCGTTGAAATTTAGAAAGCAGTCGTTTATGGGCTGCGGGGAAATATGATTGCTGCAGTTGCACGATACCTATCCTGACGTGTAAGTCTCGGCGGTATAGATGTATACACTAACACATCTTAGCACATCCACATAGCCTGGGCACTCAAGACAGCAAATCAAGCTCGATCGCGTCAGGTAGCGTCAGGGGTCGGTTGACGCGTTCAAGAAATGAGAGTTTCAGCGAACCGCGCCACTCGTTCGACCGAATCGACCGATTTCGATCGAACATTTGGGCCCGTTCGATTCGATAAAGACTTGGCATCGAATTAGTCTATCAATTCAATTCCCGTTCGTAAGATATCCATCCCTGGTATTGGAGAAGTAGCATGGATGATAAGTGTTGCATATGCAGCCACAGGAAACGGTGTCACACGATTACGCGTGAATCATCAGAACAGTGTTACAGGTCTGTTGCAGGGTCAGCAGGTCTAGTATCATACCCCGCCTCTTTACCTATAAGAAGGAGGAGAGCAAGAACAACCATGATGATAAAGAGACAGAAGACAATCATTCCGATCATCATTAGATTATGAGTTACCGGTACCTAGTAAGAGCGCGCTGTCTGGCAGTCTGCTGCCTCGACTTTCAATATTGAATTGTGAGTTCATCTTCAAAAGTTATCACTGATACCCTTACTCGATCACAGACTAGAGCATCACCCGATGATCTGCCCTTCGAATCATCTAGCTTCGACGTCATTTTCCGCACCACTCATCCAGAGAAGGCCAAACTAAGGCCATCTGGCAAACGAAAGACGTCTGGTCGTGTTATGTATGGATGCCTTCATTGTCCCCCAGATAGTCCATGGTCAAATGGAAAGCGTGGCAATGCTATTTACCACGCGAAAAGGAAGCATGCCTCTATTATTCAGACGGAGGCCAGTACCGTAGACGAGCACGACACAGATATTATTACCCGGCCGTCAAAGCAGCCTCGGATGGACAATTTTTTTCAGAGTCGGCCATCAGATGCCACTTTACGCCGCGTCTTTAACCGACAGCAATATATAGAATCGATTGTCGGTCTGCTCACACGCCGTCGTTTACCATTCTCCGCGGTGAAATGGGATGAGATGCAGGATATCATATTGGCATGCAATCCGGCTATTGAGGATCTTCTCCTCACGTCCCGCGACGCGGCGATGCGTCATATTACCACTACTTTCGACTTATACCGATCCCAATTGAAAGCAAAGCTTTAGGCGTCCGTATCGAAGATCCATCTCTCGACCGATCTCTGGACATCGCCTCATCGGCATGGCATTTTAGCAGTATGCGCTAGATGGGTTGATAATGGCTATCGACTTCAAAAGGCCCTGCTAGCTATGCCTGAATGTCGATACAGCCACAATGGCGGGCGCCAAGCAACTCTAATGGCGGAAGCAATCGAAGAATACGGTATTGCGAAGCAAATCGGCTATCATACCGGCGATAATGCTACTTCAAACGATACCTATTTGAAACATCTCTCACAAATGCTACAGGATAAATACGGTGTATGCTATTTAGAACGCCGATTAATAGGTAGTTGGTTAACTGAGTCTAGGTATCTTTCCATCCCAGCCAGCGTCGAATCCGATGCATCGCTCATATCATAAATCTCTCCCTTCAAGCCTTTCTCCTTGCGTCCTCGAAAGAAGCTTTACGCGCAGCACTTGCCGCTGCTAGCGACGTGACCGGCGCCGAGATGTACGAACAATTCTACTTCACACTATATTATATATCCGCCAACGAGCCAGCATCGCGGTCTGAAGGTTCGGGACAGCAAGAACAGTCTTTCAGTAAGATATGGAAGGGAAAGGCTAAAAGGGCCGCTCGGAAGCCCCCCGATTTCAAGGATGACAACTTCAGAGGCTGGCAAACCATCCCGGCGATGCGTAAACTACATAACATTGCGGTCTGGCTTCGAAATTCATCTATCCACAGTGATCTATGGGAGGATCGAGTAGGCTTGCGGCTTGGGATCGATAACGACACCCGATGGAACTCTTGGTATAAGCTGATCGATAATCTTATCAGAAGGCAACAGGGTTCGGATCAATTCAACGAGCATCAATATAACACCTCGTTGATAGATAATAGATGATTACGTAATGACAGGTGGGTTGATTGATAGAAGTTGATAAACAAACGACATTGATTGATAGATGTTGGTATCCGTTGATAGGTGTTGCACCCATATTTGCTGACAAGCCAAGCCTCTAGCTGTTAATCCTCAGATTCTTCGACATCTGGTATCATGTTGCCCGTCCACTTCAACATTGGATCAAGATCCTGGATCACACCAGCGTGGTACCAGCTCCGGATGGTCTGACAGAGTGAAAGAGTATCGGCATGCAGTCGGTTGCGCAGAGGAACCACCATGTGACCGGTGACGCTAAACAGACGCTCGACCTCAGCACTCATGGGAAGTACAGTGTGTAGATCTAGAGCCATGCGTGATAGCCGAGGGTATTTTTGCCTTCTCTTGTGCCAGTAAAGACGCGGGTCCTCCACATGCTTATCGCCTGCAGCGTGATCATGCTCCCATAGTTCAAACTCATCCGGCTCCAGTTGCCGCTGGCGACGCACATGGTGACAAGGAGGCTGACGTTTGCCCGCTGACGTCTCGCCTTTGCTTTTTGAAGTTTGTGAATTTGTTGGTCGAAAGACGAAGGGCTTTCCTAGGCGGCTCGAGGACGTCTTCAGCGTCAATCGGCAAATCTTTGTACTGTTCACGCCATAGGCGGTACACCTGTTGCCTCGCTGCGTCGATCCAGTTGGGGTGATCTTCGTACCACCCGTCGAAAGCGTCCCAACGTTTCCCAGGATTCAGAACCGCGGCAGCGTAGATCAATGGTGATTCACCCGCCTTCGCGTAGTAGGAATCGAGCTTCTTCCACGCATTGTTGACGTTCACGACCAAATGATCACCTTCAGGAAGACCTGCCACGATGCCCTTCGCAGTCTCGAGGCCGTCGAGGAGAAACTCATATGCATCAAGGATTTCCCAACTTGCGCCATGAATCTGGTCAATGGCTTCCTCGCCAAGGCTTCGCTGTTTCTCGCGAGACTGGGAGTCGCCCTGCAGGGATTTGATGACAAGCTCAAAATTGAGAAGGATGTCATGGAGAGCTTGTATTGCCTCCCAATCACTCTCTTCCAGCCTATTGCCTTCCTGGAGAAAGTAGGGTTCTCTGACGCCCTTCCTCAAGTTGCCGCATCTTGTTCGGTTCTCAGAGTCGAAATGTGCCCTAGCCTCGAATATGAAGGTATCGTAAAAAGGCTTTAGTCGAAGCGCGCGTTGCATCATGTAGAATTGCGAAAGCCATCGGGTGGCATTGTCGGTGACAACCTTAACTGGTTTATGGGCTTTGAACCCAGAGTCTTCTGCTGCCTCTCGAATGCGGTGCTCCTGGGCCGAGATAAGCTTCCTCGTCCATAGGTCTGACCGATTGACTTCTTGACAGAAGTTGTGAAGCTTCCCAATGGGTCCTCTCTTCCTCCACTGCTCGTGTTCGCGCTGCACAGTAAGCAGGCCATCGTTAACATCCCGCTCGAAAGACTCATAATCTTGGCCGAAAAGAAGGGCCTTTACAACCAAATTTATAACATGACCCAGGCAGCGAACTCTGCGCTCTGGCCAATGAAAGCCCAGGGCATCCCCGATTTCCGCCAAAGCCGTATCGTTGTTCGATGCATTGTCGACAGTGAAATATCCGATCTTCTTCTCGATATCGTAGGAGCTGATGACTTCGAGAACCGCAGCGGCGATATTCTTCCCAGTATGCCTGCCATCCATTTCAGGCAGACCAAGCACAATTTTGTGGGGTTGTGCCTGTCGGTCGCGATATACGGCACTGACACCATAGAGTGAGAGGCCGTTTGTTGAAGTCCAGCCATCAAAAGCAAGATGAACTTGACCAGGGCTCTCCTGAAGCGTCTTGGCTACCAGCCCCTTGTTTTTCTCGTATTCGCGAAACGCAATCGCCCGCACGCTCTTGTCGCTGATGTGCGCGCGTTGGATGCCGACCGAAGGGCTGAGATACTCGAGGACTTCGCGAAGAAAGGGATGTTGCGCGGTGCGGAAGGGCAGGTTGGCGCTGACCATCCACTTGACCATCTTGCGTTGGAACTCCTCCTTGTTGAAAGAGGCAACCAGTCGATTCGCCATAGCTTGCTGATTCGCGTCGTTGACGTCGAGGCCAAAGAACGAAACGACCGACATCTGATCCGCCATGTCATGTGGACGTTTCAGAGTATTCGGTACGGTTCGCTTCGCGCTCGCGTTGCGCACGTTGTGGAAGCTCGAGAGATGTAGCTCAACGTTGCTGAGGTTTCGAGCGTCGTAGTGTGAGGGTCGAAGGTCTCGCTTCTTAACGCAAAAGCCGCAGACCCATGTGGCACTGTTGCCCGCCTTTGAGATATCGAAGCCGAACTTCCATACCCATTGTCTTGTAGATGACCTGCGTTCACTGAGGGTGTAGCCTTTGAATCGTTCGAAGACGAAATCATGATCCTCGTCAGTAAGGTCCAGGGGGTCAGAACCTGTAAAGTTGGCATCATGAGCGTGGGGATGAGGGGAGGCTGATTTGCTTCGCAAAGGCGTTGACGGTGTGGATGATGGAGCAATGGTGGCCGAGCTCTGCATTTCGTCAGGTGGTTGCTGTTGGCGAACGCGTCAACGACGCGTCTCGTTGCGCGCGAAATATCTTGCCTCGGTCCGCCCACCTACCCTGCAGTCCGCCGTCAACAAACATCAACTTCATCAACGTTGATGCCATCTCGTTGAATTGATATGTCTTGGCGAGTAATGAAATTGATTGATAGATATTGAAACATCTCTGACGCCCGTTGATTGATGGTTGATGCTCGTTGAATTGATCCGAACCCTGGAAGGCAATCACAGATCAAGCAATTCTTGCTTGATTACGATAAGGAGATCAACGATAATATCCTCAACTCATCAGATTGGGATTACCTTGAAAAAACACATAGATTTCTCCACCCATTCGCGTCGGCAACTTTATGGGCTGAGGGTAAGAATTCTACATTGTCGCAAACATTGTCAATTATGGATGGTTTATTACGCCACTATGAAAAGAACAAGGTTTGCTGTCTCTTGATAGACTCTAAACCCTAACTTGGCTAATTATCCAATCTAGGAACATTACTCGAAGCTAGAGACGCTTGATCGCCGTATCCTTCATTCAATTGAGATGGGCTGGTTCATTCTCGACAAGTATTATACGATGACCGAAGATGCGCCTGTTTACGCTGCCGCCCTCCTTCTTGATCCTTCAAAGCGAATCAGGTACATTGAGCGCCACTGGCCAGAGTCATGGCACGAAAACGCCATTGCTGGTGCCCGTACAATTTGGGAAGAAGAGTACAAAACTCAGCCTGAGACTGGACCTGCAGAGTCGGTTGATGAGGTATGTGCTTCGCAAAAGCGGCAGCCGAACGAGTGGGACGCTTTACTTGAAGAGTTGGAAGTCACCGAGGATCTGGGTGATTGTATGGACGATCTTGAAGACTTTATCAAGGCAACACCCATAAAAATAAGTGGATCACCACTTCAATGGTGGTGTCATAAGGATCAGCGGAAGACTTATCCTCAGCTAAGTCGAATGGCTATTGATATCCTCTCAATCGCGCCTGAATCAGCTGATCCGGAATCTGCTTTCTCTGGTGGTCGACGTACTCTCTCCTGGGATAGAGAACGAATGAGTTGCGAGAATCTTGAGAAGGTTGAATGTATAGGTAACTGGCTGCGTGAAGGCCATATCCAGAAGGCTGTTTATGGTGGTATGGGTGTAATTACTGATACGGGTTTTCATAGTGGCGGCGATGAAGACTCCGATGTTAATTTTGATTGATTTGCGGATGTCTGACAGCATAGGTGGTAAAGTACGATAGTGATACCAATTGTTCTAAAGTGCTATAGTGATATCAATCGTGCTAGAGTGCCATAGTGATATCAATCGTGCTAAAGTGCTAGGGTGATATTCTAGCACACTTTTTGCGAATATGTGAATATGAATATGAATATCACTTTAGCACTTTATATCACAATACGCAAGTCTGCCGGGCTACCGAGATATTACTGTCTGCCAGACACGGATGTCGGTGCTGCCTGAAGATGGCGATGTACTTGACCAGGTTGCTACTGCGGAATCCACCGATCTTCCCTCAGCTAATTTGGGTACCGCGGAGCATGACGATGTTGAGCCAGACGAGGTTGATCAGTGCGCAGTGCCAGATCTGCTACCAGAGGATACAGAGATGGAAACATTACATTTGCACGTTCTCGGCGAAGAGCGCGATGAGCCGCTTCCTGTACGGCCACCGACGCAACAACGTCAGCTTGATATGCCAGACATTCAGAGGACGCCGATCAATGAGTTCAACCAGTCACAGGCACTCCTGTCCCTAGCCTTTCCAACACTATTTCCTCGCGGTCAAGCCGATTTCGTTGAGCCAAGGTTACGGCCTATCAAGTATGCGGACTACATACAGCATGCCCTTCGATGGCACGATGGCAGATTTGCCCGTCATCCCACTTTCCGGTTTGTGGTTTTCAACACGCTGATGCGAGCACAGGCACGGGCGAAAAGCAGCTATTTCGTCAAGCAATACCAACAAAGGCAGGGCCTAACAACGCGAGATGATCTACTCGAAGCTTTCCAGAACCCCGAATCTGCAGAAGCTCAGCAGTTGCTCAATTCCATCAACCGCCAGGCAGCACAACTTCGCGGGACACGCCCCTATTGGTACCGAAAGCGTCGAGAACTTGAGTCTTACGCCTACAACCTCGACTGTCCTGGTGCTTTTATTACATTCAGTCCAGCAGACCTACACTGGAGAAGCCTATATCAACATTTGCCCCAGTTTCAAGACTGGCAGGAGCTGCCCGAGCAACAGCGAATGGGCATGTCTAGCAAACTTCTCAGGGACAACCCACATATTGCAGCCTGGCACTTCTACAGGCGGTTTGGCTTATTCAGAGATATCGTTCTCAAGCAGAAATTCAACGTCACTGATTATTGGAACAGGTACGAATGGCAGGGTCGTGGGAGTAGCCACTGCCATGGCCTATTCTGGATGGACGGTGCGCCCGGTGTCGACCTGGAAAACGAGGATGCACGTAAGGAGTTCGCCCGTATCTGGAGATTCCACGTCACAGCTTTCAATCCTGAGCCAGCTCGAGTGCTACAGCAGGGAGAAGGTAACCCGTTGGCTGTAAATCCCTTACAGCATCCCCTGACGTTTCAATGGCTCTCACAGGTTCTGAACCGCTGCCAACGCCACCATTGCAGTGAGGCATACTGCCTACGAAAGAAGAAGGGTTCAGAAGAGATTTCTTGCCGCTTCTTCTTCCCGCGAGACACAAGAGATACGGCTGAGGTTGTTCGACGACAAGGACAATCCTACTTCTCCTTCGAGGCGGCCAGGAATGACAGCCTTATGAACCACTATAACCGGTGCCTGAGTCTTGGCTGGTTAGCCAACATTGATATCTCCCCCCTGTACCAGCCTCCAAGCTGTGATTAATTATGCAGCCAAGTATTGCAGTAAGATGGAGAAGCGGACTGACAGTTATGCCGGCCTGGGGCGGCAAATCTTGCCCTATGTCTCTCACCAGAATCCACTTCTATCTTTTGCCTCGCGTCTGATGAACAAGTTGCTTGGTGAGAGAGACTTTTCGGGACAGGAGATCTGCCATATCTTGCTCAACTGCGAGCTGCAGGAGGGTACCCGTGTTATAAGAGCCGTCGATTGCCGTCCCTACGAGCAACAGGGACGGTCGCTTCGCCTCCAAGGTGACCATAACGACGGTGAGGTCGTTGGAATATATGAGAAGTATCTTTCTCGCCTTCGCCTTCATGAAGAACTCACTTATTTCGACTTTCTAGCCAACTGGAATACAAGCAAGAGGGATGGGAGAAAGTGGACACGCTGGAGTCGTCAAGCCAAGCCTCGCGTGCTATACTACTTCCCGCGGTACAAGTCCAATCCCCGACATCACCAATACGATGATTTTTGTCGTGTGAAGCTAATGCTGGCTCATTCACATCGCGATCCCAGCGAACTACGCAAGATCGACGGCATTAAGTATGACTCGTATGCGTCTGCCGCTGAAGTCTGTTATGCGAAGTACCAGCACCCTGATGACTATTATGGCATACCTGACGCTGAAGAACGTCGACTAGATCCGGACGAGTTCGAGGAAGAATTTCACGAGCCTGAACTTCTAGAGGAGGACTGGCTTGAACTTGCCCGCCAGCTTCCCGACTGCCCACCAAGCCAAGAGGCAATAGATCTTCTGGGTCGACGGGATATTGATATCCAATACGACTGGGCGCCCCATGTCGGCCGCTACGCTGACCCAGGAATCGTTCAAGGCGATTATTGGCGCCACTTCATTGAGCAGCATTGTCTCTATATGGATGTTGAAGACCTGCCTTTAGACGTCCGTGATACGCTCAACCCGGAGCAGCGTGTAGTATACGATACCTTTATTGGGCACTTCCAAAGCGGCAGTGAGGAGCAGATTCTACTCCATGTTGACGGTGGTGGTGGGACAGGCAAGTCCTACATGATCAAAGTCCTGTCTTCGCATCTTCAGAGGCTTGCAGGTAACCGGCCCAGTCCAATCTGGAGAGTTGCACCCACCGGAGTTGCAAGCAACCAGATCATGGGGACAACATTACACTCTCTCCTCCGGCTACCCGTGGATAGGGCTTTTACAGAGCTATCCCCGGCAGATGCTAATGCTGTCCAGAATAAGCTACGCGACGTCAGGTATCTTGTGATTGATGAGAAAAGCATGCTGGGTCTGCGTCAGCTTTCGTGGATCGACAAACGCCTTCGCCAAGTCTTTCCTGGCAGAGCAACCGAATTCTTTGGCGGCATGAGCATCATCCTCGTTGGTGACTTCTTCCAGCTCCCGCCGGTTGCGAACAAGCCTCTCTACTTTGATGGGCCACTCAAGGATCTGCATGAGGTCTCTGGCCAGACAGCATATAGGGCATTCAACCACACCGTCTTCTTGAAGAAGGTCCAGCGGCAGCAGGGCGATGACCAGGCCGGCTTTCGTCTCGCGCTTTCAGAGGTACGTGGTCTCAAGTTATCCATCGAATCATGGAAACTCCTGAGCCAGCGTGTGCGGGTCAAGCTAAGCCAGCGCGAGGTAGATACGTTTGACGCTGCTCTTCGTATCTATAGTAAGAAGGCTCGTGTTGACGAGTACAACTACGAGCACCTCATCCGCTTGAAGCACCCAGCAATCAAAGCCATGGCGAAGAACATTGGTAATGGTGCTGACAAGGCAACATCGGAACAAGCTGGTAACCTGGCTGGCCAGTTTCCGGTATGTATTGGTGCTCGTCTCATGCTAACCCAGAATATCTGGCAACCAGCAGGCCTAGTCAATGGCGCCCGAGGAACAGTATATGACATCGGTTGGGCCTCTGGTGCTGATGCACATCGTGACCCGCCATGTGCCATCATGATGGTGATGGATAAGTATGCCGGGCCGTCATATTTAACCACAGACGACGGGCGCGAGGTAGTACCCATACTCCCAGTAAAGCGAGACTTCTTTCTGGGGACATCCGCGTGTACACGAAAGCAGTTCCCCCTTATGGTATCATATGCCATTACGGTTCATAAGTCACAGAGCATCACAGTGGACAAGATGGTGACGGATCTGTCTGAACGGGACTTCCAGACAGGGCTCAGCTATGTTGCAGTCTCCAGGGTCAAGATGTTAGACGGGTTAATGATCGATGCCCCATTTGAACGGGCATCTCTCCACTATGAGAAGCTACCTGATGGCAAGTATAGTTCTATAATGTTATTCACGCTTGAGGCTCTATAAGTCCTAACAGATTAGCAGGTGTTTTGATGAAAGTCCGGGACCAGGACCGGCGCAAGCAACAGCAACTTGACCGGCCACTATTCCAACCTGTTTTTTCTTGATGACGTCGCTATAGTACACAGAGAGTTCGAAAAAATGTCACGCATAGAGATACATCCTTCGGACTGTATTACACCCTCCCCACCGCTGGTGAGGGTGTCAGCATATTTTATTCCATATTCCATAGGGTGCTGTATAGAGTATGGAGTATGGATAGAAAGCCTGCTATCGCACGCGTCTATGCGGGCATCTAATCTATCCAATGTGTATTCTATCGTCACATAGCATAGCATAGCTTCCGTCGATTCCCTACTCAGATATCTTCTTCTTGGCCCAGCGCAAGGCACCGGGAATGGCGGGGTCGTGCTCGACGTAATCGAGGCTACCAAAGATGCTCCAGAGCTGACCCAGGAAGTTACGGTCGTCGTGACAATAGTGGTCGCCGATAACGGGCTTGATGGCCTCAGTGGCCTCATCAGCCTTATAGAAAGGGATCTTACTATAATGGTATCAGATATGAAGTGATTGATGCTGATCAATTGAACTTACGGGAACAGGTGGTGAATGACATGCTTCTCAATGGCACCGTGGAAAATGTGCTTGCCAATAAAGCCGAACTCGCGGTCAACAGTAGCGAGAGCACCCTTAACGTAGGTCCAGCCTTCAGCGGTATAATGGGGGAGCTCAGTGTGATGGTGCTGGAGGTAAGTGATAGCGACTAATTTTGCATTAGTGATACTCGAGCGATCTAGCTTATCTTTAAACACTTACCGAGCCAGTGGTGGACCCAGAGGTAGGGAACGAGGTAGAGGTAGAAAACAGTAGAAACGCCAACCTTCTGGGAAGCAAAGTATAGAGCAGTTAGAGTGAGGCCGAGACCAATATCGCTGATGATGATAAAGGGAGCCTCGGCGGGACGAAAGACAGCGCTCATGGGATCGAAGTGGCTAACGCGGAGCCATTTGGCGAAAGTACTTTTAGGCTCCCATTGCTTACTGCCCTTGCCAGCGCTTGCATTAAAGAAGGTATATACCTGCCATCCGAAGAGCTGGTGGAAGACGAGCTTGACGGCCTGGGCAATAGGGGTATCCTCGATCAGCTCAGCGACATCTATGCCAGCGATATAGAAGGATAGAGAAGCCTTAGGCTTAGAGCGGGGGACAAAGGCCATATCGAGGTCTATATGGCCAGTGAAACGGTGGTGACGGGAGTGAGAGTACTTCCAGCTAAAATAGGGGACCATAAGGAATGAGTGGAGGAACCAGCCGGTTATGTTATTGAGCTTGCTATAGGTAGATAAAGCACCGTGGCCGCACTCATGACCGAGAATCCAGATTCCGGTGCAGAAAAGACCCTGGAGGAAGCCATAGGCCATCCAGGCGGCGATACGGAGGTATTGGTCCTTAATGCCGGGGATATAGGTAAGGGCAGCCCAGGCAAGGGTGCCGATAATAGCGAAGTCGCGGATGATATAGTAGTAGGAGGTGGTAAGTGAGGGTTGGAAGCAGTGGGCGGGGATGGCATCCTTGATGGTCTTGATGTCGGGGAATTGAGGTTGAGAAGTGGCCTCGTGAGTGACCTGAGGAGATACGATGTTAGGCGAGTCGAGAAAAGGTTTGAGCTTAAGCGAATTGACTTGACTTACCTTGGGCAGGTCCTTCTTGGCCACAACTGTGGTGGCAATTCGCTGTCTGGTGGCCATTGTGCCTAGCGATTGGGGAGATTTGCAGAGTATATAACGAAACGTAGTAAGAGGAGAAGGAGGATGGAGTTATAAAGGAGAGTAAAGGAAGAAAAATATCGGAACTCGTTTGCGCTCCCCAAAAAAGATGTAAATATTACGCTACGGGCTACGGGCTACGGGCTACGGGCCACTGTACTGCTTGCTCTCCTTTCCATATAAGCCTTCATCTCAGGATAACCCCCTCCGTCTTGACCTAATCGAGCAATACTTGTCAAGGAGGAGTATGTGAATATGAGACCTTGACTCGAACAGACTTGACTCAAATAATGATGAGAGGCGAAGAGAGGCTCCACCCTTTTGGTTGTATTGGAACGCACTAAAAAAAGAATGTTGATTAGTTAGTTAAGTTTCGATAAAAACAGTCTGATCATCATCATTTTCCTATATTGTTCATTCTTGAAATGAAACGAATCTGTATAGTAAACAGCCAATCTTTGACGTTGGATCTGTTACACTCACCCCATCGCATTCGTACGTATCTATCAGTTCCTGGTGGAAATACATGGTAGGTTTAACGAGGGAGGTCATCTTACAGACAAAACCGATAGCTGGGGGGAAGCGAAGTGGGGCGTTTGCCAGACTGAGTCAACATCGTATACATAGCGTAAGCTGAAAAATAGCCTTTGTAGGGTGACAATGATATGCCGTGTCATATATAGCAGGCACTATGAAGAGGGGTATAGGTAAGGTAACTTATCAGTTAAACCAATAGGTGACCAGATTTAGCTTGTTAATACTGATCACTGATCGATAGCCAGGTAACATACTTTTAGCATGAGGGTGTATGTACTACGGTCCACTTGCACTCAATGGGATAGAAGACATTCCAGTCCTTAAAATGCTCCAACAGATATTCCATTCCTATCAGCACCCCAGCTACTGGGTATCTTGTCAATGAGATTGAACGGGATAAGCACAGACTTTCGAAGATGGTCCGCTGCGGAAGACGTGGCCAGGCTGGCGATCCATTCCACGTCCACCGTCCACGTATCCACGGCGTGGAAATGGATGGTCCGTGCATCCATTTCCATCCATTCAATGGAGCTGGCCGTTACATAATCCATCCATCCACGCCAGGGTTCCGTGGAATGGATAGGTGGAAATGGAAGCAGGGGGATGGACTGGTAGGGGGTTCCCTAGCCTAGTCCCTAAAATACCCTGTAATTCAGGGTAGACCAACTTGGCCATGGTCGGTAGAGATCTCAAGTACCTATATACCAGGCATTTTCACATACAAATTAAGGTATTTTTAAACAGAACATAACAGCTATTGGGTCGTGGACATTTCGCGTCATGGTGCCGCGTTCGAGCATCTCCATGCAACTGCATTCTGTACCGCGTAGAATGGCTGAGAGCCCAATTATCAGCTCTATGGTGCTCGAGCCGCCAGACCAAGAGGATAAGAAGAACTCGTGGGACCTCTTCCCTTGGAAAGACTTCCCTGGCTACACGCAATCCCAACGCTGTGCGTCTACATCGTCGTGGATATGGCAATTCGGCTACGATATCGAGAAGAGCGATGACGATACAAAGCGGCGATGGGTTTGCAAGGTCTGTGTTGACAGTCGCAGGCCAAACCCTCATTCGGCGGCCTCGAGCGGTACGCAGAACGCGGAGATTCATCTCTGGAATGACCACAAGGTCTGTGACCCTTCCGGAAGACGGAAGCCGCCTAGCAAAGCAAAGGAGAAGACACCATCGAGGAATATCGCCGAGATGATGAAGTTGAATACCCGTGACGCGCGAGAGCAGCAGATCGCAAACCAGATCATTGGCCGTTTTGATCGGCTAGACTTCCAGCGTTTGGTAGTCTCGTGGATCATCAACAGCAACTCTTCTTTCCGACAAAGTGAAGATCCATACCTCCGCGCCGCTTTCGAATATCTTAATCCACTCGTGAAGACAACCGAAGCGCATATTACCCACAATACCGTCCGCAGGCGTATTCTTCAGGTGTACGAGGAAAACAAGGCTGAGATCAAGCGAGTATTAGCGACAGCTCCAGGCTTACTTCATATTGCGTTCGATGGTTGGAGGTCGAATAATCGCCACGCTTTGTATGGAATCTGTTGCTACTTTCTCAATACCCTTGGCCAGCCAGGAAAGCTTGTGCTTGGCCTTCCTGAACTTGTCGATCGCCATTTTGGTGACAATATCGCCACCCACGTGGTCGAGGTCCTTCGAAGCTACGGCATAACCCACAAGGTAGGATATTTCACACTCGATAACGCCAGCAATAACGACACTGCGATGGAAGAAATTGGGAAGGCGCTCGGTTTCGAGGGTAAAACTCGGCGATTGCGCTGCTTTGGCCATATCCTCAATCTCGCCGTTAAAGCACTTCTTTTTGGCCATAATTCCGAGGCCTTCGAGGACGATATCCAAGGGAACGAGGCCCTTGACGCGAAGTCCCACGAGCTATGGAGACGGAAAGGACCAGTTGGGAAACTTCATAACCTCATCTTCTGGATCCACCGCTCGGACTCGCTTACCAATCTCCTCCGGTCTCTTCAGCTTACCGTGTACAGCAAGTCTGACGATCCGGTGGTTCGAGCGAAAAAACCTCTTGATGTTATCATTGATGTGGTTACCCGTTGGCTTTCCACTCTTTATATGATTCGGCGTGCCCTTCTCCTAAAGGACTTCCTCGAGGACCTTTGGTATGAGCAGAAGAGCGAGTGGGAGGGGTTGGTATTGAGGGGAAAGAAGTCAAGCAACGAGATGCCGCTCTGCCTCAGGGACGAGAACAAACTCGAGGAGAAGGACTGGGCTATTATCTCCTTATTTAACGAGGTCCTTCAACACTTCGAGCACGTCTTGATTACTCTCGAAGGCGACGGTCAGCAGCGCAAGCGGAAGGAAGGATACATTGGGGCATATGGGTGCCCGTGGGATACCCTGCTTGGCTATGAATATCTTCTTGGCAAAATGGAGGTATATAAGGCTGCTGCCCATCGATATCCCGATCCCGAGCACTTCAAGGTTAACATTAACCTCTGTTGGAAAAAGCTTGACAAGTACTACTCGCGGCTTGACGAGACGCCAGTTTATTATGCCGCCATTGCACTTCATCCAGCGTATCGTTGGGGATATTTCGAGGACGTGTGGGCAGACCGTCTAGACTGGATCCAAACTGCAAAGTCCCTTGTAGAAGAACTATACCGGTCTCACTACGAGCCGCGAATTATCTCTCGAGATCGAGAACGCGGCGAGCCGGTCACGAAGAAACGGCGCATATATCGGAATCCCTTTGACGAGTATCGTGAAGAATCTCGTCAGGCGCCGACTCTATTACAACCACCTTCATCGATGACTACCTTGTTACAAGCCGAGGACGCGGCTAGCAGTTCTACACATGCTGTTGGCGACGAATACAGCGATTGGTTCCGTGACGTCCACAAGTCCGACCAGAATATCCTAGATCCTATTAGCTATTGGTATGAGAGACGGGAAGAGTATCCACGTCTGTCACAGATGGCTCTCGATGTGCTCTCTGTCCTTCCTATGTCTGCCGATGTTGAGAGGCTCTTCTCAACGTGTGGTCGAATGGTTCGTGACGATCGTGCCAGGCTGGACGCTAGTACGATCGGGATGACACAGACGGTGAGGTCATGGCATTGCGGAGGCTATATTAAGAGCACTGAGAAGCTTCTTGAGGATTTAAAGGTGCCAGGGACTGATGTGTTAGCTGAAATGAGCTTTGCGGAGGCCCGGGAGGCAACAGGTGGGAGGATCACGTGTACTGTCCCTTTATAGCGTCCACGCATTTCCATTTCCACGTCCATCCATTCCACAGGCCCACTCTTAGCGTCCATTTCCATCCATTCCATCTACGGTGGGCCTACATGGACGCCCATCCATTCTACAAGAGGCTGCGTGGATGGAAATGGAATGGACCGCCAGCCTGGGCCCTGACTTGTTTTGGTCCACGGGCCGAGCAGATGGATTAGTTACGCGGTCACGGGCTATTGGGGAAGCTGAGTCGTTGAGTTTGGTCCTCTGATCGCTTTGAGCCACCTCTGGCCAAGAAGTGTGAATTCCTCAAGGCCAGGGTTGAAAGCCATTCCACCCAATCCACTAGTGGATCCACTCGTGGATTCCACTGTCTACTCCACTGGCAAAATCCCAGTGGATTTGAGTGGATTATAGGTGGGGTAGTTAAGTGTTAGATTGGCAGCTGGGAATGGGCTCCACTTTCCATATTATTCTTGTATCCAGAAAAGGATGGGAATCGAATCAACCCCTCCCTGACAGACTGATCAAAAAGAATCAAGTACACAATCAATAAAAAACAACCATATTCTGTTCCACACTTTAATACACTCACCCCATCGTATTCGTGCGTATCTAACAGTTCCCGATGGAAATACATGGTAGGTTTAACGAGGGAGGTCATCTTCCAAACAAAACCGATAACTGGGGGGAAGCGAAGTGGGGCGTTTGCCAGACGGACGCGCTGTCTGCCGAGTCCTGTTAACCGGACATAGTGTCACGGCCAGGGTCCCTGGATGCTTTCAGGGCCTTACCCGCTGCGCTATACGGCAAAAGACTAGTCTAGGATGTAAGATTCTCATATATATAGCTAAAGCGCCCCCAGGAGAAAAAGAATATTCAATTTATGACACAATCATAATACTTTACAAGTGCTGTCGGTATTTTTTAAATATATTCTGTCTCTCAATTGGTTCAGAGCCAAGTCTTGACACCCCTTGACATCCCATGGTATGTAGACTCAGCGAACTATGATTCAGTCTAGTAGCTCAGGAATTCTATTGCTATGAATTTGGTATTGTGGCAATTCCTTTGTCTATAGAAATAATGCTGCCAATTAAAGGCAGAAGGATTTCTCGCTTCATCTGACATCTTGAGAGAAGGATATATAGCAAGTCGGTTCGCTTTTCCGCAACTATTCTTCTGTAAACTACTATTAGGTTACAGGATGTCAAACACAGTCGAGAAAATATCTCCAAAATTGACGCCAGTATACCTGCCAACGATAACTGTTTCCGATGTTGAGCTGCCAACCAACTCCATGGATTGTGGATCCGAGACGAAAGATACAACCAAGGCCCAACCCCATGACAACCTACGTCTGATTCGTCGTCAAAATGTCATCCAGGAGCTCATCGATACTGAGATGGCTTTCTTAAGAGACATGAGGATTCTGTTACTGGTTTATAAAGGGACTGCAGATGCCTGTCCTGCCTTGGACCCCTTGACAATCCAGATTATCTTCCGCAATATTAGTTACATCGTTTCCGCTCACACAGCCTTTCAATCACAGCTCAAGAAGTCTGTGGCCAGTTCCTACTATCCAAAGCAAAACGAGGCGCCAATATTACAGAATAGGTCCACGACCGCCCTTGATCATAGGATCTATATGCAAGTCAGTGAAGCTGATGATCAAGCCACAAGGGTCGGGTGTGCCTTCAAGTTCCATATCGGCAATATGGCTATAGTACTCGAGGAGTTTTTAAAGAATCACGACCAAGTTACGGAGCGTTTAGCAGTTATCCGACAAGATCCTATGATTCTATACTGGCTAGAACAGTGCAAAGATGTTACCCAGCATCTTACTTATGCCTGGGATCTAGACTCTCTTTTAATCAAGCCTGTGCAGAGGGTCACGCGGTATCCTCTACTTATTTCAGAACTATTACGGCATACTCCTCCAGACCATCCCGATCGAAAAACCTTGCAAGAAGCGAAAGATCTACTGAATATACTCCTATTCGAAATAAACACAGAGACTGTCACGGCCAGGGTCCCTCAGACTCAAGCTGTGACAAAGACACGAGGTTTTGAAACAACACCAAAGATTGCAAAAGCATCTAAAAAGTCGAAGACCAAATGCAGCGGTATGCAAACATTAAGAAAGTCTATGACCAAAATACGAGGATGGAGTCACCGCGTAGGCCGAGATGGAGATAAGCCTTATATCAACTATCACAGGAATTTCAGCAGCATGTTAGACAACATATCAGGCAACTCAATAATGGGCGACTCCAAGTTCTTTATCCGACAGCAGTGGTCTCAGTCGGTTCCTGATCTTTTCAGAATTTCTCGCATCTAGAGTGTTGCAATTTTATTATATTATTAATAATAGTTAGTTACTTAATATTAATTTTTAATAATAGTAGTTACTATTAAGCTTAGTTAGTTATAACTTATGGGGTTAGTTATTTTCTTTTTTCTTTTATCCCTAACTAGCTTAACTGGCAAACTAATTACCCTGGACTACCTCTCTCTCGTATTGCCCTTACTCTATATACCGCCACTATCCCAATTATATACTCTTTCCTACTCAAACTCTGCTAACTAGTAAAAGTGCAGCCACACAATTGGAATTAGCACATCGACTACCACCAAGAGAAGCACTATTTCCCAGCCAGGCAGAGACATCTTACGAATCGAATGTGTCCTCCGTAGATTCGATATCTATCGAATGCCAGGATTCGATCGAATTCGATTCGATCCCGATCGAACGTAGACCTAATCCCGGCGGAGACCGAAACACCAATAGGACCTAGGACCAAATGGATCGTTGTCATCATCATCAGGCATTCATGACTTCATACCCCGACGTACGAAGGGTAAGAGATGCAGAGGGGTTTTAGAGAACATCACAGCTGTAGATGAGGCGTCGCAGAATATTTTCAATTGTGCAAGACAGGTAATAGGCAGATTAAATGTCACTCGTCCCCTTCAGCGACGCAAGTGCGTCAACCCATTGATCATCACTGAGGCTAACCAGCGGCAGTGAAGGCGTGTAGATTCCAGCTTTACTCCACGATCGAATGCACTGAGCCATCGCTACTATCTCCCTCCTCAGCCGGCTTCTCAATGGTGCCGTCATACGTGTTGAATGTTGGAGGGTTCACCCTCAGCTTTAGAATTAAGGTTTAGGATTAAAGTTTGAAATCCTAAACTTACTCGTTGGCTAGCCGGGAGGGGGTGCCAACTAAGCAAAGCTTGCTTAGTTGGCACCCCCTCCCGGCTAGCCAACGAGTAGATCATAGGACTTTCATCTAGGACTTTCATCTAGGACTTTCTAGGACTCAAGTCCTAGAAGGAACCAGCCGAAGATATAAGGTCTCAATAGTCCTTCGATTTCGAGAGGATGAAGCAATACACACGATTCACCTTAATATCTGACAATACGCCCTGCACTGCTAAACGTCCTCTCGCTCTCCGCAGACGACGATGGGATGGTGAGCATATCAATCGCCATCAGAGACAGCCGCGGGTACCGATTCCTGTTGATTTTCCACCAGTCAATCGGTCTACTCCTGTAGTGGTGACTGTTGACAACATCTTCAGCACAGTACCGAGCATATTCGTCATCAGCAGTCGCTCCCGCTGTCGTGTGTTTCGTCTTCCGGGTGCTCTTGCGGCCACTGGACGCTGCCAAGGACGAACCCTGGGCGCATGACGGCCCAGCTACACTCCTAGCAAGTCTCCGCTCAATGTAATCCATTGAGGCCTCGTCAGACGTAGCGAAGACTTCGCAGTCAACATCGCGTTCCCTGTAACTCTCCCAGATCTCTCTGAGCTTGGCTTCGTACTCTAATCGCCAACTCTTAGCCTTACGAAAAGGCACTCGAGACCACAGTTGATCGAGAAGGCGCCACTTCTTCGCCGGGTTGAAGACAACAGCGCCGACATAAGCAGCGCTAGTCAGACGGTTATAATACTTGTGCAGCTTCTTCCATCCGAGCTTGATAAAGACCTTGAGCAATCTGCTATCGAGCCCGTCGTAGATGGAGACTTCGACGTCCTTCTTCTCCTTGCCCACTGGATCCTCAACTTCTTCAAAGATTGTACCTTCGATAGCACCTTCGATAGCACCTTCGAGGTGGTCAAGTAGGATCTCGAAGACAGGGAAGTATTCATCGAAACTACCACACGTCAACCTCGCGCCGGGAATACCGTCGCCCTGAAGTTGCTTGGTGGCGATTTCAAAAGGCTTCAGAAGCTTGACAAGTACCTCGATAACCTTCCAGTCGTACACACTTAAGCGGTATTGCAGAACTGCCGGTTTCGGTTTGTCACCAAGGCCCTCAGTTTCCCAACGGTTCTGAACGTCATTGAAGAAGGTATTGAGAGCCGAGCGGAGACGAAGTGCCCTCTCCATCATCCGCATGTCCGAGTTCCATCTGGTGGCATTGTTGAAGACCCAGTGTAGTGTTGATTCATGGCCAGATTCCTTGCGTTGAGACTGAAGAAACTGCTCGTACAGCTGTTGACTCGCTCGCAGCTGAATCCCGGTGTTGTGAAGCATTCCTGGGGCGCCGTTCTGGCTGTACTCCCTGAAAGTGGCTCCATTGATCTCCTCCGGAGCTGGGTGGGATGATAGGAGGTCCTCTTCTGGGATACCAACGGCAGTGTTCGCTTCAAAGTCTTCGTCCGTGCCGTCTTCCATCTCTACATCCAGGGCCTCGTCGATAGCTTGATCAACAAGCTCCTCATCGTCATCTTGATCGTCACCATCCGCAGCGATGATTGCCGCGAAGTTCTCCCGCTTCGAACCGTATAGCATTGCCCGCACGCAGAGGTTGAAGATATGCGCAGCGCAGCGAATCCGTCGCTCTTCAGGTGAGAAGCCGTGTTCAAAGGCAAGACCGTCCATGCAGGTGTCATTGTTGGCAGCATTGTCCAGCGTGAAGTAGCCAATCTTGTCCGGGTCGTTGATTTGCCAGAATGCGAGCGTATCAGCGACCTCATCAGCAAGTGAAGCACCATTGTGTCTGCCCGAGAGAGGTCGAAGGCCAAGGAGGATTCGGTGTTGGACAAAGTGGTTATCAATGAATTGAGCGTTGATCCCAAGAAACGAAGTGTACGACTTGGATGTCCAACCGTCGAAGGAGAAATGGATCTGGGATCGAGCGCTGCGCAATACTTCGGTTACCGGCCCAACGGCACCCCTATACTCGGATTCGAGCATGCGAAGCAGCGTCTTTGCAGAGGGGATGTGGGTCACATCGATGAGGGGATTGCCGTAGAGAAGGATCCCCTGGAACCGCTCGGTATTGACAATGTTGAACGGCAGATTATGGTAGGTAATCCAGTCGAGGAGGAGTATTCGGAGGCCTTTGCTGCTGAATCTTCCACGCAGCTTGCTGACAAGAAACTGGTCGTGAGGATTATTCAAGTCGGCATCGATGAAGTGGGTGATAGTCTGGCCGCCCAGAGATGAGGCTCGCACGCCCCGGGCAACGTCGTTTGGGGCCTGCCAAATGAACACGCATGTTGCTGAGCTATCCACGAAAGGCACGTACTTACCAAAAATCCCGTGGGCGTTGCGAAGGTGGTTCTTGATAGCGGCTCCGGTCGAGCAGACGAAGCAGAAGTCAGACTTCTTTTTGAAGCCTCGGGCGAAGCAGTCGGCACAGATCCACTTGAGCTTATTGCCCTGCCGCGAGGTGGAATGGTCCTCAACACGATACCCATATTGCTGCCACCACGCCCTCGTGTCCTGACCGCCAGTATAGCGCTCGAATCCGGGCCATTTGGCCCACTCTTGGCGGCCCCAAAGTGTCCAATCAACCTGAATAAAGTCGGCAGCCGTTCCGCGAGAACGGAGTGATGGTGTCGCTGGTAACGAGATTCCTGGAGAAGACACAGGCGGCGAAGACGAGTACTCGACGCACTCCACTGCGCCTGACCCAATCGATGGGGGACGGCTTGAAGAGAATGGTTCGGGCATCGTGACGTTAGGTCGCGCGAATCGAGCCAGCTTGTAGAAAGGTTGGAGTCATCGAGGCTTCGCCGGTGCCCAACTTATACCGCTTCCATGACAGCAAAACTCAGTGAGGCCAGCATAACGCGTATGTACGCGCGTTGTCGACGCGAAAACGAAAAAAAAAATCCCAGGTCGCCATCTCCGTTACATTGGCTAGGTCTTGTACGAATGAAAGGGGCATCCGCCAGCAATGAGAATAATGACCTCGCGCACCATGTCCGACTACCCACGCGAAGACGCCTCTTGGCTCAATCACTGGTGCTCGACGGTTCTCTAGGTGCTATATACACCTGCGCTAGCAACCAATGAAATCGAAGGTCTTGTCACTCAAGTTGGCAGACTCTGACGATTATGAAGTCGCTAGTACATCCACCTAGGGGCTGGCTGGGTTTGGCCGCAAGTTCCTGTGACCAAAGCGGGGAATAACTACGTTGGGTCTGGACAGTTAGTCGACCAATACAGGTTGAAGATGCAACAGACATGTGAGACTTCAAGGTCGAAATGGTCTTCTGAGTGTGAGAACACTGACGCCGATAGAAAGCTCTTGAGGGAGATGTCTAAATGGAGCAGTTTTTGTTTGCATTACTTCCAATCTACAGAAAACCAGCATGTGTTTAGATGGATGTTCATGGGGGAGTAGTTGCAAGACGGGCCTACCCTATACCAATGTGCTAGAAAGATACCAGGGTACTCACGTATTCTTCCACAGCTACGCAAGTAACCCCTAAACAGCACTAGTCGCATTTCATGGCCACGAGGATTCGCTTTTCAACCTCGCCCACGCTTGACATAGTGCTCGTGGAAATTGGGAAATGGTCCCATTCAATAAATTACTTTTGATATTTTAGAAAGCAGTCGTTTGTGGGTTGCGGCCAAGCATGATTACTGCAGTTGCACGATACCTATTCTGACCCGTAAATCTCGGGGGTTTAGATGTACCGGTATACACTAACACATCTTAGCACCTACACGGACCCTGGGCCTTCAAGACGACAAATCACGCTCGGTCGCGTCAGGTACCGCCAGGGGCCGCCGGGCCGGTTGACGGGTTCAAGAAGTGACGCTAAAACGAGCCGCGTCACTCGTTCGACCGAATCGATCGATTTTCGATCGAACGCTTGGGCCCGTTCGATTCGATAGCGAATAAAATGTGCCGTGTTCGATTCGTATGTCGAATGAGAAACACCACATTCGATTCGCATCGAATCGAACGCCAAGAAATTCGATTCGATATTCGTAAGACTTGGCATCGAATGAATCTATCGATTCGATTCCCGTTCGTAAGATGTCCATCCCTGGGTCTTTGGAGCTGTCTTTAGCAGGGTTAGATATCTGTTTCGAGAATCTCTTGTTTCATCTGCTTCTGATCTTCCGCACCGTGCACGGAGGTTGTGATGCCATTCGTATATTGACCCATGTGGTTGACAGCATGTCCGGATGAAGCTGGGGAAGACTGTTCGTAAGACCCAGTCTTTGAGGGTGCCAAGGGCCTTCTTTTCGTCTTTGAAGATCCTTTCTTCTAACTGATAAAAAGATAGGTCCTGCTGAAAGGTCTTCTGGCCTTGCTCAGTTAGGTCAGACACAACCCACGTCCCGTTGGCAGTTTCTTGGATATCGTCTTGGGTGCTTTCTTGAGACTCTTGAGTCTTGGATCGTATTGTCCGTTGGGCTTGGGCAGTCTTTGTGTATTTGCGTTTCCTAATGTCTGGAATGGCTGGTTTGTCTCTTAGGAAAGTCTTCCGTTTGAGGTATTGTTGAAGGTCAAGACGCTCAGCCTGAATGCGGAATGCATGCTCCCAGTCAAAAAAATCCCCAGGCTTAGATAGGGTGGCTGCGAGGCCTTCCTTTTGAGGACTAAATAGTGCCATTAGGAAAGAGGGTTTTTATTTTATTTTTATTTTTAAAAAATAAAATATTAAATAAAAGGTCTGAGGCAATGAGACTCTTAATTGTCAGATTTTACCAACTACACCACACGCCACCAAAATGGGAATCCCCACTTAGAGCAATGCATGAGTGGTTTTTACATCTGACACTTCTCCTGCTTGCATTTCCTGCAAACGTTCATCGAAAGGATAGAATCAGCCATGACTGACTGTGTTGGATTGGAAAGGATGAGAGCGTTGGCAGGTCGACAACACTGTCATCCAATCGTTGGGTGGAGACACACATCTGGCCAATCGGCGTCTAGTGGAGACACTCTTGGCCAATGGGAGTGGAGATTTGAAAGTTCAAGTTATCGTCGTAATAGAGGTTGTTGTCTTATTACTCCCTGTCCTGACTCTTCCTCGGCTACCTCAAACCTTTCTTACGGTTGCCATACTGTTTGTTCCTTTTTCAATGAAGTTCTTTCAAACCTTTTCCGAATCCAGAGACAGGTCCTCGCCCAGAAACCTAGCATCGGCTTGCTCCCATGGATGTTCAACCTCAACCTGTCTAATAATATCTGCATACTTCTCACTCCTCGGCTTGATGTCATATGGAAAGTCACGAATATGAGATATTATACCTGGCGTGACACTTATCTGAGGTTCAATTTCATTGCCCCGCCCATCGACAGCCTTCTTTATCTCAAAGACAGCGAGGAGACGTGAAATACTGATAAACAGACTTTCGTCAGCGAGGAAGCGCCCGGGACAGACTCTGCGACCAAACCCAAATGAGGCAAAATTGGGATGCGGTTCATTCCGTGGTTCTAGATATCTGTCCGGGTTAAAGGAAGATGGGTCTGAATAGATCGCCGGATCATGGAGGAACCACCATGTTGCTGGTAGGAAAGATGCTCCCTTTGGGATGACAAAGTCTTTGTAGTGAATATCCTCATCAGCTGAATGAACGACTCCCATTGGGATCACGGGAATCCATCGAAGTGCCTCCTTGACCAAAGCATCGACATAGGAAAGATTATCCCGATCTTCAAATTGCGGAAGTCTTTCGGTCCCAACAACGGAATCAATCTCTTGCTGTGCCTTCCTCTGAACATCTGGGAAAAGTAACATAGCTAGTACAAAACCACGAATGGACGAAACAGTGGTATCGGCGCCTCCAGCGTACATGACTGCGGCGGTTTGCTTAATGGCGGTGTCGGTCTCTTCATCCAGATCGCCGTCGTGTTGCTTGATAAGCGAAGAGACATAGGATGGTCGATTAGACCGCTTTGCGATTTGCCTTTTGACGAAGTTGTAGGGCACGTCGACTACCATGCGCATATTGGCGTTCCAGTCCCGTGCTATGCGCTTGAAGGACATTCCTGGAAGTGGTTCTGGGAGATACCGAAGGAAAGGTAGGACGTCAACCGGCCAGCTCATAGGGATGAATGCGAGTGAGAAATTGGCCATCATCTGCTCTATCAAGAGCGCTAGTGGATCCGGATTTTCCGGCTCGAGGCTGTAGCCGTATGTCATTTTCAGTATTATAGCGCTTGCTTCGCTTGAACAGGGAAGTCAACAAGATGCAATTCATAAAGAAGTACAGGTACTCACGTTTTAATATGCGTCAACAGCTTCTCAGGGTTTCCCAAGATCCGCAGCAGAAGTCGGCGTGATTCCACGTCCTGGATGTCCCTAAATCGCGATGCTGCTGTTTTAGTGCCCAATTGCTGATGGACCAACTTTCGATGTTGTTTCAACAGTTTCCCGTATGGCTTGAAGCTAAGAATCTGATTGTAGCCGCACATTTCGTTGCCAAAGATAAACTGTGGCCGTCCAGATGTCTTAGTCGAGGTCTTCTCTAGGATAGCGTTTGCAGCGTCGCGGTCGTGGAGTATAATGAGCGATTGACCGAGGATTGAGACATGACTTATCGAGCCGTACAGGTCTTTGAACTTGATCCAGTGTTGATATTCTGGAGTTGAGCCATCTGGCATGTCTCTGATGTTGCCAAGAATGGGGAGGGGCTTGGGACCAGGAGGGACATTCTTGCGAGGTTTGGTGCGAATGTAGAGTATTGCGATGGCAACGCCCAAGAGGATGAAGACTGCCGACAACATGGTAAAATGTTTTTGCCTGGTCTAAAGTGATTAAATTGAATGATATGCTTCCATCAAGAATCTGTAGGTATTAGCCTTTGGCAGTGAGACGGCATCTGTAGATATACACCTATGCTTCTGCGCCAAAAGCAATTCATGTCACGCTGCTTCAAACACATTATGCCAAACCTCACCTCATGTGTGCCAAACAACGACGAGGCCATGTCCTTGTGATGTCTCTGCATGAGGCTTGGGAGGGTACCAGCCACGTCTTGATCTCCCTTAGCATACCTAATGAGGTGAGTCATACATAACGTAGAGGGTCGCAATCTTACTCCATTGAGAACTTGGTGTATTAAGTACTGACTATCACTCGTAAACTGCAAGGATGAACCAAGGGGGTTGAAGAGGGAAGAGAAGACTATTCTCGGCAATGGACGGACGCACCTCTAATGCGAGAAAGGTCACATCTTGCAAAAGTATGGAAAGTTGCTTTGCGCTCTTGAATGTGACTGGATGGGTTCAGGAGATATGCTTCCGTGGTTTACCTTGCCTGCATATCAGATTGCCTCGGCTTGTGGCCAATCAGAAGCATTCTAAATATCATATCATCTACGGATATGCCATAAATGGTGCAGCACCCGCGTCATACATACGTTGGACAACGAAGAGACACTGTAGGAAGTAATTGGAGACGCAACGCTGCAGCTGATCAACAGTGGTCTCCCAGAAAGACTCTACACGTCCTTTCTGCTTTCGGATTATCATGAGAGCTAGCGATCCCTCAATACATCGAACCAGGCTGTATGAAGTTCAATGTCCTTCTCGCCGTTATAAATTCAGACCGTCTGAGTGTTTTGTAATCCGTACCGGCTGTTTCCATAATGAACGCTGACCCGAATATGTGATAGCCCCATCCGGTGCCACTCATGTGCATCCGTCGACATATATCACCTCCCCCGCTCACACCTTCCTAATATATCGACGTACTCAAGCAACCCCTCTTCCGTTTCTTCCATCGGGAAATAGTTGCCCACTATCAGGTGACGCGATCAGAGCACTGCGGCTGTATTTTTTCTCGTCACTTAACGTTGTAATAGTGTCCTGGAACGGGTCCCCATTAGTTCGCGGGTCCTGTGAACCTCAGGGCTCACGTCAGGATTTGATTTTCGAACGTCGCGACTTAGCTAGGGAATGCTGTCCACCAAACAAGCATTTCACCTCATTAGTCTTCTGCTGCGTTACAGTTTGACTACAATACACTGCTCCTTCTGCATTTCCGTGTTAACGTTGCTTTTTCTTATGATCGCCGGCGGATTTTCTCCCATCTCTGCAACGCCCCGTGCCTCAATGCGGTCATCTTCCGCCTTCCTCCAGTCCAGATAAGCCATCATCTCTTCTTTAGACCATTCCCTCGCCTCCGTTGAAGTGGTGGAGAGCGCTGTCAGTAGATCTACGTCTATCTATCTACCAGGGGACCATGTGGGTCATCTATCTATCTATCTTACCGTCGGATATGTAGGCGAAATGTAGATAGACGCCAAGATGAAGATGGAAACTAGAGGGACTTTTTTTGGTGCGCAATTCCCTTCCAAAGCAAGGTACCGGTACCCTCACCTTACTACCTACCAACACCCCCTGTCAGATCATTTCTCTTCCACCTTTTCCTCAAGCTCATCGCAAATTTTGGTCAATCTCTTGATACAGCTCCCCCTTTTCAAATGCCAAGTGGCATACCATACAGTCGACTCCCAGTATAGAGCATCTGCCATAATGCCAACTCCAAGCGACTTGTTCAGTCAATCGGTAACTGATGCAAATAATTGCTCAGAGTTATCCAGTCAGCCAGATCTACCAAAACTAGATTCATCGTCGTCCCTCAGCACCTTAATTTCCGTCAAAGACTGGAGTACAGTTTCTCAAACCGTCCGTAACCATTGGAATCTCTCAATTAGAACTGGACAAGCCACTGGATGGTTTTGGGCTCATGGTTACAATGTCCAAGCCAAAACTGCCACCACCGAACGGGGCCCATCCAGTTGGCTTTGCTGCCATTGCACCCAACAGAAAGTCCACAAACCAAAAGCCTATGTCGCGTCGAATACCCGGAACATTGAAAACCACCTCAGCAAAGCACACAGTGTCTTCCATCCAGATCCATCAAAAGCAAAGCGCTACGTATTGGAGAGACCTTTAAATCAATGATTGCAGTGTTGCGAATAATATAAACAATACGTATATTGGCAATATGGAAGCCTCGCAATATTATTGTATTGCCAAGTGGTGCATATTGTATTAGGCCATATGACATTGGCCTATATTGTATTGTATTGCCAAGAACCCAATATATTGCCAGTATGACAATGCATCCCATATATTGCACGTGATCTGGGTTATTCCACTGCGGCAGCTAAAGTACATCACCTTGAAGCTCTCGTATCCCAAACCATGACTTCAGGCACTCCAGAGCTTCAACTACATCACTACCAAGCCGATTTCGACGATCTGTAATGGTTATCTTGGCCCCGGAGAAGAGCCGCTCCGGCTCCGCAGACATTGCGGGAATTGACAGTATGTCCACCGCCATTTTACTCAAGTTTGGGTAGTTTTTCTGCTGTGTCTCCTCTAGCCACCATGCAAGGGCGCTTGTGAACCCGTAAACCCGTTCAGAGTTGCAATATCGTTCATATTCATCCGTGACGAGCGACGGCTGCACGTGCTTGTTCCTCCAGTTCAAGAACTCGTTCGTGGTCGTCGATGGGACCTCGCAGAGAGGAAGAGGTGATTCCACGGGTTTATAGTCATTCCACAGCGTCTCCATCAACTTCTTTGACGACTCAACCCACTCCTTTTTCCAGCTCTCCTGTATGTAGTGCCGTTTATGCGAAGGGTGGAGCACGATAGCGGCAACGTAGGCAGGCGATTCATCAGTGAGCCGGTAGTACTTGTCCAACTTGGCCCAGCCAGAGTTATACATGGGCGCCATTATCGGATCGTCAATATATGCCTCCTTCCCTGCTTCGAATTGTGCCAAAACGAAATCCATAGCCAAGAGGACGTTATCGAGCAGGCCGTGATAAACCTCACGTATAATGCCTCGAGCTGGTCAGGTTCGATCGAGTCTCCGGATTGATCGTTGAGTCGACGGCGTTTTCGGGGATTTTCTTCTGCCGCAACACGAGCTTGTTCGATAATAGTTCGTATAGTTGTAACTTTCGCTTTTCGCGGGGCTCCTTTTGGCAGGCCGTGACCGTCAGGAGGAGGGTCCATGAGATGTTTTGCAGGAGCTGCAGTACCCCCTGAAGAGGCATAGGTTTTGTCGCAATGTTTACAGCGCCACTCCTCCTTTCCGGTCCGCTGATTGTAGTATCTCGTCTCTACCTCCTCGTCTGGCATATGAGAGAAGACCCATGATGTTCTGGGCTTGGTAGAGGAGGTTGTGGAGACGGTGCGAGGTTGAGATGACAGGCACTTGGACTTTTGGCTTACGTCCAGATCATCCGATTGCTGGCTGGAAAACTCCAGAAGGTCGCCAGAAATTGACGACCCTCTTCGTTGTGACCATTGCGCAAAAGAGAGGCGTTGTTGAGGCATGGCAGTTAGATTTGTAAAGTTGAGTTCGACGAGTGATTTTCAAAAAAAAACAAAAAAACAAAAAAACAAAAAAAAAAAGAAATGGGGGGAGCAGAGGCGAAGATGGCCCAACCCAACATGGTCTGCACTCCCTCACGCGTTTCTTTCATGCGTGATCGCGTGTTAGGTCTAATTGTCAACAAAGAAGTGCGTGGAAGTGAACGATGGCCAATAAAATGCCAGCTATCCCTGCTTCTTATATAGGGTAAGGCCGAGTTCTGCAGCTTTCACGGGGCTAATTCACCCAAGAATTAACAGCCCAATATAGATAATATATTGCCAATATGGACATCCTCATATTATATTGTCACAATATCGTAGACTTCATATCATATTATCACAATACCAGAAAAGGCATATTATATGGTATGTATTGCAATATACTACTTTATTGCCATATTATTCGCAACACTGAGCGGGGCTGGGTCGTTGCTGACTTGTGGATAGGCCTGACGCAACGGCAGCACGAACGCGAGATATGTCAAGAGGAGGTTTCCGACGGCCGGGGGTAGGAACCTGATGTTATCCTTCTCCTCCCCGGTCTGTTCCTGGCTTTTACTGTATCGCACATATATCATGACCATCTTCTCCCACAGAAATACCGATCGGCGGCGGGCACCCGTGTTGATGTACGTGATGGAGAGTAGTTCTGGGGAGCGTAATGGAGGGCCCGAAGGAACCGAGATGGGTGCCAGCATCCTCTTGAGGAACTCCTGAACATGCGCCTCATAGATAGCTATCGCCTTGGGGCAGAGGCGAACCCCACCGTCTGGATCCAGCCGCACGAATACCTGCCGTAGATCCGCCCTCTCTTCGATCTGTCGGAGCAGGGCGTCATGCGTCCCCGCCAGTATCTCTCGATTCCTCCCGTCTGTCAACCACGAAGCGCCGTAGTCGTCTACATCTAGATCGTCGTGCAGCCTCCACGCCTCGATCGGAGCAACGTCCCTCATTCCAAACAAGAGCTCATCATACAGAAGCGAGTGCGCCTGGCGGAACTCAGACTCGACCAGCTGTGTCACTTGTTCCATGTGTAGCTTCGTCCCCATATAGTCGACCGTTTCCCCATCAAGGGACCAGCGGGCTTGGTGCTTGGTAAGACTGGTGCGGGAGGCCGCAAAGAGATATAGCTTCCATTGCAGTACATGCCCGAAAGGTGTCTCCGCCATCTGCTGAAAGTACTTCTTGCACATTTGATCCAGCAGATCGGGGATTCCGTCTTCGTCGTCCTGCTTCTGGAAGCACACGAAGTCGAACAGGATGAGCTGGGCAGTCCAGGTGAGTGCCGATAGATTGCTGTTGAAGTTCCCTGGTTCGCACCATGTGCACCGCTTGTGCTGCTCGTTATCCACCCGGCGCGTCAGAGCCTTCGTCCGGCTGAGCATAGCACAGAAGCTCAAGATGGCAGACCGGAATGGCCTGCTTCCGACAGTCTGGCAGATGAGCGAGATGTAAAATTTGCGGATGGTGTGCTTCAGCTCGGCGTCACACTCATCATAGTCCCTGGTAGCTATACCTTCCTTCTTATCGCAACTTGGCGCCCCCCTCCCCTTTGCCGCCTTTTCTCGCCTCCGCAACGCACCGATGACATCCTCCATGGCTTGTCGTTGCAGAGGGGTTGTTTCGATTATGTCCTGCGGCACTGCATGGCTTTCACCCTCTCTTGTGAAATGGCCATCCACACGATATACCACCCGGTAATAGTATGCCAACAGCTGCTTTGTGATCCGGAAATAGGAGGTAAGGGATGACTCGTTCTTAAAGCTGCGGAATTTGCTGGCTTTCGCACTGCTCATATGGCTATCGTCGCTGCGGAAATTGCTTAGTCTCTTCGCACGCTGCTGCGTCATCTTACGATCGGGTGATTTGTCGCTGCATAGCTTATATGCATCTCTGAGTGTACTCTCGGTTGCGGCAAGAATACGCCTGAGGTCCGTATCCATGTCAACTGCGCTGCCTTCTTCGTCTCCGTCTCCGTCTCTGTCATCGTCATCGTCATCATCCCCGCTTCGTGGTAATGCATACGACGACATGATCTCGGCGTCGCGGAGACCCTGCAGGTGCGCGGGGAACCCGGTATGGACAAGCCAGGGTACCCGATCAGCCCGTGAATCCTCGCCGCCCTACACGATCTCGGCTTTTCCGTCCAAATCGTGGGAGGTCTGGGCGATATTCACTATAGGGTCAATATTATAATAAATCCACTTATAAGATAAATCAGCCATCTGAGGGAAATAAATACAGGATTTAATAATATCTAGTCTCTATCCTCACTTAATTCAATTTCAAAATATTTAATCTTCCCCTTTGCCGATGAGAACGTCTGGAGGTAACAAGACTGAAACTTATGCAGTTGTTGCGCTAAGATAGGCGCTATGTCCAGGTCATGGATAGTCAAGTGATCTCTGATCTTATTACCAGAAATTGTAAAATAAGATAGCCCAGGGGTTTCGAGACAGATATTACACCGAAAGCCTTTGAGAACGGTGAGGCCCTTTATTCGAGGCACCCTTCTCGTCGGGATACGAAGCTTATCAAATGAGCGTAACTCGTACGTCTGGAATCTCCCTATTAAAGCTTTGCAGGCCAGCCCAGTAATTCGATGTACGGAATTAAGATGGCTATAGAATGACTTTACTCCTGGTTGAATCATTGACCCGCACGAAACACATATCAGTATCCGATACTGGGCGTTATAGATAAAGCCGTCACCTAGTTTATCTGCATCCCCGTCTGTTATGGGATCGCTTTTTTGGATTCTCTTTGGCTGCCGTTCTAATAGCTCTGGATTAGCGTGTATCCCATCCCGCTTCTGGCTGCAAGATGCTAGCTCTGTACTCTCGGCATTCTGCCGGTCGTATTGTTGATTCCAATCCTGCCATAATTTTGACAGTCGGTAATACATATCTAAGAGCTCCGGCTGCAGCCTAGATGGGAGCGCTTTATCAATTGCATACGATGTAAGTAACATTCGCGGATGGTGACCGGCCCCGGCTGCAAACATCCGCAGCGGATTGGTTGCTTCCGTAGGAGAATAGAAATTTGCATTCTCAACGAGCTTGCTGATGTATCGCTTGGCAATTGCAAGTGCAGCCTGTCTATATGACGATAGAGTCCAGGGCGTAGCGAGATCCTGGGTTAACGACCTAAGAATGCTGGAAGCTTGTGTGGAGGTAAGATGTCTGCTCTTTCCGCGTGGATCGGGGAAGAAGAACTCGCTGTCGGACCAATGGGGTAACTTCAGCTGTTTTGCGATAAAACCCATTACGGGGCGAATAATAGCGAGATATCTCAAGAGGCTCTGGCTAAGTTGCTTGGGAAGATACCGGACGATATAGAAGGCGTAATTATTCGATGCCCTCGCCTTGTTGTAGCTGATAATGATAATCATCTGGCCCCCACGAAAGAAGACATTTCGAATAGCTGGTGTTGTATTGACATACCGAACGGTGGCTATCTCGGTACCCCGTCCGGGTAACCAGTGCTGGATAGCCACGCGTGTTGTTTCATACTGTTTCATATGAAACTGAAACAGTCCTTGGACCCGGTTTCGTATGAAACAGTAACTCCCCCAGTTTCATATGTTTCAGTCGGTTTCATATGTTTCATATACGCCCGATGACTCCCAAATATCTTAGTACTTAACCAAGAAAATTTCGCAAACCAAATGCCTTCAACGCAGTTAGAAACTTGCTAATAGTAAATATGTGTCGCATATCACCACTAGGTTCGTGCGCCTGGATATAAAACGCGGTCCGTACTTTAGAGTCGTGTCTCTGGTTTCACATCCGGCTTGTCGCATCAAGGACTCCAATCCTAACGACATGAGCTTAAATAGCTATGCCCGAACACATGGCTGTTCAATTTCATTTGTTCTTTTGTTAATTCTTATCAGTTGACTGGTGCCATCACTGATCCCCGTGGAATTAATTGTCCGACAACATGTCATCAGCTTCGCCCGCTCCCTTGTTATCGGAGCCTTCTGATAAGCTCTTGGGGTCAGCTTCTCCTGGTTCTCCCGTTCCCGCGAAGCACACATTGGATCACTCTCTCTCTGATCGGGCTGGCAAGCGCGCCAAAGGCCGTACGAACAAAAGCACTTGGAACGAGGCGCGTGGCCCTTATGAAGAGAGAGGGGAGAAAGCTCGCGATACCTCATACCACGAAATTTGGTACTGCAAGCACTGCGACTCCACAAAAAAACCTAATTCGATAACGACGAACCTGAGTCGAGCCCGCAAGCACCTGCGGGACTTTCATGGCATCCGGGTGATAGAGCATGTGGAAAGGTCGGATCTGAAGAAGCAGCAACATGGCACCATTACGGACTTGTTCGGAAGGCAGGAGGAACGTCAAGCCAGTCGAGACCTTACTGAGGAAAAATATTTGGCAAACGCTATTAATATTCCTGCATTCGAGGAAGCACTTGCCAGGCTTCTTGCGGTTCGCAATATCGCCCACACATTCATCGAGTACCCCGAGTTTCATGCTGTTATACTCTCCTGCAACTATATGGCCCGGGACGTCCTCCTACGCAGCCGCAGAGCGGTGCCGAAGCTTCTCAAAAAGACTTTCGCTCAACACAAACAAGGGCTCGTCAAGAAGCTTCATAATTCTCTCTCATCTATGGTCCACTTCACCATTGACATGTGGACCTCATCGGAACAGAAGGCGGCATACCAGGCAATCGTGGTCCATTTTGTAGATGCGGAGACGAGAGGAGTCGCTCAAGCGTTATTGTCACTGCGCGAGTTCAAAGGAAGCCACAACGGGAAATTGCAAGCCAAGGCTTTCCTGGAGGTTGTCGAAGAGTACGATCTCAGAGGAAAGGTTGGCTACTTTACGATGGATAACCACGACGCTAACGACACTATGCTTGACGATATCGCAAAAGAGATTGATGGTTTAGATCCGGTTGCCAGGCGACTACGCTGCAGTGGCCACATCATGAACCTCATCGTTCAAGCCTTCCTCTTTCGGAGTAAAGCAAAGAAGATTCAAGAGGATGAGAGAGAGGGGATTGATGAGGCGTATGAGCGGCTGTGCAGGCTATCCGAAAGAGAAGAAGGGGGCATTATTACGAAGGCACAAGCTACCGAGGAATGGCGGGAGTTTAGTGTTCTGGGGAAACTCCACAACTTGTGCATATATTCAAGGAGCTCTACCAGCATTTACAACGACTTCAAGGCCGAGATTGGCAGGGCCTTGCCGAGGGACAATGACACACGTTGGAATTCATGGTTTCGCCTCATTGACGTGGCAATTGAGAATCGGGCAAAGTTCATGGATTGGATTCAAGAAAATCATGCCAAAATCGAGAAAGATGCACTGGACCACAACGACTGGAACGAACTATGAGATATTCATGCGTTCTTACAAGTATTCCACCAGATCTCGGTGCGCCAAGGCCGGGAGAATACACTCGATGAAGTTCTCTCCCATATGGACTTCCTCCATCATCACTTCACGCGGACTAAAAACCGGGCTTTCAGTGGCCCACGCTTCTACGCGCGCTTTCACGTGGCTTGGCTAAAGTTCGAGAAGTATTACCAGCTTACCGAACAAGCCCCGGTGTACGTGGCCGGTATTCTCCTCCACCCAGCACTCCGAAAGAGCTATCTGAGTGAGCAGTGGAAGAGAAACCCAGCCTGGGTCAGCAATGCCGTGAAGGCTGTAAGGAAGATCTGGTCCACAGACTACAAGAGCTACCAGCTCCCAGATGAACAACAGGAGAAAGAGCAAGAACTCGATGAGTTTGATCGCTGGAGGCAGAAGGTGTACAGCACAGCGAGTGAGGTGAAGGATGAATTCGACCGCTTTATTTATGTAAGTAATTTGAAGCCTTCTAATGGCCTGGTTTTGATGATACTTCGTAGGGCTCACAGGTTGGGATTGGACAACAAACGGCCTTACAGTGGTGGCTTGAACCGACCCAGCGAGAGAATTTCCCCCTCCTCTGCCGTATGGCTATTGACATATTCTGCATCCCCCCCATGTCTACGGAAGCAGAGCGAATCTTCTCAGGCGCAAGACGGCAGGTTAGATGGGATAGAAGTAGCATGTCTGCCAAAATGGTAGAGGCATGTGAGTGCATTAAAAGTTGGATAAGTGTTCCAAAGGGAAAGAGCAGGCCGCTTCTTGCAGGGGTGTTTAGGGAAGCGGAGGATATCGACGCGGCTGTAAGGATACTCCAAGAAGATATAGAGAGGAGTAAGGGGGCAGAAAGTGATGGCGAGCCTAGGGAATTGGTAGTGTAGGTAGGCAGACAATGCCAAACATCTTTGGGGTACTTGGAGATAAGGTGCATATCGATGCCGAGCTTGTCAAAAAATTGGACTGCAACTGGATATTGTTTCGTATGAAACTGAAACCGGTTCATATGAAACTGAAACTATACTGACGCCCGGTTTCATGAAACTGAAACTCCCCCCAGTTTCAGTTTCATAGCGTGGCTATCCAGCACTGGGCACAGAGTCAGCCTGGGAGTTTAGTGAGCAGGAGACTGGTACGTCGTCTACCCTTATGGTCTTGGTCCGTGTTCAGGTGGCAAAAATCACGAATATGAAGGCTCTTGAAGCCATATTGAAGAGTGTACCAGTCACGACGGAGCAGCGGGGACAGAACTGTGTCGAGTGGGTCAGAGAGGCATTGGCTGCACTGCAGAATGACAACAAGGCATTGGGCACTTCGGTGTTAGATTGGGCCACTGTCCGTGGCACAGCTATGTGGTACGTTGAAGAGAAGACAATGCAGCATCGATTTGACGGACAGGCTGCCCCAGGACAGTTTGATACCAGAAGAGTGTCGACGTATGATCTGCTTGAAAGAAAGGAGTTGGTACCGTGAGACCTGCCAGAAACGGCAGGCCCTCTTGTCAAATTATGTTGAATAAATGCTGTATAAGTTAGAGGATATCCTGCTAGAACTCGCCAAAGTATTGCCGACGTATCGTTTCCATTTCCAATTCATGTGGTAAAGGCGTAAGAAACCCATCAACGGCGTCCCGCCAGAAGACATTGCGTGGATTGACATGCCAGGCTGTCGTGTACTCCCAGTACGGCGGCATCCACCCCGCTGACTCCCAGTCCACAATACCAGTAACCTTATCGTCCACCGCCATGATATTAAGACTGCTAAGGTCACCATGGGTGAAAACTGGTCTCTGCCATGGCCCGTTGTGAAATTCGATAAGTTCCCGTAGACCTGGAAAAGCTTCTTCATTGTCTCCGAGTTCAAGTCCATGGCGTAGTTCTCGATGGAAGTCTTGGATTGTTGCAAAGGGGCCCCAGAAGGATTTGTCAGGAAGACGTTGATCGAAGATCGGGCCTCCATCTACGTTGGCAACGCCGGTACCATCTGGGGGGATAATACTGCGTAGTTCCGCCGTTATTATCTTGAGTTGTGCGAGAATCCGTGCCTTGGACTCCTCTGACCTTTGTGTCCACCCTTGCGCCAGGTCTTGGCCTGCGATTCTCTCCATGAGCACGTACGTACGGTCCTTATGTTTGAAGCTGCAGTACACCTTTGGGACCGGTACAGATGTGTTTCGTGCCACGAATAGCATAGCGTTTGCCTCTGCCAGTGTTGTGAAGGCCGTTGCCTTGATGCAGAGCTTGGATGAGACTAGCAGAATGCGTCCTGGATGTTTCCGCAGACGGCGCAAACACGATATTTTATTAAGCTTGTAAAGAAATAGAGTAGTAAGACGCATGCACAAGCCAGAATTAATTTCTTGTGACTCCATGGTCATGAGATTAGTATTCATAAGAGTGTTAAAGGGATGTCCGAATTGGATTAGATCGCAGCTACGGGCTTCGCAAATATAGCGAAAAAAGAAAGAAAAAAGCTCAGTCTCATATTTCTGCCGCGACTCACGCCCTGTACCTACCCTGCATATGCACCCCTCCCTCGCCTTACCTTCCCGACTGGTCTACGTGGAAGTGATGCGGTCCCGAAAAATGACAATTCGTTCATGCCTGTTGTCGATTTCGGCCCGAAAGGGTCAGCAATCCAGTACCGGCCGACAGGTGCACCGCCGAAATATTTCGGATCGCTTGAGATAAGCAGTCCTGGACACTGGCGGAACGTGCCTAGCTTTGGTCTAACTTGAATGATCTGGGTGGTCTTTACCGCTTTGTGTCCACATCGGCCGCTAGTCACTTTTAGCTTTGTCGTTAGCTCACATGACATTACAGCGAAGCACACCATCAATGCGTGAAGGTGGGTACGCAGACGAGAAAGCTCAGAGGTCAACGTCAACAGGAATATGACGAAAAGAAGACAGAGAGAGGGAAGGCACAATCCAAAAAGAAGAACTGGCAACAACAAAAAAATAAAAAGGAAAGGAAAAATAGATAGGGGAGAAGCGAAAGCCAGAAGCTAGGAGGCCTAGGTCAGCTTAGCTTGCGAGGCTAGTTCTCGGGCTTAGGCGACGCTAGAGCCGGGAGTCAGTGAGGATGCAATTAGTGCAGACTCCACCATGATTGTGACGTAGAGGCGTACTGAGGAGGAGCTTGGCCCCATCATGCGTGCCGGGGCTCCGCAACTTTCATGGCACATACTTTGGCGGTGTAGCCGGGCTTTCGTCGAGCAATATCCCGAAGGGGTGGCCCAAGATGCGAACCAGGACGACGCGCTGAGCTGGTTTGCTGATTCCAGCGAGAAGTTAGCGTCATTTGCAGTCGGCCAAGCGTTGAATTCGACGCATGGCAAAGCATAACGGTTCTGTCTGTCTAAATGGCATCAATTTGTTTCTGTCGGGATTTTGAAAGCTGCTCCCTTCTGTATCGGCAATGTGAAACGGAAGTGCCCATAATACCCACGGCTGATACGACGGGCTTTTAGCTGTTACGTAACTATAATAATGGCAGCGTTTTCTTACAAGTATATCTGTCGCCTTACATCATGAGTTGTGGGTGGGGTGGGTTTGCAGTTGGCTGCAAAAAGTATTCGCAGGTGTACAGGTAGCCCTGATGCTCGGAAGCTAGTCAAGGGTAGCTTGCCAGGTTCTCAATACGTTACATCATACATTTATCAGGAGGATAACCTAGTATCAAGTACCTAAGGTAATTGAAGCTACTAACTGGAGAAGTCAGGGTTTATCTGCACACCTGTGAATACTTTTTGCAGCCAACTGTACAAAGGCGGGTCTTGGGGTCAAACTGCCGCCCTAATAAGCAGGGTAGGGAATCAATCCATCCACGTTATTATCCGGCTTTGTGGATTGTTGATGTCCATAATATTGAACCTGTGGAAGACCCCTGTCACATTAACTCGGATTTCCTAATTGAACAATTCAGGAACCCGCCGCCGACACCTCATCACTTGTCGGTGCCCAAGTAGAAGGCTGGCGGACTTCGGGGTCTGAATTCAGAGAACGCCAGGTAAGCCTGCCATCTCGAAGTCGAAGGTTTACCGACCGTATGAATCGAGTAAAGAGGAGAGACATTTGGGTTCAGGTGTTATAACGCGTAGTGATGCGTTTGAAAACCTCGTCATGGATTTCCTGATAGAACTCGGGGAGAATTCTCGTGATAACGGCACGGCTAGGAGGCTTCCAGCCAGGCTTAATGCGAGTGAAGAAATAACGCCAACGACGGCTCTCGAAGAGGCTGAAGCCTTCAGCCTGAAGGGGCGACCACCGGCGATTACAGCGGCGGCGGCATCATAGGCGAAACTGCGGCTCTCGTCCTGAGAGATATGCTGAACTCCGACCTCCGTTATCTTCTTTTGTACAGCTTCAGAATATGAGGGAAGATAGCCGGCGTTATCTCGAGCTTGACGCTCTTGTCGCTGCTTAGCTTGCCATTTGTCACACGTAGCGAGGTGCTCTTTCGGCCTCCCAACAGAGGTCGCTGCAAACTCCTTCTGGCAGTGACGGCACCTGTATCGCTTGCTTTTCTTGCAGTTAGACCGGCCAAGGTCGATAAACTGTCGCCAAACGAAGGCCGCGTCAGCTTTGGATAGGCGGCACCTTTTTGACGCTACCCTCATTAAGGAGAGAATGGCAGAGATTTTGTACAGCTCCGTACTTGTAAGATATGGTCCACAAATTACCTCGTTGGGAACATTGTGGGTCGTGCCGTACGTACGTACGTACAACACGGTTGTACATCCTGTACGACATCACTAAACCAAGGATCATGGCTGGCCAAGAGTGGGCTCTACCGGGGTGCCGCCAGCCACTCGCATCACTTTCGGGGAAGACTTACTTTGTACCGGTTCCCCGATGCTTGCACCCTTTCTGGCGAGAACCGCAGGGACAGATTGGCTTCAACATCTTCAGGTGAATGAAGTTATCGTGTCTCGCTTCCCCCTTCTCTCCCGTGTTCATGTTGCCCAAATTGAACCTCGGCTTTCAACCAATCAGAGCCACGCCCGGTTAGCTCAATCGGTAGAGCGTGAGACTCTTATGAGTACGCGATCTCAAGGTTGCGGGTTCGACCCCCGCATCGGGCTGTTCCTATAAATTCGATTGCGAGCATTTGCGAGGCATCTCTTTTTTGCATTTTTGGAGTTTTGGGGAGTTTGTTGTGTTGTGTGTTCTGCAGTCGGGTCTGAGTTCCCGTTATTCCTAGAATCCAACGATAGCCATCTACAAAGATGTATTGCAACACTTTAATTCCAGTCTAATCGCAATATTGTTATCATCTACACAAACAACTCTCACAGTTAGTAACCCCCGTAACGCGAAGATAATGCCACATTTCAGCAATGCCCTCCCGCAGCCTGTCACGAATCAAAGTAACAACAGACCATTCCAGTACCAGTGCTTCTATCCTGAGACTCCAACGACGACCCTCAATGTCACCCTAAGAACTATTAAGAGGCGATTAGCCGGATATCGCCCACCAAAATGGAGAATTTCGCTTACAATTTGGACTTGATTCGAGTCACGTTGGCTTGGGTCGCTGATTGGCCAAAAATAACTCCAACCCCACACTTGGGGTTAGCTAGCGGCAGCTTGGGGTTACGTGACGCGACTGTAACATTTACAAATGAATGAATGAATTTATTCCGCCCGGGAGGATACGCCTCATAGGGCCCGCAACATTAAGTCTCGTTACATTCTTTTCCGACTTCTAGCCCTATAACCCTCAAACATCACAATCCCTACTCCTCGCCACATTTCCCAGCCTCGCTTGTCCCTGCGACCCTTCGATGACTGCACGGGCGCGCTCTCGTGTTTTGCTCAGCAGTGTCTGTGGGGCACAAGGGGCTCGTGCTGACTAAGGTTCCCGGAACAAACTAATCCCGACACCGACTCAGCCTAGTGGCGAACACCTTCCAGACACGAGGGACGTGGAGACCTTTGTTTCCATGCTTGCTCCGGGCAGAATAAATTCATTCATTCATTCTTTGTTTCCATGCGCGATGGGAAATCAACCGTACTCTCAGGTCATCGAAGCCAACCCTATCGGGAATGGCCTTGATACCTTTCGTGGCTCTTTCAATTCAATATGTGAAGGTGCGAGTATTTCCTGTACTCCAGATGCTCTTGAGCTGCTTGGCCAAGAAGGTAAGGCAGCCGGCTCCGCATTACTCTGGTGTGTCTTCTGACCATATAGAACTCCGGAAACTCGTCCTTGCTTTCCTTTCTGTGGCGCAAAATCTTCCTGCAGCCCGTGCACTTCCCGCAAGGACAGGCCGTGGCACACTCCGCAGCGATCTCCTGCGGTTGGAACTCTCACTCGACTCTGATGACTTCGACCTCCACCGAATTAAACCTCTCCTACGGCTAACGCTCGCCGACAAATCCGACGATGCGCTTATCTGGAATCTCGTCTATGACGCCGTCACCGAATCCACCCCGCCTCCCCGACAGGTAGCTTCTTCCATCCAACAGACTCCATGGCTGCGCAATACCAGCAGCTTCGCGAACTCGTCCGAGCATCGCAAATATGTGGACGATGTGCTGAAGGAGGAGCTTGGCCCTATGTATGTCGGGCTCCGCAATTTTCACAGCACATACTTTGGGGGCGTGACCGAACTTCAGACAGCGGCCCAGGCGTTCTTCGAGCAATGCCTCGAAGGTAGTGATCCACTCTTTGAGGACGGTTGGAAGGGATGGCCCAGGGATGCGAACCAGGATGATGTGCTGAGCTGGTTTGCCGACTTCAGCGACAAACTAGCGGCATTCGCAGGCAGCCACGGGTCAATCCCAACACATCGGCATCCACGACGGCCTCTTGCCCAGCCCAATAAGCCAATACAAGGTTCTACAGGAGAGCGCAAGTTGGACGTCGGTTTTGTCAAGGATACGAGTGCTGGGAAAGACTCGCGGTGCCACTGGTCGCAGATCTTGGTGCCTGGAGAGCTGAAGAGCAACCCGTCCGCCGACAAGGCCTCGATGGCGTGGCTTGATCTGGGGAGGTACGCGAGGGAGGTGTTGGCTGCGCAGAACGACCGTCGCTTCGTCTTGGGCTTTACCATCTGCGGGTCCCTCATGAGGGTATGGGCATTTGACCGGCTCGGGGGCATCGCATCGGAGCAGTTCGACATTAACAAAGATGGGCGTCAGTTTGTGTCCACGATCCTTGGCTTTCTCTGGATGAACGAGGAGCAGCTAGGGTTCGACCCGACAATCATGACGGCAAACGGGGAGCGATTCATCGAGGTCGATCGGAATGGTTCGACCGAGCGGATCATCATCGACGAGGTGATGCAGCGGGCGCCTTGCATAGCTGGTCGAGCGACGACATGTTGGAAAGCCCATCCCGAAGGACGGCCGGAGATGCTGCTTGTCATTAAGGATTCGTGGCAATATCCGGAACGAGATGAAGAAGGCGAACTACTACGTGAGGCGACTGACAAGGGTGTCGTTAACGTAGCCCGGTACTATCACCACGAGACGGTACAGATTGACGGGGCAGATGATGACATCCGGAATAATGTTCGAAGAGGGCTGGATATTACGCAAGCTGCGAACTACCGTCCGGAACGACCAATCCGGCGGAACAACGTCGTGTCTGGCACATCGAGAGAGGGTCGCGGCAGCGCCAGTGCCAGCAGAAAGCGGTCATCTAGCCAAGCTGGCGCTCCTCTTCCTTCTAGCAAGCGATCTTGTTCCGTGTCTTCAACGAGGGTCACCAGTTCATTACCAAATCGTGTACATCGGCGTGTCATTCTCCGAGACTACGGGATGCCTATCTACAAGGCGAGCTCCCGGTCAGCTCTGCTTGCTGCGTTTGAGCGGTGCATCGAAGGGCATGAATCTTTGCATAGGGCAGGCTTCCTTCACAGAGATATCTCGGTCAACAATCTTATGATCAACGAGGATGATGATAACCCCTCCTGGCCTTCCTTCTTGATTGATCTTGACCTGACCATCAAGGAATCGCGAGAGGCTGCATCAGGAGCAAAGGGGAAGACCGGAACACGGGCTTTCATGGCAATTGGGGCGTTGCTAGGCGAGCGGCACTCCTTTATGCACGATCTGGAATCATTCTTCTGGGTCTTGTTTTGGTTATGTATTCATTATAACGGGCCCGGCAAGGGTAGAGTTGTTCCACGGTTTGATAAGTGGAACTTTGTGGAGACGGAGGAGTTGGCAATCTCCAAAAAGGGGGTAATTGACGACGAAGGAGATTTCCTGATGATTTTGGAGGCGAACTGCACATTATACTGCCACCCTATAATCCCATGGGTCAACCGGCTACGGAAAGCGGTGTTTCCTAATGGTGGCAGGTGGGAACGAGAGGACAGGGTATTATACTCTAGGATGAGGGATATTCTTCGGGAGGCTAGAGAAGACCCCAAAGTATTGGCGGACAGTAACGTTGTGGATTGCTGTTAAAGAACACTTTGCAGCAATGTCAATATGTCTTTCAGGCATTGTTGTACCTAGGTATTGTATTATTCACAGACGATTAACGTTATCACTTTTTTCTGTGTTTTTATCCGGTCCCATGCCCCTCTTGACGATGCACGTTGTCATGATCCCTGGAGCGTAGAGATGTCCCTCATCTTTAAATATCCTTGCTTTGTCCCTTGGGGGACCCTAGGAACTATTAAGAGGCGATTTGGGTCAAATCGTACACCAAAATGGGGTTGTGGGGTTCTGAAATTTGGTCCAAATCGTCTTAATTGAAGTCGGCTAGCTAATTGGCCGAAAACAACCCCAACCCCACACTTGGGGTTAGCTAGCATCAGCTTAGGGTTAGAGCAGTTTCAAGGTATAGGTCTCCCAATCAACAGAAAAAAGCAATAAGAATAACAAGACTACTAATCTCTTCTCTTTCTGTCACCGTAATCAGAGATGCGACATCAAGCAGCAATGGAGGACATCATACAGCTTAATTAGGATTATCAGATACTGATCTGCCGGCTATGTCAAGCAGCTATCCGACCCGGCGCCGGCATCGAGTCACACTTTCGATATGTTCATCAGCTGAAGGGCCAAGTTGTAACGGTTGCACCTAACCCTAACCCATAGTGTAACGGTTGCACCTAACCGCTAAGCCACAGGGCAAAAGATCGGGCCATAATCACTATGCTAGCGATTACAGTGGTGCTTACAGCTGCCTATAGGGGCCGATCGTAACACAAGTGCTGAAGGATATTAAAGACTACTACGGCACGCTCGAGCTAGCTGACCCGATGCTTACTATAACACCCGAAGATAACAGTCAGGCAATTAAACAGCTTGCTATTTCAGGAGGGTATAGCTGTCGCGCATGCCGATATCTTACTATTGCACGGGATAATATCGTCCGTCATTGGCGAGAGGCAGGGCATGGTGTAGCAGAGGAACGATGGACTAAGGTGCAGCTACAGACGTGGATGGGGGGAAGGAAATTAAATTAAATTCAAGGAATCGGGCGCGCTACTGGATCGTTCGAGACGACAGCGATAGCAACGGCCCGTTCGATACAGCTAATGCAGCTGATGCTACAAGTCGGAGTGCTATGGATGAGCTTATTGCTGCAAGTCAGGCTCGACTGGAAGAGGAAGATGCCGTACGACTACGGAAGGGTGACTTGAAGGAAGATATCGACCGTGACTCACCGTGGGCCAAGAGGCTAGGCTGGGTACGACACTTTGGCTCCGGGGACTTGATCAACATTCACGACGCAGCCCACTGGGCTGAGCCCAGTGGCTACGAGCGAGGGAAGTAACAGGCAGGTCAGCTGGAAGGCAAGAAGATGAGGAGGCAGCTCGTGAACGACTGTTACTCACGCGGCTTGGAGAGAGCTTCGATCGTGAGGTTCAACGTTGCTGCTGGCGACTCGACAGCGTGCCGACCGAGACATTGCAGTGGCTTAACAGCATTTCATCAGTAACCCCGAGCGGCGTGCCGTTCGGTTGCAAAGGCAAGGAAGAATCGATGAGCCAGTATAAGTCTGTCGGCCACCGTTACTTAAGCTTCTGCTGGAAGGCATATCGATAATCGCATTGGGCGGAAAGAAGCGTTTGAACGCTGGGCCGTTCGCTTTACGGATGAGCAGTGGAGCTTGTTGCGCGATGTTGCTGAAGAGCTCGAGAGGGACAGGGCTCCAAGCAGTCACGACAGCGGGTTCTTTAGCGGCAGAGAGAGACAAGCTAAGGATAAAGACGGAGACAAAGACAAAGACGAAGATGGAGATGACGACGAATATCAGGATGACGATCAGGCTGGCGAATCTATCTACCGATGTAGATGAAATGTAGATGTAGATAGATGTAGATCTACATCTATCTATCTACCAGAGGGCATGTGGGTCATCTATCTATCTACCTGGAGGTCCGGTAGATAGACGAAATATAGATAGATGCCAAGACGGCTGGTGAAAATTGGGTAAGGTAGCTGTACTTTCTCGGTACTAATGGCATCCTCCTACTCCGAAGTATTGATACCTCTGACGATCCCTTCCCCAACCGTCCTCCCATTTCCCGATTTCCCCACGCCCTCCCCCTTTTTCGATTGGGTCTTGGTTTGGCAGATTCTCATTGCCCTTGATGCCACCCAGAACATTGCCCAAATGGCATCTCAAAGCGATTTATTTAGTTACGCAACTGATGCTAACATATCGGAAATATCCTATCCAGGAGATCCAACCTTGCCGATGCACGATTCCTCGTCTCGCAGCAGCCGTTCAATCATCAAAGACTGGGATGCAGTATCGCAGGCTGTCCGCAGCCATTGGGTCCTCTCAGCTCGAACTGGACAAACTACCGGCTGGTTTTGGGCTCACGGCTATGACGTTCAAGCTAGGTCCAAAGGCAATGAGTCTGGCCCCCATACCTGGCTCTGTTGTCACTGTGTCCAGCATGGCGTTCCCCGGCCAAAGGCTTACGTCTCGTCCAATACTCGGAACATTGAAGGTCATCTCAGCAAGGCCCACAATATTTTTCATCCAGATCCATCAAAAGCAACACGATATATGCAGTAGCGCCCCCCTAATCAACTAACCCTTCATGATTTGGCAGCCAAGAAACGGAAGAGGGACGACTTTCACGACGAGTTGGTTACTCGATTTGACAAGACCACGTTCCAGCGCCACATTGTCCAGTGGATCACCGATGCAAATCTGTCATTTCGCGTACCGGAGCATAAAGGCCTCCAAAAGGTCTTTCAGTACCTGAACCCCTTGGTTCACGAGACTTCCGCCAATCTAACCCACGAAACGGTTCGAGTTAGGATCATCGACGAGTTCAACACATACAAATCGCGCGTCATCCACGCACTGTCACGAAGCCCAAGCCAGGTTCATATTGCATTTGATGGCTGGACGTCCCGGAACAGACATTCATTCTTCTCCACAAATGCCTTCTTCCTCGATGAAGATACATTCCAGCCACGGAAGATCGTCCTTGGCCTCCCAAACGTCGCCATAGCGCACACGGGAGAAAATATCTCAGCCGCTATTATGGAGGTGTTGGATGACTTCGGGTTGATTGCAAGCAACAAGGTTGGATGCATTATTCTCGATAACGCCGCAAGCAATGAAGGAGCAGTCGAAGCGATAGGCCACAAGCTTCAGTGGCAGAATCCGGCCAGCAGAAGGATTCGGTGTTTCGGGCATATTCTTCATCTTGTCGCCAAAGCGCTCCTCTTCATTAAAGACAGCAATACACTCGAGGACCTTGATGCGGACGATTTTACAGAGTGGACAAAAAGAGGTCCAGTAGGTAAACTCCACAACCTTGTCGTCTGGGTCAATCGGTCGAATAAGGCGACAGCAATTCTGCGGAAAATACAAGATGAGGACCCTGACAAGTCCTATCCAGGCACTCTTGATGTCGTGCTTGACAACGGCACACGCTGGTTGTCTCAATATTATATGATCGAGCGAGCAATTAAGCTCCGACGTGTTGAATGTTGGAGGGTTCACCCTCAGCTTTAGGATTAAGGTTTAGGATTAAAGTTTGAAATCCTAAACTTAGATCATAGGACTTTCATCTAGGACTTTCTAGGACTCAAGTCCTAGAAGGAACCAGCCGAAGATATAAGGTCTCAATAGTCCTTCGATTTCGAGAGGATAAAAAGCAGTACACACAATACACCTTAATATCTGACACGACGCTATCTGGAGGAGCTCATTGACATTACGATTCAATCAAGCAGGAAATTTCAACGGCCCAGATCTACCCGTACCCAGCCGCCAAGCCAACTCCCTCGATGTCTTAAGGGAGCAAATCTACTGAGTGACGCAGACTGGGATGCCCTCAGTTGGTTCAGAGATATTCTTAGAATGTTCGATTCTTGCCTTTTGCGGCTTGAAGGGGACTGTCAGCTCCGAGTCCGTAAGGGAGGCGTTGAAGCTCAATATGGAATTATTTGGCAGGTTGCTGTCGCATACGAATTCCTCCTTTCAACGCTGGAGAAAGCAAAGACTGAGGCAACACATCGGGTGGAACCTAGCTACTATTCCTCGTGCGTCAATTCGGCCTGGGCCAAGCTCAACAAGTACTACACCAAGCTTGATGAGACGCCAATATACTATGCAGCCACGGTTCTCCACTCCGGTATACAGTGGTCGTTCTTGACAAAAGCCTACGGTGAGAAGGAGGAATGGCTTTTCGCGGCACGCCAGCTCATCCAAAAGCTCTGGGAAGAGGAGTATCGCGACCTTCCCGCTCAGTGGGAAATCTCGAGCAGTAACCTTCCTGCCGCGGTGAGGGCGCGCGAGTACAATCCATTTGATTCCTTCCAAGACGAATTAATATCATCCACCCGCCACGGCCATGACGAAGCTACAGACGAACTGGGGAGGTGGTTGTCTACAAAGCAAGACATATACACAACATACCACAATCCTCTGGAATACTGGTCTGCAAAGAGATTTGAGTATCCGCGAGTGGCGAAAATGGCGATTGACATCCTCTCGGTCCCAGCAATGGCTTCTGAGTGTGAGAGGACCTTTTTTTCCGCTGGTAGTATGGTTTCGCCAGCCTGAGCGCAACCGGCTAGCACCTGAGGTAGTCGAGGCCGATCAGCTTCAAAAACAGTGGCTAATAAGAGGGCTGGTAGTCTAAGTTCGTTAGTAGTGCCTCCGTAGAATAGCAGAAAGGGTTTCATTGTATCCAGTAAGCATTCAGGGAGTCATTTCAATTGCACCGGTTGAACCTCGGTATGGGACTATCAGACCGACCTAGACCGAGTGGCAGCCTTGACCAACCCAAACCGACAGACCGAAGGGGCCGGTCTAGGTCGGTCGGTTTATTAGCCACACTATTCACATAGCATCGTGATCCACTTGTAGATCTAGGGTAAGCTATCCTATCTTGGGCTGTAACATGAATTTCGGTTCGTGTTTTGGCCTGTCACGCTGCCCGCCTTCTATCTTACCCTAGAGCGTTACGTGCTCTTTGGAAGTACGGATACGGGAAAGCCGATAAGAGATAAGACTATGGAACATTGTTAGTCCGTTCCGACAAAGACCCACTTTGCGAGAGACCAAATGTAAACCTGACAGTAAACATAACGTACATGATAAGCGGGTGCAACAGACAAGCGAGTGCAACACAACATCCCAACATCTCAGATAGAAATAGCGATAAAAACACAACAGACTATTAATTAAGTAAAATTAATCGCTATATTCTTCCATACACATAGCGACAACTATCTGACAGGTCCTTGCATTATGTCCTGTCTTGCCGCACGCTCCACAGCGCCTTTCCTTCATTCGCGTAGGCCCTCCTTGACCACCACTTCTCGATGGTCCAGCCACCGCCTGCGCATCAACATCCGTTTGATCAATTACTTGCCTTCCTTCCTCTACTGTCATCACCCCTCCTTTCTGTAGCCGGGTTCTTTTTGCCCTCCGCCGCCGGCTTAGTATCTTATTTGCCTGTTCAAGATCTTGGACCCTGGCCTCTAATAAGGCAACCTTATGCATAACTATTTTTGTTCCCTTGGAAGAAGACCTCAATGCTTCTAGAATCGACTCTGGAGAGCTACTTTTATGCCTTTTGATTCTCCTTTCAAGATATTCAAGCTGAGAGTCGGCTTCAAGGATAGTCTTTGGGGTCTTTGAGACCCAAGGGGTCGAGGGGCTAACTACCTCCTCCACAGGCGTTGGAGTCCGCAGCTGCACATCGAGCTTCGAGATTACACTTTCTGGGTCGAGAGGAGCAAGTCCGGCTCCTCTAAAGGCTGCTTTAATATTTTTCTCTGTCATTGTGGCCTGGTAGGCGGTGTAAAAAGCCGGCAAGAACTCGGTTTTGGAAATGTGGGTTACGGAGCATCTGATCAAATGCTCGATTTCTCGCCCGTAAGCCTTTTTAAGCAGGCCAAAGCACCCGACATCAAGAGGCTGCAGCAGATGAGACGAATGAGGCGGTATACAAAGCGTGATGATTTTATTTGCCTTGCAATATCTCTCAAAGTCGACCGAGTGGTGACTTTGGTGTCCGTCGAGGATCAGGAGACGATAGCGATTCTTTGATTGCTTGGTAGTACACCGGTCGAAGTGCTTTAGCCACTCGAGGCCTATCTCGTTATCTGTCCAGCCATTAGGACTCGTCGCAATAGCCCAATCGCCCGGGAGGTTGCTTTCTCGGTACCAGTGGGCGAGGTGATATTGGCCCGCGCCTATGATGAACGGCGGGATCGCTTGGCCCTCGGCATTGATCGCCTGAATGACTGTAATCCATTCCCGGTTTCCAGGCTGCACTGATTTTGGTCTTCCACGCCTTTCAGCATCTGTGACGACCATTCCGCTCGCAATAACGCCCATCATAAAGCCAGTCTCGTCAAAGTTGTAGATTTCATCAGGTCGGATGCCATACTTCGCAATTACATTTGCTACGAGCCTAAACCAGTTGCGAATAATGGTCGGATCTTCACATTTGGCTCTCTGGTAGTCATATTTACGGGGGAAATGCGTCTTGAGGTCTTTGTGTCGCTTGACGAAGTTAGAGGCCCAGCGCTTGCCGACAGGCGGCGTCTCGCGGTCGGCGAGCAATCGGTTAGCCATCTCCTCAACACAACGCAGTCGCGGGGGAAACCCTCGCGAATCCAGATCGAGAATGAACTGAACTATGATCTGTTCTTCTAGATCAGATAGTTTGCGTGATTTTGGGATAGAATCACGCGTAGAAAGGATACCCTTCTGCCGGCGATATAAAGTCCAATAACGGACCTGGTAGATGCCTGCGGCGCGTCGGAGACTTAATTTTGGGTCATTTTGAAGGGCACGAAGTGCAAGAAGAATCCTAGCCTCAATATTTGGGTCTGACATATTTGGTGGTTGAAAATTAATTGATTAAGTTGAGAAGATGTAAATTGCGGGATTTTTTGTTGCACTCGCTTGTCTGTTGCACCCGCTTATCATGTACGTTAATCATAAACATTTACCACATCGACAAAAGCTCCATGCCTCTGTTGCGCGATCCAATCGATGAGCCACAAGCTCTAAGCGGGAGCTCTGTTAGCTCTGGAAAACGCTTTGTCAAGATATTCCATCCAGGATATCACGAGCCCGATCAAGAACAATACGATCCAAATGGTGATGTCCTCATCTCCTTGCCCGCCCTCGACGACGGCGGCATCCATCACGACACAGCACACACGGCTTGTGCCATCCTCGCTGCGAACCGATGGGATGGATATTTCTCGCGCGATCGAAGCGGAACGGCGAAGGTCGACCCGCCGCAAGATGGCATTCTCCGCGAGAAAAGCTACTTTTTCTGTCTCCCTTCTCCTTCGACTTCAACATCTCCCGACTCGACCGACCACCCATACCCCGTCATCGCACGCTTCGGTGATTGGCGATTCCCTCACGATGACTTACCACCTATATGGAGACGGCTTCAAGAGCAGTTGGATGTTCTGGAGCATGCTGGGGCTGGGACTCGGACCATCGGCAACGGGTGTTGTTGTCTTAGTAATTACGTCGACGGCGTCGAACAGGCGCATCTGGTCCCCTCGTCACAATCGGTTTGGTGGTCAAGAAACGACATGTCTCAATACTGTCAGACAAATCTTTTTTCTACTGATCCGATGAATGGGCGGGCAAATTTCCTCCCTTTGCGCTGCGATATTCATAGGGTGTTTGACGAGCGGCACTTTTGTTTTGTACCCAAGATTGAGGGCGGAGACGAGGAGTCTACACCTGTGCCTCATCTAGTAGGACACGTTTTCAACTCTACCCCAGGCGGACAGCTCCCGAGGTTGTGGCACAACCGACGGTTGCATGCCCTCTCGTCGGTGGTCTCGGTTGAATGCCTATTAGCTCGCTTTGCTTGGACAATCTTCTCTCCCACTGTTTTCCGGGATTTTCTCTACGCCTCCTCAAAGTCACGGCGAATCCTGACCTGGGATTCCGGGTCGCGAAAACACATCACCGAGAGCGCCGATCCAGAGAGGTGCCGCCGTATCCTGCGGCTGCGAGGTCAAGAAGCGAGAGTCCCAAGAAGAGGTCAAGAGGAGGGGAAGGATGCAATAATGACGAAGTGGAGGAATATGATGCTCACCACGATGAGATCTCATCGGATCTAGATAGTGGTTATTGCGATGATTCATGGTCCAGGCCTCCACCCGATTCGTGGTTCTCGCTTCCACTTACTCGGGCCACGAAAGATGATACCCATGGCGAAGTTGAGCGTGGTAGGACAAGGAAGCGCAAGATTGACGACACTGGCGATGATGACTGTATACAAAAAAACCACTCCTGAGAATTCCGGACGACCTAAACGGGTCAGTCTCCATGAATTAAACTCTTGGAAGAGTGTAGAGAGCGCTTGGCCATAGTGTCTCTCTACTCTAGGGCTGTAGCATGGGGGTCTTTCGTTGCCGTCATTGGGATACTACCGAGGATATACAAGTTTTTACGTTTATTCCTTCATCTAATAGGGGTGAACTGGAGTTCGTCGGTTGCCCCATGTCGTGCTAGCGCCCTTTCATTTCCCACTCAAATACGGTACCTTTCGACTGCTCAGCCCCACCAAGTTACCAAGGCCCGTAAAACCCCAGCAAAAGCAAAGATACTTGGAGGCCAACGACGTCAATGGCTGGACGCCGCGGGCCGGCACGAAGCCGTCGCGAGGCTGCTCAGATAAACAGCTCAGCCACCTCCCCACCACCATCTGCCGCCGGACCCCAGTTATATACCTAGAGCGTGGTAAGTGGAGGCCGAAATTGTGAAAGAATGATGCTTCGTTAAGTGCTGTAAAATGGAAGCCTCCACAAAGCTGTGTGGGCGACTGCCGAGTGGCCAAGGAGAAGCGGGCAGTCCGACCAGAGGCGTGCATTTAGCGTCTGCAACGCCGCGTATTAGGCAGTGGCCCAATCCAAGGCAAATCGATACACATACGGTCAAGACTTCAAGTGCGAGATCAGACATGGCTATATGAATATTCAAATAAGGCCTTATATGAATATGCATGAATATATTCATATTCATATCCATATAATATATGAATATAATATGTACTTGCGTATCCATATTCATGCATATTCATATAAGGGAGGGGTCCCTGATTGGCTCAAATTAGATCTAATCTGTGTAGATGATTGGTACTAGTCACATCCAGTCTCATTAGCTTAAGCTACAGGTCTCGACGCAGCCATTAGGTATTTAGAGAGCTACCACCACTCTGTCACAATTTCTGATGGATCTGGATCATAGGGATAGAATCTCTTGATTTTTCCATCTAATGGGTTACACCTAAGACGAATTCGGCCTCCGGGGCCCTTGTGTTGAAGAACTGGCTTTTTGGGAGACATAGGTGATACCAACCTCTGACGGGAAGACCGGACTTCCGGACTGCCGGTCTGAGCAGCCTGTTTGAACAGCTGGAAGACTTTCCTTCCAGTTTGACCAAATGTATCACCTTTGGTCTGTTGGATGTGACAAACTACAAATACACTTCATGCCAGCACCAATCTCTCTACCCGAAAATCTCTTAATTAAATCTTAAAGAAAACTCTCCAGTTGTCGCATACCATGCAGCAACGTACTGCTTATTAGCATCTATGGCTTCTCAGGCTTCTGAGATATCAGCCTCAGGGACTAACAACGCTTCTATAGGCTCGTTTGCATCGAAACTTTCATGGAATTTCAATGCCTTTTTCTACATAGATTATCCCGAAAAACATCTCCAAGCTGAGCTTGGCCCGAAGCGCAGAAAGACCAAGGGACACCGTGCTTACGTTTGTCTTCACTGTCAGAATCCTCCATGGTCAAATCGAGTGCCTGGCAACGCTATACACAAGGTTCCGATCAACTACACCGAAACCCACCGGTCGATCGATTGGTGTATTACTCATACACTTACATCAATCAACCTGAACCCTCGACGTGATCAACTACCCTACATCGGCGACCCTGGTTGATGTAGGTGTAGTGGATTTTTGCAGCGGTGGACTTTTAGTGGGACAAGGTATCCAGTTTTGGACATCTGGATCCACCCTGTTAGGAGGTACTGTCTTTTGTGAGGGTTAGCAGGGCCACACAGACTTTAGTATTTCCTAACTTATTTTCGGGCCCCCAGTAGTTATAGAGGATATCCTGGGGTAATTTCCCGTACAGGTCCAAATTTTCATCGATCTGTTTGACGCATTCACACCTCCCGTAATGGCCGATCCTTTAGAAGACAAAGTCGTTGAGACCTCTCCACCAATTCTTTCACCATCAACGTTACTAGCTGATGCCCAACAGCTACAGGAAGAACGTCTGTTTCGTCATTTCCGCGGCTGGCTCTTCTCTGAGCGCGCAAAGGACACCTCCTCCTGGACTTGGGACTACGGGTATGATATCCAGCGGGCTCATGAGCGAAGATGGGTATGCAAACTCTGCATTCACCAACGAGTCCCCCAGCCGAAGAACTTCACACATACTGGTCTTCAAAATGCCAGCAAACATCTGTTCAAATAACATCATATTCGGGCGCCAGAGGGCAAGACGAAGTCTTCGACGCAGTTGAAAGCGGAAAGCGTCGAGAAGCAGCACCGCTCAATAGCTGATACCTTGACGCTCGATCCGGAAAAGCCGCGGGAGCAGGCCATGGCGAACTCCTTCGTCAAGAACTTTGACAGGGACCATTTTCAACGGATGGTGATGCAATGGATCGTTAAGAGTAATCTTTCCTTTCTCACGGTCGAAGACGAGGATCTCCGAGCCATATTCGATTATCTTAGTCCATCAGTGTCAATACGTGGTGGCCACTTATCTGCAGATACCCTCAGGACCAGGATTATCACTGAGTATCAACGACACCGCCACACCGTTATCGACGTCCTTCGACAATCTCCCGGCCTGATTCACATCTCTTTCGATGGCTGGACGTCGGGAAACCGGCATACCTTGTACGGAATCGCTTGCTTCTTCAGAGATGAGCACAACAAGCCCCGTAAAATTGTGCTGGGTGTGCCCGAGGTTTCCGTACGCCACAGTGGATCGAATATTGCAGCTCAAGTCCTTGATATCTTGACAGCCTACCAGATTACCGAGAAAATAGGATATTTCACGTTTGACAACGCAGAGAATAATGATACAGCGATGGGGGCCATTGGTCGTGAACTAGGCTTCACTGGTGCGTCTCGCCGAGGCCGCTGTTTCGGTCACACGGTCAACTTGTCAGCAAAGGCGTTGCTCTTTGGCAAGAACGCAAGCGCTTTCGAAGAGTAACTCTCCGGCGCGTCGGCCCTGCTTCAGACGATGAAGCAGTCAAAGGTGATGAATACGAGACATGGCAAGGTAGCCGCGAAGCGAGTGACAGGAGAGTTCGCGATCCTATTACGTACTGGCATGAAAGGAGGTTGAAATACCCTCGACTTTCGCGGATGGCATTGGGCTTTTTGACCATTCAGCCAATGTCTGCAGAGTGCGAGAGGCTCTTTTCAGCTGCAGGAAGAATGGCGGTGCCGTCGCGAAGCCTTCTGGATGCCTAAATTATCTCCATCTGTCAGGTATCGCGGTCATGGTATAGGGCTGGGATCGTCAAGGAACTGGATCCGATGTTGATCTCGTGGCGCGAGGAAGAGTAGATTTATGAGGGTCTTGGGATGAGTGATGGCGAATTAGCAGAACAAGCAACGGCATGGCTGAGGGCTCAGGGCGACGAGGGAGAGAGTGAGGGTAGTACCATCCATGATCAAGAGCGCAAGTCACGTGAGCGAAGTGTACGACAAACCAACCGTCAACTACATCCACCAAAGGCGCTGGTGTAGCACACTACACCCACTACACCGGACAGCTGCTTACATAATTTACACTTACACTACTCTGGGTCGAAAAGTGTAGTTGGTGTAGTTGATCGGAACCTTGAACAGATGTCTAAGCGTTGTGCGACTCAAACGGGATCTCGAGACTGGACAAAAGAAGAGATGATGGCATATCTAGATTGGTGCACTGCAGAAGACAAACGCGTTGAAGCCCAGGTTGCAAAAGAGATGGGTGACGACCCACTAGCAACCAAGAGGAGAGGCATGAAAGATATCTGGGAAAGCGCCGAGAGGGATAGCCTAGAACAGCAAGCCTTGCACTCTGTAGGGGGCAAGACTGAACAATGTATAATAGTAGAGATGTGAATATTTTTTCTTTTTTTCTTTTCGTTATTATTAGCATGACACAAAGGACTTGCACGGTGCAGAGCGCGACTCATAAGCACCAATGGGAGAAGGTATTGTGTGGTGATTAGTCAGTGGGCGCGCCCGGGCGCCCACGTATCAGTCGCCGGCTAGCGCTCCAAGCTGAAGTAAGGTCAGTCGTCTCATCGGGGGCCCATAGGGACACGCCTAGGCGTGTGATTATGTCACCCTCAATCTGGCCCAAACTCCACTGTCGGAGTTTTCATTGTTGCCTGCTGTCCGTCCCACATGTCTCACTACCCCGCTACGTCGGGCTCTTGATTAAGGAAGTGACTGTCAGAATTCAAGGTTCGTATGGTACAATCGGATGGCTGCAAGCCTCAGCGTCGGTTGGGTAGTCGCGATCTGTTTCAAACTATGATTACATGGTCAATCAATGACAACGCATAATCAACCAGCGCACGGACAAAAAGTGTGTAATTTGTTAAATTTTAAGCAGTCCTTGGTACAGTAGGGATGTAGGCGAAAACGCGCCCCGTTTTCAGCACCTGAATAAGGGTAGAAATCTAAAGGCTTTGATTGGCCTAGAAGGCGAAACGCGGCGCGTTTTGACCAAGAATACTTGAGTAGGTGTTAGATACGCACGAATACAATGGGGTGAGTGTATCCAAATGGAGCAGAATGTTGTGATGTTATTGATCGTCGACTTGTTCTTTGATCAGTCTGTCAAAGAGGGGTTTCACCCCTCTTTTGGATGCAAGAAGTGGAGCCCATTCCCAGCCGCCAATCTAACAGTAGGCCTGCCCAGGTTACTAAGTCAGATAAGATTGTTGTCGTGACAACAACCTGGAAGACAGTAAACAATATGACGATATTTAACCAACGCCAAAAAAAATCGTAAGCTAGCATTCCCCGACAGCAGCACAACAATTTATCACTCCACGCAAAGCAATGTCGCTCGACCAGCGGATACAACGGTGGCTCCGACAACTTGAGCCCGCATCTAAATCTGCTCATCACGACAAACAACCTTGCGCAAAGCGCCGTCGATTGAATCCCCCAACTCCAGACCCGTCGCAGAGCGAGCACAGCATGGCCTCCCGCGGACGAGGTCGCAGATCAACGAAGCGCAGCGTGACGGATACTCAGGCCTGTTATGGCGATGAAGATGATAACTTCGAAACGCCTCGCCCTCGGAAACTCAAGGCTCCAAGGAGCGAATCTGGAACCTCTTTTGCCTCGTCATCTGCAGCCTCATCAAAGTCCGGCTACTCATCGCCAACAAAGCAATTACGTGACCTGGAATTTAACCCGAGAGGAGTCGAGCCTAGAGAACTGAAAGACTATCACAACAAGCCAGCTAGCTTGGAAGATCTCCTCCTGCAGATTGACAGAAGTTCATCTGGTTATGCGATCCTCCCAACATCTCAGCGCCAAACAATCGATCAACTCGACACAACGATATACAAGACCTTCGAGTGGACCAAGGACTCGTTCACCAGCAACTTTTGCTTCTCAGACGAGCGCGATAAACTGGGCCATACGCCCTCGCCTGACACAGTTCAGACCATTCTTCAAGAGGCAGGTGCTTGCAACAGCAAAGGATGTTCAGAGGCAGATTGGAACATGGAAGTTCATCATCTTGTCTTGAAAGCTGCCTTGCGGCCGTTGCAAGGTCCTCGGATGGAGCAATTCTTCGACTTTCGACTCAGGTGAGTGTCTTTTCTTCAACTACATGTTCAGTTACTGACCGTCTCAGCACAACGGCTTCCATCATCCCCGATTACCAAGCGACTTCAGCGTCTAAGAAAGTTGATTTCTGCATGTATATCGATCCCAATCACGAAGAAGCGGATGCTGTCTCCGAAACCGTCCATGCGCTGAGAAGCCTTTTACCTCTGGGCATGTTCAATCACACGAACCACGCTTTTCTGAGCGATAGGCCGATTGCTGTTAGCATCGAAACGAAGAAGACAGGCGAAGGATGGGAGAACGCAAGATTACAGATGGAAGTTTGGATGGCAGCCCATTGGCAATTCCTTCGAAAACTACTTGGGCTACGACAACTGGCAGCAAAACAAGTCACTTCAATGAAGAACGCAACTGAGAGCCTGACGCTAGATCCAGAAGAGGTATGGAAATTACCAGAGTTTCTCCCCGGTATTATTATCCAAGGTCATGATTGGCATCTCATCATCACGACGCCGGACGGAGAAAAGATCGCGTTTTGGGAGAAGGAGCTCTTTGGACATACGTCGAAGTCGAAGGGAATTTATACGATTATCTTTAATTTGCAGTTATTGCGGAAGTGGGCGCTAGAGGATTATTGGAAATGGATGAGGGAATTGTTACTTGGGTGGCCGCAGCATAATGGGAAACTGGTTGTTGTTGATGGATGATGCTTTGGGCGAGTAAGCGATTACGGGAAATTTTATGACCTTGGTTCTCATTCGATATGGAAATCGGGTTCGGGTTTCAATGGAGGTTGAGCTTGGGGCTGTTAGGGAGCAAGAAAGTTTCAACGCCAAAAAACAGATCAGTAGACACCTTTCATACTCAAAAATCTGACATAGCCAACTTGAAAATATTCCCAATCACTGAAACGCTCTTTTTTATGGATGCGATGCTTTGGGATATCCTGTACACCAAATCAACGGATATGATCGCAGACGGATTAACAAAGGCCCTGCCGGCAGGCAAATGGAACCGCTTCCTCTATCCAGTGCTGGATAGCCACGCTATGAAACTGAAACTGGGGGGAGTTTTGGTTTCATAACACCGGACGTCAGTATAGTTTCAGTTTCATACGAAACAATATCCAGGTGCAGTCCAATTTTTTGACAAGCTCGGCATCGATATGCACCTTATCTCCAAGTACCCCAAAGATGTTTGGCATTGTCTGCCTACCTACACTACCAATTCCCTAGGCTCGCCATCACTTTCTGCCCCCTTACTCATCTCTATATCTTCTTGGAGTATCCTTACAGCCGCGTCGATATCCTCCGCTTCTCTAAACACCCCTGCAAGGAGCGGCCTGCTCTTTCCCTTTGGAACACTTATCCAACTTTTAATGCACTCACATGCCTCTACCATTTTGGCAGACATCCTACTTCTATCCCATCTAACCTGTCGTTTTGCGCCTGAGAAGATTCGCTCTGCTTCCGTAGACATGGAGGGGATGCAGAATATGTCAATAGCCATACGGTAGAGGGGGAAATTCTCTCGCTGGGTCGGTTAAAGCCACCACTGTAAGGCCGTTTGTTGTCCAATCCCAACCTGTGAGCCCTGCGAAGTATCGTCAGAACCAGGCCATTAGAGGACTTCAAATTACTTATATAAATAAAGCAGTCGAATTCATCCTTCACCCCACTCGCTGTGCTGTACACCTTCTGCCTCCAGCGATCTAATATGCGCTTCGCGGGAACGGGAGAACCAGGCGAAGCAGGCAAAGCAGGCGAAGCAGGCCCCAAGAGCTCATCAGAAGGCTCCGATGACAAGGGAGCGGGCGAGGCTGATGACATGTTGTCGGACAATTAATTCCACAGGGGTCAGTGATGGCACCAGTCAACTGATAAGAATTATCTAAAGAACAGATGAAATTGAACAGCCGTGTTCAGGCATAGATATTTAAGCTCATGTCGTTAGGATTGGAGTCCTTGATGCGACAAGCCGGATGTGAAACCAGAGACACGACTCTAAAGTACGGACCGCGTTTTATATCCAGGCGCACGAACCTAGTGGTGTTATGCGACACATATTTACTATTAGCACGTTTCTAACTGCGTTGAAGGCATTTGTTTGCGAAATTTTCTTGGTAAGGTACTACGATATTTGGGACTTATCGGCTGTATATGAAACATATGAAACCGACTGAAACATATGAAACTGGGGGAGTTACTGTTTCATACGAAACCGGGTTCAGGGACTGTTTCAGTTTCATATGAAACAGTATGAAACAACACGCGTGGCTATCCATCACTGACAGAAACATGGCTTCGATGACCATCTAATATGCTGAGCCTCGCATCGGACTCATCCTCCGGTTGTGTTTGGGGAAGATAGACCTCTCTGAGCCACTCGATTGCGATATGGTTGTCTGTCCAGCCGTTGTCGGACGTGATATAATACCAGTCGGCCACCTCCTTGAGCTCATCGATAAACCACTGTTGTTGAAGTTCTTTGCCTTTGAAGATAATTCCCGGTTTCAGAAGACGGCCAGTTGCCGTGACGGCCTCGATAAAGCTAGTCCAGGTGCGGGACTGGGAGCCTTTGAGGAAGGCCTTCCTTTTGGGATCGCTACTGCCGATGACCAAAGAATCCAAGCCTTGGTTCGCAATGCATTAGCTAGATTCATGGCCAAAACGATAATAACTCACCAAATCCTGCCATAATACCGCCCTCATCCACGTTAATTATATTATCAGGTTTAATCCACCCATATTCTCTCTCCTGGATATCAAAGTACCAATTGACGGCGGTCGGGGTAAAACAATTGAACCTTGAAGCTTCCTGCCGTTTACCTATCTTTGTCTTTATGGATGGATGGCGTTTTATGAACCTGGCTAGTCAATGTATACCGATAGGCTTTTCCCTGCCTTGTTGTCGTAAGAGGGCAGTGACAGTGGCGCGAACTTGACTATGAGAAGGGGCATAGCCCAAGGCCTCTTGTCGAAGTATCCAGGCAACCAAACTGGACTCCTGAGACTTAGGTAATAACTGGGCAGGATGGGTGACCTCAGGCTTTGGTGGTACACCTCTTAACCGGCCTGAAAGAGTCGGCTGAGGGACGCCATGCTTCTGCCCGGCTTTGTTCTGGGAGAGGCCGTTATCTGTGACATCCAATATGGCTTCAATAACGTTATCCTCTGTGTAACATACTCGAGTCATTCTTCAGGGTAATTATGGAAGATTGGTGTAGATGGAAAACCCGAAAGTTATGGGGAGGACTGTTCGTAGACGAGGCATTGATGGGGATTTTGCATTAGTGCCATACTGCCATACCGCTCATACGACGCAAAAAGGAATAGTATAATACGAAACAACATGAGACTCCCGTTGAGACACAGCTTGTTTCATGTAAATAACTCCAATCTTTGGCCAAGAACCGTATAAGTGAAATTGGGCATTTTGTGTGAGGAAACTTTTTTTTTGCTTATCAGTGGAGGTGTTACGATCTGAGCGGCTACGTCACGTGTACCCCACACTCACTTCCCACTACCCCACAATTTCCCCATCACCATATCCAATCAATAAAGGACCGACACTTGCAGGACCGACGGCGCTCCAGGACCGCGTCGCTCCAGGACCGACGACGACCTCAAACATCGTCGCTCCCACCATAACACCAGTAGTATATATACATTCGCTTAGCACTAGATAGTACAATGGCCTACCAGCTATCAACAAAACTTCTTTACCTGAATACGCCTAACCCGCTCTATTCACTATTAAGAGACGTGACACTTCGCAACGCTCAGTGACAACGCCCTACGACTCTGCCAACATAAACCAGTACGGACTAGTTTATCCCTTGGGAACCTTCACCCGTCACAGAGTAGGAATACAACCAACCAACCAACCAACCAACCAAAGGCGTTCAGTCGCGCACGTGGACCTCGTTTATTGAGGCTGTCACCGCAACTGGCCGTGCTTTGAAACCGGGAATTATCTTTAAAGGAAAAGAGCTGCAGAAGCAGTGGTTCCTTAACGAATTCGAATTAATAGCGGACTGGCACTACATCACATCACCGAACGGCTGGACCGACAACCACATAGCTCTCGAGTGGTTGAAAGACGTCTATTTGCCTCAAACGGAGCCTCGTGATGCATCGGATGCGAGACTTATTATCCTTGACGGCCACGGGAGCCATGCGCAGGTGAGCATTTCGGTGATTTCGCCGCTGAGTCACCCGCTATAGGGTCGCTGACCAGCAGTCAGGATGAGTGGATGGCTACGTGCTTTCTGAACAACGTCTACTGCTGTTACTTACCAGCACATTGTTCCCATGGTCTGCAGCCATTAGATAATGGGATTTTTAATGTCATCAAAGGTGCGTACCGGAAAGAACTCCAAAAGCTGGCTAGTTTGTCCGATTCTGCACCGGTTGACAAAGTCAACTTTATCCGGGCATACGCGAAAGCCAGGGAGGCGGGCATGAGGAAGGATATTATCTTATCGGCTGGAGGTTTACTGGAAATTGGCCAATAAATCGGTACAAAGCTCTAGCACATCCGGAAATTCAGCCGGACAAAGAAAAACTAATGTTTATATTGCGCAGTAGTGCTGGGTGAAAATGTATTTTATAAAACTTGATTGTTCATTATTGATATGAGAGTTCTTCTCGGGTTTATATCTCTAGATGATTTCATCTAGGACTTTGAACTCTAAATCTAGGACTTTCAGTCTGACAGTCTAAACCCTGAAAGGAAGGGGGATCCCCGGATTTTCCAACACGCCCCCATCCACCTTGTCTTCAGGGTACAGAGTCATCGTGGACTTCAGTACTCCAAATAATACGACCTGCTTCCTCGATCGGACATGCACTGACTCGAATGGCTTCTAGAAAGTGGCCATGACTGACTGCATTCAACGGTTTAGTGAGTCCGTCTGCTACCTGCTCGTGTGTGCTAACGTATTGCACATCAATGTTCCCGGCTTCAACTTCTTCTCGGATATGGTGCTCGGTTAACGGAATGTGCTTTGTCCTTTGGTGGAGCTCAGGGTTTCTGCATAGCTTTAGGGAACCCTGGTTGTCGCCGTTCAGTAGGATGGGCATATGTAGCGGAAGGAGCAGTTCAGAAAAGAGGTTCCTAACCCAGGCCAATTCTCTGGCACACTGGGAGAGTGCTGTATATTCAGCCTCAGTGGTCGATAGTGCTACTGTTTCGTGCCGTTTGGCCCTCCATGAGACTGTAGACCCTTCAAGTTGAACGAGCCACCCGAACGTCGATCTTCCCGTAACGGTGTCGCCTTTCCAATCTGAGTCGGCCCAAGCTGTGATGCTCCAAGCGGATTCAGGATCTTTCTTGACGCCCCCAAGCACTAGGCCGTGGTCTCTTGTCTGCTGTAGATAGCGAAGACTTCTTTTGATCAGTCGTGAATGTGCTGGTGATGGATTCGACATGTATCTCGAGAGTACCGAGAGAAGAAAAAGCTAAATCGGGTCTGGTTTGGGTCATTCCATACATCAACGAGCCGGTTTTTCGAGCTATAGTCTTCTCGTTCTTCTGGAGAAGCCGAGTCGCCATTGTCTCTTGGTTGCAGTGTCGAGAGTGAATTTCGCTCCATCGGGGTCTTGACCGGTCGGCAATCCTCTAAGCCGAATTTCTTCAGTATTCTGGTAAAATATGCATCCTGGGAAAGGTAGATCAGCCTTGAGTTCCTGTCTCGGGTTATTCTTACTCCAAGAAAATGGCTAGCGGGACCAAGATCAGTCATGGTAAAGATCTCTCCCAGGCGGGCTTTGTACCCTTGGATTGCTTCCTTGTTGCTGCCCATGATGAGGAAGTCATCCACATATGTGATGATGATCACTCCCGTTGTGGGATTGTGATATACGGCCGTGTCAGACGTTGCTTGTCTGAAGTCAAGGGATTCCAAGGTCTCCTTCAGCTTCTTTTGCCATTGCCGAGGCGCCTGCTTGAGCCCATAGAGGGATTTGATCAATTTGCAGATCTTCTCAGTTGAAAATCCTGGCGGACGGTCTTCTGGGTGTTGGTCAAAATACTCGACAAGTCCTTCCGGCATTTCGATGAAGACTTCTTCGTCGAGGTCCCCTTCCAAGAACGCCGTCGACACGTCCATCTGCTCAATTTCCCAGTCAAGACAGGCAGCAACGGTGAGGAGGATTCTCCAGGTCGCCGATTTGGCAACAGAGGCAAAGGTCTGGTTGTAGTCAAAGCCGAACTGTTGTTCAAAGCCTCTGACCACCAGCCGCGCCTTGAACTTGTCCAGGTTGCCGTCCTCTTTTTTTCTTGACCTTGAATACCCACTTGACTGTAAGTGGCCTATTGTGAGCTTGGTTGCGGTCCAGCATGCGCCAAGTTCCTTTCGTGAGGAGACTGCGCAGCTCACTGTGTATTGCTCTGAGCCAATGCTCCCTTTGCGGACCTTGAAGCGCTTCAGTCATTGTTTTGGGCTCAGTGATCACCTCTTTTCGGGGATCTGGCAGCTTAGCTGATGTCATGGATGTTGTCGTCTGTCCATGCTGAGGATTATGCACCTCGGCATGCTGAAGATTGTTCACTTCAGACCTTCGTGGGCTCGGAGTTTCTGTCTGCTCCGTGACTGACTGTGGCCGGCTTGAGATGGGAGCTCCGTTCTTGCGGATTTCCGGCTCAACATCATGCTCAGTTTCGGTCAGGAGTTCTTTCTCCCCGACCTTTTCGTAGAATTTCACATTTGCAGAGCGGACGATCTGATGTCCCTTTCTGCGAGAGGGCACCCAGCAGGTGTAGATCTGTGAACCTTCCATGCATAGGTAGATTCCAGCCTCTCCTCTTGGACCAAACTTGTGTGATCTCAATCTTCGTTCTTTTGGTATGTGTATCGTGACTTGTGAGCCACAAATTCGTTCTCCGGATAGATCCGGCTTGTTGTCTTGTCCGGGGAAGGCCTCGTTGAGAAAGCTTTCCATGGGAGTGAGGCCATCAATTGCCCTGGTGGCTGTCACGTTTGTCTTGCGCACCATATCTTCCAGGACCAATGGCCAGAGCTCTATCGGGATTCTTTCCGATTCCATGGTTGCTCTGACTTTGTCAAAGATGATGCGGTTAGAGCGCTCAGCAACTCCGTTAAATTCAGGAGTATATGGTGTCGTCTTGATGATTTTGACGCCGTGGGTGTACTCGAGGTTCTTGAGAGACGCACCATAGAGCTCAGAGCCGCCATCCATCTGGATTGCGTACACTCGGATGCCATACTGAGTTCGTATCTTCGAGATGAGCTGGCCTAGAAGTTCCGAAGCCATTCCCTTCCTCGTGAATGTGTAGGCCCATCTCATTCGATGTTTATCATCTGTGGCAATCATTCCCCATCGTTCGCCTCTAATACCCGGTGGATTGACTTTGAAGGTGTCAACATGGATGAAACCGGCCTTGGAGGCTCGCTTCCGTTTGTTTCGTGGAGTCCATCGTAGGGCCTTTGCGATATCGCAGGCGAGGCAGTAATTGAAAGGCTCATGATTGTGGTGGCTGTCGCAGAACATTCCTCTCGTCATTTTGGCAGTCTGCGATACCTGATATACGTTGACGTGGCCGAGTCTTCGGTGCCAAAGATCGACATCCAGGCATTGCTTTGATGAAACAATGTGGTGATTGCATGGTTCTGGCTGGAGTTCGGAGACGGCCTGGTTTGAAACGGCTGTCTCTCTGACCTCAGTGTTGACGTACAGACCGTCCCTTCCTATACGGAGGAGACCAAAGACGTCTCCTGTTGGGTCGTATATGTCGTTACCGTCAATCCAGCCGCCGTTCTTGTACAGCCTGAGCCCTGACATGACGTTTACCGGAAACTCAGGGATGAATAGCGTGTCTTTGAGGTTGACTGTGACCTGATCGCCCCATTTGTTTATGAAGCAAATTTTGACTGTCCCTCGACCGGATGGGTACACCTTCCCACCGCCCGTAACGAGGACCGTTCGGGTTGCAGGCTGCAGCACTGTGAATAGTCTTTGGTCGTTGCAAATGTGGACTGACGAACCCGTGTCGAACAGCCATTCTGCGGTTGAAGAGATGCTATCAAGGGAGACCTTACACGTTTCTGTATTGTCCATAGGCGGCTCGTCTGAGACGCTGTCTTCAAGAATCAGAAAAGATCGCTCGACTGTCATGTGATTTGATTCCTTAATATGGAGATTCTTGCTGTTGTCGCGTTGACGATCATGCTCCATGAGTTCCTTGGCGAGACGGACTGCCCAGTCGGGCCGCTTACCCTTATGGGCGAACCAACAATCATTTTCGTGATGTCCTCTCTTCTTGCAGTTTGTGCAGGTATAATCCTTGTGCTTGCCGACTCGATGATTGGTCTCCTGGTTAAACTTGTTCGCGGCTCGCTGGTTCTTTGAAGAGCCTCTCCTCCGTCCACTTGCCTCTTGCTTTCTTGTGGTTAGGCCCTTCCTCCCGGTCTTTTTACCGTGGGCCCAGTACGTAGAGGCAGTACCATGACTGTCATCGTCATCTGATGACCTGTTTTCATCAATGAGATCTTGCTGCATTGATCGTAGTGTTGGCGGATGCTCAGAGCGAAGGAGAGCCCGTTGTCTGGCAGTCCAGTCGGGGTACTCGTTCTCACAGGCAGTCAGATAGACCACCTTTTGAGGGTATCTGAGATTGGTTCCTTTTGCTCGAGGAGAAGTTTGACGAGTCGTTCGAAATCGACATTGAATTGTGGAATTGTCTCGTAAGAGCTTGATTTGATCCGGATAAACTGGTAAAGTGTTGTATGCAGGAGAACTGGGCCTGTGCCAATACAGTAGGCCTGGAGAAGGTTGAACATCTCCTGGGGGTTTTCAATCCCGACCAGTTGACTGAGTGCTTCTCCAGTGCAGTTACCTCGGATGGAGACGGCAGCTTTCGCCGCCCTGATCTTTTGATCCATTGTCTGCTGTTCCTCGGGAGGGTAATCACCAAAGACAGCATCTTCGAGACCATTGATCCGAAGAATGGCCTTCTGAGCTGGGCAATATTGCTTCCCAATTGGAGGGGCCGCCTAGCTTGAGCTCTTGCGGAAGGAAAAGAGTATTCTTTTCGGAGATGACCGTGGTACTGTCATAGGTTGAAGATGGTGTGTGGTCTTGACCTGAAGCACCAGATCGCGACGATTCGGATGCAGGCGACACTCTGATGGTGTTGCGAGTTTGCATAGTGAAAGGTGGGGCTCGACGTGAGGCCATTTTGGGATGAGGTTAAAGTTCGGTTCTTTGATTCAGAAGAGAAACCCGGTGTTTGCTAACCCGGGCTCATAACCTATTGTTTATATTGCGCAGTAGTGCTGGGTGAAAATGTATTTTTTATAAAACTTGATTGTTCATTATTGATATGAGAGTTCTTCTCGGGTTTATATCTCTAGATGATTTCATCTAGGACTTTGAACTCTAAATCTAGGACTTTCAGTCTGACAGTCTAAACCCTGAAAGGAAGGGGGATCCCCGGATTTTCCAACACCTCTTCACTCTGTATGCTGACCCATGATGTACCTCTCCTTGATACTTGTGCTTCCATCCGCAATGCACGCTCCCTACACACATCGCAACGCTCTTCTTCACCTACTTCACACCCTACCCGTCCCATAAACCCATCCATCTCGCGGTCTAAAACCTCACGCCGGCACTCCTTGCCTTCTACAAACTCCACAACGTCTTCCTCCCACTCATACGCCTGCTTGCTGACCGCACCCTCCTCACTGACACCATTGTCCCCGCCTCGATCTCTCTCCTCTCTCCTCTTTGTCCGAATCTCCTGCTGTTCTTTCATCCATGAACTCTGCACTACGACAACGGACTCGCTCCTCTTTCCATCCCGCCCCCCTCGACCGCTTTCCTGGACAAAATCTCGTAATCTGCGCGGCATTCCCGCATGAACTACTAACCTGACGTCCGGCACATCAACCCCTAATCCCAATGCGTTTGTCGCGACGATCCAACCGGACTTTCCCCCAACACTTGTTCTCCACTCCTCCATCCATCTTGCTTTATCCTCCGCACTTCCCGCCTTGTTCCAATACCCAACACAATCTAATGATGCTGCGATCTTCTTCACCCTCTCGATTGTGCCTCCATATATAACCACTTTTCCCTCATTGTGATTTACTTCTGTCCACGTCTTTACAACTTCACAAACACGCTCTATAACCTCATCCTCCTCTTCACCTTTGTTGTTCTTTTGCTGCTGATCCATTCTGCTTCCATCGTCTTGCCCCTTCCTGCGCCGATCGCTGACCACCACTGCGGCGGCCTACTCCTTCCCCCTCCCTATCCTCAATGATCTCCACCCGGTACTCAATATTCCGCCGTGTCGTTCGTTCTCGGAATAAACGCACGCGTTCGGCTTCAAACCCTAACTGTGCATATAACAACCGCTCTTCTGTCCTCTTCAATGTCGCCGTTAAACAAATGACCTGTAACCCGAACTCCTGTAATGCTGACCCCAACTGCCCAATCCGCGGCCGGAATGTTTTCGTCCACTCCAATGCCGTGTGACACTCATCCACCATGACCCGGTCTAACTTTTCCTGCCCATGCATTCTCTCCACGAATGATCGGAACCCTTTCGTCACGGCCGATTCCGGCGTCACGAACACCAATGATGCACCCCGTTGCACTCCCCGGCTCTTCCACACATATCCGTCAATCCCCATCTTTCTGCACCGCTCCTCCATGTCGTTCTCTAATGCCACTAACGGCGTCACCACAATTGTCATGCCGTCCGGCGTGCAAAACGCCGGCAACATGAATGTCAAACTCTTGCCACCTCCGGTCGGCGTTATCTGCACAATCGGCCCATCCCCGCGCACCACGGTTCGGATTACGGCCTCCTGCAACCCTCGAAACTCGGCTGACTCGCCCATCATCTGCTTTAACTGCCCTCTCATATCGGCCCTATGCAATCGCTCGAACCGCCGCCTCCGTATCTCTTCTCGCTCTATTTCAAACTCTATCTGACCTCGCTTCAATCCCATCCCGCCACTGCGCTCTACGCGGTCTTCGGCCCTAAACCCAAAAAACGTATGCTATCTCATGCTGACTTTTTGAAACTCATCCCTCCCCCTAACCATTACATACATCCCTCCCCCTAACCATTACATATATCCCTCCCCCTGACCATCACATACATCCCTCCCCCTAACCATCACCCCCTCTAAACATTTACCCCTAACTATTCTCCCTGCCTATCTCTCCTTTATCCTCATCACTACTTAATATAACCCGCTTGCCTGTATCCTCCCTCCTGCTTGTCCTCCTTACATAACCAACTTCCCAAACTATGTAAATAACATGCTGTATATTATGTAATCCTAATCTAATCTCCCTTTCTTTCCCTATACTCTATTCCTATTTGCTTTTTTTCTGCACTGCCTGTATAATTCTATGAAATCCCTGACATAACCTATTTGTCTCTAAATGCCCCCATTGAACTTTCTCCCCTAACCATTTCATTAATCCCTTCTCATATACTACCTTATCCTCTGACTCTTGCCACTCATAATCTCGTGCTGCATCTAACTCCCCGACCACTGCATCTGCTATGTCGGGATGCATCCGACCGACGGCTGCCCATACACATACCAATACGCCTGCATATTGACATACCCCATCCTTCTTTAACTTGAATCTTCCTTGATCGTTGTCCAACGGCTCCCAATGTGTGCAAATCGCTTGCGGCATGCCACACCAAAAACAACCGGAATGATCCGCCATGACCCCTTTTGTAAACATGCTTTTCTGCCACTTCTCTTCCGCTCGCGCCATGTCATCCCACCATCTCTTGTCCCATAACGGGCACTCATCTCTCCTGTGTAATTGATCTTCCTCTATAACGCCTGTTGCCATGAAACAACCTATGCACCGGCCGACCATATGTCCCAACTCTTGCTCGAATGTCTCCACCTCCTGATGGATGCGTATCTCGTCTTGCCTCGCCTTGAATTGCTCGTATCGTATGCTCCGCCCGGCCTGCTCAAATCGTGCCTGGATCTCTCCTTCTGTTACCTGTCCTCCATATTGATCTGCCATTTCCATGCCTTTCCCACTACCTGTGTCCTCGTTCTCAACCCACGATATATCCGCTTCAAACATCAACTGATCTCTCTGTCGCCGGCATATATCGCATATCTCTTCCACCTTGTCGTCGCAACCCGCGCGATCCAATCGACCATCCATCATCTGATCCAATACCACACGGCGACACCACTTTCCGCTGATAAACCTCTCTACCGCCGCCTCTTTCGGCGGCCAACTGCTGCTTATCGTCGCCCGTGCTCGCTCGACCTTCTTTTGTCGGCCTTATCCTCTCGTTCTCTTCCCTTCGGCCGGCATACCACGACAATTGCTTCACTCGGCTCACCGTCTCTTCCCGCCCGTCCGCTCTCTTGCACGTAATCCCGTAATCGACTCGGCATGCCGGCGTGTATGACCAACCGAACGTCTGGCACGTCTATGCCTAACCCCAACGCATTTGTCGCCACAATTAAATGCCCACCTTCGATCCACATTCGTAATCGTTGCTCCTTACCGACTGCTGTATCTACTTTTGAATGATATACATCGCACTCCAACCTTTCCCCCAACCGCTCAACCCGTTCGATCGTGCTTGCATATACGATAACTCGGCCGTTACTGTGTTGATATAACCAATCTCGTACCGTCTTGACAACCTGCCTGTCTTCTGCATCCTCTTCCGGCCCGACTTCCTGATTTTTATACCCCCCTCCCCCCCTGCTGTTGACGTCGTTTCGGCTGTGGCGGTGTCGCCTGCGCTTCGACTACCCTATACCGAATATTCGGCCGCGATGTTGGCGATCGGAATATCTTCACACGGCTTGCCGGCAACTTGACGACCTCGCAAAACCTCTCTACCTCGCCGGGCGGTAATGTGGCCGTTAAAAAAACCTTTTGCACACCCCATTCGTTCAAAACCTGACCCAACTATATGTCCCGATTTTGCTCTTATCACAACGACCGTGTAAATCATCCCGTAATGAAATCAACGGCACGATCACGATTGTCGTCCCGCCGTTGTCGTTGGCACAATATGCTGGTAATAAAAACGACATACTCTTGCCCTCACCTGTGCCTGCGATCTGGATAATCGGACTCTCGCCCCGTATGATCGCCCGGATCACCGTCTCCTGCTGACCACGGAACGCCGCCGACGGCCCCATCATCTGCCGTAACTGACCGGCAATATCGACCTGCTGCAATCGTCTGAACCGCTGCATCCGATTATACTCACGCTCCGTGTCATACGGGGCTCGTTTTCGCCGGGTTGCGGCCGACGCCCCACTCTCCTCGCTGTCCTGGAACTCGAACAAACGGTGCCACTGCCTGCTGACGGCTCGGAACTTGTCCCGCATCGATGCCGTGCTGAACAATCCCTGCTGCAACTCGCGTGCGTATACCATGCCCGCCACGTGCGTTCCGTGCCCGGCTTGCAAATCCACCGGGTTGTCATCCAAATCGTCATCTTCATCCTCCCCATCCAATGTCGACTCTTTACATGCACCGTTCAAATACCGACGGGCTATGGCGATCGCAATCTGCCTCCATGAACTGATACCTAACGTCACGCCTAATAATCGCCTGCTGTGCCGTTGGATGATTCGACGGACCCGGTCTGATGTCCACTTCCGCTCCTGCACCCAGCTCTGGAACCCAATATCATCGGCGTTCGCGGGGTTATCGGGGTCATGCGGGTTCTCTGTACTACCTCCGCTGTTATCATCGTCTTCTTCATGCATGCCGCCGCCATTCTGACTGTGCCTCTCCAATGCCGCTCGTCTTGCCTCCCTCTCCTCTACGATACTGCCTTCTGCCTTGCGTACCACTTCATCCGGCCACATCAACGGGCTGCGGATACCGGCATCTTTGACGATACCCTGAACCTGCTGCCAAAATGGCAAAACCAACCATAAATACCACACCAATAACTCTCCCACGGCATGCGGTAAATACCGGTGAATCACCTTGGCCTGACCCGTCAACCGGAATCCCTTGTGATATAACGTGACCACGCACATCATGCCGTTGTGCGCCAATATGTTCCTGACCCCTCCATTCATGGTGTTCTGGTGCCGGATGCCCGACATCTCGGGTATCCGTGCTGGCTGGCTCATCATGTACATCAACATGAACATTCGTTCCATGAACCCGTTGAATGTCTGGCCATATGACTGTACCGCCCGGGCCTGGAATGGCTTTCCGTCCCTTCTGCCGTTGTCGATCCACACCTTGCGTCGTGCCTGGCCCTGCCCGTCCGGTTGTGTATCGGTGATCTGGTTCATCACCCAATTCTTACCTCTCTTTACCCACTCGCGGTTCCGTTCATCGGTCAAAAATGAATACCCCATCCGGTCCTCACTGTGATCGTCCTCCACCTCCTTCCACGGGATTCGCGGTAACTGGTCCACGTCTTCCACCATCGTCAACGTCGCTAAATGCTCCCTCGCCTCCCTCGTCAATGCATGCAACATCTCGGTCAACGCGGCCATCCGGAACCGTGTCTTTCTATACGTGATATGGTCGCCATCCCAATCCACGGTTCCGCCTGCTGGCGTGTTGAACCGAATACACATGCCGTACGTGCGTGCCTCGTATATCCAATCCATCGGCGTCGGCTCGGCGTATGTCTCCTTCGATGTCACCGTCATGAACCTCTGCACCTTCTCACGCACGATCCGGAACATGCTGGTCGCCTCCTCCTCGGCCTCTTCCTCACCTAAACCCTTCTCCTGCTGTAATCGGGCCACCTCTTCCTTCCTCTCCCGATACGACTGATACACGACCATGGCCCGCGCTACTTTGATCACGGCTGAATACATGGGCGTGTAATCCATCACATCCATCCATCCACCGTCTTTGCGGATGCCCAGCACGGCCAACCCACTGATAATACCACTGCGGTATTCACCTGCCGTTAACCTGTGATCCAACAATGCCATAACGACCTGCAGCGTCAACTCGTCCACGCGCTCCTCATCTAATGGATTGGCTTCGGGGTCTTCAACATACTCCTCTATTAACTCCGTCAACTCGTCCATCGTATCCCCCTGTCGTTTCGTTAATCGGAACCCGGGCCTCTCGTTGTCCTCCATGGTCTCGGCACGGTATACATAACATATCAACTTGACCCAAACTGCTGTGTACCGTGCCCACGTGTCTTCTTCGACTCGGTTGTCGAATGGCCGCCGCGGCTTCTTGTCTACCTCCTTCCGTTGTACTTCGAATAATGCCTGGCTGCCGACCGTGCTGGGCGTGGCTGTAATCCGTGCCTGCAACATGACCCGCATGATACTGTCCTGGATCAACTGTAAAACATGCTCTTCTTCGCCGACCGGGTCTGTCAACTGTCTCATGGCTTCCGGATCTAAACCCTGCAAATGGTCGGCCCATCCTACACGCTCTAACCACGCGTTCGCATCTGTCTTTGCGTCGGCGGCTTTGATGCACTCTCTATCCTCTCGCTCGAACTGCTCTTGCTTCTGCTCCATGGCACGCACCGTCCGCTCCATCATGGCGGCCTCATCGGCCGTCTGGGTGGCCGGCGCCCCAAACCCGACCTCGAACCAACTACTGGCCGGCCCGTTGCTGAAAAACCGCTGGCTTTGGACGCCGGTGCGCCATGGGACCAGCTGGGCCTGTATCCTCCGCGTTTGCTGACTTCCGCCTCTCCCGCGCGGGTTACTCCAACCGTGTTCCTTACGGTAATGCTCCTGCATGCCTCGCGGGGTGCCAACTACGGTCCAACACCCTTCCTCGCCACAACCTAAGTTATCGGGGACCGGCGGGTGGATATATGGGATCGGGTCGGTCGTCGGCGGTGGCGTTGGCCACGTTAACAACCCTCTTCTGTCATCAATCATGCCGGGCAAATCCCTGACTTGCTGGGTAATCTCTCTTCTGACTGCTGCTTTGATGCTCTTATGGTGCTTCTTTAAATGCGATTCAACCTCCTTGGTGACATATGCATAACGGCATACTGTACAAATCACAAATGGGTACTCGGTTAATTTAATAAATGGTAACATTGTGGCTGGATGTCTTTGGTTTTTATCTGATATGGATGGCTGGTTGTTTTTCTAACTATTTACTTATCCTCCTTGGACCCCTGTTAAACTTACCTCTGCTGTTGCTATGATACAAAACCTTAATTGTTGTCTGCCTCTTTACCCTTGCCTTGACCTCATGGATGACTAATGGCTACTGCTGAACCTGGCGACTACTAAACGCACAACCGCTGCTGAACCTTGGCTGTGTCTGATGACTAATGTGGCCTGCTGGATCCCGGTCTGTTAACTTCAATTGATCAATTGACTCAAACTTCAAACCAGTCGCAATGCCGCAAAAATGACTTTCGAAGGCTGGCAAGCCAGATATAAGCTTCCCTCGATGTAATGAATCGATGCATCTACTTGAAATGCATTTTAGCGATGAAAACCTATGGGTGACCTGAATCCGTTGGGGTGCAATGGATTCAGGTCGTCATTTCATTAGCGCCTTTTTTTTTACTATGGGAAAGCCATTGGATTCAGAGCTGAATCCGCCGCGCAGCTAGGATAGGTTATTGTTCATCGACAGGTGGTCCTTCGTTTTGATGCGGATCTTCTGCTTCCAGACGCCCAAGGGCCTGATGAACAGCGTCCTCAAAGAGACATTCATAGTGCATCCACTTCCTACTCTTCGAGCTTATGCACCCTATCAGCACTCGGTCGGGCTTGGCAGGGATTTGGCACTTACATATCCTATCGACTGGGGAAAGAAGAGTATTGCGGCGGTCATAGGTCTAACGGCAATAGGACCTATATTTAATCTCTTCATTATCTGGCCTCATCCGTCGTCTGAATGTTGGCACTGTGATGCTCATTACATCAATGACATCCATATGGTTGGACGTAACAAGTTCTATTGCCTCGTGGTACTTGCACTTGCTATTCATGATATGCTTGTGAGGTTTCTGCAGTTTCTGAGAGTCGTTCGTTAGTAATTACTGAAGAGCTATCAATTGTAAAACATACACGACTCCATTTGCAAGTGTGGCGTAGACGAGAAATCTAACATTGATCTGACTACACGGAGTCAGCTGCGCTGTCCAAACATTCTAGGTATCATTTTACAGATTAAATCGAAAGTTGAAAATATTACGTACAGGACCAGGGAACTCGCCCCGTTGTTAATGATTCAACAGAGCTTTACCTACATTGCTCAAACAGATTGACTGGGGTATGTTATTGGTTGGAGTTGCGTAAGAGGTACGAAATCCCATTCTAGACTACTGTTACATACATCCAACATCCTCTTCCTAGATGAATAATAATGTACATAGCACGTATAAAGCACAAAATAACCAGGTAGGTGTACTGGAAACTGTCTGTGACGAGCTATGTGTATTGCAGAGACATGGCACTGAGCCGCTCAGGCCATCGAATCTACGTTAGGATGCTCATTTTGTCTCAGATAGCGCTTTCATTGTTACTAACTCCTACTCAAGTTGAAAGGGATTTATTTACTCTAGAAAAAGTTAACGCATTTGCAAAAGCCTTTGCCAGGTATCTTGCCTTCTGAGACCTTGTCACGAAAACACTGAAGATGCATTAAATGTAGTCTACAATCTTTCCATACAACTTCCTCTACATCCACAGGGTTTTTTCTTTCTCCTACAAAATCCGCCTTCGCATACAACACAAGAAGTTTTTGTCATGCCAAACTCGTGGAGCAACGAGTCTGTTACGATATTTGGGAGAGCACCTACAGGATCAAAATGTCCACGATTCGTTTCCATGTCTGACATGATATCAATGATAGTTCTTCTGAATTCCGTATCTAACATATTCAAAGCCCACAATCGAACGTGTTGTGGAGAGTCATGAATGACTTTCGCCAAAGTCATGCCACCTGTTTCAAAGGCTTCCTTGAATTCGTTGTATAGTTTCTCGTCGATTTTAGACGTTAAACGGAATTGATAGTTTCTAACTCGTTCCGCGTACCCCGATGTCTCCTCATCCAATTCTTGGATTGGTTGTGCTTCGTCTCGCATCATATGATCATCACTAATAGCCTGCATGGCATTATAGCCATGATACATGCGCTTGGCTGGTCGGTCTGAAGCAGGTTCAGCCTGTCCACTCATCTCTTCGATGTTTCTCTTCTTGTTAGATGGATTATACGCTACGTCTTCGTCTTGCATCATATGATCATCGCTAGTAGCTGGCGTGACACCATGGCCATGATCCACGCGCTTGGCTGGTCGGTCTGAATCCAGGGTGACGATCAATTCAATCTGAGGCGTTGATTGAGTTGAAGCAGGGGTGGCACGGTGCGTTTCATGGGACGTGCATGCTCGCACGGTTCACTGGCCGATCTTTCGTCCACCAGATGTGTGATTGAATTGAATTGAATTGAATTGATCGCCAGCCAGTGACAGGACCTACGAGACCAACAGACCGAATTCCTTGCTGATGGCGAGAAGAAGGATATACGGCAACAGCTCCGTTTGGCGCGAAGCCTAGCTATCCGTGAGCTTGATGCAATTAAGAAAGAGTGGCGAGAGAATAGAGAAGTCACTATTGAAGGGCTTCCAAAGAGGCTACATGTTACGACCCAACTAATCTCCACCCACGTGAGATAACATACCCCACGTTTTCCACCACTTAGAATAGACCTACCCTATACAAGTCGAACGGACCCCATTCGACTTGCATGACGAACAGAGTCGACCCGACCTCGTTCGCCTTGCATGCCTGTCGAACAGAGTCGAACCGACCTCGTTCGACCTGCATAACCTCATGTATATATATATTCGCTTAGCACTAGATAGTACGATGGCCTACCAGCTATCAACAAAACTTCTTTACCTGAATACGCCTGACCCGCTCTATTCACTATTAAGAGACGTGACACTTCGCAACGCTCAGTGACAACGCCCTACGACTCTGCCAACATAAACCAGTACGGACTAGTTTATCCCTTGGGAACCTTCACCCGTCACACTACAGTTTAAGCAGTGGCTTGAGTACACAGGAAAGGATGTGGAATATTACTCTATCGATGAAAACCGTGCTGATATGTCAAGGAAGCTTAGTCAAAAGGAGGAATTCTTCACAATTGATACACAGCGAGCACCGGAAGTTAATGAGTCTATTCGCAACGCTCGATTTGCTGCAAAGCCGCTCAGCGCAGTAGATTTATCAAGGCTCAATCACAGTGATGATACTGTTGACTTCAACCTCACAAAACCTCACGCTTATACCGATAGCGAGCATGAAGATAACCTTAACGAATTCTCTGATCTAGATGAAGTGGCGATGCCCTCATCGCCGCCGTGCCTGCCTGACTACAAGTCACTTCCTGAATCACTTTCTGAGTCACCCCTGCCCTACTCAACGCCGTGCCCGACTCAACACTAAGGCCGATCTGAAGATCCCCTTTACAATCTCATCACAGAAAGAAGGAATACAGGCGCTGCCAACCAAGGAAACACATCTACAGCATAATTTACGTGGGAGGCTGTTCTACAAGGCACCCGAGCCTGGCCGCCGCTGTAGCTGCCTCTGCAGCCCGAAGATAGTCAGTAGTCAATTGATATCACGAGAGACCTCAATTTATCTCTTCTGTGCAATTTCTGACCTTTCCGACAAGATTTAAGCACCGTAATATGAGAATTGTTGAAAATCACACCAAACTCACACCCCCGCAGATGTCGCGCGATTGTGTCAGATGTTCATGTGAATTATTGTTGTTTCTGCTGCTACTTGAGGTGTAAAGCAAGCTCTATATGTCTTTTCTGTGCTATGTGGAATCAACTAGAAGCTGCTTGCTAAGCCTGTGGCAATAGGTGGCAACTGTCATCTTTGATGACAATAGCCTTTTTAAGCTACTTCCATGAGCTTCCTTTTGACACTATTCAACAGATTGTGTTGGTGTCACGCGATTTTGTGGCCAACTAAGCTTGCTTAGTTGGCCCTCCCCCCGGCTCGAGCCAACGGGTAACTGGAATTCAATTTCCCTCAATTTAACGTTTTGCTAGTAATCAATGACGTTATTTCATTATTAATATGACGTTCGTCATATGTTTTGTATAGCCTTGAGTCAATCTCACCATGTCATATATTACGAAAACAGGCTGGTCCTCTACATCAGGCTTTCTATCCACATTCCATATTCCATACTCCATACCGTGCCTTATGGAATATGGAATGCAACCCATATGGAAACTAAGAAATGCCGTCATTTACATTTCAACTAAACCGAATCTGGGTTGGAGCTCTATCAGCCAGCCGAATCATCTAACCCCTCTATGTTGTTGTCCTTAATACCTTCCGCTTCAAGTAACACTACCGGATAACCTTGTCTTATCCCGCTTTTGATCCAACTCTTCATGTATTCGCCTCTCAATTGTACAACTACCCAATTGGCACCGGTCCCATGATATTGTGCGTCTTGCCCCGGAGAAGACGCGCTCCAGCTTGGGGGATTGCTGGTACTTCTATCATGGGCCAAGATAGGTGGGATGCTAGGTATCTATGATTTGGCTCATTTTAATTGGTTACACCACTCTGTCGTGACCTGGCCGGTCTTTTAATTTTAGAAGAAACCGCATCTCAATCCGACGTGATTTGCATGCGTGAGGCGTGTTTTGTTATTGCGAGGGCGACGTGTTGTGTGATATCCCTCAGTCGCGTATGTAATTTTGGAGTAAATGTAAGTACCCCAAGTTTGCAAATCAAAGCGCACTTTGCTTCTCAGCGACCCCCCCCTACCTGAGGTACGAAGGTCAGGGGGTTGTGATTGAACCCCTTAGTATATAAGGACGCCTTTTCTCTGCTTCAAATCAGTTCTCATCATTCTTATCATCAATAACTCTCTCACACTCACACTCTACACTCAAAACCACTTCTCTCTCTATCACTCTCACCCAAAAACCTCTATCACTCTCACCCAAAAACATCATTCAAAATGAAGGCCACTTTCTTCTCCCTCTTCGCCCTCGCCGCGTCGGCCATCGCTTCTCCTATTGCCCAGCCCGCTGGTGTCAACCCTACTCCCGAAATCCAGGGGGTTCGCGGCGCTGTTAAGGCCCTCGAGAACATCCTCGCGATCGTTGGCGTTGACCTAGGAATTATTCACAAACGATCCTGACAGAATCGTTCATACAAATGTGATTTAGCAGGTTGTTACGATCCCAGTTCTTACGTCACGTGTACCCCACAAAAACTCATGCAAGGCGTCAGCCGCAAGAAACCCACCTACCCTACGACAACCAATGAGCAACCCCATGTTGGAACGACGGATGTAGGAACGCAGCGTTCCAGGAACGACTCATCCCAAGGACTTGTCGTCCCTCGCACAATCACCACAGTATACACGTTCATTTAGCAGTAGATAGAACTTAGCTCACCAGCTATCAATAACACTTCTTTTAACCCTAACCTCAATAAGCCTAACACGCACTATTGTCACGGGCGGGTCTCGGTAGTACAGGTGAACGGGGAACGCTTCTGGCGGGATCGGTTCTATTGCTACGGATAGGCACTGCAGGCAGGTCAGGCTCTATTGACAAGACGTAGCTCAAGGAGCTACGTTCAGGATCTATGGTTGGTTGGTTGGTTGTATTCCTACTCGGTTTTAGCCGCTTTTTAACAGCAGCCATGCCCGGCTAGTGGGGTTTGGCCGACAGCCGAGACGCGCCCCAAATATTCATCCGTGCCGCCCCACTTCGCCAAACATCAAACGATATTTGGCCAGCTGTCTCCAAACTTCCCACTTTCTCCTCCTCCCTAACCTCTACCATACACAACCCCCCTTTCGACAGCCCCACCCTTTCGTCAAGCAAAAAAAAAAGAGCACCACCAAAAATGGACAACTTCACTTGTAAACAACTCGGCCAAAATGAAGGACATGTGCAAAATGTCTCATCTCACAATAGCGAATAACTATCTCTATTGGAATTTAGGTTTTTTAATAAGCCGTCCTGACCGCGTGGTCCGTTGGTGGGGTACGGCTTCCTCTCTCACTTCAATGACCGAGCTAGCCTCTGATTCTGACTCTCGCTCGTCTGAACAGACAGATTCCACCACGATAGACTCCTTTTGAGTCTCCCCTTCAGGTATGGCTTCTCCAACAGCTAAAGTATCCCCGAGAGTCATAAAACGCCTGTTAGGATTCGGTACCGCCTTCCTCTTCTTCCCTCTCTTCAGCCGAGCCAATTCTTCCTCTAGGCTGGCAATCCTCTGCGTATGCGCCGCTACTGTCTGTTGTTGAGCCTCAAAGCCCTTGGCTATTACGTTGTACCGTCTCCGCGTCTTTGGTGTTTTGTTCAACCCAAGATCACGAATTTGACGGCTCGTCTGTGGAGTATTATCCGAGCCAAGATACGGCCTGGGTTCAGGAGTCACTCTTGGGCTGCCGTTTGGCCCATCTTGTTGGATTTCAGGGTGCCGTAACGCTTTCGCATGTGAAATTGGCCAGTTTCCAGTGACCCTCCAGCCAGACAGTATGTTCTTCTTAGTCATTCCAACTCGGCGAGCCTTGGCGTAGGCCCTGATGAAATTGACCTTGTCCATCGGAGCGGAATCAGTCAACGAGGCGAACCTTTCCAACTCTCGTCGATATGCAGCCTTCAGCGCGTTAAATACTCGTCCAGTGGCTGGAGTCCATGAGAGCAGTGTGCTGGTAGATAGCAGCAATAAACGTTGTTCAGAAAGCATGTGGCCATCCATTCATCCTTCTATCACTCAGCACTGATCTTGAGGTGGGGAAAATAAAGAACATACAGTTGCATGGCTTCCATGACCATCTAAAATGATCAGTCTCGCGTCTGACTCGTCAGCAGGTGTTGTCTGGGGCAGATAGACTCTTTCAAGCCATTCAATGCCTATGTGGTCATCAGTCCACCCGTTGGGCGATGTTATGTAATACCAGTCTGCTATCTGCTTGAACTCCTCAAGAAACCATTGTTTTTGCAGTTCTTTTCCCTTGAAGATTATGCCAGGAACTAAAGCGCGACCGTCAGCAGTGACAGCTTCGATAAATGAAGTCCAATTTCGAGTTTGTGGTCCTTTGAGAAAGGCCTTGCGCTTCGGGTCCGCGCTTCCAACGACCAGGCTATCTAGACCTGAACCTAGAGGGTTAGTTGGCCAAAATTCAAGAATTGACAAGGAATAGAGGTGAATGCTTGCCGAAACCAGTCATAATACCGCCTTCATCAACGTTGACGGTGTTTTCAGGCTTGATCCAGCCATACTGGCCATCCCGGATATCAAAGTACCAATGAACCGCTTTAGGAGTAAAAGAGTTGAACCTTTTAGCTTCTTGACGTCTACCCATCTTGGTCTTTAGATCTGCGCGGCGATTAATAAACTTGATCACCCAGTTGCGTCCTAAGTTGGGATGTTCGCCCTGCTGTCTCAACAAGCCCATGACACAAGCGCGGATCTGACTGTGGGACAGAGCATAGCCCAAGGACTCCTGGCGGAGGATCCAGAAAGCCAGCCTATCTTCTTGGCTCTTGGATAAACGTCGACGAGGCTGGATCTGGTCTTCAGCGGCCCCACGGCCGTTAAGTCTATCGATGAGGGTCGTTCGGGGCACTCCTCTTCTCTAGGCCGCTTGAGGGGGTGAAAGACCATGATCGGTAATATCCAATATGGCCTCAGCCATATCGTCCTCTGTATATTCCCATTGAAGTCGTGATTTAGGCATTTTTCTGCTGTTGTCGAGGGTAAAGATCAAAAATCACGAGAAAGAGCGGTGAGGAGGTTAGTGACCATAGGTATTGAAAATATTTCAATAGCATGACTTGCATATATCGCGTGCCCAGCACATCCTCAACAGGTCAAAATAATTATCGCCACTCATTTCTATAATCAATAAAAGAAGCTTCTTTTAGGTAGCTATTTATTCTGGCCAACTTTCGTGTAAGTGAAGTTGTCCATTTTTGGTGGTGCTCTTTTTTTTTTGCTTGACGAAAGGGTGGGGCTGTCGAAAGGGGGGTTGTATATGGTATCTACATCGGCCGACCAGCTGCCGTAGATCGTGGTTTGAGATACTAATGTACATATGTGTTTTGTCTCCAGCGAGGCGGGCTATCCGCCTCGTGTGCGGGTCCTTTCTTTCTACCTACAGTCTCCCCCCAGTGCTCAGCTTCGTCTGGTCAGGAACTGATCCTGAATTGCCCAAGGATCTGGGTTTGCTCCGTAAATTTGACGACCTTTGCTGCTACTTTGCGCTCGCTCAGCAGTGTCCGAAGATTTTGACGTCCTGGAAATTGTCCTAGTTCCAGATTTCGAAGTGCAGAGTACTTCCTGCACTGGAGCAAAATGTGAGCCACTGTCTGTCGCCCTTCTCTGCAGTCGCATCCCGGGTCCGTGAACCCTGGTACTCTTTGTCTGAAGAGGAAGTCATTCATCCCGATCCTCTCGGTGCGAAGTTGGGTGTATATGGCGCTCTGCCTCTTGGCGAAGTGCTTGTGTGGCTGTAGTACTCTCGGTGTTGGTTCTGGTGTGTGCCGGAAGGTTGCCCTACCCCTAGTTTCCTGATGCCATTGGGCTTGCCATCTCCTGTTGACAACTCTGCGCGACCACATCTTCAGCGTGGCTTTCAATGAGCGTAATGTTGGAGGCTGCTGTGACCTTGGACCTGGTGGTCCTCTCTGTCTCCATCCCGTGGCTTCCTTGGCTGCTCGATCGGCAGCTTCGTTACCGTATATCCCATTGTGAGCTGGAACCCATCGAACCTCGACTGTTAAGCCTTGCGCACGCAGTGTCTGTATCCTCTGTGTGATGTCTTGGAGAAGGTAAGATCCTGATTTACCCTTTGGCCTCGCCACCGACCTGATGGCTGCTTGGTTGTTTGTGTAGATCATGACTTTCGTTCTGACGTTGCCTTGGTCTCGATCTTGTTGAGCGATCTGGAGAGCTAAGGAGATCCCCTGAAGCTCGCCGGCGTATACTGTCGATACAGTGTCTTCACCCATATAGGCGCTCTTGGCTTGACTGATGGTGGTACATATTGCTGCTGACCCCACGTGATTGTTGATACGACTTCCATCCGTGTATATATGTACCTATGGCGTCAGGTTCCTTTTCGATGCTGTGCTGGTGTCTTGACCGTGCTTTCTCGGCATTTTCCTCGATGAACGTCTTCGGGCCTATCCACCATGGGGCGACGACGTACGGGGTAATTACCTCCAGTTCCTTGAGACTGAATCCTTGTTCTTCTTGTATGGCCTTCTGTATCGCTCTGCGTGGGCTCATTCTGATGTTCCGCTCTCGTATGCGGTTTGCGCGGCGTTGTTGTTCCTGTTCCCCAAAGGTTTCTGTCCCGAGGGTGATTCTTCCTAGACACTCGACGTTGTGCCTCCAGATCTGGTGCTCAACGGGAAGGAGATAGGTCTCAATATCCAGGGCTGGAATTGATGTGGCTTTGAAGGCACCAGAAATTACCCTGGCCGCTCGCGCCTGTAGACGTTGTAATTTCTCCAATGTCTTGTGGGTGTACGGCGTGTTCCGTATTTTCCAGTTGGCGTTCGACCATGCGGAGCACGCATACATGATCTGTGGCAGCACAACACCCCGATAGATGTTTCTCATGTCTTGGAACGTAAGGCCCCAGGTTGAGCTTCCCAGGCTATGGAGAGCTGAGATCGTCCTTGTCGCCTTCCGCTGTACCTCACCTAAATGGGGTTTCCATCGCAGTGCCGAGTCTAGGATGAGCCCCAGATACTTGCAAGTCTGCTTTGCGGGGATCTCACCCCATGTTGTGTGTAGCGGATGCTGTGTGTCTATTCTCGTCCGTGCTCTAGTGAAGTGTATCAATAATCAGCTGGAATTTACTAGGCGAAAAGACGGACGCGTGGGTTTTCGTCCATTGCTCCGCTCTTTGGAGTGCCCGTTGGAGCTTGTTGCATGTTTCTATCGTTGAGCCTCCCCATGTTAAGATAGCTACGTCGTCAATGAATCCAGTCGCAGTGGTTTCCTCTTCCAAGTCACATTTCTCGACAAGGTCTGCGTTGTAGAAGATGTAGAGAATGGGTGAGAGGGGCGAGCCTTGTACTGTGCCTGTTGAGACTTTGTGTCGTTCTGTCTTGAATCCATCGATCGAGATTCTAGTGTATCGGTCTTGAGGAAGGCTGGCGATCCACCTGACCGTCTTCTCGTCAATCCTTCTCTTCCGTAGGTTGTGTAGGAGCCGCTTGTGTGATACATTATCAAAAGCGCCAGAGACATCAAGCAGGAGCAGGCTCGCCACTTGCCCTCGCCCCCTATTCCAAGCTTCGTAGATCCTGTCGATGATGTGGTGTATTGCATGCAGCGCTCATCATAAATCAACTCAATCAATCAATCACCCTAATCAAATCAATTCCAGTGATTTGTAAGTTGACATGATTTGATAAAGTTGATATATGCCATGCTGCATCTGAACTGCCCAAAAAGATTAAACCTGGACGTGCCCTCCGCCCAGTCCTACCCTGTACAAGATGGCCACAGATAGGCGATACTTCTTAGCCCTATATGAAGCCGTAGCCTCGTTGGTACCTGCTATCGCCGCCTTGCCCCACGCCACTTTTTCCCTCTGCGTTCTCGCGACTGTCTCAACCAAGGACCGTGGCCAAGCAGCTCGAGGAGGCTTCGGTCGGGGAGCTGCCCCCTAACCCGACTATTGAGGATCTACCGAAGGTCGTCTGGAAGAACCGCCGCTTCGTTCAAGAAGATTCGCTAGCTCGGAAAGGTGCAAAAGGCAGAAAAAGTTGGATCAGATCGCACGGCATGTTCTTCATTGAATTGAATCACCAGGATCAGCCCATCGGTCATGTGTGGTGCTGCAGCCGATGCGACACGAAGGGTCGGCCAGAATTCTTCTCAGTACAAGCGACATCTTCTGCAGCAGATCATCTTCGCAAGTATGGATCCGTCCTCTATACCAACATATCCCATATACTGACTTGCACAGAGCCCATCGGATCACCCCAGCGAGTCAATCAAGCCCAGCGACGATAGCGCGATCGATCTCCAGTCCCATGCAACCCCCAAACGACCACGGCTTGACCAGAGCATAATACCAAAGGCAAAGGTCAAAGCTGTACAAGAACGTAGTGTTGGGCTCGTCATTGACAGTGATGTGCCCTTCACAATATTCGAGCACAAGTTTCTAAAGGAGCTCTTCTATCAGTTCGACCATGAACTACCGGTAGCACTCCAAATTCCTTGGAGTAGCAGTTCTATTACCAGAGAGCTAACTGGACCGATCATAGAGCTGATGGGAGAACATGGCCTTCACAGCCTGCTGCCCCGAGGCACGAAGACGTGGGAAGGCCCAGGAGGTAGAACGAGCACGATTGACCTGGTGCTGGCATCGACGGAGTTGGCGGGCGAGATGACGAGCTGCGGGATACATCCAACAGAGCATGGATCGGACCATCGGGCGATCCGAACGGAGTTTGACACGACACCGCCGGAACGAACGCCCAGCGAAAGAATGTTATTCAAGAATGCACCTTGGTTGGAGATCAAGGAGAGGGTTAGGACGAAGCTGGAAGCGTTGCCGTGTGGCGGCACAGTGCAGGCTCAGACGGATAGGCTGATGTCGGTGGTGCTGGACGCGATCAACGACCTGGTCCCACGAGCCAAACCGTCGCCTTACGCCAAGAGGTGGTGGACGACGGACCTAACCCGACTGCGGCGGATGTACACCCACTGGCGCAACCAAGCAAGGGCATGCCGGCGACGAGGACGAGAGGCAGCAGACCTGGAGCAAAAGGCCTGAGAAGCGGCAAAGGAATACCACGACGCGATCAGGGAGGCAGAAAAAAGGCGCACTGGGACAGCTTCCTCGAAGACGGAGCCAACATCTGGCAATCGGCCAAGTACCTCTCGCCTGGAGGCGAAGCGATGGGTGATAAGATACCTCCTCTAAAGAGAAGAGATGGAACGACGACGACCGACAAGGTGGAACAGGCAGAGGAGCTTCTCAGCGTCTTCTTCCCCCCTCTGCCGGCTGTGATCGAAGATGAAGAGCGCCGGCCGGCGCAGCGAGAAATAGCGATGCCAGAATTGACACCGGAGGAGGTGGAAGAGAAGGTGATGGCGGCCAAGGCATGGAAAGCTCCGGGCGAAGACGGATTACCAGCGATAGTGCGGAAGCAGCTCTGGCCCGTAGTGGGAGGCCGGGTGCTGCATCTGTTTCGGACATCCCTGAGAGACGGAGAGCTGCCGGCCCAGTGGAGGAGCGCGAAAATCATCCCGCTCAAGAAGCCGGGCAAGGACAACTACAAGGTGGCCAAGGCCTGGAGACCGATCTCACTTCTATCGACTCTGGGCAAGATTCTAGAGGCGGTCATCGCGGACAGGATCTCGTATGCGGTAGAGACGTTCGGGCTCTTGCCCACGAATCATTTCGGCGGAAGGAAGCAACGATCGGCCGAGCAGGCACTCCTGCTCCTCCAAGAGCACATCTACAAAGCGTGGCGCAACCGGAAGGTGCTCAGCCTGATAAGCTTCGACGTCAAGGGAGCCTACAACGGGGTGTTCAAAGATCGACTACTGCAGAGACTGGAAGCCAGAGGCATCCCCAAGGGATTGGTAAAGTGGATAGACGCTTTCTGCTCCAATCGGTCCGCGACGATCGTGGTAAACGGCTACACCTCTGAGCGACGGGAGCTGCCACAGGCTGGACTTCCGCAAGGGTCGCCGCTGTCACCGGTGCTGTTCCTTTTCTTCAACGCAGACCTCGTGCAGCGCAAGATCGATGCAAAAGGTGGATCGATCGCCTTTATCGATGACTACTCAGCCTGGGTGACGGGTCCGACAGCAGAAGCCAACCGAGTGGGCATCCAGGCTGTCATCGACAGAGCACTGGAGTGGGAGAGACGGAGCGGGGCGACGTTTGAGGAAGACAAGACGGTCATCATACACTTCACACGCCATCCCGAACGCACCGACGAAAATCCGTATATGATCAAGGGCCAAAGGATCATTCCCAAGAAAAGCGGCAAGATACTGGGACTGGTGATGGACTCGGAGTTGCGGTATGAGGAACACATGGCGAAAGCAGCTGCACGGGGACTTCGGGCGGCCAGGTGGCTGAACGAGGCACAGAAAATGGGTGCGCAAGCCATCACAGGAGCCTTCAAGACGGTTTCGATGGCAGTGGCGGAAGTTGAAGCTGGTATTCTACCCATCGATGAACGCCACGCGCAGGCCGGCACACGACTCTACGTCAACATGCAAACACTGCCGAAGACGCACCCGCTTACGACACTCAGGGTGAGAGAGACACGGAGATATCTGTCGCCGTTGACGAAGTTAGCACTCGCCCACGATGGCGCAATAGAGCGGATGGAAACGATCGAGCCGTTTGCACTACCACCTTGGCATAGACACATGGTGGTGGAGTACCGGTACAGTTCAGACAAGGAGGCAGCGGCAGATACAGGCACAGGCGACGACGTGACCGGGACCAGCAGCATGAGACAAGTACTCATCGCAACGAGTGCCTCTGCGAGAAACGGACTAGTCGGCATGGGCGGCGTTGTGCGCAACACCGCGGACGGAGGAGTGAATGGTGATGTTATAGCAAAGTACTCCGTCACTCTTGGCCCGAGAGACGAGCAAAACGCATACATGGCCGAGCTGGAAGCGATAGCAATGGTCCTGAGGTGCATGCCCGATGGGCTCCGACACCGAGAGGTGATCATTGCAACAAGAAACCGATCGGCGCTACAAGCGATTATGAAACCTCGGCAACAGTCAGGACAAGGCACCATCCGGGAGATCTACAAACATGCCGAACGAGTTGGAAAGGGTGGAAACACCATCACGATGCGTTGGGTATCGCCCACGAATGACTCTTTCACACTGGGAGCAAAAGCAAAGACCGAAGCGCGAAAAGCCACAGATAGCACAGGATAGGCGCAGCAGAGACAGATACGTGTGATTGCGGCCAGGAAGAAGAAACGGTGGACCATTTCCTCTTCCGATGTCCACGGTGGGATGAGCAACGAGAACACATGCGAAATGTCGACGGGGAAATGATGGGTAATCTATCATTTTTCCTGGGAGGCAAGACGGCGGAAGACGGGCATAAGTGGAGGCCGAACCTGGCAGCAGTGCGAGCAGCGATCAAGTTTGCGAAAAGCACGGGGCGTTTGGATGCTACACGGACATGATAACATACAAGATATACTAACAAACCAAACGATATAATGCAGCAAGAACTAATATAGTACAGCCTCTGGTAGACAGACCAGGCTTCAGCCGCTGAAGATGGGACGCTGAACACTTGGAGAATTTGGCCTTCAAGCAGGCCTGTCGCAGGGACAAGCGAGGCTGGGAAATGTGGCGAGGAGTAGGGATTGTGATGTTTGAGGGTTATAGGGCTAGAAGTCAGAAAAGAATGTAACTAACGAGACTTAATGTTGTGGGCCCTATGAGGCGTATCCTCCCGGGCGGAATAAATTCATTCATAAGATGGAGAAGCGGACTGACAGTTATGCCGGCCTGGGGCGGCAAATCTTGCCCTATGTCTCCCCCAGAATCCACTTCTATCTTTTGCCTCGCGTCTGATGAACAAGTTGCTTGGTGAGAGAGACTTTTCGGGACAGGAGATCTGCCATATCTTGCTCAACTGCGAGCTGCAGGAGGGTACCCGTGTTATAAGAGCCGTCGATTGCCGTCCCTGCGAGCAACAGGGACGGTCGCTTCGCCTCCAAGGTGACCATAACGACGGCGAGGTCATTGGAATATATGAGAAGTGTCTTTCTAGCCTTCGCCCAGTGTGGGAAATAGGCGGTCCATAATGGGCTCCTGGACTGGACCGCCCATTTAAGGCCTATATTATCAGGTGAGTAAATAGTGCAATCTGATTGACTGAGCTTGGTGGGAAATATGATAATTAGACCAGTCTACGTCCAGTACATAAGTTAAATACCTTCGATATCGGTACTTTAATGCAGCCGTTGCAGCGTAAAATGTTGGCCTGACTACGCAGGCAGCTACTAAAGCCTAGCTAGGCACCATCAATTATTCTACACCCCAACGACTTCTACCTATCGCTATGACTCAATATTCTATGTTGCCTAGAAGGCTTTGATGGTATTTAAAGTGACTAATAAATGCCCTTCTGTTGCCATTTATGTCATTGCTGTGGAGTAACTTAATCTCAACCCAAACTTGGTCATGGCATCATTAATTAGCGACGACCAATTATCTGCTATTTCCACAGATGCGAATAACACTACGGAACTTTCTAGCCTCTTTCGTATGTCAGGAGCAAATCCCCAAAGCCCTGACGGTACGCATGAGGACACTACCGATGATGTCGACGACGCCTACAAAGGTATTAACTGGAGTAAGCTCGAAGGCTATACCATGGCACCGCATTCCAAGCGACAGCACATCTCCTGGACATGGGAACATGGATATCGCATTCAAAACATGAATAGCCAAGTTATCTTCTGGCTTTGCAAGATTTGCATACAGAGAAAGGCTAACAGGAACACGATGTACAATATTGCTGGCGGCTCGCACTCGCAGATACGTCACCTCCGAGATAAACACAATTTGGATGCGAACGGCCCTATTCAAAAGAAGCGGCGGCTTACTTTCAACGGCAACACCTCAACAGCAGGGCCGATCGAGCAAGCTCTTGTCAATCAGCGAATATCCGACTTCAGTCCTGAGCGATTCAAGACGGCCTTACTACGCTGGATGGCCTACGCAAATATCTCCTTCCGCCAAGTAGAACTTCCGCAATTCCATGAGCTTCTACAGGAGGCATATGCCGAGATTGGCACCGTTGGGTGCTTACCAACAGCTCATACGCTTGTGAGCTGGATTAAACGAGACTTTCACCATTACAAGGCTGTTGTTGTAGAGCAGCTGCAGGAGGTAGAAGGCCACGTCCACTTTACATTCGATCTCTGGACTGCTGGCAATCTTCTTAGCCTCAATGGAGTGTTCGCACACTTCCTCGATCCCATTGGCAAGAAGAAGAAGATCCTCCTGTCTATACCGTCAATCAACGGGAGCCACACGGGCGAGGCTATTGCAGACGGCGTTGGGGAGATCATCAAGGAGTTTGGCCTCGAGAAGCGCGTGGGCTACTTCGTCCTGGATAACGCCGGAAATAACAACACAGGCGTAGACGCACTTGGACGAATGTTTGGCTTCAATCCCAGCAAACGTCGGCTACGCTGTACAGCCCACATTGTTAATCTCGTGGCCACGCAGATCATGTATGGCAAAGATCTAAGGGCCTTCGAGATCGAGGGTGATGCTCCTCGCGCCCTCCAGGACGACCTCAAGCTTTGGCGGCGCAAGGGTGCCCTAGGTAAGCTCCGCAACATCATTATGTGGATTACTGATAGACACGCTGGCGGCGGCCGCGCCAGAGAGTTTAAAGCGCTACAAATCGAGTCCCAAAATTATCTTCTGGACGATGAGCCCCGCCGACCCCCTGCCGAGCTTAAACGGCCGAACGATACTCGGTGGAACTCACATTACTATGCCTTCGAGACGGCCGTCCTCAATCGAGCCCCAATCGACGCCTATTCCGAGAAGGAGGAGCGCGCTCACAATACACGTCTTGACCGGGTTACATAGAAAAATAGACGGCTAGAGGTAGATAAGTATATCAAGTTTCCAGCCAAACCCTTGATTGTGGAAGATAAGATGTCAACTGAGGACTGGGTCACGGTCACAAGGTATATGGAGATATTAAAACCGTTGATGCTGGTCACAAAGAAACTCGAAGGATATCCACGGCAGGGCCGCAACGGCCTTATGTGGGAGGTGTTGCCTTGCTATGAGTTTCTCTTGAACCATCTGGAGCGCCTAATGGAGCAATACAGGCACGATTCGGACGAGGACCTTAAGCTGAACATCCAGCTCGGATGGCAGAAGCTGAACGAGTATTACACGAAGATCGACGACACTGAAGTCTATGTGGCCGCTGTGGCCCTCCACCCTCAACTCCGGCTGACTAAAATTAAGCAACTATGGGCCGACCGAGTAGATGATGGCTGGATCTGTAGGGCAGAACAACAACTCCATGACCTCTGGCGGCAGTACAGGGATCTGCCACTTCCAGAGCAGCCTCATCCGGAAGCGGAGGATGATATCCTGGACGAGATTCTCAATACAACTCAGCTTCCTTCTGAAGAGGATTTATTTGGGCCGATGGCACAGCTTGGTAAGAAGCCAGCCCAACCACCGCCGCCGCCGCTAGACGAGATGGATGAGTTCCAAGGCACGGTTGACACCTCCTTCGCGAACCAGAGGGATCCGGTTTCATTCTGGGTGTATAACAGGCCCCGCTGGCCTCGGCTTGCGCGGATGGCACTTGACATTTACGGCATCCCACCAACGGAGGCAGATAACGAGCGGTTGTATAGTAGGATGGGGGACATGGTGACAAAGAAGAGGAACCGATTATCAGCAGCTACGATTGGAGCTATGCAGTGTCTCCGACAGTGGGATGAGGACGAGATAATTATTTGGAGATCACGATAGATGCGCTTAATGCCAAGGACCAGTTAAGTTTAACTAGTAGCCACGATAGCTCTATGATTAATACTGCCATCGACCAGTGAAGTAAATAGTGCAAAATACCGTATACGATATTTTTTCAGCGCCACACTGCACTGGATTGTTTAGGAATTCGGTGCACTGCACGGCATACGGTATTCCACTATATTTAAGTAATATCGTATCGTAATATCATATCGCACGGCGTGCGAAGAGCCACATGGCCTAAGCATGAAACTAACCAAATCGAGTAAGGCTGAGCTTCAAGATCGTCCCGCGGACCGTAACAAGATGAAGCTATTCAGAGCCAACATATAAGATTATACTATTGCCAGATAACGAGAACGATCGGGAAAACGTTTTCCTAGATCCCGCTCGCGTATTTTAAGGGTTTGCTTAAGCTACATAGTTGACCAATTTAACGTCACTCCTATTGCTTAGGTGTGAGAATGAAGTAGATCTAGAGGTCAAAAGAAAACTCCACAGATCCAAGCATTGTGAGTTTGAATTGCTTGCATACTATCTATTGCTCGTAATATCAGGTATAATGTTAGAAGTCCCCTTCTGTTCACCTTCTCCAATGATAGCTGTATCTAAGACAAGCTCAGCATCGTCAACCCAAGCCAAGTTGTGAGTCTTCGACCAGGACTTTATGCATTCAATTGCCTCAATTATATCAATCCCTAACCTGTTCCTGCGATCTTGGAGGGTTATTTTTGTATCGGAGAAGAGACGTTCTGGCTCAGCAGACATCGCAGGAATTGACAAAAGATCCAGCGCCATTTTGGAAAGGTTTGGATAGAGCGTTTGTTGTGTATCCTCAAGCCACCACCTTCGTACATCCTTGACTTTGATTCTTGGGGCTGATATATAGTTCTGATACTCGTCGAATAGGGTAGGAAGCTCGGAATCCTCATGTTCGTCTTCCCATGCCAGACACGAGTTCTTCGCTAGTGGCTTTTCAACCAAGGACTGGGCTGACGACTCCGCTGACTTGGCGACTGGTGCGTAACGAGACTTCCAGAGATCTTCTACGGCAGTCTTATTGCTCTCAATCCACTCAGGATGTTCTTCCCAGGCGGTGTCAAAGTAGTGCCACTTACGATGAGGGCTGAGGACAATAGCTCCAACATAAGCAGATGACCGCTCTGTAAGAGTGTAATATGCGTCGAGTTTCGCCCATCCAGCATCAATACAAGGCGCCATAAAAGCGTCATCTGCGTACTCGATTTGTGCAGCCTCAAATTTGCTAAGCAGGAAGTCCATTATGGGTAGCGTTCGATCGATTGCATGCGCGTGACCTTCTGCAGCCTTGGTGGCATCGGTGAATGATTTGAGGAAGTTGCAAATTTTTTCCAGCTCAGCCCAGTCTTGTTCGGAAACTAGAGACTATTAGTGTTGTCCTCTCAATTGGGTATATAACATACGCGAATCAAGCTTAAGGTCCTTCTCCTTTGAGCAATAGTAATCAATTTGATCAGCGAGCTCAATGGCTCTCTCAATCATGTAGTACTTTGAGTTCCATCATGTATCGTTGTCACGAAGAAGACCCTTTTTCTCACTGATCTCTTTAAACCTCTGTATCCGTTGTGGACTACATCGGATAAAGACAACGATGTTGTGGAGCTTGCCAAGAGGACCAGCCTTCCTCCACTTCAATATATCAGCGTCTGAAGGCTTGATATATTCGTTCGTAGTATCCTTTTTAACCTGATTTTTCGTAGGGGCTTCGCCGGGTGCGGTTTTTGGGAACATGAACGCATGCGCTGCTAGATTAATGGTATGACCGTTACAACGAAGGCGGTGATGTTTCGCGTCGTATATGATATTGTGCCTCTCATTCAACACTATTAATCCTTAGTATTGTTCTCTCAATAAATGGATAGAGACGTACATTTCTGTAGAGAGTTCATCAACGTATCATTCGAGTCTGCATTGTCTGAAACAAAGTATCCAATCTGGGTGACAATTCCGTAGTCCTCGACGACATTCATCACAATATGGGCCTGATTCTCTCCTGAATGCCTGCCATGTACCTCTCGTAAAGCAACACAATATGAAACCAGCTCGCCATTACTATCAATGAAGTGTGCAACAATACCAAGGATACCAAGCTTATTTGGAGAGGACCATATATCGATGGTGAAGTGTATTCTTGAGATAGCTGATTGGAGAACTTGTCGTATACGTCGTTTTTGCGTCCCAAACGTTCGCACCACCCACTCGCGAATCGTTTGATGTGATGTAGGTAAAATCGAGAGAACTCCAGGATTGAGGAATTTGAGCAAGCTAAAAGGGCATAAGATTAGTATATGAACCATTAATATTAAGTATGTTAGAGCACTTACGCTCGAAAGCTTTCTCTTGTTGGCATACGAAGTGCAATCCCGCAGTCTGCAATCCACTCTACATACAGTTGCTCAAATTTATCAGCGTCAAGATCTGTCGTTTCGTCATCGTGTCGACGGCGTTTGAGGGGATTCGTGTTCTGAGACATCCGTGAGAAGGCTTCCTCAAGGTGATTCCGTGTTTTAGCAGCCCTTTCTTCATTAGGCGTTAATATATCGAGAGTAGTGTGAGATTTAAGGTGCTTGTAGATGTGTGCCGTGCCTCCATTTTCGAGATATTCGGCAGGCTTCCCTTTACAGTACTTGCAACGCCATATAATCTGACCTTCCGTATTACGGACGATCTGATTCCTTCCAAAGGGCGTATGATCCCATATCTTCGACGTACGCTTCTTCTTCTTAAATTGAGAGGCTAACAACGGTGAAATAGATGTCTCTCCGACATCAGAATCTCCGTTGTCGCTGATAACCGACGAATCAGGGGCTAGGGAAGTCTGGGATGATGTAGCCGTGAAGGAAACGCTAATGCCTGGGCGCTGAGAAGTCATTATTTCGTAGAATAAGACTTGTTGATGAAGTAGGGAAAGATTCAGGAGCTGACACGCTTCGTGTAAGGGGCAAAGGCCTTATTCGTTCAGAAGTGTTCTTGGGAACCAACAAATTGATTATATTAAAGAAAAGAAGAACTGAAAGCTCTCAGAGAGCTGTCGAGCTTGTTACATACTCAAACACTTAGGAGTTTGTAGCGAGGCCATTATTTGGTGGTGTTATTACTATCGGCATCAGCCGAGTGCAGATCAACGTCCTAACCAGGTTACACTTCATTAGTAAAAAGTTCTGTAAATTGGGATCTATACTGCTTCATATATGGGGAGAGACCTCATATTGATCTAATTACATAGTATTTGTACTATATTTGATATCATATTTATACGATATTTGAACGACCATGCACTGTACTACACGGTTTCCGGTGTTGCTTGCACTGCACGGTATAAAAATACCGTGCAGGCAATACGATATTGAATATGATATCGTCTTATTTACGGCCACACTATTTACTTCACTGGATAAGGCTTTGTTGGCTTATTTCGTATGCAGCCGTCCAGGCCGGCAGGATATTTGATGAGATATTGAAGAAGTCATAGGCCCACGAGCTGCAATAAAGGGTCTCTGGGACTTTCCGTTGTTGCCCTTTGGCTAGGGCTTCTTCCCATTTGTCTAGCCACTGGATAGCTTGGCTAGTGGTCTTTGAAGCTGTCTTTAGCAGGGTTAGATATCTGTTTCGAGAATCTCTTGTTTCATCTGCTTCTGATCTTCCGCACCGTGCACGGAGGTTGTGGTGCCATTCGTATATTGACCCATGTGGTTGACAGCATGTCCGGATGAAGCTGGGGAAGACTGTTCGTAAGACCCAGTCTTTGAGGGTGCCAAGGGCCTTCTTTTCGTCTTTGAAGATCCTTTTTTCTAACTGATAAAAAGATAGGTCCTGCTGAAAGGTCTTCTGGCCTTGCTCAGTTACCTAGGTCAGACACAACCCACGTCCCGTTGGCAGTTTCTTGGATATCGTCTTGGGTGCTTTCTTGAGACTCTTGAGTCTCGGATCGTATTGTCCGTTGGGATTGGGCAGTCTTTGTGTATTTGCGTTTCCTAATGTTTGGAAGGGCTGGTTTGTCTCTTAGGAAAGTCTTCCGTTTGAGGTATTGTTGAAGGTCAAGACGTTCAGCCTGAATGCGGAATGCATGCTCCCAGTCAAAAAAATCCCCAGGCTTAGATAGGGTGGCTGCGAGGCCTTCCTTTTGAGGACTAAATAGTGCCATTAGGAAAGAGGGTTTTTTTTATTTTTATTTTTAAAAAACAAAATATTAAATAAAAGGTCTGAGGCAATGAGACTCTTAATTGTCAGATATTCAGGTGAATTATTGTTGTTCCTCCTGCTACTTGAGGTGTAAAGCAAGCTCTATATGTCTTTTCTGTGCTATGTGGAATCAATTAGAAGCTGCTTGCTAAGCCTGTGGCAATAGGTGGCAACTGTCATCTTTGATGACAATAGCCTTTTCAAGCTACTTCCATGAGCTTCCTTTTGACACTATTCAACACTATCAGTGGGGTTCCTTTTTAGTCAAACCCACGAGTATATCCCGCGCAGTAGCCCCAGACTTGGCAAGATTGGAGACAGTTGCGGCATCTTGCTCCTCAAATCGTCGATGTGCCGGGTGCGCAGATGGGTGCTCGCTTGGTGGATGGTTATGCTTGGCGCATTCTTGATCTGGACGATGGCTCAGGGTCCATGTACTACCGTCCCGTGATTCTTTGGCAATAACATAGAACTTGCAGCCAGTCCTTCGACTCGAGGTGCGGCGAACTCGTTCAACAGACGAGCTCGGCGGCTGTTTATTTCGGTCACACGCGTATATCACCTTGACGCGCCCGTTCGCAGTCTTTGTAGACTTGCCTGTGGTAAAAGCATAACCACGAGGTTTCGCCCAGGAATTTATAGCTGCAAGAAGAGCTTCACGTGAACTGAATATACCTTCCCGGGGGGGGGCATCCTCCACGAACGTTTGGGCCATTTCTAACATGCAGTTTGATGACTGATTATTGCTGCTGCAGAGCGCGACTCATAAGCACCAATGGGAGAAGGTATTGTGTGGTGATTAGTCAGTGGGCGCGCCCGGGTATCAGTCGCCCGCTTAACCCTGGTCTTTCGCAACTTCAATCGATGAATTGAATTGAACTTTGAACCGGCCGTAACGCCGCAGTTCTGATTTTCGCAGGCTGATAATATAAATAATAAGTCGCCTCAACGTAATAAATCGATGCATCCACTTGAAATGCATTTTACCGACAAAAAGTTGGGGGTGACCTGAATCCGTTGGGGTGCAATGGATTCAGGTCGTCATTTCATTAGCGCCTTTTTTTTTACTATGGGAAAGCCATTGGATTCAGAGCTGAATCCGCCGCGCAGCTGGGATAGGCTAACGTGGCTTTCTAGGTACATCGGCCGGTCAAATGTATCTTTTTTACGTTAATTCAATTTTCACTTTTCTCGCCGATCACGACCTTAGAAAAGCTGAAAAATATATGATAGCTGAAAGCTGAAAGTTCTATGTGACTTGAGGGGTTAGATGATTGTAGCCGCTATAACAGTGCCGATCTTTTCTGCTTTGAGGGCATTTTTCCTAACCAAAAGGGATGACGCATACTTTTCTGAGTCAACATCGTATACATAGCGTAAGCTGAAAAATAGCCTTTGTAGGATGACAATGATATGCCGTGTCTGATCGATAGCCAGGTAACATACTTTTAGCATGAGGGTGTATGTACTACAGTCCACTTGCACTCAATGGGATGGAGGACATTCCAGTCCTCAAAATGCTCCAACAGATATTCCATTCCTATCAGCACCCCAGCTGCTGGGTATCTTGTCAATGAGATTGAACGGGATAAGCACAGACTTTCGAAGATGATCCGCTGCGGAAGACGTGGCTTGCACCGAAAGAACTCCGCAGCGCCTCTCATATCACATCGATTGCAGCACCAGACGTGACCTATCGGTAGATCCTGATAGTTCAGCTCGACTAGGAAGGTCCCGTGCGACCTAACCCAGCTCTTCCTACCCCTTCCACCTTTCCGAGCTAACAAATCCTCCTAGACGAAGCCACGGTTCTTCCAGGTAATCTTAGGCAGATTCTCAATTGTCGGGTTGGGAGGCGAAGCGCCAGGCAAAGCGCCGGCTGCTTCTTCCCACTGCTTGCCGACCGTTTTAGGCTAGCTAGATACGAGGCCTCCTTCAGCTTCGGATCATTCGGTAAGAACATCGCCAAAGTGTTGTCGACCGTAATCGAATTTTATGACATCTCGCCAATCATTGGCTTCTTCATGATGGATAACGTCACGAGCAACGACGTATGCATTCAAGAGCTAGCAGAGAAGTACCCAACAATCCGACACGAAAATTGCCTTCGGTGCGTCGGCCATCTGCTGAACCTTATCGTCAAAGCTCTTCTCTTTGGCAAGGGCGTTAGCAAGCTGGAGAAACAGCTACGCGCTGCATCTGATGACAAGAGGTTTGAGATTTGGAGGAAGGAAAGCTGCATTGGCAAGCTCCACAGCTTCTGCGTGTGGATCAACAGAAGCGACCAGCGACAAGAGCGGCTGAAATAGTACATCCTGCGGGCTTACGACGAAGGCAGTATTGAGCACCTCTACACCATGGTCCTTGCCGATGGGGGCATCCGCTGGCACTCTGTGTATTCCATGATTGAACGAGCCCTGAAGCTCCGCTACGCCATTGATCTATTCTTTCTCAATTATCGCCACATCGGCGCCGAAGGATAAGATATCTCACAAGATATCCTGACTGCGTAGGATTGGGTCGACCTCGACCACTTCCTCAATATCCTCAAACCTTTCAAGGATCTAACAAAAGGCATGTAAAGCTGGGCGAACAGGGCTGGCTCGGAAGGATCACATGGCTCGCTGCATGAGATTATCGAGTCACTAGATGTGCTTTTCAAGAAGCTCCAAGATGCCGGGAAGTTTGCAGATGATCACCCTGACGTGGCGTCAACATACTATTCCCATGCCATTGATGCTGCTCGTATCAAGCCATCAGGAGATTATCAATTCTCACAATGAGACATTCGGCTGCATGTGGCCATTGTCTTAGGTATGAAGGGATGAACCAGCCTCACCGGAAGCGGCTATATTTTCAACTTGCAGATAACAATTGAGTCGTAAAGAAAAGTGGGCTCTTGGCAATTCAGATAAACAGTCGATATGTGATCACCGAATCTACTTATGTTTACACCAAAAATACACTAAAATCAAAGTATCCCTCAGTAATTTACCAATCAAAGCACACTTTGCTGCTCAGCAACCCCCCCTACCTGAGGTACGAGGGTTAGGGGGGGGTGAGATTGAACCCCCCTTAGTAAGGTTTAGGATTCAAGTGTCACAGCTCGAAGTCAGACCAACCTACCCTAGAGCCACAAGTGGATCAGATCACGTGGCGATAGCGTTATCGCCGTAACCTTAGTTAGACCGCCAGTCAGATCCTGAACGTAGCTCCTTGAGCTACGTCTTGTTAATAGAGCCTGACCTGCCTGCAGTGCCTATCCGTAGCAATAGAACCTATTACGCCCGAAGCGTTCCCTGTCCACCCGTACCGCCGGACTCAGCCCGTGACATGCTGTGTCATATATCGGTATTTAGGCTTGTGGCAGATCAGATGAGTGTAGGGTGCAGAAAATCGGTTCAATCGGCCAAGGCGGCGATCAAGTCAATCTGGGGTGTTAATTAAGCTGAAGCAGGGGTGGCACGGTGTGTTTTTAATTGACAGTCAAATCTAATAATTAGTCATAAGTATTTAATTAGAATCTTATGTCAAAATTTCATAGGCTTACCAGTTTTTACAGAGATTACATCACTTCTTATAAGCAAACTGGAGTTCGTCAGTTACCCCAGATTTACTTCATCGGCTGCCCCATGTCATGCTAGCGTCCTTTCATTCCCCACTAAAATTAGTTCGTCAGTTGCTAAACGACGCAGGGAATGCCATTTTAGGTAAGGCTCTCTCTGAATGTCCATCAACACCCATCTCAGAGTGCTTCTCCTCACCCTCCCCAGTCGCCGCTGAGTTTCCGCTAAATTCTCCGCTGTCCGAGGGCCCGCTGTAACTTAGACATAATGGAGGGATTTAAGGATTCCCCATGCGTCAGCCCGGCGCCGAAAAGGGAGTGAGATTCTTCTGGGCGTCGCCTAATGACTGCATCGAGCAAAGAAAGGATTGCCGGAAAGGAGACTTGCTGGGTGTTTGTCTCAGCAGAGAGTACAGTAGCGTCTTCTTACACGAGATCATATGTCTAGATATCTCCTTAGCTCTTTTTTATTAAGGTTAATAGGTATGAAGTGGCGTTAATAGTTAAGCTATGACTCGGAGCGCTTCGGTCAGCAGTGGTCCACTGTCTTGTCTAGAATCTACACTGACAGTCCAATCGGATATTCCGTTTTACTCCATGGCTATCCCTGGCGGCAGATTCAAGGGCCCATCTTTTATTTAAGACATGTTGCAGACTAGCTTATGAATATGATGTAATATACAAAATTAAGTTGCCGATAACATATCAATTGCCGCTTATATAATGCCCGATTAGGAATACGAGGTGGTCTTAGCTGATGTAAGACAAGAATTTCCATACAGAGTCTGTGTTTTACTACTTGCCTACTTTGGGCAGGCCGTGATAGAGACTACTGCCAAAAACACACATTGCCATTTGACACAACGTACCTATTGGTTTAATTGATAAGTTACCTTACCTATACCCTCTTAATGGTACCTGCTATATATGATACGGCATATCATTGTCATCCTACAAAGGCTATTTTTCAGCTTACGCTATGTATACGATGTTGACTCAGTCTGGCAAACGCCCCACTTCGCTTCCCCCCAGTTATCGGTTTTGTCTGTAAGATGACCTCCCTCGTTAAACCTACCATGTATTTCTATCGGGAACTGTTAAATACGCACGAATGCGATAGGGTGAGTGTAAGAGATCCAACGTCAAAGATTGCCTGCTTACTATAAAGATTCGTTTTATTTCAACAATGAACAATATAGGTAAATGATGATCATTAGACTGTTTTTTGTCGATAACGTACATGATAAGCGGGTGCAACAGACAAGCGAGTGCAACACAACATCACAACATCTCAGATAGAAATAGCAATAAAAACACAACAGACTATTAATTAAGTAAAATTAATCGCTATATTCTTCCATAGACATAGCGACAAGTATCTGACAGGTCCTTGCATTATGTCCTGTCTTGCCGCACGCTCCACAGCGCCTTTCCTTCATTCGCGGAGGCCCTCCTTGACCACCACTTCTCGATGGTCCAGCCACCGCCTGCGCATCAACATCCGTTTGATCAATTACTTGCCTTCCTTCCTCTACTGTCATCACCCCTCCTTTCTGTAGCCGGGTTCTTTTTGCCCTCCGCCGCCGGCTTAGTATCTTATTTGCCTGTTCAAGATCTTGGACCCTGGCCTCTAATAAGGCAACCTTATGCATAACTATCTTTGTTCCCTTGGAAGAAGACCTCAATGCTTCTAGAATTGACTCTGGAGAGCTACTTTTATGCCTTTTGATTCTCTTTTCAAGATATTCAAGCTGAGAGTCGGCTTCAAGGATAGTCTTTGGGGTCTTTGAGACCCAAGGGGTCGAGGGGCTAACTACCTCCTCCACAGGCGTTGGAGTCCGCAGCTGCACATCGAGCTTCGAGATTACACTTTCTGGGTCGAGAGGAGCAAGTCCGGCTCCTCTAAAGGCTGCTTTAATATTTTTCTCTGTCATTGTGGCCTGGTAGGCGGTGTAAAAAGCCGGCAAGAACTCGGTTTTGGAAATGTGGGTTACGGAGCATCTGATCAAATGCTCGATTTCTCGCCCGTAAGCCTTCTTAAGCAGGCCAAAGCACCCGACATCAAGAGGCTGCAGCAGATGAGACGAATGAGGCGGTATACAAAGCGTGATGATTTTATTTGCCTTGCAATATCTCTCAAAGTCGACCGAGTGGTGACTTTGGTGTCCGTCGAGGATCAGGAGACGATAGCGATTCTTTGATTGCTTGGTAGTACACCGGTCGAAGTGCTTTAGCCACTCGAGGACTATCTCGTTATCTGTCCAGCCATTAGGACTCGTCGCAATAGCCCAATCGCCCGGGAGGTTGCTTTCTCGGTACCAGTGGGCGAGGTGATATTGGCCCGCACCTATGATGAACGGCGGGATCGCTTGGCCCTCGGCATTGATCGCCTGAATGACTGTAATCCATTCCCGGTTTCCAGGCTGCACTGATTTTGGTCTTCCACGCCTTTCAGCACCTGTGACGACCATTCCGCTCGCAATAACGCCCATCATAAAGCCAGTCTCGTCAAAGTTGTAGATTTCATCAGGTCGGATGCCATACTTCGCAATTACATTTGCTACGAGCCTAAACCAGTTGCGAATAATGGTCGGATCTTCACATTTGGCTCTCTGGTAGTCATATTTACGGGGGAAATACGTCTTGAGGTCTTTGTGTCGCTTGACGAAGTTAGAGGCCCAGCGCTTGCCGACAGGCGGCGTCTCGCGGTCGGCGAGCAATCGGTTAGCCATCTCCTCAACACAACGCAGTCGCGGGGGAAACCCTCGCGAATCCAGATCGAGAATGAACTGAACTATGATCTGTTCTTCTAGATCAGATAGTTTGCGTGATTTTGGGATAGAATCACGCGTAGAAAGGATACCCTTCTGTCGGCGATATAAAGTCCAATAACGGACCTGGTAGATGCCTGCGGCGCGTCGGAGACTTAATTTTGGGTCATTTTGAAGGGCACGAAGTGCAAGAAGAATCCTAGCCTCAATATTTGGGTCTGGCATATTTGGTGGTTGAAAATTAATTGATTAAGTTGAGAAGATGTAAATTGCGGGATTTTTTGTTGCACTCGCTTGTCTGTTGCACCCGCTTATCATGTACGTTAATTAATTAACATTCCTTTTTTTAGTGCGTTCCAATACAACCAAAAGGGTGGAGCCTCTCCTCGCCTCTCATCATTGCTTGGGTCAAGTCTGTTCGAGTCAAGGTCTCATATTCACATACTCCTCCTTGACAAGTATTGCTCGATTAGGTCAAGACGGAGGGGTTATCCTGAGATGAAGGTTTATATGGAAAGGAGAGTAAGCAGTACAGTGGCACGTAGCCCGTAGCCCGTAGCGTAATATTTACATCTTTGTTGGGGAGCGCAAACGAGTTCCGAGATTTTTCTTCCTTTACTCTTCTTTATAACTCCATCCTCCTTCTCCTCTTACTACGTTTCGTCATATACTCTGCAAATCTCCCCAATCGCTAGGCACAATGGCTACCAGACAGCGAATTGCCACCACAGTTGTGGCCAAGAAGGACCTGCCCAAGGTAAGTCAAGTCAATTCGCTTAAGCTCAAACCTTTTCTCGACTCGCCTAACATCTTATCTCCTCAGGTCACTCACGAGGCCACTTCTCAACCTCAATTCCCCGACATCAAGACCATCAAGGATGCCATCCCCGCGCACTGCTTCCAACCCTCACTTACCACCTCCTACTACTATATCATCCGCGACTTCGCTATTATCGGCACCCTTGCCTGGGCTGCCCTTACCTATATCCCCGGCATTAAGGACCAATACCTCCGTATCGCCGCCTGGATGGCCTATGGCTTCCTCCAGGGTCTTTTCTGCACCGGAATCTGGATTCTCGGTCATGAGTGCGGCCACGGTGCTTTATTTACCTATAGCAAGCTCAATAACATAACCGGCTGGTTCCTCCACTCATTCCTTATGGTCCCCTATTTTAGCTGGAAGTACTCTCATTCCCGTCACCACCGTTTCACTGGCCATATAGACCTCGATATGGCCTTTGTCCCCGCTCTAAGCCTAAGGCTTCTCTATCCTTCTATATCGCTGGCATAGATGTTGCTGAGCTGATCGAGGATACCCCTATTGCCCAGGCCGTCAAGCTCGTCTTCCACCAGCTCTTCGGATGGCAGGTATATACCTTCTTTAATGCCAGCGCTGGTAAGGGCAGTAAGCAATGGGAGCCTAAAAGTACTTTCGCCAAATGGCTCCGCGTTAGCCACTTCGATCCCATGAGCGCTGTCTTCCGTCCCGCCGAGGCTCCCTTTATCATCATCAGCGATATTGGTCTCGGCCTCACTCTAACTGCTCTATACTTTGCTTCCCAGAAGGTTGGCGTTTCTACTGTTTTCTACCTCTACCTCGTTCCCTACCTCTGGGTCCACCACTGGCTCGGTAAGTGTTTAAAGATAAGCTAGATCGCTCGAGTATCACTAATGCAAAATTAGTCGCTATCACTTACCTCCAGCACCATCACACTGAGCTCCCCCATTATACCGCTGAAGGCTGGACCTACGTTAAGGGTGCTCTCGCTACTGTTGACCGCGAGTTCGGCTTTATTGGCAAGCACATTTTCCACGGTGCCATTGAGAAGCATGTCATTCACCACCTGTTCCCGTAAGTTCAATTGATCAGCATCAATCACTTCATATCTGATACCATTATAGTAAGATCCCTTTCTATAAGGCTGATGAGGCCACTGAGGCCATCAAGCCCGTTATCGGCGACCACTATTGTCACGACGACCGTAACTTCCTGGGTCAGCTCTGGAGCATCTTTGGTAGCCTCGATTACGTCGAGCACGACCCCGCCATTCCCGGTGCCTTGCGCTGGGCCAAGAAGAAGATATCTGAGTAGGGAATCGACGGAAGCTATGCTATGCTATGTGACGATAGAATACACATTGGATAGATTAGATGCCCGCATAGACGCGTGCGATAGCAGGCTTTCTATCCATACTCCATACTCTATACAGCACCTTATGGAATATGGAATATAAAATTCAACCCATATGGAACTTAATCTATACATAACGTAGTTCATCACTAAACGGGCCACATCACCTGCCGGGCTACCTTTCTCAATTTAATTCACTTTAACTTTAACACGCGATTACTCCCACCACAATCATGTCGGATCTCAATATTGAGTCGCGTGTTATTTTTGCAATAAATGCCAAGCGCAAAAGCCAAAAATTAAGCATTCGCCAGCTTGCAAAGCAGTTCAGTACCTCACGAACAACCTTACAAGCTAGAATCACTGGAAGACCTTCAAAGACTAATACACATAGCCAGTGTTCAAATCCATACCACAAAATCCACATATGGATCTATAATGTGGATCCATATCCATTCCATTCTATTCCACGTAGGCTTCAGCATTTCCATATACACGCCACAGAATCCCTTCCACATGTTCCACATGTGGAAACTGTGGCAAGGAATGGAAATATAGCTAAGGTTTGAAAATACCTGGATTTCCTTATGAAATAGCGCATACCCTAAGTACTTTCCATCGGCAATAACAACGCAACAGCAACAATTTTCCACTCCGTTTTACCCGTACACAAAGTTCAAACAAGTCTATTCTAGGACGGTTTACTATTACTTACGCCCTTACTATCCCAAATCGAAATGGCCACCCTTCATCCTACCAAGTCAACCACACCCGTTCCAGAACGTATAGAAGAAGATAATCAATGACTCTTCCAGCTCTACAAAGGCTGGACCTTGACGGAGAGAGACGGCCAAGTGCGTCAATGGGTATATCAGTTCGGCTACGATATCCAGCATGCCCAAAAGGGGGAACGCCGATGGGTGTGTTGCCTTTGTATCAAGCAAAAGCGGCCGAGGCCAAAGAGTTATGCCATCAAAGGGTTGCAGAACGCTGAGGGTCACCTGTACACGGACCACAATGGCATAATGGATCCGACAGGCAAGAGGCAAAAGCCTGCAAAGGCATCCGAGAAAGCACATCAGTCCATTGCAACAATCCTACAGTTGAACCCGAAGGAGCCGAAGGAACAAGATTTGATCAATACCTTGATCAAATGTTTCGATAAAACTGTATACCAGCAGAAACTTGTCAACTGGATTGTCAATTCTAACCAATCCTTCTCGATCGTTAACGATCAAGATCTTCGAGACATCTTCAACTACCTCAATCCATCTGTTAAGATCACAAAAGCTAACATTACTGACGTAACCGTGCATGCCATCGCAGAACGAGAATTTACTAACAATATGGAAAGAGTGAAGGATGCTTTGCGAAAGAGTCCGGGATAGATCTATATCCAGTACGATGGCTGGAAGTCTGGTAACCGACACGCCTTATACGGCATCACATGTGTGTTTCGGGATTCAAACAATCGGCCGCAGAAGTGCGTTCTCGGACTGCCTGAGCTTACGGAGCCGCACATAGGCGAGAATATCGCCGGGCAAATTATCGAGATCATTCGGGAGTACGAGATCAGCGATAAACTCGGATATTTCACACTGGATAATGCCGGTAACAATAAAACCTCGATGGGGGACCTTGGATTAGAATTTGGTTTCGACTGGGAGAAGCAATGAGTTCGCTGCGTTGGCCACGTTGTCAACATAGGAGTGAAACAGATGCTGTATGGCAAGAACCCGGATGCTTTCGAGAAAGAGGTCTTCGAAGGACTTCACACGGCAGCGAAGGAGCATGAAGTCTGGAGGAGGCGAGGCTCTGTTGGAAAATGGCATAACTTTGCTGTTGTATGTGGCTGAGTCACCTGCTTTATTTGTTATACTCACGAAGACCTAGGAGGTGAGCAGATCGGACACGTGGACCGATATGCTCAAGAAGGTACAAGCTGTCGAGAGCCAACTCTCTGATGACGCTCAGCTCAAGAAACACCGTCCAGTTGGAGTTGTGGTCGACAATGCTACCCGGTGGCTTTCTTAATTCTCGATGATTGAGCGCGCTCTCGCCTTGAGGCCATTTTATAATTCTTTTGTCCAGAGAGCATTAAACGAGTGGGAGAAGGTCAACTTGACGAGAGCTGGCCACATCAAAAAGGGTTCCAAGCTGCCCTTCTTCCTGAAGGAAGAGAATCGCATGACAGCTGATGATTGGCATGTGCTCGGGACTCTTTACGACATTTTGCTTGACTTCCAGCTGGTTGTGAGAGGCCTTGAGGGTGATGGACAGGGAAAACACCAGAGAAAGGTCGAAGAAAACGAGATCGACCCTCCACTGTCTGGTAAGCCTTAGACTTCTCAAAAGCGGCCCGATTCTTATTTTAACAGCTGACTTGTACAGGAACAAGCTGGGATCTTGTTTATGCGTACGAATTTCTTCTTGAAACCCTTGAAACCGCGAAAAGAGCAGTTGCCAATTTTCCGGACGGCCATTATCTCGCTGTTAATATTAACCTGGGCTGGTTCAAATTGAACAAATACTACGAGCATCTGAACGACAGCCCCCTGGTCTATGGCGCCGCAGTTCTTCATCCTGCCTACCGGTGGGCACTGTTTAACGATTTGTGGGGAGACGACGACGAAAGACAGTTGTGGATTACCAAGGCGAAGGAGATGGTCTAGGATCTCTGGGTGAGAGAGTATAGGGACCTGGAGGTTGATGACCCAGAGATTGAGTTGCCTGCCAATAAGCGGCTGAAGACCTCAAGAAACAAGTTCACAGCGTGGCGCACAAAGAAGCGAGGACTGACGGCTGGAGGGATTTCTGTTACCGAGTCGCCAATTCAATCCCCAGCTCAATCCCCTAGGTCCTCGGTTGGCGGTCTGGATCTTGATGAATACGAGCAGTGGCAGCGTAATATCGAGGATGCTGATGCTTCTGTCACAGATCCCTACGAATACTGGCACATAAGGCGGCTTAAATACCCCCGGTTATCTAGAATGGCCTTGGATCTGCTTACTGTGCCACTAATGTCAGCCGAGTATGAGAGGCTATTCTCGACCACTGGCTATATGGTTACTAAGAGCCGCAATAGGCTAGATGCCAGTACAATTGGGCTTTATCAGACACTACGGAGTTGGTTGCGTGCCGGTTTGATCGGGTCGCTAGATAGGATTCTAATGGACGAGTGACAAAAACGTCGACGACTAAGACCTGGATGCAGCCCACTAATTACCATTGTTGGACAAAGTAGGTTTCATTCCACAAATTCCACAATATGGATTCATTTCCATAATGGATCCATTTCTACCTATTCCACATCGAAGTTATTAGTCAGCATCCATATCCACGGCGACTACTAAACGCACAACCGGCTGTGCAATAAGACCGCACAACCGGCTGTGCGATTAGACTGCTGATGTAATCAACAACAAGACACGCGATGCACGAAGGGATCAACAACAACACAACAACAGCTTTCTTGATGCCCAATGGGCCAATTAGACCTCAATTGAAGTTATTTATCTATCTATCGTGAAAATGGATTCATATGACCTCTTCTGTACGACTTTTTCGGCGTCATTTCCCCCCTCACAGAATGAACGCCATTTTTTCCCCAGTCCTGAACCTGAGTGGTATCCTGAGCCTGTTGGTGAAGGGGGTCTCTCTGAGGAGGAGAGGAAGTGGCTCGAGGCCGCTACTATTGAGACTATCGATCCAATGCTTGATGAGAGCTTCCCTGCTGATGCTCTTCCACCTGAAGATCAATATGAAAGCCGTGAAGCAGCCCGTGAGGCTATTAACAGCTGGGCAAAGAGTAGAGGATATGCCTTCGTGACGGGCCGGTCAGGAAAGACTCCCAATGGAAGGACTTGGGTGCATTTCACCTGTGACCGCGGTGCAGGTCGTATCACCACCATGAAGGAGGAAGATCGTAAACGCCGTACAGGTGCTCGCCGCACAGGCTGTCAGTTCTCGGTGATGGCAAAAGAGAGTCTTGATGGTGCTAATTGGGCTGTGAGGCATCGTGAGGGTCCTCAATATGCTTCTCATAATCATCCAAGGAGTCGAGGCGACGGCAGAGCGCATCCAGAGCACCGGAAGCTCTCTGAGGAGGAGCTTATAGAGATCCGGCGACTGATCCGGCGTGGTATTATGCCAAGGCAGATCACAAACCTCATGCGTGATAGCAGCCGGCAGACTGTCATCAAGCAGAAGGATCTATATAATGCTATCGCTCGAAGTAAGCAACAGCTTATGGAAGGCCAATCCTGTATGCAGGCCCTCGCTCAACAGCTTCAAGACCGAGGCTTCTGGAGCCGGATACAGCGTGATGACGATACCGGCAGAGTGAAGGCCGTGTTCTTTGCGCACCCTCGGTCTATTCAGTACCTCAAGACCTATCCAGAAGTGCTCATCATGGACTGCACCTATCGGTCTAATCGATACAAGATGCCACTTCTTGATATCATTGGTGTTGACTGTTGCGGCAAGAGCTTCTGTATTGCATTTGCCTTCTTGACCGGCGAGGCTGAACATGATTACGCCTGGGCACTCATGTGGCTAAGGCATATCTTCAACCTTCATCAAATCGACCTTCCTTCTGTGATAGTTACAGATAGAAGCCTTGCTTGTATGAATGCATTGGCCTCTTCAGATTGCTTCCCTGATATCCCTGCCTTGTTGTGCGTTTGGCATATTGATCGGGCTGTTAAGGCATATTGTTCACCTGCCTTCCTTCGAGATCATGATAACCTGCAGAGGCATGAAGATTGGGGGGCATTCTATGCTGCCTTTCGTGAGGTCATGTATGCACCAACGCAGACTATCTACTATGAGAAGCTTGATGATTTCAAGGAAAAGTATGCCCTTGATCACTCTCGTGAAGTCGGCTACATCTTGGAGGCCTGGATAACCCCATATAAGCATAAGTTTATCAAGGCATGGACTAATCAATATCGTCATTACGGTCAGACTGCAACTTCCCGGGTTGAGGGTATCCATCAATTGATCAAAAATGAGATTGATAGTGCATCTGTTGATCTTTTTGAAGCCTGGATGAAGATGACCCTTGTGATCGAGACCCAATGCGATCAACTAGACCAAATGCAGACCGATGAACACAGTCGACCCCCAGCAGATCTTGTTGGAGGTATATGGTCTGTTGTCCGTACTTGGATATCAAGTCAGGCTTTGCGGGAAGTCAACAAGCAAGTGAAGCTCTTGCAGAAGGAAGTCTCCCCTTGCACGGGGATATTCACGAAGACCCTAGGTCTTCCGTGTAGTCATACCATCCGGGCACTTATCAGGTTACGAAAGCCTCTGCAACTGCATCACTTTGCCCGTCACTATCAGATCCGGCGGCCAGAAATCCCTCTTGTCATACTAGAGCCGGCTAAGCAGTTTGATCGACTTGCAGCAAAGTCATCACAGGCTGAATCAAGCATACGGCGCGAGCCCTCGAGATTTGAGGTTGTCGAGAAGGAGCTACAAGGAAGGGCACCACCAAAGTGTACTGGCTGTGGTCAAGAGGGGCATAAGAGGAATTCCAAGATGTGTCCCTCACGACATGACTATCTCAAGGAGTCATCTTCTCAGCTTCCCTCTGTTCCGGAAGTCGTCCCTCGGTTGAGCCTACCGTACAGCAACCCGTCCCTCAGTCACCGGGTCAGACGGTTGTATATACCACAACTCGTACGACAACAACACAGGTAGAGCAACGAACGATACAGATATCTTCGCCTTCCTCAACAGGGTCCCTCCTATACCTCCTCCCTCGCCGCCGCCTCGGCAGGTTACTCCATTGATGCATGACGACGGGCGTGTCATCTATAGCCGCTACAAAGCAGCTCGAGAAGAGTGGTATAGAGAGCAACCACCGCACCGCCAAACCGATAAGCTATATCGAAAGGCCAAGGGACTTCGTGCTCGCTACAACAAGGCCGAGAAAGCATATGTGTTATCAGATAGCCGGATGGGTAGGCACGTCAAGCGTAGGAACGGCTTAAAGCTGAGGGATTGGACCGATGAAGAGATAGCTGCTTATCTAGATTGGGATAAGGAAGAGGAAGAGAGGGCATATGAGAAAGAGGCGGCAAAACCACTGTATGATAGGAATAGGAATCTGAATTCGTATTGGGAGGAAGCAGCTGTGGATTTTCAGTCACGGGAGGCATTGTACAATCAATCGAATGCACCTGACTAGATTAATTATTTGCATTAAAGAGCGCAATTGATACATACCATTCGAAAGAGCGAAAAGAAAAAAAAACCTGTATCTACGACTATATAGCTTGTATTATTATTATGTTGATACTTAATCTTTTTCAATAAGTTATGAAGTGTATTCCACGGAGCCGGTGGTTGTGGATCCGGACCTACCCGGCACCGACAAAACACACTCCGCCGGTTGCATTACGAATGCAATTGAATAGGTAAATAACGGTAAATTAGACTCAATGACATATCAATAGAAAGCTCTTTTTTTCTCTATTTAACTAGCATAGCGGCAAAACTCAATGGTGGCAAAAACCTCTATTTCAAGAGTTTGATTGATTCGGCCGTGGCTGCCAATTTGTCACCGGGACCGTACCTGCAACACCTCTTCCTTGCCAAGTCCAATCCGCATAGCCGTTGCGAGATATATTCGAAATATGAAGCCCTGACTGCTGTATACCTTGAAGCCGGGGCTCAAAATGATTCATACCAATTGTAGCTGTAGGCCATTGATAGCCACTGACTGCAAAATTGGTATTGTAGTAGTTAGCATCCATTTGCTGCAGCCCGTTGTATGACCACGTCGGTAACTGTGCAGCAGCCGGGCGTTGCTGTTGACCTTGATACATGTTTTTCATGTATCCGAGATGCCAATTTCCTGATACCTCATAGCCCCAAGGCTGTACAGTTGCTTGAGCCGGTTGACCTTGAGGAATGTGACTTATCTGAGCCACCCATTGGCGAGCTGAAGGGTCTTGAGCATACAGCTGACGAAGATTTTGAGGGCCATTTGCATTAGTATGCGCATCTCGCCATTGCTGAACAGGATACAGGTTATAGCCTTCACGAGAGTAGTTAATTGGAAGCCGATTTTGAAGCGTATGAATCGTATTTTGCTGCAAAGGTTGAAGCACAAAAGGGTTTACTTGCTGAGCTCTTGCTTGGATAGCAGTAGCATCCTCAGCAATAGTAAATACAGGCCGTTGGTTGTTCATGTTGAGCTTCGTGAAGTAGTCAAGTTGTTAGATTGATATGAAAAGAGAGGGAGAGAAAGAAGCTATAAAGCCGAGATATATATATTCAAAAGGCATTACTGATTCAGTTACTCAATTGCTCAATAAACAGCTATTTTGCATACTATCACAGCTCATTAGCAACAATTGATCAGATAGATATAACATAAACTGCATCACTATCCTTCTAGCTGCAGTGTATCACATTGAGGGCTGACACCTATTATTCACGGTCTAGGTTGTGATAATAGATGTATTCAAGCATCAGGAACTGTAGCTGAACAGGCCTGCAGCTTGCAGAAGCTTTGAATAGCTTCATTTATTGAAGGAAGGTTGATTTACTTGGTCAAGTGGTGATAGCCTCACATCGTTGTTGATTACATCAGCAGTCTAATCGCACAGCCGGTTGTGCGGTCTTATTGCACAGCCGGTTGTGCGTTTAGTAGTCGCCCTCGAACTGGGGTTGCTGACTAATACGTCTCGCTTTACCCTGGTCTCTTTCAACTTCAATCGATCAATTAATTCCAACTTTAAACGGGTCGCAATGCCGCAAAAATGACTTTCGAAGGCTGGCAAGCCAGATATAAGCTTCCCTCGATGTAATGAATCGATGCATCTACTTGAAATGCATTTTAGCGATGAAAACCTATGGGTGACCTGAATCCGTTGGGGTGCAATGGATTCAGGTCGTCATTTCATTAGCGCCTTTTTTTTTACTATGGGAAAGCCATTGGATTCAGAGCTGAATCCGCCGCGCAGCTAGGATAGGTTTGGTACACAAAGAGTAACATATGATATTTGAGACATGGTCGCCTTCTTGCTAAATCCCAATTGGGTATTATTGACAGTTCAGGTCAATTGGTGAAACTCATGTAATCCAGATCCAACAGTTTCCGTCTTATCTGTTCCGGGTAGGGTGATCTCAGCCCTGGTGTTAGGTGGAATTCTCACTTTCAAATGAAAGCCCGCATCCGTCAACCTCCAATCCGTCGAAACTGTACCATATCCAGTAATAAGCTTGGCGCTGGCATGTGTAATATTCCCTCCTGGAATAGGCGCAATTGAGATTGCCTTATATCCCGGCTCGAGAGGCGCGATCCCGCCAATGACTTGATGCATCCAATTGGCAACAGACCCAAAAGAGTAATGATTGAAACTGGTCATCTCCCCTGGATTAACTGTGCCATTAGGCAAAAGACTATCCCATCTTTCCCAGGTCGTTGTGCCACCCATGACGACTTGGTATAGCCATGACGGGACCTTTTCTTGAAGGAGCATTCGGTAGAAGTCGTCCGTGGCATTGGCATCCTTCAAAGCGAAGCCAAGAGGCGACGTACCTGCGAATCCAGTGCCGACAAGATAGTCGTTCTCTCGGACGATCTCGCGCAATGTTTCCGCTGCCTTGTGTCTCTGTCCCGCATCATTGAAGAGATTAAAGCCCACAGACAACGCGTAAGCGGTTTGAGTCCGATTTGCCAACTTCCCATCTGGTGCCCACGCTTTCTGAAACTCATCCTTCAGGTCCAGCTGTTGCGCCTCGTATTTGTCAGCCAGATCCGACTTCCCAAGGGCAGTAACAATTTGTGTGAGGATCTCAGTCATCTTAACCAAGTACGCATCTGACACCAGATACTGGCTAGTCGTTGCACCTCCGGGATCATCAGATGGGGCGAGGGGGTCTAGCCAATCCCCAAACTGGAAAGTCCTGCGATCCCATAGGCCAACCTCATTCCTGGGAATTCCTTTATCTATCCAGCCTTGGGCCTGAGGAAGATGTTCCTGCAACAGCCCTTTGTCACCAAAGGCTTGATAAATGTTCCATGGGTTGGACACTACGACGTCTCCCCACACTGAAGCAGGAATTGGTACCGTGCCAAATGCTGAGGGAACGGTAGGGACGTAGAATGGGGCAACCATGCTATCATTAATAGACATTTCAGACCACACATCCCTGTGCCAACTCTTCCAGAATGACGCTGTGTCAAAGAGATAGTTGGATATCGGGCAAAAAGCATGGGCGTCTCCAGTCCATCCCAGACGCTCATCACGCTGGGGGCAGTCCGTAGGAATGGAAAGAAAGTTTCCTTTCATCGACCAGCGAACGTTGGAGTGGAATTTGTTTAACAGTTCATGTGAACAGTTGAAGTAGCCCGTTTCCTCCATATCAGTATGGACAACAATCGCCGTAACACTGTTCTCATCCAACGGTGTCTCCTCAGGCCACCCATCAATCTGAGCATAGCTGAAACCGTGAAAAGTAAACTTTGGCTCCCACTCAAGTAGGCCCTGTCCGCCCAGCTTGACTATGTCTGTGGCTTTTGCTTTTCGAAGCGGTCGGAGAGCCAGTTCCCCGTCTTCCAAAACTTCTGCATGCCTCAATGTGATAGTCGTGTTTGCAGGCCCGTCAACCTTCAATCGTAGCCAGCCGACCAGATTTTGACCAAAGTCGACAAGCTGCTTCCCAGATGGTGACTTGAAGAACTCTTGTGGTTTGACTTCTTGAATTCGTTGGGTAGGGGGTTGATCTGGAGGGACGAGTACTCTGTCGACTGCAGAAAGTACATGAGTCTCATACCAGGATGCATCGTTGAATCCGGGCTCTGACCATCCTTTGATCTCATATTCGAGGTTACCGTCATAATGTTCTCCATCATAAATCTCTCCGTTGACAACTGGTCCGAATCCTGACTTCCAGGTCGCGTCGGTATAGACCTTGGACACAGTACCATTCTTCGACTTGATGTGAAGTTGTGCTAAGAGACCTGTCGAGTTCCCATAGATGTTTCTGTTCCCTCCGTCAAACCCTAAGCGGCCGGCATACCATCCTTCACCAACTAGTGCTCCAATCGCATTCGCGCCTGGAGTAATAAGGTCGGTAACGTCATATGTGTCATAGACGTGACGGTGATGGTACGACTGCCATCCTGGAGCTAAAACGTGATCTCCGACTCGCTTCCCGTTAATTTCAGCTTCGTAAATACCCAAAGCGGTGATATAAAGCCTCGCCGATTCGAAACTATCAGGTACTGCGAAGTCCTTTCTGAAGTATACGGGCCTCTTAGGTTCGCTCACGTTGACCTTGATGGTTGAAGCAATGGGTTTGACATTCTTCCAGCTTTCCTTGAGGAGGCCCGTTTCGACAGACACCCAGTCGGACCAGGGAGTTGAGGGTTGGTTACTTGCAGCAAGACCGTGCGCGCGAACCCTAAGGTGTGCAAGTTCGGCTTCATCAAGGGGCACATCTGGCCAAGGAAGGTAAAGTGAGTCGGAAGAATTGAAAGAAAAGGATTTGGGTTCATCGTTAACACCCCGAGTAACCTCAACGTCGTATGAGCTCTGTTCCCAGTTCGCAACGTCACCGTCGAATCTCCAAGAGATCCGCGGCTCAGTCTCGGCAATCCCGAGGGCCGTACGGTAATGCTCAAATGAGACTCGGGAAATTGTCAAGGCCATATTGAACGCTGGCTTTGATACAGGAGAACTTGACCCAACTTGAAGAACATCAGTGGGGGTATTTATAGATTTTGATACTGTAATATGATATCGGCGATGTTGTTATAATTGAATCTGTCTGTAGCATTGCCGATGACAACTCCCGTCCTGGATCATCGGCTGAATTACTATCTTGAACCTCCTCGCTCATAAATGACCCGAGAATTAGGAGTTGCATCGGCCATTATAATGCGGGGAAGACCCCTGCTGCGTCAAAAACATGGGGTAGTACGGAGTTATACTCTTCAAATGGAACTGCCCTTTCCACTTTCCAGGACTACGTAGACTTTGATTGGATATTTACTCTCTTGTCCTTTCTTGGATCAAGTGGTCATTCCGTGGCATTTTGCGCATCGTATTTAGTGACGTGGTTGAAAGTCTGTAGCTAGATTTTTGTCACGGTTGCCCACGTGCCTTGGAATTTCTTTGCCAGGAGATTCCCTGAAATAGCTGCACAATTTGAGACCTCTCCTGGATCTCATGATCTTGTCAGAGAATTGGTGGCTGTTTCTGTCATCTTTTGAGTCTTATTGTGGCAACTCTGGGTTGCTCAGACAGTCTCATAATCCATGAAAATTGGAGACCTGGTGGACACGACACCAAAGGGATTTCTGACGGTATTTTCTTACCCAGAGTGCTAGATCGAGCCTCAGCGGATGTCGCTGCAGATATGGCCAGCAACACAGTAATTCTTGTGAGAGAGTGGCATCGTCGCACAAGACCATGGTTGCAATTTAAGAACAAGCGAAGATGTAAGTGGTAATTGCCCAGAAAGGCCAGATTAGAGACAGACAAGACTTGACATAGGTGGTTATCTGTCTATCCAGTGAGATCATGTCACGGTGTCACAAATTTTCAATGGTTAAAGAAATCCAACAGAATCTCCACCTTCTACCTATGCATAACACGATTGGGCTTAGCTTCGAGGGTGGTGGACTATTAGGAAATTTTAGTCTCGAGCGACCTAACAAGGCGATCTCCATTCCCCGCTCCAAACCGTAGTATCGGGGGTGAACCTACTCACGACCAAACCCATATCGGCAACAGCGTCGTTGTTCAATCAGCCTATCAGAAAACGTTGATCGCTAAGACCTATTCCGCCAAGGTGGCTGCTAATACTGGGTGCTTTTCTCAAGCGGAGCACGTTTAAGGGGACCAGAACCTCGGTCAGTTCTTCACCGAGTGACGTATACATAGCCAAATTGAAAAGCAGAACCCATTTCCAAGAACTACGACAGGCAAAAGTCGACTGTGACTGGATCGAGACTTGATCATGGTTGCGCATATTGCCAACTCACCTTGAACTAGTCCTTCGAAACTAGGGGAAACATGCTCCTTGTTAGGCACACTCTGCACAAAGGGGTACCTACACTTCTTGATATTATAGCTGTGTGTATCGCGAGGTGTTAGCCTTCGGTCTTCGAATTCAAAATTCACAACCGAAACCATCAACACTAAGGGGTAGATACATGGTCAAATCTCAGAGGCGACTTGTGTCACTACCCACAGACACGCCACGTGCACTCCTTGATTTCTAACCAATCATGTAGGTAGTGACCCATGCCCACACCGGAATACGTACCGTAAGCCGAGCATATTAATACTTTATGCATCTGTTAAATCAAACCTAGTATGAGCTAGTTTATCTCTTGAAGACTAGTAACTAATCCACCCTTCCTTCCAGGGCTGAAATGTTATACAATGATAATCTACGGAGGTCTCTTAGTATTTAAGAAGATAACCTGTCGAAGCAACATGTGATTCCTTCTTTACTGTAGAGTTACCGACTTGGCGCTCCAGTTACGCTCTAGTGAACTTTAAGAGAGCCCTAGAATTGGTAACGTACATGATAAGCGGGTGCAACAGACAAGCGAGTGCAACACAACATCACAACATCTCAGATAGAAATAGCAATAAAAACACAACAGACTATTAATTAAGTAAAATTAATCGCTATATTCTTCCATAGACATAGCGACAAGTATCTGACAGGTCCTTGCATTATGTCCTGTCTTGCCGCACGCTCCACAGCGCCTTTCCTTCATTCGCGGAGGCCCTCCTTGACCACCACTTCTCGATGGTCCAGCCACCGCCTGCGCATCAACATCCGTTTGATCAATTACTTGCCTTCCTTCCTCTACTGTCATCACCCCTCCTTTCTGTAGCCGGGTTCTTTTTGCCCTCCGCCGCCGGCTTAGTATCTTATTTGCCTGTTCAAGATCTTGGACCCTGGCCTCTAATAAGGCAACCTTATGCATAACTATCTTTGTTCCCTTGGAAGAAGACCTCAATGCTTCTAGAATTGACTCTGGAGAGCTACTTTTATGCCTTTTGATTCTCTTTTCAAGATATTCAAGCTGAGAGTCGGCTTCAAGGATAGTCTTTGGGGTCTTTGAGACCCAAGGGGTCGAGGGGCTAACTACCTCCTCCACAGGCGTTGGAGTCCGCAGCTGCACATCGAGCTTCGAGATTACACTTTCTGGGTCGAGAGGAGCAAGTCCGGCTCCTCTAAAGGCTGCTTTAATATTTTTCTCTGTCATTGTGGCCTGGTAGGCGGTGTAAAAAGCCGGCAAGAACTCGGTTTTGGAAATGTGGGTTACGGAGCATCTGATCAAATGCTCGATTTCTCGCCCGTAAGCCTTCTTAAGCAGGCCAAAGCACCCGACATCAAGAGGCTGCAGCAGATGAGACGAATGAGGCGGTATACAAAGCGTGATGATTTTATTTGCCTTGCAATATCTCTCAAAGTCGACCGAGTGGTGACTTTGGTGTCCGTCGAGGATCAGGAGACGATAGCGATTCTTTGATTGCTTGGTAGTACACCGGTCGAAGTGCTTTAGCCACTCGAGGCCTATCTCGTTATCTGTCCAGCCATTAGGACTCGTCGCAATAGCCCAATCGCCCGGGAGGTTGCTTTCTCGGTACCAGTGGGCGAGGTGATATTGGCCCGCACCTATGATGAACGGCGGGATCGCTTGGCCCTCGGCATTGATCGCCTGAATGACTGTAATCCATTCCCGGTTTCCAGGCTGCACTGATTTTGGTCTTCCACGCCTTTCAGCACCTGTGACGACCATTCCGCTCGCAATAACGCCCATCATAAAGCCAGTCTCGTCAAAGTTGTAGATTTCATCAGGTCGGATGCCATACTTCGCAATTACATTTGCTACGAGCCTAAACCAGTTGCGAATAATGGTCGGATCTTCACATTTGGCTCTCTGGTAGTCATATTTACGGGGGAAATGCGTCTTGAGGTCTTTGTGTCGCTTGACGAAGTTAGAGGCCCAGCGCTTGCCGACAGGCGGCGTCTCGCGGTCGGCGAGCAATCGGTTAGCCATCTCCTCAACACAACGCAGTCGCGGGGGAAACCCTCGCGAATCCAGATCGAGAATGAACTGAACTATGATCTGTTCTTCTAGATCAGATAGTTTGCGTGATTTTGGGATAGAATCACGCGTAGAAAGGATACCCTTCTGTCGGCGATATAAAGTCCAATAACGGACCTGGTAGATGCCTGCGGCGCGTCGGAGACTTAATTTTGGGTCATTTTGAAGGGCACGAAGTGCAAGAAGAATCCTAGCCTCAATATTTGGGTCTGGCATATTTGGTGGTTGAAAATTAATTGATTAAGTTGAGAAGATGTAAATTGCGGGATTTTTTGTTGCACTCGCTTGTCTGTTGCACCCGCTTATCATGTACGTTAACTTCCGTCAGGAGACGGGAATGGGGCATATTACGGGACGTGCTGCCCGGAACCTTAAAGTAGCCCCTGTAGTAGTGGCTAGTATTACAATCAGTTTGGGTGTTGGTACAGCGGTGATTTTGCTGAGTTAATCCTCCAGACTCCAAGTTTATAAACTGCTCTATTGAAAAGAGCAATTAAATTTACAATAAGATACTACACAGTAATAAGCTATATTAAACCATATTACACATTATGTATTCATTCTATAATAATTGAGTAATTTAATTATCCTGAATTATGCCAACAACAAATAACATTATTGCTACCCTTAACTCAATTATCTATCGTCATAATTTACATCCACGTCCATACTCGGATGTATTCTGTGGTCACTATTTGTATCTTTCCTACTGATGACAGCAGTACTCAACTCCATATTCCTATCGCAATTATCATCTTGTAGACAAACAGTACTGTCCCCGAAGCGCATGCGAGGAAACCAGGTTTTGGCCTTATAGAGGAGGGGCTTAAGAGTAGGGAGGCAAGCACAAGCGAGTCCGGAAACGAGTTCTGCCAGCGACCAAGACGCTGGAGTGACATTCCACCAGGTCACGTCTGTCACAGGTGTAAGCCACTGCATCCGCAGGATTGATATAGCAATTTTTCTTAAACTAAGTGTCAATACGTAGGGACATATATATAGGATATAGAACTTACAAGAAACCAAGGCCAAAGATACTAAGCAAGAAGGCTTTCTGTGACGTAGGAAGCTGAAGTTTCCATATAACCAGGGTTCAAATCCACGACACTACACTAGCACTTCTGGTGGATTTAGGATCACATAGCGATCCGTGCACGAGTGCACGGATCTTTTTGCGCCACGTGCAACCCCTGTTTCCACTACACTGAGCCCAGATGTGTCGTGGATTTGAACCCTGCATATAACACGAAGTGGCATTAATATGATGATAAAGTCAGAGATAACATGTATGATCCCGTGGATATACCATAGGGTTGGTTGGTTTGGAATACATTTCCCATCGATACTATGGTCCCAGACAGCTTGAATGGGGATACATTGAACTAATGCCATAACGGTCTGGGTAATACACCACAGGGTGATAAGAACAATAGCTGCAACGCAAACCCATCTAAGAGCAATCTTACTCATAATTCGGTGGTAATGTAGCAATATGGTTACTTTTATCCAATAGATACCCTGTAGATAAAGTAAGATAGAGATCCAAAATGCCTGCCAAGGTTAGCATTTAGTTCACTACCAGTCGAAATACCTTCTTACTCGGAAGTACAAGACCAAGGTATCGTCAGATAATGTCCAGATGTGTAGGCCAAGTCCGTATTGAGTCACTTCGTAAAAGGTTAGTCCTTATATCTGTATAGAGCCATACAAACGTACTGGCTATGACCGACGCACTAGTCCCAATGATGAAAAACTATAATTTTGGTGTTAAAGACAAGGATTGAAGAAGTCATGGGATAAACTATACCAAAGCAATAACAGCGGTCAAGTCATCCTTTCCCATTGCTTGAATGGACCGACGAGACCACAGTCGTGAACCAATGAGTAGAATTGCTAAAACCATCATAACGATAGCCACTGCAATGGCAATTGGACCCCTGTTTTCTTGGGCATCTTCGGCAGATTCACTGCCAGTGATAGCCATAATTGTAAGCAGAGGTTAAAATATGAAGCTGTGGATTTGAAGAGTAGGGTTGAAGGTGGTGATTGTGCAACACTTGTGATAAATGATAGAATATCCGAGGCAGAAGATGGGATGAGGAGGTTTTTAACACTCATTCTGACGCTTTGACTTTAACACCGTGAAGTTTGGGGTCAAAGTGGCTTATGGCTGGGTTCTGGGCGAGTCTGAGTGACATCTGCTCATAAGCTCATATACGCGTTCAAGTAGAAGATGTGTCCCAGATGAGAGATAAGGTTTACACTAAGCTACCTACGGATTAGCGCAATTGCCTTGATTGGGTGTCTTCCCTATGCTTGAATTCTTGAGATGTCGCAAGTAGATTTGAGGCTCGAGAAAGTATTTTGCGCTTCATTTAGCTGACAACCCCAGCGCTCCTGGTTCGCTTCTGACTCGATTTCGGTCTCTCAGTAACCCTACTGCTGTGGAGGAACTCGCCCCGAGGTAGCATATGTAGCGCGTCTCGCTCGTGCGGAACAAATGGCTGGCGTTGATGCCACCGATTGTGTGCATGTCAAAGTCGTTTATGCATTTTGGGGCTAGTGCTTACTTCCTGACTGGTATCTCCGTCTGCCTCCAAGTCCCCTGCCTTGGCTTTTTGACTAGCGCCTCGTCTGACGTGGGCGCTGGGGAGTGCTGGTCTGTTCTTGGCAAGATCTGGTTCAATTGTCATCCATCATGATAGTGGCTCCCCGAATCTGTTGTGATCGATCTGGCCAGCTCTTATAACACAGAGACATACAACGACCGGCTTGGGTACCACCGGTGAATAGTGTTCAGTTTTATTTTCTGCACTAGATGTTTAGACTCAGCAAATTTAATTTTTACATCTCTGCTATCACCACTGCACTGTAAGCATCCGAAACTCGTCGTGGTCATGCAGTACCTTCTTTTTTCGATCCATCATCACCATGATGGTTTTTGCATAATGTGCGTCATTGATAAGTGCTCCTAGGTCTGCTGAGTTCGGGCCTCGTTCCAGCTACGCCGTGCTTTTTGGACTCCCTATGCAGGCGCTACTGTTCGCAGTTAAAGTGTACATGTCTCAACATGCGCGAAATCATGTTTTGGTCGACAAGATTCTTACATACTTGCGCGTGCGGCTACAGTGAAATATTCTGCCCCAAAACAAACATGAATACCTATATTCCAGAGCTGAGTCTACCCGGGAGCAAGGCGGGGATTAGTGGATGCAGGAACGGAACAATGGCTAGTGGGGTTTACGTCGCTGGACAACTTCGGGGATAAGTTTATCGGGCCAATCAACACAGCTCTATCGACAGTCTGGAAGGACCAACGTTATCCTCATTGGCTAGTGATAACAGGAGGCCCCATTAAGCGAGAGAATCCAAAGCACGCCATCTAGCGCGTCCGACGTGTTTTCCCCACCTTTCGTCACGTCAACCCTTCATTTCCCTTTTCACTCCATGGCTTCAACATCTACTAAGCCTATTTCGGTCTTCTACCAAACGAAATCTTCCAAACATATGCGTCTCTGATGGACGACTGTGTCCCTGACTAAATATGCAAGCAGTGGCCTGGTCTTAATCAACGCTATGTTGAATCACATTGCAGAGAACTACCACTGGCTTCGCTGTAGCATACATGGCTATTGCCAACAATAGGAACCAACCATACAAATTGTAGCAGCTCATTGCTTGTTGTACTAAGGTCCAGGAATATTTTCATTCTTGTAATACTACAGCATACGGCCGGAAAACCTTGGAGTAAAGGGAGTTAATAAATGTTTTCAACGACGTCTTTCTATGAAACTATCTTCTCCATCCTAGCTAGTAGCCGAATGAGGGACTATTTTCTCAAAGTTCAAGTTGTCCTCCGGCACCCACTTCGGCAGATGGTAACCCGGGGGGAAAGCACCAACGGGGAAGTCGGTCTTGGTCTTGGAAAGCTGGAGAGGTAGCCGTACCACCTCAATGTCCGAGAGCCCCCATCCCTTACCGCTCAGGGTTTGGTAGAAGCTCTTGGGAAGCGCCTCCTCGAAGGTCCGATCGGCGATAAATCCACGGACACAGTGACGGTTCCGGCCGTGAGACACGATCTCGTCGTAGTGTCTCATGTGGCCGACGAGTTCCGGGTTGCGCTTCTTCAGCTTCTCGATCTGATCATCATTATACACTCCGTACTTCTGCATGTGCAGGTCTGATATGACCAGAGAGCACTGCACATTGTAAGAACCCCCCTTCTGGCTTCGGAGTAGGAGAGCGTGCAGGACTCCTGCGGCACCGGCATGTCCAGTCCTACTTGGGGGTCAGAGTCATGATCAAGTGGTGACGACAGGAAGGAGCACTTACAAATAGTCGGCGTTGGGTCCTGGGAAGATGTGGGCTTCGTCGAAGCCGTTAAATCTCCCAACAGCCAGGCCGATTCCGGTGACGGTATCAGCAATCTGAGCCCAGCCAGGCCTGGTCACCCACGGCCCTTTCCAGCCATAGCAGTTCTCTTGGCAGTATACGATGCCACGGTCACGTTTGGCCACCAGGCCGAATACAGCGTCCCGGCCAAAACCGAGATGCTCCAGCACGGCCGGCCGGTAGCCATCAATGAAAACGTCGGCGTCTTTGATAAGCTCCAAGAGCTTCTTACGGCCCTCAAACGTCTTGAGGTTAATATCAACGCTAATTTTGCCAACGCATCCATCGATGAGAGTAATGGGAAGCTCCGTGTTGGTAGCTGAGCTCACCCTAATAACGGTGGCGCCGAGCGCAGCGCAGACCCTACCGATGGTCGGTGCCGAGATGGCACGGGCGAGTTCTAGGACCTTGATTCCGGATAGCGGCCGCCGATCCGACGGGTCTGACGGGTCCGGCCATACCGCCGGAACTTGGCTATAAGGTCCACTTGTCAGGTTGTACCAGGGCTCATTCTTGAGAGCGATACCCTGGAAAGCTCGAGTCAGGGCCTTAAACTAGAGAGGGCAATTGAATTCTTACATGTGGAAGGGCCTCAAACTCCTCCTTCTCATAACAGATGGTTCCGGGAACCCGGTAAACATTATTGCTCTCGTTGTCAAGAGTCTCGGAGTCCAAAGTAGCCACCTTCTTCATGTACATTTCGAGGATCTCCTCCCAGGACATGTTATTCTCATCGTGCTGAGGAAGGTCCAGCATGGTGAGGAGCGGCGTTGGGTCCATGTTGCCATGGAGTGAGTACCTTGGTCTTGTAGATGTTTGTTCCGAGCTGACGGTAGAGCTCACGGGTCTTACCGTGATCCCACCGCTTGACAGCAGACACCATCTTGTCAGAGGAGGTCAGCCATGCGTCTTCGGATCTCATAAACAGGGCACCCAGGCCGGCTAGAATGGATCCCGGACTACGACCGGCGTAAGCTGCAAGCCTCGATGCGGGGGGCGATCCACGACAAAAACTCACACATCAATCGAGATATCTTGATCCAGGTTGAAACGCTCCTTGGAGATGGCGGCAGCCAAGATTCCAATATAGCCAAGAACAGCTGCCTGCGTTTCGGCGCATTTGAACGGTACAGGGTAGAATGGCTGCGTCTCGGTGCCCGTGAATTTGACTCTAGAGGCGAACTCCTTGGCTTCCAGGGGCACGTGGAGGCGCTCGTCAGAGACTATCGACTTAAAAATGCGGTCAGCCTCGGCCTGAATCGTGTAATTCTTGGTGTTAACTGTCATCTTCAGAAAATCGTAACGTTGTGAAAGATGTTGATTTCGTGGATCGTAGGATAGTTCATTCATGGCACGTCAGGGAAATTGTTCTTTTAACATCACTGCGAGCGCTTCCACCAACAGCTGACTCACTGTGTGCCGTGAGCTATGCATAGAAGGCCGAGCCAGAGCCGGACTCCGAGTGAGTCACGGACCAGTGTGTGGCATATCCGAGTACCGACGCCTGTGCCAACAGGTTATGCCTTCAGCACGCATGCCTTAATCTCAAAACTTGTGACATGCTCCCTCGCTATTTTTGCCACCAGTCAAGTCACAATGGAGTCGACGACGCAGCACGGCAGCTGCCTCTGCGGTGCGATTCGCATTGAAGTTGATCAATCTGTCGACGCAAAACTCGAGGTATGAGATCCGACCATCTTGACCAGACGCGATTTCAATCAAGTCAAAACCGCGGCTAACTTGTCCCTTCGTGCTTAGACATCGGTCTGCCACTGCTTGGAATGTCGCAAGATCACCAGCGGTGTTGCGTCTCTGAACTGGACCGTCCCATCCACTGCGATGAGGTATATCCAAGGCAGCCCAAAGTCGTACACAAAAAAGCATGGGGAGAAGGGCTTTCTCTTCACTGTATCATTCTGTGGATCATGCGGCAGCGTTCTCGCTTGCTCTCTTCCAGACAAAGAAAACATCGTCGTGATCCAGGCAGGGATTTTAGACGACCCCGCCGTGTTAATGCAAACACCTACTACAGAGCTTAATATTACACATCGAGTCATGTGGCTTGATCCGGTTGGCAGCACGCAGCAGAAGGAAGGGTACTGAGGACGCCGTGCACCTGCGGATAGATCGAGACGAATGAAAAGTAATTACCGTGTTACCTCTGTGCACTTGCTTGACCAATCTTTGAAGTCCTTCAGATTGAGGCCGTCATCTCTTTCTTTTTCAAACATTACTGTTTTCTATGTAATATGGATGTCTCGGGAGATCTCTGCTAACCCGTCTGGACGAAGATGTGTCATTCGGCCCTTGATTCAACCAACCTTTCACCAGTCCAACCAAAGTCAAAACGTGCAAAGCCCACCTGGCCTTTTTCCGCACTTAGATCTGGAGTCCAGTTGAGGGCAAGGGTACTCACTATTCACAATGTACCAGGCGTCCCCCCGCAGACCCAATTGCGGGGTTCGCCGATCCCTATGAGACCTTCGGGGTTGGAATGACCACAGTCATCCCCGAGGCCACGCCGAAAGTCCGGCAGAAACAGACAAGCCAGCCGGAGCAATGATAGTGAAAGCCATCGATTCGGAGAGCAAAAGGCCTCGTCAAAACGTACGATGTCGTTGAAAGTGACGGATCCTGAGCCTACAATGTCCACTTACTCAGTTGTCTAGTCCAAACCTCTTTCTTAAATATTGTTAGTAAAGCTCGTGGATTACCTGGCTTTAAACGAGAACAGTCTCGCACATCCAACTGCCTCCATCGACCACAGCCTCATCGAAGGTTTCTACAAGCACACAATGTCTGAAACCAAGCTCGTCCCAAACCTTCATGCCCAGTCGGTATCTACCTTCGACGCCGGAACCCTCAATAGCGATGGATACGGCGATGTTTCAGGCTTTACAGCATCTGGGATTGACTACGAGAAACTTGTCCGATCGGAACCATACGTCGATGATATCTTTCGCAAGCGCGTCCTTATCGTCGGTGCTGGTATCACCGGCATCCAGCAGGCCGCTATCCTTCTTGATGAAACCCCCATCAAGCACGAGGACATGATTATTGTCGACGCCCAAGAGGGATACAGCGGCGTCTGGGCCAAGAACAAGTACCCAGGCTGTGCCTGCGATGTGCCGGCCATTATATATACGACGTCATTTTTTCCTAACAAGAGTAAGACCCCTTGTACTTCGATCCCACACCTCCAAGAGCTCTCCAAAGGCTGACCATTACCTCTTTCTAGAGTGGACGCATTTCTACGCACGCAGGGACCAGATTGAAGACTACTATTCCCGATTTGCGCATTCGTATAGCCTCCACCGATGCACCGACTTCAACTCCCTGGTCCGGGCGTGTATCTGGGACGACAACCAGATGGTATGGCACGTCTTTGTCGAGAAGAAGGGCACAGGCCGTGTCACGCACTGGATAGCTGACGTTATATGCCAGTGCGTCGGCAGCCTGGACACACCCAAGTTTGGCAACACACCTGGCCGCGAGATCTACAAGGGCGTCTCTTGGCATACTGCGCACTGGCGTGACGATTACAGCTTGGCTGGCAAGAAGGTGGCAATTATCGGCTGCGGTCCCAGCGCCGCCCAGATCATACCCGAGATCATCGACAAGGTCGGACAGTTGACCGTATACATGAGGACACCACCTGTGTGTGTCCCACGTAATGACTATGCTTATAGCAGGTGTGTGTTGCCTAATTTCCCGGAACTAGGGCTTTACCTGCTAACAGTGTCGTAGCCTCTTCAAATGGGCAGTCAACTGGGTTCCTGGCTTCCTTAGATTCATCCGCTACCGGATGAATGTTCGCATGGGTGGCGCCTTCAAGACAGCCACTAACGAGTCTAAAGAGAACAACAACATGACAGCCACCTCAATAGCCTTTATGGAATCTCAAATTTCGGACCCTGCCCTGCGTGAGAAGGTCAGACCCGACTCGAAGTGTAAGAGACCCCAGGACGCAGAGGTGAAGGATTAATGCTGATACTCCACCGCCAAGATTATTGCAAGCGGCCACTACGCCTGGACAACTTCTATACCTTCTTGGCCAAGCCTAACTGCGTCGTCCTCCGTGACCGACTCATTCGCTACACGGAAGCAGGTGTTATGTCAGCAGACCGCGAGTCTGGGAAGGAGACGGAGAGATCTTTCGACGTAATTATCTATGGCACTGGCTTTAACACAGCCCAGCACCTCGAGCACGAGACCATCCTTGGAATCGACGGCCTCAACCTGCAGAATAAGTGGACTGACCACCCCGAGGCGCTGTATGGTGTGGCAACGAACCAGTTCCCCAATATGTTTATGTGCTTTGGACCCAACTCGGCGTCTCTCTGGAACTCACAGCAGGACAACTGGGAGCTGCAGGCCCGCTTTGCGGCCAAGGCTGTTAAGGAGATCCTCAAGCGTAGCGTGAGGGGCGAGAAGGTCGCCATCCACCCCACCGCTGAGCGGGAGCGGGAGTACAACGACGAAGTCCAGGTCAAGCAGAGCCAGTTTGTCTGGTCCCAACCGGGGTGCGTCACTTACTACAAGAACGACGACGGCTGGAACACATACACGATGCCATGGACCTTTACGCAGTTCCGGAACCTGCTGGGCAAGATTCGCTGGGGGGAGTGGACGGTCCTGAGCAAGAGGGCCTGAAGTTAGATGCTTCATCCGATGTCAATGTTAGTTCTCTACAAGCGAGTCATAGTTACGAGATGTTCCATTGCTGTATAGTTTTATAATTACATCGTTTACCTCCCCAACGTCTAAGTCTAATATAAAACATTGTGCTAACCACGCGACAAATCTTAATACCCTTGTTGAAGATACGATTCTGGAACTCCAGGGCTGTGGCGATGACCTTCTCAGCAAAGTAGGCATAGCATGCTTATTTCAGTTGCTGTTAGAGCCCTGGATGGACCAGCCCTCATCTATTCTACAGCGATGAGCTATGGAACTTACGATAGTCGACTATGGTGCCAAACCTGCGCTTTCAACTACCCTCTAGAGCAGCACAAGCAAACTCGAATGCTTCTCTGAACTGCTCCATCTCCGTCTTGGCAGTCGCAGCTGGCCTCGCCGCAAATCCATGTCCAACGTGAGGGAAAACCCTCTGCGTGATGGTGCGTGACGCTTCGGCAGCCCAGCAACTGATATCGGCTCCCAGAGTCTTGGGCACCATCTCGTCATTCTCCGCAAGCCCAACAAAGGTTCGGCAGCCTGGTTCGACCGGAGCCCCCGCGATATCGTCTCTCTCGACAAATGACTAGAATCGAGCGTCAGAGTAGCCTGAAAGTATCTGAGGATGTGGGCTCACGGGATGGAAGGCCAGTGCGACATGTACACCGGGCCATGACGATGCTCGTAGGGCATATTTACCACCGAAGCAATAACCCGCCACTGCAATTCCTAGATTGTCGTTGGAGCTGTGAACGTGCTCGTATAAGTCCTTTGCATGACGCTCAACTGATTCGTGTGGGTGCCTGCTAAGCCATAACTTCAAATCGAATTGCTCATCTAGTGGCCTGCTCTGATCCCTTTCGAGAACGGAAATTGGCACCGCATCTCCTGTCATCCCAGATCACGAAGCTTAGCCAGAATGCCCATTCTTCTGACTAGGAAACCATGCTTACCTTCAAAGTAGTCTGGAATAATGGTGGTCCAGCCTCGTTCAGCAAACATATCAGCGAGGAGCTGGTTGTGCGATGCGAGGCCAAAACCATCGGGGAACAAGATCAAGATGCCTTTGACGGAACCACTTAAGGGGCGACTGTCGTAGACTTGGATCTCTCCAACCATCCTTGTCTGTCCGTGCGGATGAAATCCATCTGAGGGGGATCGTATGTCAGCTACACCGGCACTATCCATAAAATCAGACCAAGATTCGTCATGGGATTCATACCGGCTGCTGGGTGGCCAGCCGCACAGCAACCAGGGTTTCCGTTCATAGTAGTCGAGAGCTTTACTGTCATGCTACCACTCGAAATAAGAAAATAGTGGCTTGCCTTAGCTTTATGTGGCTCGACTAGCCAGCAAAGCCGAAACCACCTGTAACCCCGACTGGCCGGAGGAACAAGTGGGATTATAAAGTCCGAGTAACCAATCAAGTCCAGTAACGACCTGAATGTCTGCTCGAAGATTAGGGCCAGCTTTGCGGGACCAAGAATCCGGGGAGACCCCAGATTGGCCATGAATGGCCCGGCTAGATTCATCAAGACCCGACAGCGAGCGTGATCTCCATGAACATGGGTTATGCTTTGCGGGGAACTGGCTCAAGTGGAAGCAAGAACCCGGGGAAGTGGAGACCCCCGCCGCCTTGCAGAGCCATGATCCATGTAGCCGGGGAACTGTGTCGCCAGATTTCCCAGCACAACTCACTGACTTTCTATATAACCAGCTATCGCCTCTTCAAGGTCTCATCTTCCTTCTTCGTATATTCAAACCCTACATCTATCCTGATCTTCTCCCATCAAGACCGTTCCTCAGGTGTAATCTTTGTTCACTCCCACATTCGCCATGGATCGTCCATCAATCGGTGACTCGTCGTCGAAAGTCGACATGGAAGCCAGCCACCACCAAAAGTCTGAGTATATTGAAAGTCTTCAGGTATCTGGCGTGGAAGCCATCGAGCTACTTTCTGAGGCAGAGTAGAAGAGAATCATGTACGTGGTAGCTAGACTGATAAACGGCTTACCATAACTAATCATCTACACGCAGTCGCAGGATCGATTTTCGACTCCTCCCCATCCTGGGAGTTATGTACTCTATCTCCATCATTGACCGTTCGAACTTGGGATACGCTATGGTCGCGGGCATGGACGAAGACCTTGCCCTCACCATTGGCAACCGATACACAATCATCGTCATGGTCTTCTTCGTGGCCTACATGTCAGTCATGCTCACACTGCCCTGCCGCTCCTTGTATACATGCTGACACAACGATTAATAGTATTTTTGAGATTCCCAGCGTGAGTGCCAGCTCTCCATCTTATCCCATCGGGACGCCAGGCCCTTCGAACATGGTTCTAACTCATTTATCTACTAGAACATTACTCTCCCCAAGGCCGGCCCTGCTAACTGGCTCTCCTTCCTCGGCATTGGATTTGGCGCCGTCTTGATCGGCATGGGTTTCACTCACAGCTGGGGTACCCTGGCCCTCTGCCGTGCGCTTCTCGGTATTCTAGAGGCGGGATTCCTTCCAGGTAAGGCCTTTTCCTAACGACCCCTAATTTCTGGCACAGGAAAGCTGACTGTCAGGTTGCACCTATCTCATCACTTGCTGGTACACTCGCTACGAGGTGGGCAAGAGGCTCTCCGGATTCTGGATTGTCTCCGTTCTTGCAGGTGCCTTCTCTGCCATCTTCGCATATGCTCTTTCTCTTATTGGAGGCCAAGCTGGCCTGGCGGGTTGGCGATGTGAGTATCAGAATTACCGCTTGGGGTTGCCTTCATTCTCAGGCGCTTTGTACTGACAGAGCTCGCGCAGGGATCTTCATCATTGAAGGTACCATTACCGTCTGCTTTTGCATTCTCGGTCGGTTCCTCATCATAGACTTCCCTGCTCAGGCCAAGAGATTCCTCAAGGCCGAGGAGCGGGACTTTGTTATCGCGAGACTTAACTTGGACCGTGGCGATGCCGAGGAGGATGAAGTCACCTTCAGCAAAATTCTATTCCACCTCCGGGACTGGCGCCTCTACATTTGGACCTTCAACATGATTGCCACGACGTTACCTGGCTATGCTTATTCCTACTTCCTTCCCATAATCCTCAGAGAGGGCATGGGCTTTAGCGTCACGCAATCACAACTCCTCAGCGCTCCGCCATATGTTCTAGCGGCCTGTTTTGTTTGCCTTCTGGCATGGTTCAGCGACCGGCAGCATCTTCGAGGACCCATTATCGCTGCGCTACAAATTATCACGGCCGTTGGTATGATCATCACCGTCTATGGAGGCTCTAACGGTGCCCGCTATTTTGGAGCTTTTCTCAGTGAGTTGGCCCACATGACAACCACTGACCAGGACTGACTCGATCCTGTAGGCATGGGAGCGCTGCAACCTTGCGTGCCGCTTATCCTTACATTCCAAGCCAACAATATCACGTCCCACTCGAAGCGAGCTGTTGCATCAGCAACCTGCTTGATCGGGGGAGACATTGGCGGCATCCTTGCAGGCGTTGCCTTTATGGCTCGTGAGAGCCCTTACTACAAAGTAAGATTATAATGTCTAGGGTTATTGTGAGCATATCTAACAACATCTAAACTAGACCGGTGTATGGGTTACTTTTGCCTGCTTGATGACAAGTGTCTGTTTGATTATCTTCTTAGATATCTGCTTGTGGAGGCGCAACAAGGCAGCCAGGGAGGGTCGTCGAGTTAATGAGGGCATGTCTGATTGGATGTACACTCTTTAAGTCCGGCGAGGATTGTATCTAGTTATTTAATGTATCTTCCCATCTTCTGCAGTACGTACTTCTTTGACAAACGCCCTCCCACAAAGCGTAATTAAGACACTGGCACAACTAGTCATCGTCTAATTTGTCTTTGAGGACGCAGAACTCTTCCAAAACTCCACAAGGATATCTATTCGATGTAGTAGCGATGATTTGCCGACATTCCAACTACCACTCCGTTCAAATATAACCAGTAAGTTGCTTTATGAGAATGCGTGAATTAGGCTCACGGAGACAGACCGTATTGAACACAGCAGAGGATTAGACATGCTTCAGGATAACCTCCCCGGACAAAAGTTGGGCTGTAGCATGGGCGCCGATCCATGGTCTTAGGAACTTTACTGCAAGAGGTGAAAGCAGCCAAACTCTATCCACTAGGTACCTGAGTGACCATTATCTTCATTGACGCTCGACTTGATCAAAAAATCTTTGCGCGATATGCAGTCACCAAAGTATTTCAGGTCGATAGGCGACAGTCCCTCTGGGAATCATTTAGGCATGTGGCACTTCTCCAATCAGTCGTTTTTTCCACCTAGCTTTCAATCGACTCCAAGCCCTTCTTTTATGGCTCTGCATAACCAGGTAACGCCTAACCCTAAAGTTTGATACGTATCGCTTCGCCACCTCGAATATGATACCGCTCTTTGAGTCCCTTACATAAGAGAGGGTGGAAGCGGGAGGCCGACCACTTCACTCATAGACGCAATGATTAAACATCCATGACGATATCTTTAGCCTGTTTTTTTGACCTGTGATCATTTATTCAGCTCTTCTGACTGAACAACGCCGATTCTATATAATATCATTTTCTTTCAATGAAAGAATGAGCCACAGAGACAATTTCAAAACTATTCCATTACAGTAACCACATACAAAGATGAAGTTTTCCTCCACCATCGCCACCACTTCTGCTCTTCTGGCTACGGTCTCCGCAGGCCCTATCGCCTACGGAGCATGCCAAGCTGGCTGCGCCGGTGTCGTCATGGCATGCTACAACGCAGCTGGGTTTACTTGGGGAGCTACTGTGGGAGTTACAGCTCCAGCATCGATTATCGCTTGCAACGCTGCGTTTGGGAAGTGCTCTGCAGCATGCGCTGCTGTAGCGCTCGGTGCCCCTACACCTTGAATGATTTGAGATGGAACATTTTGTTCAGTAAGGGTCGGCCTAGATCATTTTTGATGACCTCCTACTAATATTGATAGACACGAACTTATTATTCAGACTAGGGTCCGACTGACTCAGATATAGCTTGTATAAGAAGAGTCATCTATTTGTTTTAGAATATAATAAGTATATATATATACAGTATATCTTAACTATGTGGTTGCACATGTCCTTAACTTGCTCCTGAAGTAAAACCTCCGTCCGCCCGCGTGAACACAGCTTTTGACAAGATTAATACTTCAAAGAGTGGTGACATGATTTCATTATCTCTTCATGTCATTAAGAAACCACCGTTAACACTGAGGCAGACACCAGTGATCCACTGGGATTTCGGTTCGCAGAGGAACCCGACCGCATGGGCAATCTCTTCAGGCTCTGCCATCCTAGCTCCAATGGGAGTCGCGTCTAGCATTGGCTGAATCTTGGCGAGAAATTCCTTGCCAGAACTCTGAAAACCACTAGTCTTGACAGGACCAGGGGCGATAGCGTTTACTGTGCATCCCAAGCTAGGACCCAGTTCCCTTTTGTGCCACATCGGCATAGAATTAGCAAGCAAGCTCCGGCTACAAGGGCATAGACAGAGGGGAGAGGGATCTTACAATGCCCAACAGCGCGTGAAGCTCTCCACCATGGATTTGGTGCCGTTATAGATGGTGGCGCCAACGTAGCCCTGCCGAGCCCCGACACTGCTGACACTGACAATGCGGCTGTTGCGATTAAGATGTGGCAAGACGGCCTGCGTCAACAGCATGGTGCCCCTAGCGTTGAGATTGACTTGCTTGTCCCATTGATCCGGCGTGATCTCCTCCAGGGGCTTCATGATGGCGATACCGGCATTGTTGACCAGGATGTCAACTTTGCAGCCCATCTGGCGCACCGTCTCATCAACCAGATGCTTGGGCCCATCCTTAGTGGACAGGTCGGCCTCGATAACTATGCATCGGCCTGAAGCAAGGCCTCCTCCCTGCTTGATCTTCTCGAGCACAACAAGGGCGTCATTGCGCTGAGACGGCCAAGGGTAGTTGACCACAACAGTCGCTCCCCTTGGGTATGGTCAGTTTCAATGGTGCCAGCCGAGATGTGATATCAGGTTATAAGTACCGATTTGCGAGTTCGACGCAGGTAGCAGCACCGATGCCTACTGCGCTGCCGCTTACAATGGCCAGTTTGCCATCCAGTGTCTGGGGAATGCTGTGGGTCGCCATAACTAAATTTGGGGTGCCAGGCTGGAAACGCTTGGAGTGCAGTGTTGTTTGTACATGCGTAGTTGTGAGGACAGGCCCTATCCCTTCCAAGACATTTTAAGGGCAGACTGGTCCTGGCAGTCGGGCTTCACGATGATACCGACGGATTCATCTCGGACTCTAAGGTGGTTCTTTCAAAGTCCGAAAGCGAGTTATACCAACGAAGCCCTAAACCTTGTCCGTTAGACGCTTCGGGAGAAAATGAGGGGAAAATCTGGGGAAGGGAAGCATCAATCCTAAACAGTACTAGAGCCATGGCACGCTGTGGTTGTAAGGTATAATGACGTGAGAACCAACATGTCAGATATTATATTGACTCTATCTATTGATTCAGATATTTGCATTTTTTGTGTTGTGTGAAACTGCAGATACTCTTTGGAGATTTTACCATTTCCCTTGTAATTTTACAGTAGTTATCCCTGCTTGCATGTAATACCCTTTAATAATGGGTCTTAATCTACTTGGCTAGGTAATGATTTGTGACCTTGGCCGCTAATAATGCGCCCTCCAATCGCTACCAGCCCTTGTCTTTGCTCCACATCTACCTATTTAGCCGCGTTTCATCGCTCTCTGCGATCAAAGGTCGGGTCACTAATCCCTCCTAGCCACGTCAACGCGAAATAATGCCTTCTCTCTCTGCCTCCAACGCCCAGGGACGGGCCGCAAGGTCTGTCATCGTCGAATGTCTCTGCCTCCCTGATCTCGTAGCTGATTCATTTCAGGTATCCTTGCCACGCTTGCTCGCGATCCTTCGATCGTCGGTAAGTCGCCAGATCTCGCCTTGGTAAATGTCGCTGAGTACCTGGCCATAGTGACGTCCTCCGGCGGCACATGCTGATCCATGAACGAAACCGGCCACTGCCCAAATCTAGGAAGAAAGCTTGCATTCCATGCTCAAGGTATGAGTCCCCCGAGGCACTATAGATTCATTGAGTGTACTCTTTCCAACGATGCCTCTTCCCAAGGACTACCGTTCTCGTTTACCTCGACCGCTAATAATAGTCACTACAGGTCCAAAATTCGCTGTCTTGGAGAGCTGCCGACTTGTTCAGCCTGCGACAAGAGATCATTAGCTTGTCAATATGCAGTCCCCAGGCCAGAGAGTCAGCCCCGGGATCGCAGAGAGTCCACATCTCCAGCATCATCAACATTGGATCGTAGCATGAACGCCGACACACCCGGCTGGAGTGCTTCCACTATCCCGGCAAGTGTCGAGCAAAACTCAGGTAGCCTACACGATCCTTCATCGAATTTGGCGACCTCGATTGGTTCAGGCCAATCGTGGAATACGCAGTCGCACGCTCCAGGTGACTCGCAACCGTACCGAGTAGGCCTCACCTCAGCTAACCCAACTGTGGAAACCACCGACTTTCGTCCCTCTCCCTCCTCGAACTCGGATATGATGGGTTTGCTTCACAACGACTTCAATTCTAATCTAGATTGGCTGTTGGATCCGCAGCCTGATATTTTGCCATGGCTCGATCATGGTGACTACAGTATGGGCGACTGCTTTTCCAACATTTTTGGAGCCTCTTTCCCGACATTTGAGTCGCATCTGCAGAGAACAGGGCAGAGCGTTCCTGCATCACCACCAAGTAACGCAAGTATGCAAACCTCGATGCCTCCGATATCTGGCCTGCCCACCCCGAACCCGCGCGAGGACTGCGGCCCTGATGACCCATGGCCCATGGCATGGCATGCCAGTAAAATTCACCGCCTGCGGCTCCCGCCTCTCGAGGCCCCAGTCGACTTTGTCCATCGGCCATACTTCTCGCCACATACCTACATAGACACCAACATCCTAACCGAGATGCAGCGACTAGTCAACATGTGCTCTGTAGATATCCAGGACCTCGAGCTTCCAGCCGCCTCCAAGCTAAATCATTGTATCGACCTATATTTCGTAAACTTTAGTCAGGTACCTCTACAATCCCCTGTTCGATACCAGTACTCTGTCATTCTGACCATGGGACTTCAGGTTATGGCTCTTGTCCATCGTCCGACATTCGATCCCAGGGCCAGTATTGTTGTCACACTCGCTATGGTGGCCATTGGCGTACTCTATTCCGATTTCACAGCCGCCAAAAAATACTCATACAGCCTATCCGAACTGATCCGGAAAATCCTAGTTCTTATGGTACGTCGACCACAGGGTAGGGCAGGCTGTCAGTCCTAACCGGTTCACAGGAAGAATACGACAGGAGATTCGTGCGCACCGAGGACCATCTTACAGCACAGCTTTTGCAGGGTTTTCACGGTTACTGTAGTGGTAGTCAACGTCTCTTCGAACTGAGCGAGACGTCACGTGGCTCCTTGGTCACCAACGCAAGGCGCATGGGCTTGTTTAACAAAGAGACAGCCGACAGTATCAGTCCGCCAACCGAGATTGGCCCGGCCTGGCTCGACTGGATCCGTAAGGAGAGGCTAAGGCGTGTCGGATGGGGTGTTTATGTGAGATCAGTCTCATCCTGCTACTCGAGGTGGAGATGTACTAATATCACCTGGTGTAGATCTACGACGCCTCTGTTTCTTATCTCCACAACGTGCGCCCGTACCTGACAATTGGAGAAGTCGCCATGACCCTTCCCTCTATGGATCTAGAGTGGGACGCTGAGAGCGCTCAGTCTTGGGTGGCTCTGCATTCACGATCTGGGGAGAGCTCGCACAAGCTCACCCTCCGCAGCCTGATGCGCTCACTCTTTGATGGTTCGCCACAGCCAATGGACAGGTTCAAGATAGGCTCGCACAGAGCTTTGATCGTGTCGACCTTGGTGCGGATGATCTGGTCAAACAAAGAACTGATTGGCAACCCGGTGCATGACTTAATAGGCGACACCGAAGACCAGGACCGTGTGGCCCCTTTAATTCCCGCACTAGACATGTTCTTGGAGTCGCCTCTAGCTGATCGGGATCTGAGGACCCAGAAGCAGGCGACTAACCTGGTACGGCGGTTAAGCCTGGTGCATATCGGGCACCTTTACGCCGCTGGAGAGCTGATGAACTGGCTTTACCCCCTCCTGCGATGTAGGGATATCGATGGGACGCTGGAGCGCCGGATGCGACAGTGGAAAACAGAAAAGCCCCGACAGGTCCGTGATGCCACCTTCCACGCGGCACAGATCATCGGACTAGTACATCATTTTGCAGACAACGGCCCGTACCAGGTCTTTGCTGTGTTCCATGCCGGTGTCATATTGTTTTACATGGCCATGCTCCTCTCCTATCCAGATGACACCCGTGTTGGGGCAACGCCCGAGGTGTCGTCACCAATGGAGCATCTCCAGCTAGACTTTCTAGGTCTCCCCAAGGATGATATGGCAGTCCGGGCCGCGAGATGGGTTGAAGATGGCCGTCCTGTCATGATTGGACTCCACGGGGTTCCTGACCTTTGTTCAGAGCAGGGACGCCTGCAGGTGCTCGAGAAGACAGCCGATATGCTTAGCCAAATGGAACTAGTCTGGGGCGTTGCTGGAAACCTGCGCAAAGTTATTCTACGGCTAAGAGACCGGTTGTAGATAGGTAATATTTGCGTATGTGTATTTTGCTTTTTCGTAACACCTGGTCAATTCATTCCTCATTTTCACGCACCAAGAAATTGAGGTCATATCCTGGTCCGAATGCCAAGACCTTTTTTCTTTCGCCTGAATGCTATGGTACAATGCGTCATTTTGAGCGAGGTTGTGAGCAATCGGACTGAATGAACTAGGCTAGATGTGGTCAACGATGAAATAAACACCTTTGAGCTCTGCAGACATAGATATCTAAGACTCTGTCCAGCTCGTGACAGGCCCGTTACCATAGAGATTGTTCCATTCCTGGTCCAGCATCTTCTTGATCTCATCGTTCCGCACCACGAAACGGACGGGGAAGTCATCCGGAAAGGATATGAGGTTGGACGAGTATGGGACATTCTCCAGAGACACTTCTTTGCCGTCAGGGCCCAGGGCTGGCCTGATATCGAAGCACTGTAGAAGAGCCGAGGTCATTGAGAAAAGTGACCGCTCCGCCAGATGCAGCCCGACACAGATGCGCTTGCCGCTGCCATATGAAAAGTGGTCACGGCCGTCGACGTCACCCTTGTTAGCATAGGCAGAAGCGCTACAATGATAGCCGAGAAACCTCTCGGGTTTGAATCGTTCAGGTTCCTCGTAACGGTTGGGGTCATGGTGGATGGCCCTAGAGAATCATCCAAGTCAGCCTTTATCTTCGTCGGCAAACCAGAACGACGTCGAGGGGCAGGGCTGAAAATTCTTACCAAGTATTGATCCGAACGATGGAGTTCTTGGGGATGCGGTAACCCTCGACTACATCCTCTTCTTCTGACCAATGCGCGAAAGCTAGGGCTGCAAGTTAGACAGTCGAAACATCAGGACGATACATTTGTTCCCTTCAACGTACCCAGGGGAGCAATCGAGGCCCATCGATGCTGTTCTTTGATGATAGCTCGGAGATATGGCAGCTCAGGCTCGTCGGTCCAAGTAGGGAAGCGCTTACGTCCAATGACCCGGTCAAGTTCCTCGTGGGCTTTGGCAACGACTCCGGGGTTCATGGCCAGCGCGTGGACGGTAGTCATGAGCGACGTGGCTGTGGTCTCCGATCCCGTGCCCAGGATTTCCAAGCAGGTAATAGCCAGCTGCAACTCGTCATTGTATTCATCTATGTTGGCCTTCTCCATGTTCTTCTTGAGATCTAGAGCAATGCATGGTCGATCAGGGTGCTCCTCAACATCCATGAGCGCTGTCTTGAGGTTGTTTGTGGCAAACTCAAATTCCTTCTGTCGCATTCCCTCGAGCTCAGCCTGCCATGGCTTCAGGAATCGCGGAAGCCTGTTGAGGAAGGGCATGTACTCGATGATGTACCTGCCAGAGGCCATGGCCTTGGAGAACTGCTCCATAAAAGTCCTCACCTCGTGAGAGAATTCATCATCCGGGGTCGGGACTCGTCGGCCGAACGCGATGCTTCTAGCGATGCTCAGTGAGTAGCGGGCGAGGTGGTCGCGGTACCTTTCCGGTGTGCGGGTAACGTCGTAGCAGCTTGTGATGGCTTCCTTGGTCTGCATGTTGGCGTACTCATCACACTTCTTTGCTGTCAACATGTTGGCGAAAGATTTTCGCACGGCCTTGATTTGTGCAAGAATTTGTTAGCCTTGGGTACTAATTCGTCATGGCAGGTCTCAATAAGGACTGACTCTCCAGCGAGGCCCGTACGGCATCAAGACTGCTCGCTTTCCACCAGTGAGGATCTGTCCCACCAGAGATGGAGGGCGAGAACTGTAGATCTGAGATCTGGATCTATGTCAGCCTTGTGTATGCGGCCAGCAAAAAGCTTGGGTGAGCAAACCTGCGATCCAGAAACTCCCTGGCAACGTGTCCAGAGCCGATAACGATGATGTGCTGCAATCCAATGCGGAAGTGAATGATGGGCCCGTAGATACTGCAGAGAGAGAATTGGGGAAGGGTCAACAAACTGTTCATCGGTGGTCGACGGGGACTCTTTGCGACTTACCTTGCCCACTCGGCGTACTTGACCCAAGGGTACTTTTTCGGGGCGTCAAAAGTCATGCCCAGGCCTGGAAACCTGCCTTTTGGGCCAGGCGGAAGCGGGAGTCTTCGTCTTCCAAAAACATTTCCGAGGAGTAGCAGTGCGCAAACGGCAATGCCCAGGACAACAAGACTATTACCCATGATGAAAAAGTGGTTCCGAAAGATTTAGAAAAAACACGAAATATCACGCTGCTTCACATGAAAGGCTCGAATACCGTGGGTGAGTTTGTTCTTTTCAAAAAGAAGAAACGATAGCAAGCTGTTAGTGTCTTAAAAAGGTTAGCTGGGCTGAGTTCGGCTTAGTTCCCCAGTCCGGTAACTTCGGGTGGTGGTGTGGTGGCATCCCGAGCTCCTAGATAGGAGTCTGGTTTGCCGATTTTCCAGAACCCGCAGAAACGGAGTCTAGGGTGGTTGGCGCATTCCCGATGATTCGAATTGTAATCATAAGATGCCTCGGGTGCTCCCGAACCAGCACGCACAACCCATAAGCATAATCATCTTCTCGCGTCATGACAATCGAATCCCTTGAGCAGCCAGCAGGGTCAGTGGTGCCTCCGCCTGGAGACCGTCGCATGAATCCGACCTCAACAGCAAATCCCAGTGGATATCGTATGACCCATACAATGATACGCATTTCAGATCCCGAAAAGTCTCTCAACTTTTACCAGAGTCTTTTGCGTATGTCGTTGATATTCACACTGAATACTGGACCATGCATCGTCTACTATCTCGGCTATCCGGATGAAGGTGATCACTCTCCGGCAGATATTCTCAAAGGAGGCATGGGCACCGGTCTCCTCGAGCTCGTCCATGTGCCGGCAAAGAAGATAGCCCAAACCGAATGTGAACGGGCTCCTATTTCAGTTCAAAGCCTCGGTCATCTAGGCTTCAAGGTCCCTGACGTCAAGGCACTGCTGGAAATGGCCCAGGAACAAGGTCACACGATACTGAAGCCGGTCTCGCACGTCCCAGCCACCGTTGTCGGTATTCATGATGGCCTGGACACCGAGACCCTCCATCCATCATTTGCGAACACGTATTCACAAATCGGCTTCATAGCAGATCCTGATGGGTAAGTTGCGAACTTTCAATGCATTTGCGTCTGCTGAGGTCAACCTTCTCATGATGCGACAGGCATTGCTTAGAAATTCTCCCGATGAAGTGGGCATGAGAGATGAGGCAGATTCCAAGTAAGGGTGATGAATTAATTTATATAGAATAAGATGATTATGCACAAGGCAAACAATCGCCGAGTGTGCTACATTCCCAATGGATTATATTCGTTTGATTTACCTTGCCGGACAAGAGTAGACGTGGTGCTTGGCCGCTGTTTTATATTTCCCAACGCCCATAGAGCATACCACGGTTCTGGTAGGAGATAATCGCGCTGGTTCGATTCTGGCACGATAATGTCGATTCGTTACCTATCTGGTGGAGCAGAGTCAGCAAACGACCAGTCAGCAGGCAGGGACATCTTACGAATCTATCGAATCGAACGCCAAGAAATTCTTGTCCTGTAGATTCGCATCGAATCGAATGTGTCCTCCGTAGATTCGATATCTATCGAATGCCAAGATTCGATCGAATTCGATTCGAACCCGATCGAACGTAGACCTAATCCCGGCGGAGACCGAAACACCAATAGGACCTAGGGCCAAATGGATCGTTGTCATCATCATCAGGCATTCATGACTTCATACCCCGACGTACGAAGGGTAAGAGATGCAGAGGGGTTTTAGAGAACATCACAGCTGTAGATGAGGCGTCGCAGAACATTTTCAATTGTGCAAGACAGGTAATAGGCAGATTAAATGTCACTCGTCCCCTTCAGCGACGCAAGTGCGTCAACCCATTGATCATCACTGAGGCTAACCAGCGGCAGTGAAGGCGTGTAGATTCCAGCTTTACTCCACGATCGAATGCACTGAGCCATCGCTACTATCTCCCTCCTCAGCCGGCTTCTCAATGGTGCCGTCATACGCCCTGCACTGCTAAACGTCCTCTCGCTCTCCGCAGACGACGATGGGATGGTGAGCATATCAATCGCCATCAGAGACAGCCGCGGGTACCGATTCCTGTTGATTTTCCACCAGTCAATCGGTCTACTCCTGTAGTGGTGACTGTTGACAACATCCTCAGCACAGTACCGAGCATATTCGTCATCAGCAGTCGCTCCCGCTGTCGTGTGTTTCGTCTTCCGGGTGCTCTTGCGGCCACTGGACGCTGCCAAGGACGAACCCTGGGCGCATGGCGGCCCAGCTACACTCCTAGCAAGTCTCCGCTCAATGTAATCCATTGAGGCCTCGTCAGACGTAGCGAAGACTTCGCAGTCAACATCGCGTTCCCTGTAACTCTCCCAGATCTCTCTGAGCTTGGCTTCGTACTCTAATCGCCAACTCTTAGCCTTACGAAAAGGCACTCGAGACCACAGTTGATCGAGAAGGCGCCACTTCTTCGCCGGGTTGAAGACAACAGAGAGAATAATGACCTCGCGCACCATGTCCGACTACCCACGCGAAGACGCCTCTTGGCTCAATCACTGGTGCTCGACGGTTCTCCAGGTGCTATATACACCTGCGTTAGCAACCAATGAAATCGAAGGTCTTGTCACTCAAGTTGGCAGACTCTGACAGCCCAGTCTGGTATGGTCCCTGGTCATCTGGTTTCCAAAGTGCCCCTATTGGCTCATGTCGTCGTGCACAGACCACCGAGGCACACAACTGGAACTTTCCTTCCGCGCTGGCCCGTCTCGTTCCATCCTGGCGTCGCCTCTGAATGGGCTCTTGAGCTCGTTTGAGCTGGCCGGAGCTCGTCGTGTTGCCACGTGAGGTGTAGCGGTGAGGGCGTAATTTTAATGCTGTAAGTGGTCGCAGCTGCGGGAGGATTATGAAGTCGCTAGTACATCCACCTAGGGGCTGGCTGGGTTTGGCCGCAAGTTCCTGTGACCAAAGCGGGGAATAACTATGTTGGGTCTGGACAGTTAGTCGACCAATACAGGTTGAAGGTGCAACAGACATGTGAGACTTCAAGGTCGAAATGGTCTTCTGAGCGTGAGAACACTGACGCCGATAGAAAGCTCTTGAGGGAGATGTCTAAATGGAGCAGTTTTTGTTTGCATTACTTCCAATCTACAGAAAACCAGCATGTGTTTAGATGGATGTTCATGGGGGAGTAATTGCAAGACGGGCCTACCCTATACCAATGTGCTAGAAAGATACCAGGGTACTCACGTATTCTTCCACAGCTACGCAAGTAACCCCTAAACAGCATTTCATGGCCACGAGGATTCGCTTTTCAACCTCGCCCACGCTTGACATAGTCCTCGTGGAAATTGGGAAATGGTCCCATTCAATAAATTACTTTTGATATTTTAGAAAGTAGTCGTTTGTGGGTTGCGGCCAAGCATGATTACTGCAGTTGCACGATACCTATTCTGACCTGTAAATCTCGGGGGTTTAGATGTACCGGTATACACTAACACATCTTAGCACCTACACGGACCCTGGGCCTTCAAGACGACAAATCACGCTCGGTCGCGTCAGGTACCGCCAGGGGCCGGTTGACGGGTTCAAGAAGTGACGCTAAAACGAGCCGCGTCACTCGTTCGACCGAATCGATCGATTTTCGATCGAACGCTTGGGCCCGTTCGATTCGATAGCGAATAAAATGTGCCGTGTTTGATTCGTATGTCGAATGAGAAACACCACATTCGATTCGCATCGAATCGAACGCCAAGAAATTCGATTCGATATTCGTAAGACTTGGCATCGAATGAATCTATCGATTCGATTCCCGTTCGTAAGATGTCCATCCCTGCACGGTCGAGGGTTCAGGTTGATTGACGTAAGTGTATGAGTAATACACCAATCGATCGACCGGTGGGTTTCGGTGTAGTTGATCGGAACCTTGTGTATAGCGTTGCCAGGCACTCGATTTGACCATGGAGGATTCTGACAGTGAAGACAAACGTAAGCACGGTGTCCCTTGGTCTTTCTGCGCTTCGGGCCAAGCTCAGCTTGGAGATGTTTTTCGGGATAATCTATGTAGAAAAAGGCATTGAAATTCCATGAAAGTTTCGATGCAAACGAGCCTATAGAAGCGTTGTTAGTCCCTGAGGCTGATATCTCAGAAGCCTGAGAAGCCATAGATGCTAATAAGCAGTACGTTACTGCAAGGTATGCGACAACTGGAGAGTTTTCTTTAAGATTTAATTAAGAGATTTTCGGGTAGTTAGCACAGTATGCATACATCGCGTACCCCGCACAGCCTTAGAGGGCTACAATCGTTAACTCCAATCATTTCTATATTCAGCAAAGGCATTGTCCTCCAAGTAGCTATTTATTTTGGCCAATATTTGTGTAAGTGAAGTTGGTGAGTTTTGGTGAAGCTTTTTTTTATTTTGCTTGCCGAAAGAGGGGTTGTGGATGGTAGTAGACGCAGACGCATCGCGCAGGAGCTCCATAGTCAAGCTAGATGCGTAGTATTGAACAGTCGATTGCCAGTGTCAGTGCCTTTGGTGCCTACGAATTTGTTCTTCGAAAGTCGCAGTGCGGCCAGGCTGGCGCCGCAACGTCTCATGAGGTCTGCGAGTGGATGCGTCTCCACGACCACGTCCGCTTGTACAACGCCTGCTACAACAATGATGCGGACATTGGCCTGTAGGCCGTGGACGTGCTCGATGAATTGCATCAGTGTTTTTCCGCTATTCACAACTGAGTCAACCAGAATAATGGTGCGCTGTTGATCTACGTGATGCACTTTCAAGTCCGGTGGGGATGAGGCATGGATAAACATTGCCTGAGGAAACACCATATTGACCCCGAAGGCCATAGCCTCTCCACCACGCATCAATGCCACAATAGAAGTTTTCTCTTCATTGCGCAGTCGATGGCCCGTCGTTTGGTGACCCTGTACGTGGGGAATGTTGTACTCTTGAAGACCAATCAGTTGGGTAACGAATTCGGTGGCCAAGTACTGTCCGACCAACCCATGGGCTTGCCTTAGGGCAGGGCCAGAAATAGAAGCGTCACGGGTTGGTGTCGTCAACAGTTGTGCTACAGGCCTGTCCGTAGCGTGCAGTATCTGGACGGAGCGGCGGTGGCACATGACTGATTCGATGAACAGCCGATCATCTAGGTGAGCTAAAGGCAGCCGACCCTCGTCCAGACGCGGTGTTGATTGACTCGGGAGAAGAACCTGTTGTGCTCGGAAGTTTCCGTCATCCATAGCTTTAGATAAGGCTTCGTCCATGCTCCAGCTCCTAGTCTGCTTGTCGCCAACAACGACAATAGCTTGATCAGCACCCTTAAGCATCGGCAGATCCAAGGGGCTGTCCCCGAATGCCCAAACATAGAGATGGGCGTTTCGTAGTTGAGAGACGATGGCAGCTTTAGCCGCTGCAGTAACCACGAATCCATCCTTAATTCGACCTCCACCGATGACGTAGACCGTCTCTGACAATTTGTACCTCTCCAGAACCTTTCTCCAAACGTGACCAAGCCCACATGTGACAACTAGAGTACCAATATGTCTCCGTTCCGCGGCAAGTCGCAGGAGGGAGGTGATTTGTGGGTGCATCACTATGCCCGCAGCCACGGCATCGCACACGGTCTCAAATTGTTTATCATCAGCTACCTCTTCGTACAATAAGGTTGCTTGGTGAAATGCAGCTTCCGAATAACCAAGGCGACTGCTGAAGAGCTCATGCAATGGAGATCCTGTTACCAAACTCGGTTGAGCCCGAGCAAGTGTTTCCCAGAACAAAACGCCCGTGTCTTCTGATGTGAGAGTCTTGTCGCCATCCATCACTAAAACCGTCTCAAGATCATCATGCTTGGGCAAAGCGAGGATTTCATCCAGCTTAGCCTGTATGCGAGTTATATTAGATTCGACCGTGCTGGGCTGCTGGAAATGCAGGATTAGATCCATGGTTTTTGGTAGCAAAGCGTCTGCATTTGCGATGCTGCAGAACAAGATGTGATTCTCACGACAGAGGTTGCGTAAAAGGGAAATCTCTGTCTCTTGCCATCTGCGCAGGTGGTCGTGAGACATGACAATGCGATGTTTCTGTTCGTCATTCAAGCAGCGCTGCGAGATAAGACCGACCGGCATATTCAAATAAATGATGTGCGTGAACGTTGCTAGGTCATTCGAAGTATACACTAGTTGGCCAGAAGCATCCTGTTCTTTCCAGAACATGAGATGTCCAGTCACGATTGCAGTTCGCCCACTGTCAAGGCTTTCCTTCCTAATCGCGTCGATTGCCTGGCCACGCAGGTTTGACTTGTCCTGTGCGTCCAGCTTGTGGAAAGCCTCCAGACCACCAGGAATGAGGGATGCAATTTTGTCTGACCCTTCGAACAAAATGAATTCGGCCGGGCTGAGTTTCTGTCGCAGATATTCCAGCAAGAATGACTTGCCCGAGCCGGAAATACCATAAAGACCAATGACCGTTGGCTTAGGTGTTACTTGCGTGCTTATGATTGAGCCGGCGTTAACCGTGGCAGGGGCAGAAGGCAGACCTTGGTTATTACGGTCATTGCCTGTGCTGATAGTGGAAGAAGCATCCATTGGGAGGAGGATTGTGAAAGTTGGCGATGTATGCGCCTAGACGTTGTGCAAGAGAGAGCAGAGAGGGGGAGGAATAGCATGTGTGTGTGGGGGATGAAAACCAAAGATGGGAAAGAGAGAAACATGTCTAGATTTGTCCTTTTTATATCTTTTTTTCTGCTATGGATATCAAGATCAGGCCGATCATCTCGACAAGACCGTACACGAGTGAGGCCTACCATCGCGACAACCCCTCATGCGGGAGGCCAGGCTGGCGGTCCATTCCATTTCCATCCACGCAGCCTCTTGTAGAATGGATGGGCGTCCATGTAGGCCCACCGTAGATGGAATGGATGGAAATGGACGCTAAGAGTGGGCCTGTGGAATGGATGGACGTGGAAATGGAAATGCGTGGACGCTATAAAGGGACAGTACACGTGATCCTCCCACCTGTTGCCTCCCGGGCCTCCGCAAAGCTCATTTCAGCTAACACATCAGTCCCTGGCACCTTTAAATCCTCAAGAAGCTTCTCACTGCTCTTAATATAGCCTCCGCAATGCCATGACCTCACCGTCTGTGTCATCCCGATCGTACTAGCGTCCAGCCTGGCACGATCGTCACGAACCATTCGACCACACGTTGAGAAGAGCCTCTCAACATCGGCAGACATAGGAAGGACAGAGAGCACATCGAGAGCCATCTGTGACAGACGTGGATACTCTTCCCGTCTCTCATACCAATAGCTAATAGGATCTAGGATATTCTGGTCGGACTTGTGGACGTCACGGAACCAATCGCTGTATTCGTCGCCAACAGCATGTGTAGAACTGCTAGCCGCGTCCTCGGCTTGCAACAAGGTAGTCATCGATGAAGGTGGTTGTAATAGAGTCGGCGCCTGACGAGATTCTTCACGATACTCCTCAAAGGGATTCCGATATATGCGCCGTTTCTTCGTGACCGGCTCGCCGCGTTATCGATCTCGAGAGATAATTCGCGGCTCGTAGTGAGACCGGTATAGTTCTTCTACAAGGGACTTTGCAGTTTGGATCCAGTCTAGACGGTCTGCCCACACGTCCTCGAAATATCCCCAACGATACGCTGGATGAAGTGCAATGGCGGCATAATAAACTGGCGTCTCGTCAAGCCGCGAGTAGTACTTGTCAAGCTTTTTCCAACAGAGGTTAATGTTAACCTTGAAGTGCTCGGGATCGGGATATCGATGGGCAGCAGCCTTATATACCTCCATTTTGCCAAGAAGATATTCATAGCCAAGCAGGGTATCCCACGGGCACCCATATGCCCCAATGTATCCTTCCTTCCGCTTGCGCTGCTGACCGTCGCCTTCGAGAGTAATCAAGACGTGCTCGAAGTGTTGAAGGACCTCGTTAAATAAGGAGATAATAGCCCAGTCCTTCTCCTCGAGTTTGTTCTCGTCCCTGAGGCAGAGCGGCATCTCGTTGCTTGACTTCTTTCCCCTCAATACCAACCCCTCCCACTCGCTCTTCTGCTCATACCAAAGGTCCTCGAGGAAGTCCTTTAGGAGAAGGGCACGCCGAATCATATAAAGAGTGGAAAGCCAACGGGTAACCACATCAATGATAACATCAAGAGGTTTTTTCGCTCGAACCACCGGATCGTCAGGCTTGCTGTACACGGTAAGCTGAAGAGACCGGAGGAGATTGGTAAGCGAGTCCGAGCGGTGGATCCAGAAGATGAGGTTATGAAGTTTCCCAACTGGTCCTTTCCGTCTCCATAGCTCGTGGGACTTCGCGTCAAGGGCATCGTTCCCTTGGATATCGTCCTCGAAGGCCTCGGAATTATGGCCAAAAAGAAGTGCTTTAACGGCGAGATTGAGGATATGGCCAAAGCAGCGCAATCGCCGAGTTTTACCCTCGAAACCGAGCGCCTTCCCAATTTCTTCCATCGCAGTGTCGTTATTGCTGGCGTTATCGAGTGTGAAATATCCTACCTTGTGGGTTATGCCGTAGCTTCGAAGGACCTCGACCACGTGGGTGGCGATATTGTCACCAGAATGGCGATCGACAAGTTCAGGAAGGCCAAGCACAAGCTTTCCTGGCTGGCCAAGGGTATTGAGAAAGTAGCAACAGATTCCATACAAAGCGTGGCGATTATTCGACCTCCAACCATCGAACGCAATATGAAGTAAGCCTGGAGCTGTCGCTAATACTCGCTTGATCTCAGCCTTGTTTTCCTCGTACACCTGAAGAATACGCCTGCGGACGGTATTGTGGGTAATATGCGCTTCGGTTGTCTTCACGAGTGGATTAAGATATTCGAAAGCGGCGCGGAGGTATGGATCTTCACTTTGTCGGAAAGAAGAGTTGCTGTTGATGATCCACGAGACTACCAAACGCTGGAAGTCTAGCCGATCAAAACGGCCAATGATCTGGTTTGCGATCTGCTGCTCTCGCGCGTCACGGGTATTCAACTTCATCATCTCGGCGATATTCCTCGATGGTGTCTTCTCCTTTGCTTTGCTAGGCGGCTTCCGTCTTCCGGAAGGGTCACAGACCTTGTGGTCATTCCAGAGATGAATCTCCGCGTTCTGCGTACCGCTCGAGGCCGCCGAATGAGGGTTTGGCCTGCGACTGTCAACACAGACCTTGCAAACCCATCGCCGCTTTGTATCGTCATCGCTCTTCTCGATATCGTAGCCGAATTGCCATATCCACGACGATGTAGACGCACAGCGTTGGGATTGCGTGTAGCCAGGGAAGTCTTTCCAAGGGAAGAGGTCCCACGAGTTCTTCTTATCCTCTTGGTCTGGCGGCTCGAGCACCATAGAGCTGATAATTGGGCTCTCAGCCATTCTACGCGGTACAGAATGCAGTTGCATGGAGATGCTCGAACGCGGCACCATGACGCGAAATGTGAAATGTCCACGACCCAATAGCTGTTATGTTCTGTTTAAAAATACCTTAATTTGTATGTGAAAATGCCTGGTATATAGGTACTTGAGATCTCTACCGACCATGGCCAAGTTGGTCTACCCTGAATTACAGGGTATTTTAGGGACTAGGCTAGGGAACCCCCTACCAGTCCATCCCCCTGCTTCCATTTCCACCTATCCATTCCACGGAACCCTGGCGTGGATGGATGGATTATGTAACGGCCAGCTCCATTGAATGGATGGAAATGGATGCACGGACCATCCATTTCCACGCCGTGGATACGTGGACGGTGGACGTGGAATGGATCGCCAGCCTGCTCTGGTCAATAAAACCGGGGAATGCCTGCTAACGACCATAAGGAATACCGCCTTCGGGAAACACTCCTATTGGTGCAGCTGATAAATCAAGAATATCAACACTCATAGTGTGTCCCTTTACTGTATGTGGTCATTGGCCTAGGTGTAAAGAGATGGACCAACATCAGCCTAAACTAACACGTCAGCCTCACCGGACGAGCGGAAGAGCATCCATATGTGAGAAAATGACATATGACCAGAAGCAACAGGCGGGCTAGGAGTGGCAGCACGCAACATGTTAGTAGAAAGAATCTCCGTTACAAGGTTGGAAATCGATCGACTGATCGACTTGATCGATTCGATTGATCGATTCGATTTCGATTTCGATCAATCGATCCAGCTGGTCAATCGATATCGATCGATTAATTAGAAACCCTAGTCGATCGATATCGTATCGATCAAACCTCCAGTCGATCGTTGAGGAAAACTGCTCGATCGGTGTCATATCGATCAAACCTCTAATCGATCTATACGATCGCCGATTGCCAACTTATATGTAAAGTGTCCCGGGTAGCTTGCCAACCAGCCGGCGTCATACGCGACAAATCCGCCTCCCGACGCGTCCACCCCGGCAAGCCGTCAGGGGCCCGACCAGCCTTAACCTTACGCGACGCGTGCTAGCCAGGATATAACCAGCGAAAATGAGCGGTTTGAATCCTTCGTCTTCCAATCTAACCTCCTTTACACTATTTGCCAGGCTGCTCCCGCCACCATGGACTCGTTTGATGAGGGCATAGAGACGGCTTCTACTACGCCGCCACCCTCCGAGCCGTCGACTATTTCAGCCTCGATGACATATGCAACCATAAAATTTCCGGACTACGATGTTTGGACGGCTGATAAATTCGAGAGCGGACATGGTGGTGGCATTTCGGATTCAGAATGAAGGATAATAGGCCACGGACTCGCAAGATAGTATGGGTCTGCGAGAGATGCTTCCTCCGGAACAAACCGAGGACCACGGATTATGTATTCATTGCTTCGACAGGCGGAGGTATTGTCCGACATCTGAGAAAGGAGCACAACATCGTGGTTTGTATTATCCCTCCCTATCCCGTGCCCATGTCATTGGACGAAAGGGCTGCTAATATATTAGCCACCCTCATAACACGCAAGACCCGTGGCCGGAAGTGGAGGTATAGATCGGAACATACTCGATATGCTTCGCACCGATCCAATGAATCCTAGTGATCAGACCCTTCTCGGCAATCTGCATATGATATTCAACCCGAAAATGAATCAACTACTCCTGCTCGACTGGCTCACATACCATAACCTTCCCTTCAATCTCGTGAACTCGGAGCGCTTCAGGCGGCTGCTTCTCTATAACAACCCATCTCTCCAGGAAGGGCAGATACCAACTGGCAAGACGCTTGTAACTCTACTCATGGACGAGTACAGTCGTGCTCTTGGCCCAGTTCACGAGCTGCTTCGAAGAGCGAGAAGTATGATTCATTTTACGTTTGATGGCTGGACTTCCCGACAAAACACATCGTTTCTTGGTATCAACGCCCACTTTATCGACCAGGATTGGAAACAGTGGAAGATTCTTTTCGCTTTGCCAGCCCTCAAAAAGCGTCATACGGGAACAGCGCTTGCAGATGAAGTTGTGGACACAATCTATTCGTTCGATATGCAAGACAAGTAAGTCTTTCGAGTAGTGCTTATTGCTTGAGGTGATAAACTGACGCTGTTAACTACTATTGGGCTTCAGACTCGGTTATTGTACGCTTGATAACGCTGCGAACAACGGCACGGCGATGGAAGCACTTGCCGCAGAGTTCGATTTCGACAGCAATGAGCGTCGCATTCGCTGTGCCCCTCATTTTCTGGACCTGACCACCAAGGCTATGATGTACGGTAGTAAACGAGATGATTTCAACGAATTGCTTGTTCACTGGGGTGACAAGGACTTTATGAGCGAAGAGGATGAACAGCGCCAGCTGTCCGATGCAATGAATGGGTTGGCGACGGATGATGACTTTCGTGTGCCGAGCGTAGACGAAAACCCGGAACTCGAGATAATCCCAGAGGAGGATCAAGACGAGTGCCCGGTCCCCGGGATTATCAACGCAGAGCAGGTGGATAAATACCGCAAGTTTGGGCCGTTTGGCAAGCTACACAACATCGGCGTCGCCCTTCGGACGAGCAGTCAACTTCTCGAGGACTTTTACGAAGCTCAACGGCAGACCGCCCCTACTGAACCGGTTCTGACGTGGGCTCAGAACGTCTGAACTCGTTGGCAATCTGACGAGGCGATGGCCTCGCGGGCTCTGCTAAAACGCACAGCCTTGAACAGGATGTTTGCTCTTATTGAGGAACGTTGGGTTACCCAAGGGGGTAAAGACCAAGACAAACCTGCGATACTGAAAGAAAAACTTTCTCTTGAGGAGTGGAAAGTTGTTGCCGCGCTCCAGAGGATCCTTCAGCCTTTCATGGTCGCCTCAAGGCAACTACAAGGTGAGGGTATTGCTGGCAAACGCTCAACTTCAGGGGGATTCGACGAGTATTTCCCAACGGTGGAGATGCTCCTTGATCACCTCGAGCTGGCCGTTCAAGGAGTGATGATTGAAGAGAACGAGGATCAGATCATGGAAGAGGTGCAACTGTTCAACGACATGGATGTGAACACTCGGAGACTTCTGAAAGTTTACATCAAGCTCGGATGGAAGAAGCTGAACGAGTACTATGGCAAGCTGAGCTCCACTGCTTATGTAGCGGCCGTTGTATTCCATCCTTGTAAGAAATGGCGAGCTCTCGAACGGCTTTGGGACCAACTCCCGACTCGTCAGACATCAGAATGGAGGAGAAGGTATGAGAGAAGCCTAACGACCATATGGGAAGACAAGTACAAGAACAAGGCTTATGGGGCGGGGTCTGGGACCGTTTCGGCAGCAGAGGCTACGAGTGCCTTGGACTATATTGAACGCCGGCTGGCCTTCAGTCGCTATTGGCTACGGGCAGTTCTGATTCTCAAGGGCGACAGTGCAAGCAACAACCAGCGGCGGCGATATCGCCACAAGACGAGTTTGACCAGTATCTGTCAGAGCCACCAGTTGACAACATGGCATACAAAGCTGATCCGATTGGTTGGTGGAGAGACGTTGGTGCTATACGTTTTCCTCGGCTGTCGTACATGGCCGTTGACTTTCTTACTATCCCATCATCCTCGGCAGAAACGGAGAGAGACTTTAGCAGTTGTGGGAGGATGATAACACCACTGAGGTCACGTTTACGACAGCATATTGTGGGCATGTCCCAGTGTCTTCGATCCTGGAGCAAAGCCGGCATCTACCGGCCGACTCTTCCTCTTAGTCTACTTGAAGGCGAGAATTGGAGGCAAGTTCTTCAACTGGTAGGCAGGATAAGGGTAGATAGGGATAGCGAAACCCAGAACTGATCTAATTGGTCATCGATCGATATCGATTGCTAGATCGATCGATTGTCGCCCTCAGTTGATCGATATCGATCGAGCTGTGGTGATGCTCGATACAAATCGATCGTTTAGGGCTTGAAATCGATCGATATGATAACCGATCGACTAGTGATCGATTGATATCGATCAACTGAAGGTGACGATCGATTTAAATCGATCGTTCAAAGCTGGAAATCGATCTATACGATCGATTTCCAAGCATGGCTTTTGGGACTTTGCCACAACAACATAGCGTACATATTGCTTCCCATTCAGCTTGAATTCGTCGGGCTCAATCAGAATTCTGTCGAGGTCGTTTGGGCGAGGACTAATATACGTTGGAGCAAGAATAACTCTGTCAGAATCAGGACGGCGACCGCTGGCAGCACCGAAATAGCTGGAGATAGTGGCCATGGTGTAGCTGGTGAGTGGACTGTTCAGACACGTTTGCCACAGTAGAAGGACTGCTGAAGTCGCGAACGACGCGTTTGCCTCCATGCTTTTAATGGCGCAGCAATCTGCGCGCGTTGGATGTTAACCCAATAGCGGAACGATGGTTCGCGCGTCATGTCGACGGGAGCTGCGACGGGAGACCCCTCATGACCACTCAATTAGGCTTAGCTCTTACCTTATCAGGTTAGACCATTGGAGCTCCAGGAGCTGGTTGCCAATCAATCCAATCCAGTCCAAATCTTCGAGAAACCCAAATCCAGTCCAGTCATTTTCCGACAAATCCAGTCCAATCCAAATTGCCTCCAATCCAATAACATCACTGGAAAAAACCTCCAAGGACAGTGGTTTCCACGCGTTTTTCCCAGTTGGAAGTACGCCGAAAGTCCCTCGGGTTGGTCCAACTCAGATATCTTCATCCGGTGGTTCATGGATACATTTATCCCTGAGACTACGCCGTCAGATCCCTCTCAATGGAGACTATTAGTATTAGACCGGCACAAATCACATATCACACCCGAATTGGTGAAGAAGGCTTGGATGCACCGTATTTGGCTATCTTGGTTACCCTCACATTCATCACACATTACTCAGCCGCTTGATGTTGCGGTATTTGGGCCGTTGAAAACGTACTATCACCAGTTGACCCGCGCTTGGGCTAGCTACGAAGCAACGTCACCACACCAACAACAACTCTTCCTAGAAGCATATGAAAGGGCTTCCGAAAAAGCTATGAGCCGTAGGAACATAATGAGTGGTTTCTCGAAGTCTGGGGTATTCCCAATCTGCTTGAGGAAGGCGATAGAGGCGTTAAAGCCCAGGGAGAGGAAACGCAAGACCTTTGAAGGTCCTACAACGCCGAGAAAGCCGCGAGTAACAGATGATCTAGCCTGGAGTACGCCTCAAGGAAGTGCCGATATTCGAAAACAACAGGAAGCTGCTCAAAGTGACGGAATTGTATCGATCCGGGACTTCAATTGTATCATGAAGAAGGCAATGAAATCAATTGACAACAAAAACAGTCAAATTCAACGCCTTGAAGAAGAAAAAGCTGTTTTGAAAGCTTCAGCGGCGGCAAAAGAGCCTACTGGCCGAGTCGCAGTTGAATTCAACCCAAATTCAGCTTTCCCTTCAATTAACCAGATCATCACGGCGCGAGATCAAGCAGAGAAGAATACACTGCACAGATTAGAGCAAAAAGCCAAGGAAAAGACTAAAGAATAAGCTGAGAAAAATCCCTTAGTGAGAATAGATGTTTTCTAAGCAGTATGTAAAATTTTAACTCAATTGAATTAATACATATAATTGTAGAATTATTTGAAGCTATCTATATGTTATTGATGTGATGCTCTCACGAGTGTGCGGGGTCGGGGAGTGTACGGGGTGGCGGTGAGTTAGTCTAGATGAAAGTCCTATGATCTAAGTTTAGGATTTCAAACTTTAATCCTAAACCTTAATCCTAAAGCTGAGGGTGAACCCTCCAACATTCAACAGGTATTCTGTGATATCGAGAGGTTTTGAAGCGCAAGAGTCAAAGATCGCCTCGCTAAGCTCAAGAGTAGCCAGTCTAGAGGAGGAAGTTGGACGGTTGAGCAGAGGCAAGAAGAGAAAGGCGATACCGAATCCCAACAGGAAGTTCATGACACTAGCTGAGGCTCTGGTGGTCGGTAATACTATTTCTGAGCCAGACCAAGCAGCTGAAGAGATAGAGGCTGTCGAGGATGTGATCGAGGTGGGAGGAGTGGAAGAGGATGAGGGCTCAGATTTGGAGGCGGAAGAGTTACTAGTTGTACGGACCCGCGCAGGCCGCGCAGTTAAAAGACCAAGGGAATATTAAAATATAGTCGATTCTAATCTTGATCCTAAACGTGAATTTAGTTTTGCTGTTTTTGCCAGGTTTTTGCCGTCATGTTGAAAATTCGCATTTTGTATGGGAGACTATTTTTTTTTGCTGACCGGTAGAGGGGTATGACCGAGTGAGGGGTACTGCATGGTATGAGCCACCTAATTATACATGTTCGCCAGGTAAGGACAGACATCCTATAAACAAGACAGACCAGCGATCTATCGCTGGAGTGTTAGGAGACCAGGGCGGTATGGCAGGAGATTGTAGTCGACATTAATACTAGGGTTGCGTCCTTGGTACAGAAACTTTAGGTTACAAGGGTCAATGGGGAATGTCTCATCGTTGGCAATGCGGAGCAGTTCGCCGTGGCTAATATCGTTGGTCCAGGTAGCGCCTGAGTTTGCCTTGCCGGCAAAGGGGTTGCTTTCGGTGCCAGCATTGACAGTCCACTGGCCATCAAGACTGTTCGCAGTAAAAGATCGGAAGAACCGGCCATTTCTACCCTTAGCCTCGACAATCATCAGGTATTTATTCTGTCCTTGAACGGTGTAAACCTGAACCGCCTCGAATAGATTGTCTTCAGTATCTTGTAGGATAATCTGGGAGTTCGATCCAAAGTTACCAGGGAAGTTGCCGATAGGCATGGACGCGCGATAGATTCTGCCATTATCGCCACAGAAGAATAAGTACATATTTCTGCTATCGCCGATGACAGTTTGATCGATTGGACCAAATGGGGCATTGGCGATTTCGCCCGTGAATAGAGGCTGAGGCTGCGACCAACTGTTGACGCTGGTTGGGTTGTTTGAAGTCCTGTATGAGAACTTGGTAGGGCCCCATTGGTGGGCCAAGACCCAGATATCCTTAGGCCTGAAATAGAATAGAGTTGGGGCCACAGCTGTACCGGGCTGAAGAGTCTGTGTAGCAGAGCCTAGGTTACTGAGATCCGAGACAGGGCTAAAGCCCATAGACTTCCAGCCATTTCCATAGGCAGTGGCATAGATTAACTGCTGACCGTTGTAAGGCGCGACGGTAAAGTCCTTGAGGCTAACCCAACCATTCTGAGGCTCAGCAAGAGGGCCACTCGAAGTCCATCGGTAGCTGGTGGGGATGGAACATTGAGCTGAGGCACCGCCGAGAGTGGCAAGAAGCAGGGTGCTTGAAGCAAGCAGATCGTTATTAAAGAACTTCATTCTCGAGGTTGATGGTGAAGAGAAGGACTACTTGGTGGGAGAATAAACTAAAAGTCACAAAAAAGCAGCCGATATATATATATATATATATTCATTTATTCTACTTCTGAAGTGAAATTGTTCCTACTGTCACAGACCAAGACCGGACCTGCCTACCCTAGAGCTACAAGTGGGTTAGATCACGTGGCGATACGTTATCGCTGAGACTTTAGTTCACCGACTAGATAGATCCTGAACGTAGCTCCTGGAGCTACGTCTTGTCAATAGTCTGATCCGCCTGCAGTGCCTATCCGTAGCAATAGATCCCGTTCCGCCTGAAGCGTTCCCCGTTCACCTGTATTCCCGAGACCAGCCCGTGACACCTACTTTCTAGTAGGCACTATATGCGTCGACATAACATTGGTGGAGGATTTATTTTCATTAGTACTACCCCGTATTTTGTTTCTGGGCATCGGTGCAGATTGTCTAAGTGAAATGCTACTCTGGGGTAAAATATTGCCTGTTTGAACCACGGAGTCTGATCCGAGATGCAATGTGACAGGGTTTCCTTTTCCCCGCGTTGAGATTGATTGGTGCGGATGGCAGAAAGATCAGCAATTCACTTTAATATGGGAAATTTTTTTTTTTGCTTACCGGTAGGTGGGTACTGCATGGTAGGTAGATGTCACAATAGATACCCGTGGGTCTGAGTTGATTTATCAAGGCCGACCCACTCTCCTCTGGAGAATGGGTGAGATAACTCGTAACTTCACTTTAACCGTAACCAATGTCAACCTATAGTAATTAATATGAGATGACAAAATAATAGCTACACAGTATTACAGTGTATATAAGGGCATTTTTAACAGACCTAATACTTTTATCGCCTTATACTAATTACTATAGGCTGACATTAGTTACGGTTAAAGTGAAGTTACGAGTTATCTCACCCCCTCTCACCCCCTCTCCAGAGGAGAGGGGGTCGTCACGTTAGTCCCGACCGGCGGGTATCCAGCTTCTGCTTCAGCGTATAGAAATGGAAAAAAAATGACACAATACTACGTTCATGATGCAGGAGGCTTTCTCACCGCAAAAGATCAGCCAGCCATAGGAGCTTGAGATGCATGTGCCTGCATGTTCCTTTATCCGTAGGCTTTCAGCTATGTCTTGATGGAATTTACACACCTAGCCGCCATATCTATCACTTCTCAATATGACACAACTGTCTGAACCAGGACCTCCAGATATCACCGCATGCACCAACATTGACAGATATGATCATCTATGCAGAGGGCGTGTCGCTATGGAATATCTCGTTTCTTTGACTAGTGATGTCTGCAGTGTGATTGTGTCACATTCAGTTATCCATTACACTATTTCCAAGATTTTCATAACGTATCAGCTTTTGCCACGATAGCCTACGACTGATTTAAGATGGTTGTCGCCGGTCCTGCCTGGTTACAGTATTGAGCACTTGCACCTTCTTCTGCTACAATAACTCTTGTTTGTAAAAACAGAGCCCCACACGCCGAGCATAAGTAGCTGATTGCACTGTGTACACTTATGTCCATACTGAAAGCGGGCCTACTAATGTACTTAATCCATCGATGTAAGCGACAGTACTCACAACTCGCACTGCCAGCCTCTCCCCATTTTCCCAGATTCGGGCCCCGGAATTCCAGGCAGCAGCGGTACTTCTAAGTACTTCATTCGTCCAGCTAGAAATTGCTTACGCACCTACAAGCCGGCCTACTTCTGACAAAAATCGTCTTTTGAAGTACAGTAAAGATCGAAATCGGTTGTCCCTTTTTGACACTCTTTGATTTATACCGCACGGACGGTTTTGCCGGGGGCGTATTGCTTACACAGTAATTAATCACTATTGTCACAGTATCTATGTACCCTTGCTTTCCAACCCATTTCATGAAGAGTGAAATAAAGCAGCTTTCAGCCTATGGAGTAACACTGCCGTGGGTCGCCTGATTCTATACCCCGTGTTGGAGGCGCTAGTCAAAGCCATCGGGTTAGCTAAAATTAGCATTTCGAATTTCGCGGTCAGTAAGCTAGCCAATTTGACTCTTAGTGTATTTCCCTCTGTCCAACCAGAATTTCGCGGTCACTTTGCTAACCTAATCAGGATTTAACGGTCAGTTCAGGGGAATCTCATTTCCTGATACCATCCCTACGAAAACATACTGCACCCAGCACGACCCATCATACCCACAATGCCGGGAACACTCCGGGCGGCCCCGAAAATACGGCACGCCAAAGGACAAGGCTAAGCATTATACTGGAAGGAGAAGAGAAGAAGGTGATTATTCCGGGTAAGTCCACGTTTGTACCCTGGGGTAGAAAGTAAATGGCTTTAGATGTTTGCGTGAAGCAAGTAGAACCAGAAGTTTTCAACCCCAGGGTACAAACCAAGAGGTCATTTAGAAAAGGGGGCCTATAATTTTCAACCCTGGGGTACAAATCGACGTCCAGTGCGTTAAGTCATCCATCCATATGATCATCATCACTGAGGTCGGCGTCCTCTGTAAGTAGATAATCAGGATAGTAAGAGTCGGTGCTGTTCATGCATGGTCTTGTTGGGGGAAGCGGACTTATTTATACATTTTTGGATGACAAGGAGGCACCCCTGTCAAAGTTAGTCCAACCCTATACGTCATCAGCAATATTGCGTATTGTACCTTCATTATGTGCGCGAGACGAAGAGACATATGAATAAATATATATATAGCTGACTTTTATAGTAGAAGGCTGTTATTTACTTGAGTTTATAGAAGAACGATGGGGTTCGGGGGATGAAGTGGCGTGGAATGTTTGACCATATCTTTCTGAAGTAGCAAATCTGACCACCGAACCAAGTGGAAGACGAACACAACGGCGCGGATCTCAACAAGCGTCGTGGACAACAGATAACAAGGGTACCTTGACCGGGATCGCGCGTTTATTTCTAGCTATTTCAAGTCAAGTCCGGTTTTTTATTTATTAAAGTTTACAACATAACCCAAAAGACCTTCCAATCCTGGCCGACCTAGCTTCGGCTCTTAATTGTGACTGGGTCACGCGTCCACCTTTCCACGTCCATTTGCATTTGTTGCTGAAACGAGGCCCTGCCTTCCTTTGTATCCCGTCTAGTGAGATCTGTTTATGACACCCAGCTTTGAGTTGAGGGAGATCTAGTATTATTAGACCATTTCTCGCTAGCGAAGCGACTGCCAAAGAACTCTATCAACTGGTTGACTGTGACGGATATGTCTGCGATGGTCTGACGCGTTGCTGTATCGCTACCATCAAGTGGTCCTCTTCCACGGAGCACAAGCGTGATCTCCTCTGCGTTGACGAATAAGAAGAGCTCCTCCAAGCGCTTCCGGGTTCGTCTTGCTACGATATCTGCGCTGGGCCGAATATGGTTGGGATCTATATTCTCCTCTCTATCGCCGATGCCGTCGTAAGGGTAGAGCGGGTTATCGTCGGTATCATGTTCGTGGTCGTAGCCGGTATGTAGGTCTGTCTCGACGATAAGACGTCGGACTAGTGGGGCGACGGGTAGTATTATGCCGAAATCGTATTGATCACACCGAAACTCGCACAGCCAATGCAGGCTCACCCAGAACTCGTTCTCGCCATAGTATACCTCACGAGCCTCCTTTACCATCTGTTTCCCCCAGCGCTGACCTCAATTCAAGTATCAAGTCAAGTATTTCAAGTAAGTCAAGTAAGTTGACGGCCCTATATATTTCAAGTAAGTAAGTTCATAATGCCTCAAACTTGATTTACTTGATTTACTTGATTTACTTGAAATACTGTATTTTATGGGTTTTCCTGTGCGACGGTCCTGGGAGTGACGAGGCCCTTCGGGGTTTGTCGGGCCCAAGGTGTAGGGTAATGAATTTGATGTGGTCCGGAATGTGGCTCCGAGCTGATTGCACCAATGATAATCCAGGGACACGGTAGGAGTGTCGCGGATTTATTGTTTTGTTCACCCGCGTGTTCCAGACGTGTCGCAGCTGACTCAGAACCCAAATCTGTGTGAGAAGCATCCACGATCCGCGGTTCGCCAATGATCCGCTATGACAGCACAACAGCAGTCGCTAGAAACGCTCCTGGGCATTAGCAGTCAGCGCAAATCACTGAAACAGCAGCTTGACGCTGCGTCCATCAAGGCTGAATCTGGGAGAACGACTCTTGCTGACATCCCAACGGTTCAGATCGGCTGCAAGAGGTATATACCAGAGGAGTATATTGCCAACAAGAATCGCAAAGGCCGGCGGAGCTGGATTCAAGCCTACGGATTCTTCCTCACGGAAGTCAGCCCTGATTTGCAGACTTTGCAGACCTACTGGGCTTGCTCGAAATGTGATGAACGCGGGAAGAGCTCGTTGTTCGTCGCGACAAACACCACGTCGCCAATTGAACATCTCCGAAGGTATATGACATGCGTATGAGTCCGACATTTATTCCTTTTCAGCGCCTTACTGGATATAGGTCACATATGATCACTGAGGCGGACGGCAATGCGTACGAAGAAGATTCGTCTCGCGCTGACAGTCAGCCCCCTTCGAAACGGCGCTGCCTGGAGCTTCCTACTGCAAGATCCAATGTTAATAAAGCGAAGGAGCTGACGGTCGGCTGGATCGTTACAGCCAATCTTCCTTTCACGGCGCTGTCGAATCCGTACTTGCGACGAATGCTCGACTTACACGATGCGTCATTGGCGAAAGAGGTGCCGTGGAGCCGGCAGTCGGTGCGTGATACCATGCGGAAATTATTCGAGGTGAAGAAGGGAGCAATATCGTGTCAATTGGAGAAGGCAGTCGCAAATATTAGCTTTAGCTTTGACATGTGGACTTCTCCAAACCCAGTGTTGCGAATAATATGGCAATAAAGTAGTATATTGCAATACATACCATATAATATGCCTTTTCTGGTATTGTGATAATATGATATGAAGTCTACGATATTGTGACAATATAATATGAGGATGTCCATATTGGCAATATATTATCTATATTGGGCTGTTAATTCTTGGGTGAATTAGCCCCGTGAAAGCTGCAGAACTCGGCCTTACCCTATATAAGAAGCAGGGATAGCTGGCATTTTATTGGCCATCGTTCACTTCCACGCACTTCTTTGTTGACAATTGGACCTAACACGCGATCACGCATGAAAGAAACGCGTGAGGGAGTGCAGACCATGTTGGGTTGGGCCATCTTCGCCTCTGCTCCCCATTTCTTTTTTTTTTTGTTTTTTTTGTTTTTTTTTGTTTTTGAAAATCACTCGTCGAACTCAACTTTACAAATCTAACTGCCATGCCTCAACAACGCCTCTCTTTTGCGCAATGGTCACAACGAAGAGGGTCGTCAATTTCTGGCGACCTTCTGGAGTTTTCCAGCCAGCAATCGGATGATCTGGACGTAAGCCAAAAGTCCAAGTGCCTGTCATCTCAACCTCGCACCGTCTCCACAACCTCCTCTACCAAGCCCAGAACATCATGGGTCTTCTCTCATATGCCAGCCGAGGAGGTAGAGACGAGATACTACAATCAGCGGACCGGAAAGGAAGAGTGGCGCTGTAAACATTGCGACAAAACCTATGCCTCTTCAGGGGGGTACTGCAGCTCCTGCAAAACATCTCATGGACCCTCCTCCTGACGGTCACGGCCTGCCAAAAGGAGCCCCGCGAACAGCGAAAGTTACAACTATACGAACTATTATCGAACAAGCTCGTGTTGCGGTAGAAGAAAATCCCCGAAAACGCCGTCGACTCAACGATCAATCCGGAGACTCGATCGAACCTGACCAGCTCGAGGCATTATACGTGAGGTTTATCACGGCCTGCTCTCTCCCATTTCGGCTCGTGGAATGCCCAGAGTTCCGAGCACTCTTGGCCTACATCAATAACGATATCGAGACTTGGCTTCCGGATACGCATGATACCGTCAAGACATGGATTATGCGCCAATATGGATGCCAGAAAGAGAGGGTCAAGCAGCGCATACAGTCGGCAAAGTCAAGAATTCATATCAGCTGCAACCTTTAGACTTCTCCTAATTCTTTAGCCATTTTAGGCGTAGTCGTACACTATATTACGGAAGACGGTCAGCTGGAATACCATATTTTAGCGTTGAAAGACATTAACAGTGAGCACGACGGTTCTCATCTCGCTATGGCCATTTTGAAGGTGGTTGACGAATAGGGCTTTGCTTCCAAGCTTGGATATTTCGTAATGGATAACGCTGGCAATAACGACACTATAATAAGATCCCTTTCGCTTGGTCAGTATAACTCACTATTTCTCCTGACTGGCGGCCCTAATATCCCATAGGCCTCCTACGCCGATATGATATCCAATACGATCCCAAAGTGCACCGACTCCGCTGCCAAGGCCATATCATCAACCTCGCCGCCAAAGCCTTCCTCTTTGTCACCGATAATAAGAAGCTTGAACTTGACGATCCTGGTGTGCATAATGTGACACTAAAACATATTGAAGCGTGGCGGAAAAAGGGGCCTCTTGGCAAGATTCACAACTTCGTCGTTTTCATCTAACAAAGTATCCAGTGCAGCTAAAAGTTTCTTACTATTAGCTATAACCGTAAGCTCGCACGGGATAACGACATAAGATGGAGTTCGTGGTATAATATGCTGCAAGTGGCCCTGAACCTCAGAGATGCGATTGACGGCTATTTCAACAAATGGATGGAATTAGATTGCGCTGGAGACGAGCTCTCTTCAGAGGACTGGATCATCTTGGAGAAAATCAAGTCTTTCTTAGAGAAGCTGAAGATGACGACCAAGGCTCTCGAGTCATCGTTTGCAACACTCGATAACGTCCTCTTGGCTATGGATTTCGTTTTGGCACAATTTGAAGCAGGGAAGGAGGCATATATTGACGATCCGATAATGGCGCCCATGTATAACTCTGGCTGGGCCAAGTTGGACAAGTACTACCGGCTCACTGATGAATCGCCTGCCTACGTTGCCGCTATCGTGCTCCACCCTTCGCATAAATGGCACTACATACAGGAGAACTGGAAAAAGGAGTGGGTTGAGTCGTCAAAGAAGTTGATGGAGACGCTGTGGAATGACTATAAACCCGTGGAATCACCTCTTCCTCTCTGCGAGGTCCCATCGACGACCACGAACGAGTTCTTGAACTGGAGGAACAAGCACCTGCAGCCGTCGCTCGTCACGGATGAATATGAACGATATTGCAACTCTGAACGGGTTTACGGGTTCACAAGCGCCCTTGCATGGTGGCTAGAGGAGACACAGCAGAAAAACTACCCAAACTTGAGTAAAATGGCGGTGGACATACTGTCAATTCCCGCAATGTCTGCGGAGCCGGAGCGGCTCTTCTCCGGGGCCAAGATAACCATTACAGATCGTCGAAATCGGCTTGGTAGTGATGTAGTTGAAGCTCTGGAGTGCCTGAAGTCATGGTTTGGGATACGAGAACTTCAAGGTGATGTACTTTAGCTGCCGCAGTAGAATAACCCAGATCACGTGCAATATATGGGATGTATTGTCATACTGGCAATATATTGGGTTCTTGGCAATACAATACAATATAGGCCAATGTCATATGGCCTAATACAATATGCACCACTTGGCAATACAATAATATTGCGAGGCTTCCATATTGCCAATATACGTATTGTTTATATTATTCGCAACACTGGCCATCGGTTTGATGGAAGGCGAGGCAGGGAGTACAGTTGGGGCGGATGGAAGGCGAGGCAGGGAGTACAGTTGGGGCGGATGGGCCGGGTGAGGGAGAGCAAGGCGGCGAAGATGATGGAAGCGAGAAGTCGAACATACTGGAGACGCAAGTTACTGTAGAACATGAGCTCTGTAGTTAGGTGGTGTCATAGCCCAAGGACAAGAACAGTTCCACTCCAAGTCTGCTTATTCAGCGGCTCATTGACTGTCCCAAAAGGGTAAAAATGTGAACTGGATCGGTTCTGGATCACCTGGAGGCTGCCTGTCCCCACGTCTGGACTGGATTGGATCGAGGCTCGGATCCAGCTCCAATCCAATCCAATAACATCACTGCTGTCAAGAAGAAAGTCAATAGTCATAATGGATAAAGTTGTTTAACAACAAAGAGAAGGGAAAGTGAGATGCGCGGCTTACCATGCTATAATTTGCCTGCATTCTACAACACGGTGAGCAAGTTGGATCGAGAATATGTGCATGCAAAATGTGCCCAAGGTAGGCAGCACTGGTGACTTGCCAATTTACCGACAGAGTGGTTGACCCCTGTCTTTCACCAGCGACGTTACAGTGCTAACTGACACATGACTCTAAGTGCATGCGCTTTGAGCTCGTCTTGTGTTGTGGGGCGGGTCGAAAGCGGTTGCACTAGAGTTTAAACGAAGCCAAAATGGGATTGCTCGTGCTTACGGCGACCATCCATGCACTATTTGAGGCACCAGAAAGTAGCCAAACTTCATGATTTGACAACTTCATTACCAAACAACATGAGCCAATCTGATCCCTTCGGCCAAACCCCGTGCGATTCCTGCTCCTGCTCAGCATCGTCGATGTTACCTGACGAACGATGACGCAGTGGTCGCACAAGAATGGCGCTCCTCGCCTGTCAAAGCCGCCTGGCATTTCTGGAAGCTATGGTTGCAGACACGGAGGCGCAAAACAGTCAACTGCGCCTGGAGAATCAACGTCTTATTCTGACATTACGTCATTTGGTGAGCATAATGTATTTTTGCCCAATTCAGGTTTTTAACGTAAAGTTCAGGTGCCGTGGGCTCTAATCGAAGCTCCCGCAACAGAACAGCCGGAGGTGGCCCCTCAGCCCCTCGGTTAGAAAAGGGGGGGGAAGACTCGCCTTGCAAGGATGGAATAAAAGGTGTGGGTTGCATGGTGTGTGGGAGCCTTTGCTTCATCTAGTTAGACAACTCCCGACAGTCTGGTTCACGCTAAAAATTGACAAATTACAGTTGACAAGTCTCCATAGAATCTAGCTATAATCATGGCAACCATTTTAAACATGCAGCCAACACAGTGGAGATCGAAATACACTAAATGTTTGTAACGCAACAATCCAAATCAAGTTGATCCTTGAACTCAGAAAAATCCCTCACAATTAGTCCCGTATTACCCGGAATTTCCATCAAGTAATCCTTGTAACCAATTACAAGCTGCCATCGCTGTCAGGAGTCATCATGCGCTTAGCTCCTTTCTTGCCCTTGTTCCGACGAACCACACCACGTCGCTTTGCTGACCGGTTATAGCTACTGCCGAGGCTGTTTTCGTCTCCTCCTTCGCAAGTCAGCTTGCGCTTGATACCCCTGCTAGCTTGGGGGGCTAGATTAGCCGGGGGATGATAGGCGAGGGCAATTGCAAGGGTGATGGCGATCGAGGAGGCAGTGCATCGATACCATTCATATCGTGGTCCTTGAGAGTCCTTTCCCACTCCATCTGAGCTTCGTAGGGGGAAGCAATAGCATGATGGAACTGATAGCTCATGCTGAGCTCATTGAGGACCAAAATGAACTCATGCTGCCCATCTCCAAGGAACTGAAATTCCATGTGGATGCTTTTCCATGGAAAGTATGGCTCTCGGATCACCGGGAGAAACGTCATGCTGATTGCCGGGTATTGAAGGGCATCAATGATGTCTGGCTCTGGTTTCTTAGTGTCATCTCCTAGAACCACCCGGAACCAATAATGGAAGTTGCCATCGTCATTTGAAAAGGATTCATAGCGAGCAATTATGTTTCCATGATGGTCTTTGCAGTTGAGTTAGGCATAGATGTCCTGAATACCGGCGAAGGTTGGATCGACGGTTTGACAAGTAACGGATGCCATGGTGACAAGAGACTTGAACTTTGCTTGGATATTGAGCTGATTACTCCGAAGAGAGTTAACTATATATCGTCTGTCCTAGATTTGATACTTCAAAATAAACACTGCTGTGTCACGGCCAGGGTCCCTGGATGCATTCAGGGCCTTACCCGCTGCGCTATACGGCAAAAGACTAGGATGTAAGGTCCCTGACCTTACACTGCATTCTCATATATATAGCTATAGCGCCACCAGGATCAGGTTCAGGTTCGGGCTCAGACTCAGGCTGTGACATGCTGTATCTCTTTATTTTCACCTGACGGTCGGTTGGTGGGTCAATGTACGATTTTCTAGACGTTTGGTCTGATTGGTATAAGAAGCGCCGAGGCAGACACTAATACCGGCGGCAATATACAAGTCGCCTGCCTTTCTTGTCCACTTGTCCAAGACTCAACGATCTACAGGCGCCTTTCTATACTGCTTCTGGTATCAGTATCGGCCGCATCACTCATTGTTATTACGTATCAACATGAAAGTTTCCTCTTGCTAGAATATTTTACAGGGTTTATTACCATTGGAAGGTGTCATCATCATCACTGTGTTGTAAGACACTGTTGGCTTTAAATGTTACTAGTGTAACTATTTGCGGGTCAGGATTTAGCTTCGTCTATCACACAGGAGTCCCCTGTCCCTATCCTTGCAGATTACCCATGCTTGCCACTTCTATCTTTGTCTATTGTGCGCAGATGATCCCCTGTAAAAAGACTTGCACGAACAACTAATCACATGTTTTGTTCTGGCTCAGCATCACCCTCAACATACCAGCCTAGTAAGTGGTTCACCAACTCGCGTAAAAACCTTCAGGCTTTTCCGCAAGCTTTCAATAGTTTCTCGGAAATCTTCCGTAGCGCTCAGAAGCTTTGGCAACGCTCGTTCAATGTTGAAACCAATCTGATTGATCTGGGAATTGCCGACTGATACCGCTCGCTCAAGATCTTCAATACGGATTGACAAGTTTTGGAGCAACCTGGTCCGTCAGCACACCTGATGCTCTATGCACCCATAAAGGGACGTACCTTTTTATCTGTTCCGCTTCGGAGGGTGGGTCTGCAGAAGGAACATGTATGCCTGATTCTGGTGTCCTCAAACCTTGGTAGGTAGGAGAGCCCCTGAAAGTTTGTGATGCAGCTGCAGGGCCTTACTCCACAGCCCCTGAAGAAGAATTGTGACTGCAGAGCCTGATTATGACGAGGCCCAGGCGGTGAGAATTAGAGGGCATATAAGGAGCTGCCATTACTGAGACTTTTCATAAAATAAACCTCGACTTCAAGTTCCAATTATACGCGCTGGTAAGATTATTTGTGCAATATTCTCTGTACCTAGTACCTAATACCCTAACATCCATTGTAGCTCACCACTCCATTTCACATCGAATTATGGCGAATAGCACGAAAGACTCGAAGGCTTTCCAAGTTTATGCTAGAGTGTTTTCACCAGGAAAATCATACTCAATGGAAGTCGACGAGGTGTATAAGCCGAACAACCTTAGGGATATTAAAAGCAGAGTTGAGCCTCTTGCAGGAGCCCAAACAGTTACGGAGTGGGCAAAGGGGGTAACTCCAAGTGCACATCCACATGGATATACGTACATACCAGCATCTTTGGCCCACCAAAGTCAATAGATAGATCTAGATATTAAAGATATCTTTCTGGCAAGCTAGGGCTCTCCAGCTTAACACAGACACTTCTTACACAGGCGAAGGATGGCAGATCTGATGCCCAGCTTCACAGCGCTGCTGTTGCAACCAATGACCAAGCCATAGGCCATGCCACGAATGGCCTGGAGATAAACAGTCACTCGGAGAATACTGCAAGGATCGGAATTTCCAAGCAAGAAGTCCCGCGGCAACTTCAAGAAGGACCAACATTACCATTGCAACAGGCACAATCTAAGCATACGGGCCGCAGCGAAGATCTGCGGGGTGTCTGATCGAACCATTCGCCGACGACGCGATGGCTCTGCTGCACGACACGATACTGTATCCAATTCGAGGAAGCTTACACAGTTAGAAGAAGAGGTCATTGTCCAATATGTGATTGAGTTGTGCACGCGATCTTTCCCGCCTAGATTACGTGGCGTGGAAGATGGCCAACCAACTGTCAGGGCTGCCGTCAGATCAGATTAACAATCAGAATCAGATCAATCAATTCAAATACAACGCCTGTACATCTGATATATCTGAATGGAGAGCAGCTACCCTAGAACTACCGGATTATCTATATGTTCCGGCTCCGGAGAGAGTGGCTCTTCCTGAAAAGTTACGATGTTACAGCGGTCAGCCGAGCTGATTGGTTCTGGACCCTTGCCTACCGGGGTCTTAAGTAGAGGCGAATCTAAAGATCCCCGTATTTACTCGTGAGATTCGGAACGCCCTGTGGAGTCAAATGCCATGTACTAAGTGGCTCATTCCTTTTTAGACTCTCAAAAAGTCGACTATAGCCGTGTTAAATCTAAAAAGGCCAATGATATGCTGCTAAATCAGCCGTAAGAAGGGTAGTTGACTCCACAGGGCGTTCCGAATCTCGTGAGTAAATACGGCGGTAGATCACCCCTTTTTTCTACCTCTCGCTCTGATACGGCATAGATTTAGCTAGACTTTGGTGGATTGATCATAGCAATCCCGTGTTTGAGTAGATTTGCATTGGATGTCTTTGCAATCTCGGCCATGTCAACCGATTGTGAGAGAACATTCAGTCTTGCGAAGCTTACAGTCAGCTCACAGCGACATTCTCTACTTGGATCGAGCATTGAGTCGATCCAATTACTGAAGAACTGGATAAGGGGAGGGTGTTTACTCTATGGGGCCTATGCTTGAGCAACAAGGCCAGCCAGAACCCGCGGGCAGAATCCCGAGACTGGAGATAACTCCACGTGACTTATTATATATCAGATATCAATCAATCAATCAGATCAGATGTAGAGGGCAAATTATCAGTTCAGTTCAGATTTACGTCCTAATCTGATTTGATTGATCTGACGGCAGCCCTGCCAACTGCTTCGCACGCGCGACGCGTCGGCAGTTGGCAAGAACTGGGCCTCTAACTTCGTTAGACGCCGGCCAGAGCTCCGTATGCGCTTTTCTCGGAAATATGATTACCAGAGAGCCAAATTCGAAGATCCGAAGGTTATCTCTGAGTAGTTTGCACTCGTATAGAATGTTAAAGCCAAGTTTGGCATACTAGAGGAGGATACCTACCTACAACTTAGACGAGACTGGGTTTATGATGGGTATCATCTTCGCATGCATGGTGGTCACTACCTCAGATGGACGTGGCAAGGCCAAGCTGGCACAGCCCGGTAATCGAGAATGGGCAACGGTAATCCAAGGCGTGAATGCGCAAGGCTGGGCCACCCCGCCATTCATCATCCTGGCCGCGCAGTACCATCTAGCCAACTGGTACACAGAGGAACCTTCCAGCCGACTGGATGATCACAACTACAGACAATGGCCGAACTACCAACGAAGTAGGCCTGGATTGGATCAAGCACTTCGGCAAGCATACAGCGAGTCGTACGAAAGGCACCCATAGGCTGTTGATCCTTGACGGCCACGAGAGCCACCACTCCACCTTTTCGAGCTCTACTGCAAAGAACACCATATCGTTATACTCTACATGCCTTCTCATTCCTCTCATTACCTCCAGCCGCTAGACGTTGGGTGTTTTGGGCCGATGAAGAAGGCGTGTGGTCGACAGATCGAGGATTTGATGCGAGCACATATTACACACGTAAGCAAGGTCGAGTTCCTTCGCGCATTTCGCGAGGCCTTTTTTGCTTCTATGATAAAGAAAAACATACAGGGAGGCTTTATGGGAGCTGGACTTGTGCCGCACGACCCGGAAAGGGTTCTTTCCAAACTAGATGTACGGATACGGACTCCAACACCTACCCTACCCCCTTCGACCTCAGCTGACCCTTGGATTGCCAAGACGCCCCAGAACCCCTTGGAAGCCAACTCGCAGTCAGAACTAATCAAGACTCGTATCTCCAATCACCAAAATAGCTCCCCGACATCGATGATTAATGCAGTTGATCAGTTTGCGAAAGGCGCGAAAGCAATAATGCATCGGGTGGCCCTCTTAGAAGCGGAGGTCTCCTCCCTTCGTAAGGCTAACGAAGCTCTTAGGAAATGCCGGAGAGCTAAAAGAGCACGCGTGAGGCTAGGAGGATCACTTACTGTGCAAGACACACAGGATTTACTGGCTAAAAAGGCTGCAGATGAGAAAACACCCCAGGAAAGGCAACAGAATGGTAGTTATGCGGGGAGTGCCCGTTCAAAGTCGCGGCGCTGTGACACTTGCGGTAAAGCTGGGCATAATTGTGTTTGCTAACTGTTGCCCGATGTATCTTTTCTTATCAGTTGACTGTTGGATCATTAAATTACGTACGAGGTATTGATTACTGCGACAAGTAGTCTTGGTATGTTGGTTGTAATGAGGCCAGCTAAAGGTGGAGAGATTGAGTCATCTGCGCACCCCCATGACAATTTGAATGGTTGGTTGAGCAGGTGCACCGGCCATAACGAAGGGCGACTGCATATGCTTGACCAACACCGACAGATAACCTACAGATCGCAATTACCAGAGCCCTCCTAGCTGGTTATCTACGGTGGTGTAGTTGTTGGTTGGGCAGGTAAGCGACTGCATATGCTCGACCAACGCCGACAGGTAGTGCGGAACTTTTAGGAGACAACAAGCTTAATTGCAAATGTGGCGGGGCTTACCTCAGAGCTTGGGCATCAAGGCAACGCTGCAGGGTACGTACAGACTGATGTCTCTAAACCCCCTCATTAACATAGCCAACGTGGAAGTTGTTTTCTATATAACGATCTTTCGTGAGGGTTCCGCTTATCTTTCTTAGTCCCAGCTAGCAAGGCGGACGCACTCTGGTTCTATTTACCTTTTCAGTGAATATATCTTCTTGGTGAACTTACACCATGATTGCAGGCGATTCTATCAGGTTTTAGCGGCAATGCTGTCCTACAGCTAATCCACGAAGGACATGGCGATAACGGTACCTATACTAAGTCAGGGGTATCACGCAACTAACTGAGATGGTACGGATCATCGCGTCGGGAACAGGCCCCGTCCCCGACTAGAATACTTGAGTAGGAGCGGGGTAGACAAGAAAAAACGACCATGTATTGCAGATGCAGGGGGCCGACCGCCATTAGCGTCGTGGCCATTGGGCTTTAGGGACAGAGACCCAAACAACTCAACGTAATCAACGGCCAACTCAACCAACTCAATGGAGGACTTTATTAGTAAGCTGCCCAACTCAATATTACCTTGAAATTGGTGGATCTCGTTGATTTCGTTGATATGAAGTGAGTCTACTAGCCACTGTTAGTGACTGTAACTGCGGACTGGTATAGATCCTAACAGGGGAGCCCATAGGTTCGCGGTGGCCGCGGATTTAAAATTTCACGGGTACCGCGAAAATGACTAAGCACCGTTACCGTAGCGATTTCCAGCCATTCAGCTGGCGTCGTGCGACGCGACGCGATCATATTCTTATTTTCACCCTTCTCTAATGTTTTCAGTATCGCCTACAGACAGTGTGTCCAATAACCAAGTTATTTGATTTGCTTGGTTGTGGTTGGTTGATTACGTAACAACCAACCACAAGTAAGACCCCCCTCCGACCAACCACAAGCAAGCCTTTTTGGCTTACTCGAGTTAACTTGAAGTTACTCGACTAAGTTACCGGATTGGGAAAGTGGCCAACAAAGTCTAACCTTAATAGGGCAGGCTAGGAAGACAGCGCACCCTGATTGGCCCAGTCTTTAAATGAAATGGGTGAGGATCTCCTTTTCTTTCTCCTCCAACCTTTCCACAGAGCCAAGGCTGCCGATTTGGTCCAATAACTTGAAGAACAAACCAAATATGTCTTCGCGCCCATTCTTTAAGCCTCATGGAAGGCTCGAAAAAACCACTCCTCCTAGGACCCCTTCTGAGTCGCTCGGCCCCGCCCAGCCGAGCACTCCTAGCTCCGCCTCAACTCAAACCCATGTGCCTAACGATAAGCCCTCCCCTTCAAGGCTTTCTGACGAAAGAGGTGCGCCGGACGCCTCTCAGTGCCCTTTCCCTATCGACTGGGACAAAATCCGCTACAACAGGAAGCCAGTACCATCTATTCGATACCGCCAGCCCCACAAGCGCGCCATCAACTCCAAATCCCAGCCTTCAGCAATCTACAGGCACGGCGCACAGCTTACCACAGATGGGAACAATAAGTTCTGGCTCTGCAAGTATTGCCATAGTAGCGGCCATCACGATGCTGCGCTTTTTGCCAGTGAGAGCACGACCAGCATCAATTATCACCTTAAACAGCAGCACAGACTGGAAGAATTCGGTTACAAAGCCATAGGAGCCGATCCTTTCAGCATAGCCAAGAGGACAGCAAGCCTTACGCCATACCTCGGAAGCCGGCGCGCGGTGTTCAACGACCTGAAATTCAAGGACGATTTTACTAACTGGGTGACTGACCTTGGCCTCACATTTCGTCAGGCGACTCATCAGCGGACGAATGAGATGTTTATCAATTATCTGGAGGATATCGATAAGATCCTTCCCAGAAGCCCATTTACTCTTGGCAGTTGGGTCAAAGAGAAGTGGCTTGGCGATGGTGGGAGACGCGTTTGGCCAAGGACAAAGCTGCAATCCGCCAAAAGCAAGGTCCATGTATCGATGGATGCATGGACATCTGAAGAAGGGACAAACTATCTTGCCGTTGTCGCTCACTTCCTGGATGAGCGCCACAAGTTACAAACAGCTCTTCTAGACCTCCCACCTCTAAAGGGTCCTCATTCCGGTGAGAACATTGCCAAAGTGTTGTCGACCGTCATCGACTTTTACGACGTCTCGCCAATCATTGGCTTCTTCATGATGGACAACGCTGCAAGCAACGATGTATGCATCCAAGAGCTAGCAGAGCAGTACCCGACAATCAACCGCGAAAGCCGCCTTCGGTGCGTCGGCCATATGCTGAACATCATCGTCAAAGCTCTTCTCTTTGGCAAGGGCGTTAGCAAGCTGGAGAAACAGCTGCGCGCTGCATCCGATGACGAGCGGTTTGAGATATGGAGGAAGCAAAGCTGTATTGGCAAGCTCCATAACTTCTGCGTGTGGATCAACAGAAGCGACCAGAGACGGGAGCGGCTGAAACAGTACATCCTGCGGGCTTATGACGAAGGCAGTATCGAACACCTCTACACCAGGGTCCTGGTCGATGGTGGTATCCGCTGGAACTCTGTATATTCCATGATTGAGAGAGCTCTGAAACTCCGCCACGCCATTGATCTCTTCTTTCTCAACTATCGCCGCATCGTCGCCGAAGGATACGATATCTCACAAGATATCCCAACTCCGCAGGATTGGGTTGATCTCGATCACTTCCTCAATATCCTCAAACCTTTCAAGGATCTAGCAAAACGCATGGAGGGCCGGGCTAACAAATCTGGCTCGGAAGGATCACATGGCTCACTTCACGAGACTCTCGAGTCGCTGGATGTGCTCTTCAAGAAGCTCCAAGAGGCTGGGAAGTTCGCAGATGATCACCCTGACGTGGTGTCAACATACTATTCCCATGCTATTGATGCCGCTCGTATCAAGCTTGAGGAATATTTTGGCCTCACTGATGCCACCCCTGCATACCGGTGTGCAGTTGCCCTACATCCGGCTAACAAATTTACCTATTTCGAGCTTGAATGGAGTCACAACAGGCAATGGATCAGCGGCGCAAAGAGAGTGGTACAGGAGGTTTTTGCACAATACGAGGCAGCAGCTGCGGAAGCGGACCGAATGGACGGAGTAGGACAAGAGGAGGAGCCGGAGGAGCTGGAGGAGGAAGCAATTGCTGACAACAGTATCGCTCTTGATCCACTTCAGCAAGCTCGTAAGCGTCGGCAGAGGCTTGCTGTCACTGCGATGTCAGCTACACGAGGAAAGAAGCGGGTAAAGTTGACGTCTGAGCTGGATGAGTTTATGGCGAGGACTAACAAGGCTGATCTGGATGTTGAGGATCCTCTGGAGTGGTGGGTTCGCCATGCATCTGACTATCCTATCCTGTCGAAGATGGCGTTTGACTTGTTCAGTTGCCCAGCAATGAGCGCTGAATGTGAGCCGGAGCGCGTCTTCTCACAGACAAAGAAGGTCATTACGGATGAACGGAACCGGCTCAGTTCGGACACGGTAGCAGCGATTGAATGCCAGAAGCACTTGCTTCGAAGCGGAATATTAGCCTAGATCTACCACCGTAGCTATACAGGGCATGAAAAATAGTCGAGTAATGTCAACCAACCAAGTAAATCAAGCCGCTGTTTGCCGAGTAAACCAAGTCAAGCAAGGGGTTCTGTCAACCAAGTAAAAAAAGGGTCTAAATTTTGCTTTACTTGGTTGTTGGACACACTGTCCAGGACCCTACTCGGGGGTCAGTGGTCACGATGATACTATCCGCAACCGCGTCCATCGCACCCTTCCGCGTCGCGTCGGGCCCCACTTGACTCTCCAACAGGTTACCACGGCGACGTTAATAAAGATTGTAAAGATTGTAAAAGATTGTCGCAAAGATTATGGCCTTGAAAACAAAATCGGTTCGCGCCATCTCAGAACGGGGCCTGTTCTGAATTCTCCAAAGTCACTAGCTGTGGGGTAGGCCAGGGGGTAGAGGTCGGTTGATGATTGGGCCTTGGTCACACGTCGAGGTTTAACTAATTAGGCTAAGCCCAGTCCATATCCCTGCAGATCTTTGCCAGCACAGTTGGCAAGACAACATGTCATAACAATGGCAAGACAGCCGAAAGAATATTCACCAAAACATGTTAACTACTACTTCAACACCAAAGCAATTGAATCCCCATCCCATCTCATCGCACCACAACACAGCACCCACGTATGGACTCCGTGCTAGAACTCAGAATTGATCAGTGGCTTGCGTCCGTTGATATTCCAGCCCAGAACCATTCAGCAGATCAACCTCCGCTTAAGAAGCGCAAACGCTATCATCAAAACAACCAGCTCCTTTCACCTGAACAATCCACCAAGAACTCCAATCTTTACGAGCGCGCATCTGCTATTCCTGCTCCCTACATGGCTCCCGAAACACCCGGGAAACGAAAAGCTGATGACAACAATGACGTAACACCGCGCGCGCCTCAATTGGCAAGGAGCCAGAGCTCCATCTTTGAAGGCGTCCCAGATTTCTCGTCCCGGAGCGGGACCGGGACTTCTACCAGTAAAGGATCTGGTCGATCCTCTCCCATCAAACAGACATTTCCTGTAGTTGGGTTAGGCGGTCATGTCCTTCATTCGCGGACTTTGAATCCGAGTGCAGTTGATATGCCTGATGAATTGTACAAACTATATGTTGACATACAAAAAATTAACATGGGCCAGAAATTCTTGCCTCAAAGCTGGGAGGTCGGTACTGTCTTTTTTCATCACTGGGATCTTGGCTAATGTACCGCAAGGCTGGAATCAACGAGCGATCAAAAACAATTGATCGAACACTGCAAATGCTCGAACCCAGCGTTGCTTACATCCTGCCCCCAACTACAGGCTTTACTGTTGACGATGACGATGAGATGCCGCTGTCCTCAGTCTTTGCCATCGTCGACGACATTATCGAGGAGGCACAACGCTGCCAGAATGATCCATTTGATGAAACAGGCTGGAATCATCTCGTGCACACACCGCTTATCAAAGCGGTCATAAAGCAAAAATGCTGGCCAGGAAGTTCAATACTGAAAATGTCACCTTGGTAAGTTTATCTTGTCCGTGTATCTTGCTCCAATCCAACAATGACCCTTCAGCATGACCGCCTCGGTGACAGCACGCTACCACAAATTCCCGCTGCCCTCGACAAAGGTGGATTACGTCCTTCACATCGACCCACCAGCCTCAACAGAGGTAGACGCAGCGACTCGTCGCCTTCAAGCCGCCACGTTGGAGAAGTCTGTCAATCACACTTCGTTCGATCCCCTCCGTACATCGCCGATTTGTCTCAGTATAGAGACGAAGAAGTACGGCGGTGATGTGAAGAAGGGAGATGTACAGATGGCTTCATGGCAGGCTGCGCAGTGGACGTGTCTAGCTAATCAAGCAGGCGATAGTATCGAGAAGCTGCCTTTCTTGCCTGGAATTATAGTGCAGGGTCATCATTGGTCGTTTGTTGCGACAACGAGACGAGGGGATGAGACTGTGAGTGTCCTTATTGTTGAACAGTGCTGTTTCTCTGAAGTGAATATGTTGCTGACTTGTTGGAAGACTCTTTGGGCTAGTACCCCAATTGGTACGACCATGACGTCTCTTGGCGTGTTGCAGATCATGGCAGGCCTAAGTCGATTGAGGAGATGGGCTGTCGAGGACTTTTGGCCCTGGTACAAAGATAATGTTCTCAAAGAAACGCAAATGGTCTAAAGGAGTTAGGTGTCCATGGAACTATTCTCGGCGTGTGACAATGTATTCGAGCTGTCTTCTGGGGCATGACAAGTTGTCAAATATTTGGGGTGAAATTGTGTGTATTCCTGTCTCTGTCCGATAGTTGCAGGGCTGCCGTCAGATCAGATTAATAATCAGATATATCAATCAGGTCAATCAATTCAAATACAACGTCTGTATATCGATATATCTGAATGGAGAGCCCTAGATACGCCGGATTATCTGTATGTTCCGGCTCCGGAAAGCGTGACTCTCCCTAGGAAGCCACGATGTTATAGGGGCCAGCCGAGCTGATTGGTCCTGGACCCTTGCCTGCCGGGGTCTCAGGTAGAGGCGAATACGAACCGGACAGTCAGGTTTTGTATGCATTTCACCCAAATCACCACCAAAACTCACCAATTTGAAGACCATATTTGGTAGCCGTATGTCCCTCCCTATCTCTGAGCTTGTCTGACCGCCTAAAAGAGACTATGTCTGATCATTTTACCGCAAGCCCGGCTGTGCAGGCTGCCCGTTGGATCCTCACGGAGTCTGAGCGCCGTGAGCGCCTCGGCAAGCCGCGGATTTCGTTACGTGAGGCTGCAGCCCGTTTTCGCTGTGGCAAGACTGCTGTCGGCACACATCTGAAGTCGATGAAGCTATTCGGAAGACCGGCTTTCAGTACAAAGGCAGGGGGGCACCCAAGGAATCTCGATGAAAGTGAAGATCGTGCGCTCGTTGCGTATGTTATGTGGCTTGAGAGATGTGACTTCTCTGCAAACCAAGTCGTTATAGAAGATGCAGAAAATGAATTGAGGGCATCACGAAGTCCTCCTGACCCTCCTGCTGGTCAGGGATGGTACAAGCGCTTTGTTGCAGATAATCCGGAGCTACAGAAGAAGAAGTTAGTCAGGGCATTAGATCGTGAGAGGGCAGGGTTTGAAGCCGGTGAGATTGCTGAAGTAGAGCAATTTTATACTGACCTTGGTGTTGTTATCGAAGAAAGAGATATATCGGCCTCATAGATCTTTAATGCCGATGAGTGCGGTATTTGTATTGGCATGATCCGCGAGCGGCTCGAGGTGCTTATCATCAAGAAGATCCTCAACACCAAGCACGAGGTTGTGGCTTTCTCTAACCGTGAGACTTCTACGATGATCGGCTGTGCAAATGCTGAAGGATGTGCGTAATCTCCTTACTTCTAACTATCTTCTAATATTTCATAGTTACGATACCTCCTCTTATGGTGTTTAAAACGTGGCCAACCGAAGGCTGGGATATTGACGGCTTATATGAAGAGATACGCTACATCATTATTCCAGCTCCAGATTCAACTGAAAGAGGACTTTGACGCGTCTTGATTGGGCCGTTATCCCTGTTTTCCTCTTTCACTTGAAAGGGGCTACTTGGCGAGACTGCCGAGACTCCACTTTCAGCGATGGTAGGGGCGCTTTATCATCTCATTGGTGCTCTGGTCCTAACCCTGGACGGTTCTTATAGAATTTGAGGTGGTAGCTCAAAGCTTCGCAGCGTGTGTAATACATGTAATATAATTAAAGTTTGATTACGGAATTCCACGCGAACAGCGCGTCTTTGACGCGCACTTCTAGGACAGGTCCAAACTTTATAGAGAGAATAGCCCTCAATGTTCTTCAAAGGCAACTTGCAGTAAATGAAGACTAAGTCTTGAGTTGCGAGACGGGATGGAAACGCCAGAATTACACATGGGGAGCAGCCCCCATAGCCGTGCCGGAGTTATCAACCCCAACGAGACGACACCATGGCCAGCGTTCTACATAAGTAAAGTAAGTAAAATTTTCAGGCTTACTTACTTACTTACTAACGATATCCATACTTACTTGCCACCCCGAACTACTTACTTACTTTACTTGCTTACTTGCAAGTAAAGTGGATCCATATACCATAGCCAATCATCTTACAGCATCGTGTCCTGATGTCCCCTTGGTTTTGCCCAGGAAATCGCACCAGTGCGAGCCCAGTTTCTGAGGCATTGCAATGCCTCCACAGTAACCCAGTGCAGGGCGTTCCTTTGTGAAGATATGGTGAGCTTTGCGGCACTGAAAACACGTTCATTCTCGCTGGACATGGCTGCGATAGAAAGTAGGTCCATCGCCATATTGAATAACCGTGGGAACTGAGTCTTGCGGCCAAGCCACCATTGGAGCAATTGCTCTTCTTTGAAGTCTTCCTCTGGAACCATTTGTAGGTATAGGTTGATCTCATCCGGAGCTTCTTTCCTGGCCTTCTTGGGGAAGTTTGCAGTGCGCAACAATAACTTTGATCCATGAAATGCCGGAGGGGAGTCTGGAGACACTGGTGCCTGGTTACTGTGAGCATAGTGCCTGTCAAAGTAATCTCTGAAGTCCCGAAGGATCGAGTCTACTTGGTTCGGTAGCCTAAGCTGCAGGAACCCAATGCCGTATCCTGGGTGTAATATCATAGCTGCCCAGTAAACAACGCTCCCCTCCATCAAATTGCGGTATTTGTCGAGCTTTGACATTGCATACTTAATCGAGTGTTGTATGAAATGTAGCCCATCGTCGGACAACTCGAAGGGCTCAGGATCCAGGTCCTTGTCTTCGAATTGTACCGAGATTTCTGCTTGGTATAGTGGAGAACTCGGTTCTCCGCTGGTAGTCGATTCCATGGTTGAATATCTGCCCCAGGTAGATACGCCAGTGTCCTGTTGCAGCCCTCCCTGTTGCTCTCTCTCTCTGCCATCAGTAGGCGCAGCGACTATGATACAATCAAGTACTGGCTCTTCGAGAGTGATCCTCGGCGCCCGATACGGCGCAGGGATAAGGTTGGAAGAATACCGCTGTCGCATTTCAGATAGATGGCCCTTCAAGAGGTACATGGTGGGAAGTACCTCTGCAAATCTAGGAGTGCGACCCTCAAAGTGCTTGGTATACGTGAGGTAAGGCTGTAGGATTTCGATGATCTCGGCGAGTACTACCCAGTCTCCACAGCTAAGAACCTCCTCGGCGGAGACCCTTTTTTCTTCCTTGGGGTCAAGAAGACTAAGCTTGCAAAAGACATCGATAATGTCCCGAAGTCTGAGCGCACGATGGACCATCAAATAGACAGAATTCCATCGCGTACCTATCATTATCTGCCTTGACCATCAAGCCTTTGAGAGTGTCGTCGACAAACCATACTCCCAATTCGGCCATGATTGATTGGTCGACCTTGCCACTCGTGATGGATAGGAAAAGCTCCCTACGCTGAGGATTTCTTCTGATCCAGTAGACCAGATTATGGAGTTTTCCAATAGGGCCTCTTTTTCTCCATTCACGGAGTAATTCGCGTTCTTTCTTCTGGTCTTTCTCCGCAATGTGACTGTCGAATATGTCACTAGAATCGCCCTCTAAGAAGGCCTTTGCCGATAGGTTGAGGATATGGCCAACACAGCGGATTCGCCGCTCGCCTTCCAAGCCCTCAAGCCCAGTAGGACTTGCCCGGGGATTGAACATCTTAAGCAAAGCCCGGACACAAGTATCGCAAGGGTCAGCGACTCAGCGTTATCTGCTGTGAAGAACCCGATCTTCTTTTCCAAGCCGTATTTCCGGATGACCTTAGCCATCAAGATGGCCTGATTTTCGCCACCGTGACTGCCAGAGAGCTTCTCTAGGCTGATAAGGCGGACTTGTGGTGTCCCGGCTATGTCAACATAGTACGCTATCACCGAAAGGATAGCAATACCATTAGGCGAAGTCCACATGTCAAAGGAAGTATGAACCTTTGATAAGGCTTTATTCATCTCATCCTTTAACATCCTCGTGTGTCCTTCGAATTCTTGTAAGATCCACCTTCTTACGGTGTTTCCCGACGTCGGCAGAACTTCGATAACAAACTCGTCATCTAGGAAGGCAAGAAGCTGTCGAAATAGCTTGTGTTCAACACCGTGAAGAGGGATATTGGCATCCGTAATCCAGCCGAGAAGAAGTCGCTTGAAGATGTCTGCTCTACTCTCAACGATCAGCGGCCTTCTTTTGGCGGCCCGCTTTTGCATATCAAGGACCGATACAGAGGATGACGGAGCCGGAGATGTTCTATTCGACGATTCGGGCTCTGAATCAGGACCGTTGTCGTGTGCAGTAGATGGCTTATATATATGATGGTCGTTGTTCAAGTGGTAGATCGGGGAGGTAGTTGCCTTAGCTGTTACGATCGGCCCCTATAGGCAGCTGTAAGCACCACTGTAATCGCTAGCATAGTGATTATAGCCCGATCTTTTGCCCTGTGGCCTAACGGTTAGGTGCAACCGTTACACGCGTGTGACGGGTGAAGGTTCCCAAGGGATAAACTAGTCCGTACTGGTTTATGTTGGCAGAGTCGTAGGGCGTTGTCACTGAGCGTTGCGAAGTGTCACGTCTCTTAATAGTGAATAGAGCGGGTCAGGCGTATTCAGGTAAAGAAGTTTTGTTGATAGCTGGTAGGCCATCGTACTATCTAGTGCTAAGCGAATGTATATATACATGAGGTTATGCAGGTCGAACGAGGTCGGTTCGACTCTGTTCGTCATGCAAGTCGAATGGGGTCCGTTCGACTTGTATAGGGTAGGTCTATTCTAAGTGGTGGAAAACGTGGGGTATGTTATCTCACGTGGGTGGAGATTAGTTGGGTCGTAACATTAGCCTCCAATATCTTAACCTGGTTCTGTGCGTCACATAGACCACAAACCCAGAGGAATAAAAGAAATTTGAATAGCCATGTGTTCAGGTATGGCTATTTAAGCTCATGTCGTTAGGATTGGAGCACTTGATGCGACAAACCGGATGTGAAACCGGATACATGACCCCAACGTATGGGCCGCGTTTCACATCCGGTCGCACGGTGCTTGCGGTTTTGCCCCACTTGCTTAGATCTTACTTACTTACTTGCTTCTTAGAGGTTTTACTTACTTACTTCGCTGCCGGGCTTACTTACTTACTTATTACTTACTTACTTGGTTACTTACTTGCAATTACTTTACTTATGTCGAACGCTGATCCTGTTGGCATTATTGTGCAGCGGATATGAACGGACGAAATCGGCGACGAGACCTCGGCTTGATATTTACCTTCATTATTGCAAAGGGTGGGGCAACATACAAAGATACCCTTTCGGACGATAATCCACCATCAGTGTTTGGCTATCAAGATTGCTTTCGGAATGGTGGCATCATAGTGTATGAATGAATTTATTCCGCCCGGGAGGATACGCCTCATAGGGCAGGGAGCATCATAGTGTGTGAGCATTGGACGTCTCGTAATAGAAAAGATGGGTCAGTGAGTCGATTGCGTAATCAGAACAGCCCCATTGAAAGGCCAAAATTTGACGATTTCTCATAGGCATCACGTAATCAATTCTAACTCAATTTGATCTAGTATATTTTTACGCCGGCTGTACTCATTTAAATTCTTTTTTTTCTTCCCATCTTCTGTTCCTTTTCCTCCAGGACGTTCCACAAAGCTCCTGCGAACATAAGTCAGTCAGAGTGCAAAGCCTCCTGCCGTTGTAAGACAGTTAGAGATATACGCTCCTTCAATTTTTTTCTGTTTCTGTTTTCTTCTGTTTTCTTTTTTTCTTTTTTTTCTTCTTTTTTTTCTTCTTTTTTTCTTCTTTTTTTTTTCTTCTTTTTTTCTTCTTCTTTTTTTCTTCTTTTTTTACCAGTAGGTCATGTCGTATGTCCGTTATAGGACTCTTTGGACTGGTAAGCATCTCGTGTAGGCTCGATCAGTCCGCCTCGTAGAAACTACCGGCACCGTGCTCCTAGGCGGACAAATTTGACGGCAAGTTATCTTCTAGTGTCCCTGATTGGCGGCGGCGGTTTTAGTCCCTAACCAAGCCTCTGCCGTGGGATGAACTCTTAATTGCCCGTATCGTCTGTAGTAGTATAGGTAGGCAAATATCCAAAACGAAAAGCGGCCAATCTCAGCTTTCACAAGACTGGGGTATGGACAAATTAGCCTGGGTTCCTGAATGGGTGACACTCCGTCCGGTTTCGGCCCAAGCGTGCACATATGCGGTCGGTTCTGTAGGACGGATCGGCGATTTTGAGACTCTGAGCACCCACTTAAAATTTTAACAAGAAACGGCCAAATTAGGCTCGCCTTACCCATACATCAACCAACTACACATGAACCCCAAGTTCGAAAAGTCAAAAAATCGCCATCGACGGAGCATATCCTAGAGGCAGTTAAGGCCTTTCGTCCAAAACCGTACGATTTAATTCCACTTTGCCTTAAGACCTACCCACCCACACCCGTGAGTGTCTTGACACCATGCCAATACTGTACGCCAGCGGCTTAGTTTAGCCGAAAGGACACTAGTCTCTAATCCATGCTTACATACCTTGCCTACTTTTTCGTCCTCGTCTCCCCAAGCCCATGCTCATGCTGTTCCTTGCCTTGCATCGTCCAAATTGTGACCCGCTTCCTGAAGCCCATAACTGTCAGACCCTGCCTGTATTCGGTCCATTGATGCACATTGGTGTATTCATGTTGTGTTTTGTCCAAATCCTGCCCCCTTGAAGGTACTGCCATTCCGGTGCGTAATCTTGAAATATCCCCTGTTTGCATGCGACACCCCAGCACCTGTCCAATTATAACAGGCTACATACTGTGCCACTCTACCCCTACCGGCCAAGATAAGCCGCCGAGCGTAATGAATCGTGTTATGTTGTACTACCTTCACCACAAAAATAGCGGGCTAATCATTGCGTCGCAAAGCTGCCAAGAGTCGAGAAGCGGAATCTTGGCTGGTGAAGTATACCGGTATGCCACCAGCGACCGCTGACAGGCCTAGCATAGAACCAGCGACAGCCTCGGTAGCTCTTCGCCAAGGCCATTCTTAGTTCAGCAGCTGGGCCGCTTGGTTTTGCTTGTTGACACAGATTCTGGCTGCCTTAATACCCCTGTGCTGGTGCGCGTGCTGTCATTCCGGGTAACTTGCCTAGCTTCAGTCTAGCTTGGACGATCTACATGGTCTGGCGCCAGTTCTTCAGCGCCTCGCTTCGTTCGACCTCGGTCACTGGGGGTCACACGCATGCAATTCATCCAAGTGAAACACATCATGGATCCATGAAAGCATGAAAGTGGATAGACAAACCAGAAAGCACAGACGCAGAGATGAAGAGCATCAAAACTCAATCTGCGAAGGACAACGTCCGCCTCCGCCGCGTCTATTTTCTGCTTCTTTGATCAGTGAGAGCTTAAAAAATAAAAAATAAAAAGGAAAATAAAAATAAAAAAAATAAAAAGGAAAAGGAAAAGTGGACCTACAAGCCGCTTTGGCTACTCTTGGGGGTGAAATTCATGGCGACAGAGTGGAGCCGTGCGATACAGTAAAACGCAAAACAGTCGCCCAGCAATTCCCTCCTATAGGGTTTTCAAGGCAGCCATTGCTGTTGGCAACCACGATAAGTTGTAGAAAATCTAGTCGCGCATCGAACTGGGTCATTTGGCTATGAAACTACAGACTACCCTATACAAGTTAGCATCCTGCAGCGGCAGAAATGTGCCGCCAAGAGCTCAAGGCCCGGCTACCTGGCCACTAGATCGGCGATCAAAAGTCCGTTTGGGCCGTTCCTGTATCACGTGATATGGGTTCAATACATGATAAGTCGATCGCCATTACCGATGTAACCTCAGCGCTGAGCGGTCGACACTAGGTGGGGGCAAGCAATTTACGGAAGAACGGAAGGCAGAAGTAGGACGCTGAACAACAAGATTGACAACGGCATCGTGAAATCGAATTCACAACCAGGGATTCGAAAGAGGTGTTGGCTCTAGCAAACGTTGGACCCACCTCTATCATGGGTTTCCCGAGGATTGACCATTGGATATGATGATTCTACAGGGCATATCGGCAACTTTAGGACGGCCGTGGCTGCCCACGCTAGATCCTGACGAAGAACGGCTAATTTGGGCTCCTTTTTGCTTTATGCCAACTAGGTAACCAACTAGGTAACCAACTGTAGGGGAACACCAAGTTCCAAAAGTCCAAAAATCACCGTCTTTTTTTCTTCTTTTTTTTCTGGAGGAGACTGAGGCCTGTCACCACAGGAGGAACGGGCTGTTCGTCCGGCCGTGCGACGCAGAAGGCCGCGGAGAGCCAAGAAGCGGAATCCCGGCAAACGCTTCAGCATGAGAGGGGCTTTTGTTGACGGAAGCGCCCCCTGAATCCCTGACCATAAGACACGCTTATCTAGGTATGTACTAAAGCGAGCAAGCCTTCCGCCTTTGTTGAAGGCATTTTGGACGGCTACGAGAGCCTTCTCCTCCTTGTGACTTCGTGGTGGCGGGGGGGGCAATAGGGAGCCTTCTGTATGCGTTCTTCCCAGATTGCTCGCTGGGTCTGGAGAAGGACGAATCTGGCCGTGATCATGATGGCCACTTGCCCGGTTGAATGGTCTCTCTGCGACTTGTGAAAGGGACAGTACAGTGAGGTGCGGGTTCACCGTCAGCTGTTTTTTTATCGTGCTTTCATGAAAAGTGTCCCAAGATGGACTGACTAGTGTGACGAACGACCCATGCATAGCCCGAGCCAGAATGTACCCCACCATCTCTCAGCCATAATTGTCTCTTGCTTTGTCGGCGGTCCGGGATAGGGTACCAATATTCAGACCAGCCTATTATAGCTTCAATCATGTGATAGATCTTTTCGTTAGTAACTATCCCTTCATCCGACTCGAGGTGATTTCCATCCTCGCTTTAATTCCTTGATGCTGATCAGAGTGCTGTTAGTAAACAACAGAACAATGACCCCACTAGCGTCATCTGTCACTAGGATTAGCGCCGCAGCTAGTCTGCTTTGAGTCAATTCAACAAAATTATGATGAAGGGCTACTGACGGTGAACCCGCACCCTACTGTAGCAACGAGACAGCAATAGCCAGTCGCACTGTTAGCCAGAGTTGTGACATCTCCTTGCACTCTTCTAAGTTATGATCTATCGTGGAGTATGGGTAGGAGCAAGTGATTTACGATCATGTCGGGATCCCATGACGTGCGGCAGATATCTCCCCCCATAATCAGCTCCATAACAAGTAAATGGCATTTCCGGATAAGCTTTTAGCATTCATAATCGCCGTGCGACTTCGTGGAATAGCTCTTTACGTTACGTTACATGTTGCCGCCAGGCATGATCTTCACGGGCTTAGGAAACATGACAACTGGGAAAGACGAGCTGTCGCCCGCATGCCATTCTCTCCAAAATCGGCTTCTTTGATTGAACTGGACAAAATGGGACGACAAGCCAGATAGTTCCCGGTTACTGGCGATTGTTTGATCGGTGGCGTTATAGTAAATGACATCTTGTGTGAAAAGTCCAAAAAAGTGCAGCACGATTGAATATGCGGCCCAGGATAGCCTAAAGCGGCTAGACGAGTATCCGTAGAAGCGGCCGATTCTTGACAGCTTTTGTGCTCATCACGTAATCATTCTAACTGGATTCGATTTAGCGCCACTACTTTTTTCTGTTTCTTTAAAGCACTTTCTTATCAGCAATCTTGTTTAGTTCCTTTTTCTTTTCCACTTCATCGCAGGTGAAAGTCGGTCGAAGCAGAGCTCCCGACACTCTAAGTCGATCGGAGATTCCCGCAGGTGAAGATCGGTAGAGCAAAGCTCCCACCACCCAAGTCGGTCAGAGATATAATACAAACTCCCGCAGGTGAAGATCGGTAGAGCAAAGCTCCCACCACCCAAGTCGGTCAGAGATATAATACAAACTCCCGCAGGTGAAGATCGGTAGAGCAAAGCTCCCACCACCCAAGTCGGTCAGAGATATAATACAAACTCCCGCAGGTGAAGATCGGTAGAGCAAAGCTCCCACCACCCAAGTCGGTCAGAGATATAATACAAACTCCCGCAGGTGAAGATCGGTAGAGCAAAGCTCCCACCACCCAAGTCGGTCAGAGATAGTTTTTTTCTTAGTTTTTTTTCTTAGTTTTTTTTTCTTAGTTTTTTTTTCTTAGTTTTTTTTTCTTAGTTTTTTTTTCGTAGTTTTTTTTCGTAGTTTTTTTTTGTTACTGTCTTTTCCATATATCTATGATGTAGTTCCCATGCGTAGGTCTGGGTCGTGCCGTAAGACGATTGAGGAGATGCGTTGAGGCGCGAGCGCTCCGTGTAGGTAGGGTTGATCGGTCCGCGTTGTAGACTCGTAGCGACGTGCGGGCTTCGGCTCTGACGGATAAATTTGGCCATAAGCAGGCTCATGCCGTCCCAAATCGGCAACGGTAGCTTTTGGCGTTTGTCCAGTTTCAGCCGTTAGTTCGACATGCTCCTGATTGCCACTGTGACAATAAGGCCTGTAGCGTCCGCTGTATGCGTGGGTGAGTATCCAAAACTGGAGGCGGCCAATCTCGGCTTCCACAACAAGGTTGTGTGGCCGAATATGTGCGATTTGGCGACGTTCTTGAACGCGTGGTACTCCGTCCGGTTTCGACCTGAATGCTCACGTATGTATACTATCCCGAGGATTGACCATTAGACACGATGATTCCACAGGGTATGTCGGCAATTTTAGGACGGCCATGGCTGCCCACGCTAGATTTTGACGAGGAGCAGCCAAATTAGGCTCCTTTTGCTATATGTCAACTAGGTAACCAACCAACTGCACGTGAACACCAAGTCCAATAATCCAAAATTCGCCGGCATTGAGTGTTTCTGGAGGCGACTGGGGCCTGTCGTCCAAAAACGTACAAAACGATTCCATTTGTGCTCGAGTCAATTTTTATCTTGGGATCTGCTCATAGCTGCGAGCAATCGAGCCTTGACACAATGAGCACTCATGACCTGGCGCAGACTCACTGCAATACTGTGCAGCATGCCACGCAACAACAGCTTGAGCATCCTGGCCTCGATACTACCTCACCACAGGAGGAACGGGCTGTTCATTCGGCCGTGCGACGAACAAGGCGGCGGAGAGTCAAGAAGTGGAATCCCGGCAAACGCTTCAGCATGAGAGAGGCTTTCGTTGACGGAACCGCCCTGCTACGAAAAGCGGCCAGGCTTGCGAGGTTCGACGACATTGCTGTAGACTTGTGCTTTTGGGACCTGGGCTGCTCGTCATGGGTTGGTGTGGAGCCTCGACCTTCTGGCGCGATAAGCCGCAACATTAGAGAGGTACGTCTGGGTCGTGGCCGCTTTACCCCACACTGCCCGATAACTGACTATGCCCTAAAGTTCGAGGGTGGGAGTGTTGGAAAATCCGGGGATCCCCCTTCCTTTCAGGGTTTAGACTGTCAGACTGAAAGTCCTAGATTTAGAGTTCAAAGTCCTAGATGAAATCATCTAGAGATATAAACCCGAGAAGAACTCTCATATCAATAATGAACAATCAAGTTTTATAAAAAATACATTTTCACCCAGCACTACTGCGCAATATAAACAATAGGGAGTGGGATCGAGGATGGGAGAGCGATATTCCGAAAATGGTTGCGCTCTCTACATAATGGAATCGCCAAATACGTCGAAGCATATGGTGTCCCTTGTCGGTTCAAATGTTTCGACCCTTTCAAGGAACAATGGCTTGTCACCATCGGGGCGCCCGCCGGCTGGCTCATGGATTCTCAGGATTGGGAACGCGCAGTGAGTATAGACCTGAAATGGAACACCAAACCTCACAGCTGCTTACGAAGCCTAAACAGTGTGAAAGTCGCTTGTCCCGTGAAGCAAGATGGAAAGCGCAACACGTATCGGGAGGTGGCCGACCCAATATCTCGACTAGTTCTCAAGGTGTAAAGAGGGAGGGAAGGAGAGAGAGAGGGAGAAAGAGAAAGAGAGGAGGAAACACCCCTAATCTTGACGGGTGATTCGACCAACCGATCTATGTGATGGTTCGGACACTTGTGAGTCTAGCTTTTAGACTGTATCTACAACTGCGAGTACACACACACACACACACACACACAAGTCTATTACGCCCGGCAGGCCAGCCCCCAGAGGGCTCTGAAGCTAAGAATACATACATCTCCCTCATTATTGCCTTGCTCTCGCCAAGCCGATGAGAATTTAGCCTTATCCTTTCCAGTCCAGTTATCGCATTTCTCCTTGGCCCTTCTAGATGTTAGTAGTAGCAAGTCAACTTGAAGCCTATTTCCTCCAAGTGTTCAGCTTCCTATCGTCGGCGGGCTGAAGCGATGGCTGCTGTTGACTACTTGAGGGTGTCGGGGGTTATCGGTTAGTGTTGATAAAGTGTTGCGGGGTTACTGGTATTCCTGTCATCTCTGTTCTAGGCGACCTGTGGCGATCGCGAATCTGATTGTGGCTCGTACTGCGTCCATGTTTGGCGTCCATTTCACGCATCGGAAGAGAAAATGCTCTACCGTTTCCTTTGCCCGCCCACATGGACACTCATCTGTTGGTGCTGCCCTGATCTGATATAGATATCCGTTTAGTCGCGCCATTCCGGTTCTAAGCTGCGCCACTACACTGGCTTCCTTCCACGACAACTTGTCGTAGAGCATACACGTGTGTTTACCAGGCAGAGCTGAGTCGACCTTCCTAGAATGCTTGCCAACTCCCTCCGGCAACTTTCTCTTACTTTGCAGATCTGCTCTCAATCGATTGAGAATTGTGGTCTTCGCTTTAACTGCTCCCCCTCACTGCGAGTACAGTAATACTTCTCACCAACACATGTAATTGGTCAACATCGTGAACAAGCATTAGTAAGCTCGTGCGTTATCAATCAAAACATATTTTCACATCTTCTTTACAATAGAAGAACGAATACTGGCAAGCAAGCAAGCAAGCAAGCAAGCAAGCAATCGTGATCCGGATGAAAACTACATGTGTACGCGTTCGGTAGAGACAGGAAGTGTGAATATGATGGGATGACAAGCTTTCCTGTCTGTTTCAGGACCGAGAGCATTTTTGGATCAATGCCCTTACCACAGGGACGTACCTCTCGAACGGGCTGCCGCGCATTCGATCGTAACAAGACAGCTTAACTCGGACGCATCTGTGGACGAGGGTCAACTGCTACTGGTGCTTACCATATGCACCCTGCTAAACCTGGCATAAATCTCGGCCAATTTTGTCTACACTCTTTCTTCGATGTTACGGGAGACCTGCGGTCGTGCGGCCTAAAGTGTGCAAGAGTAGTTCCTCCCGATATTGACGACTGAGATCCAATTTTGAACAGCCTCAATAACCACCGTAGATCGAGCTGAACGTATGTGAATGGTGACGCAGGAACTGCGCGTATAGTTTGTATAAGATGAAGCCAAGGCATCTCAATAACTTCAATTCGATATAGGAAGAGAATCAGCCTATGAAAGAACCGCATTTCCATCTAACTTGTCGACGAACAAACAAATGAACCAAGCCATATCCCCGCATGACCAAGTGATGGCATGCGCCGCAGCACATGAAGACTTTGGTCGTCATCACCAAACGGCCAACCATCAACGAACAGCAGTTACCAAATGCGACATCATCATAATGGGCGCCGGCGCCGGCGGCTTGACTGCGGCGGTAGCGGCGGCAGCGGCGGATGGTCGGCGCCTCAGAGTCATCCTGGTAGAGAAGGAAGATCATGTTGGCGGCACAACTTTCAGGTCCGGTGGCTGCATGTGGATGCCCAACAATTTTCTCATGCAGGAAAATGACATCAAAGATAGCAAAGAACAAGCCGCGCGCTACATCAATGCTGTGGCAAAACTTGGAAGCCCGGTCCTTGAGGAACAAGCCGTTAATGTGGACCTGCGCTATGAGCGCCTCGACGCTTTCTTGACGCAGGGGCCCGAGATGATGAGATACCTTAGAGACCAGGGCTTCCGATGGATGGCCAAACCGTCCCAGTTCCCAGACTATCACCCGCACGTTGACGGTGCGGTCGAGCATGGCCGCACCTTGGACCCAGCGGTTTTCGATGCGGCAAGCCTGGGCCATTACCAGAAATACCTCCCGAAGCCAGACGGCGTGCCTGTGGTCCCTAGGTTTGAGGACTTCCGGGTCTTGACAAGGTTGCGTTCTTCCAGCCTTTATCCTGCGGAAGCCTCGGCTCTTCCGAAAGGAATGGTGAGGCCTATGTCCATGGGGCGATCGCTCATTGCCCAGCTTCTCAAGATGTGCATGGAACACGACAACGTAGAGATTTGGACTGGCTTGGAGCTGAGCGAACTCTTGCTATCCGATCACGATGGAGGCGTGATAGGAGCAAGAGTTCACCGCAGAGGCGGTGAGGAACACATTGACATACACGCATCATTGGGTGTGATCTTAACCACAGGAGGTTTCTCCCAGAACCAGAAAATGAGGGATGCATATCTAGGGAGAACAACCGCCAAGGGGGCAACTTCGGTCATGTCAACCAGGGCTGAATGGAGTCTAGCATCTAACGGGGACGCTGGCATCGCACTGCAAGCCGGGCTGAAGATTGGCGCTGGTAGTGCACAGCTTGGTCAAGTCTGGGGTATTCCCACCATGGTCGATCCTAGGACGGGAAAAGTGACGGAAGCCATGTTTGCCATATCCAAGCCCTTCTCCATAGTAGTCGATGGCTGGGGCCGCCGCTTCTTCTCCGAGTCCCAGCCCTACGGCGAGGCCGTTAGGTTCATGTATGAGAGAGCAAATGGGGACGCAGAAGCGGCCGCATTCTGGCTTGTCTTTGACCAGAGATACCGGAAAAGATATCCCATCGGGAGCCTCAAGACCGTCTGGCAGATTGATCAGGCTATCGAACGAGGCTTGCTCTTGCACTCGGATACTATTGACGGCCTAGCTGAGCAGATAGGGGTGCCGAAGCACAGCCTGCAGGCGACAGTAAGCGAGTGGAATACAATGTGTCATCAAGGTATAGATAAACATTTCCACAGAGGTGAGGACAGGTACCAGCAGTTCATCGGCGATCCAACTGTGGTACCAAACCCATGCATGGGTCCTGTCAAGGAAAGCCCGTTTTACGCCATCAGAATCTTTCCCGGTGATGCTGGCACGCGAGGCGGCCTGCGGACTGACCAGCACGCAAGAGTGCTCAGGGCAGACGGGAGCGTGATTTCTGGTTTGTTTGCTGGGGGCAACGCATCAGTTGCGCTTCTTGGAACCCAGGGGTGGGAACGACACTCGCCCCTGCGATGACCGAGGGCTTTGTCGCGGTGAGATACATGCGGCAGCTGGCTGAAGGCGGTGGCGCCCTGCTCACGGACTAGAAAGACGCCGTAGTCTACTAGTGTGTCTGGCGACATAGTCAACAACGTCCGTATGCTATGTCACCTTTGACTCGGTTATATTGATAGACGACATAGTGTACGAAGATAGAAATAGGGGAGTGGCGGATCGTCGTACCGGACTCATGGCGATACACCCTTGTACCATAGTTTATAAACGAGGAACGGTCTAATTGAAGTAATTCTATATTGTGTAATTCTCCTTCCGGTTGTATTGTGTAACGGCTCCGTGTGCCAAGGCCAGCCGCAGTAGGAGGACGGAAAAACCTGACAACTGTCAGCACCACATCAGGCTATACCTATACTTAGCGGTCTTGCCACAATGGCAGAGGCTCCTAATAGTATATTGATGCGAGTGGTCTTGTCGTGATAAACTCCCCAATTCTCTATACACTCGACCCACACTCACGTCTCAGAAGGTCATAATTACTTCAAATTCGGCACGTGACTGGGCCCAGAAGAAAAACGAGGGGGCAAGCACGAACAGGGATTGTCTTATATTGTGGTGCGTGACATGATTGGCAAACTGGCATCTAGGCTGGTAGGCTACGTAATGAAGACTAGTTAAGTACATGTGTAGATACACGTGGGGTTATGGAAATATGCCTCAGGCGAGGTAATCTAAAATGCGGCCCAAGCGACAAGAGGAATCCTTTCAGCGATAGCGGACTCAACGTCGGGTTCCCCGATACCTGGCTCTGCTGACAAGGCCCGCTTTGGTAATAGAGGCACCGTGGTATACGTTGACACTGATGGACTAAGATAATCGATTATGGCTCGGAGATCCTCGTCTTCGACCGTGAGAAAGGAAAGATTACTCTTAACGATCCATGGCATCACCATCCGTTGAAAATGGTCCCTGTCAAAGTTCTTGACGAAGGAGTTCGCCATGGCCTGCTCCCGCGGCTTTTCCGGATCGAGCGTCAAGGTATCAGCTATTGAGCGGTGCTGCTTCTCGACGCTTTCCGCTTTCAACTGCGTCGAAGACTTCGTCTTGCCCTCTGGCGCCCGAATATGATGTTCTTTGAATAGATGTTTGCTGGCATTTTGAAGACCAGTATGTGTGAAGTTCTTCGGCTGGGGGACTCGTTGGTGAATGCAGAGTTTGCATACCCATCTTCGCTCATGAGCCCGCTGGATATCATACCCGTAGTCCCAAGTCCAGGAGGAGGTGTCCTTTGCGCGCTCGGAGAAGAGCCAGCCGCGGAAATGACGAAACAGACGTTCTTCCTGTAGCTGTTGGGCATCAGCTAGTAACGTTGATGGTGAAAGAATTGGTGGAGAGGTCTCAACGACTTTGTGTTCTAAAGGATCGGCCATTACGGGAGGTGTGAATGCGTCAAACAGATCGATGAAAATTTGGACCTGTACGGGAAATTACCCCAGGATATCCTCTATAACTACTGGGGGCCCGAAAATAAGTTAGGAAATACTAAAGTCTGTGTGGCCCTGCTAACCCTCACAAAAGACAGTACCTCCTAACAGGCTAGACAGGGTGGATCCAGATGTCCAAAACTGGATACCTTGTCCCACTAAAAGTCCACCGCTGCAAAAATCCACTACACCTACATCAACCAGGGTCGCCGATGTAGAGTAGTTGATCACGTCGAGGGTTCAGGTTGATTGATGTAAGTGTATGAGTAATACACCAATCGATCAACCGGTGGGTTTCGGTGTAGTTGATCGGAACCTTGCATACGGCGGAGGCGGCCTCTCATTTGGAATTCTGCACTCGTCTAAAGCTCTTTCCAAAATCAGATCGTCTGTTGAGAGCGGCGAAGTTTGACAGAAGTCAGTTTGGCATGCGCGATCGGTGTAATGTGGTATTGCCACTGGAACAGGGACGACGTGATGGCAAACATGATCTTTACTTCTGCGCTTCGTGCTGCAACTTGGTACGTATCTTGTTGTGTAGAGCGTACTCAAGTGTTGTCTTGATGCGATATTGTTCGTGTCGTGGCTCTCAGCAGGTGACTGGCATTTTCTCCTGAGCAACTGCAAACTGATGTTCTTATGCCGGAAGGCGCCCTTCATCCGTTTCTGTGCCAAATTACACCGGTCGGTCCAGCTGGTGCCCTCGTTCAGTGAAGTAAATAGTGCAAAATACCGTATACGATATTTTTTCAGCGCCACACTGCACTGGATTGTTTAGGAATTCGGTGCACTGCACGGCATACGGTATTCCACTATATTTAAGTAATATCGTATCGTAATATCATATCGCACGGCGTGCGAAGAGCCACATGGCCTAAGCATGAAACTAACCAAATCGAGTAAGGCTGAGCTTCAAGATCGTCCCGCGGACCGTAACAAGATGAAGCTATTCAGAGCCAACATATAAGATTATACTATTGCCAGATAACGAGAACGATCGGGAAAACGTTTTCCTAGATCCCGCTCGCGTATTTTAAGGGTTTGCTTAAGCTACATAGTTGACCAATTTAACGTCACTCCTATTGCTTAGGTGTGAGAATGAAGTAGATCTAGAGGTCAAAAGAAAACTCCACAGATCCAAGCATTGTGAGTTTGAATTGCTTGCATACTATCTATTGCTCGTAATATCAGGTATAATGTTAGAAGTCCCCTTCTGTTCACCTTCTCCAATGATAGCTGTATCTAAGACAAGCTCAGCATCGTCAACCCAAGCCAAGTTGTGAGTCTTCGACCAGGACTTTATGCATTCAATTGCCTCAATTATATCAATCCCTAACCTGTTCCTGCGATCTTGGAGGGTTATTTTTGTATCGGAGAAGAGACGTTCTGGCTCAGCAGACATCGCAGGAATTGACAAAAGATCCAGCGCCATTTTGGAAAGGTTTGGATAGAGCGTTTGTTGTGTATCCTCAAGCCACCACCTTCGTACATCCTTGACTTTGATTCTTGGGGCTGATATATAGTTCTGATACTCGTCGAATAGGGTAGGAAGCTCGGAATCCTCATGTTCGTCTTCCCATGCCAGACACGAGTTCTTCGCTAGTGGCTTTTCAACCAAGGACTGGGCTGACGACTCCGCTGACTTGGCGACTGGTGCGTAACGAGACTTCCAGAGATCTTCTACGGCAGTCTTATTGCTCTCAATCCACTCAGGATGTTCTTCCCAGGCGGTGTCAAAGTAGTGCCACTTACGATGAGGGCTGAGGACAATAGCTCCAACATAAGCAGATGACCGCTCTGTAAGAGTGTAATATGCGTCGAGTTTCGCCCATCCAGCATCAATACAAGGCGCCATAAAAGCGTCATCTGCGTACTCGATTTGTGCAGCCTCAAATTTGCTAAGCAGGAAGTCCATTATGGGTAGCGTTCGATCGATTGCATGCGCGTGACCTTCTGCAGCCTTGGTGGCATCGGTGAATGATTTGAGGAAGTTGCAAATTTTTTCCAGCTCAGCCCAGTCTTGTTCGGAAACTAGAGACTATTAGTGTTGTCCTCTCAATTGGGTATATAACATACGCGAATCAAGCTTAAGGTCCTTCTCCTTTGAGCAATAGTAATCAATTTGATCAGCGAGCTCAATGGCTCTCTCAATCATGTAGTACTTTGAGTTCCATCATGTATCGTTGTCACGAAGAAGACCCTTTTTCTCACTGATCTCTTTAAACCTCTGTATCCGTTGTGGACTACATCGGATAAAGACAACGATGTTGTGGAGCTTGCCAAGAGGACCAGCCTTCCTCCACTTCAATATATCAGCGTCTGAAGGCTTGATATATTCGTTCGTAGTATCCTTTTTAACCTGATTTTTCGTAGGGGCTTCGCCGGGTGCGGTTTTTGGGAACATGAACGCATGCGCTGCTAGATTAATGGTATGACCGTTACAACGAAGGCGGTGATGTTTCGCGTCGTATATGATATTGTGCCTCTCATTCAACACTATTAATCCTTAGTATTGTTCTCTCAATAAATGGATAGAGACGTACATTTCTGTAGAGAGTTCATCAACGTATCATTCGAGTCTGCATTGTCTGGAAACAAAGTATCCAATCTGGGTGACAATTCCGTAGTCCTCGACGACATTCATCACAATATGGGCCTGATTCTCTCCTGAATGCCTGCCATGTACCTCTCGTAAAGCAACACAATATGAAACCAGCTCGCCATTACTATCAATGAAGTGTGCAACAATACCAAGGATACCAAGCTTATTTGGAGAGGACCATATATCGATGGTGAAGTGTATTCTTGAGATAGCTGATTGGAGAACTTGTCGTATACGTCGTTTTTGCGTCCCAAACGTTCGCACCACCCACTCGCGAATCGTTTGATGTGATGTAGGTAAAATCGAGAGAACTCCAGGATTGAGGAATTTGAGCAAGCTAAAAGGGCATAAGATTAGTATATGAACCATTAATATTAAGTATGTTAGAGCACTTACGCTCGAAAGCTTTCTCTTGTTGGCATACGAAGTGCAATCCCGCAGTCTGCAATCCACTCTACATACAGTTGCTCAAATTTATCAGCGTCAAGATCTGTCGTTTCGTCATCGTGTCGACGGCGTTTGAGGGGATTCGTGTTCTGAGACATCCGTGAGAAGGCTTCCTCAAGGTGATTCCGTGTTTTAGCAGCCCTTTCTTCATTAGGCGTTAATATATCGAGAGTAGTGTGAGATTTAAGGTGCTTGTAGATGTGTGCCGTGCCTCCATTTTCGAGATATTCGGCAGGCTTCCCTTTACAGTACTTGCAACGCCATATAATCTGACCTTCCGTATTACGGACGATCTGATTCCTTCCAAAGGGCGTATGATCCCATATCTTCGACGTACGCTTCTTCTTCTTAAATTGAGAGGCTAACAACGGTGAAATAGATGTCTCTCCGACATCAGAATCTCCGTTGTCGCTGATAACTCGACGAATCAGGGGCTAGGGAAGTCTGGGATGATGTAGCCGTGAAGGAAACGCTAATGCCTGGGCGCTGAGAAGTCATTATTTCGTAGAATAAGACTTGTTGATGAAGTAGGGAAAGATTCAGGAGCTGACACGCTTCGTGTAAGGGGCAAAGGCCTTATTCGTTCAGAAGTGTTCTTGGGAACCAACAAATTGATTATATTAAAGAAAAGAAGAACTGAAAGCTCTCAGAGAGCTGTCGAGCTTGTTACATACTCAAACACTTAGGAGTTTGTAGCGAGGCCATTATTTGGTGGTGTTATTACTATCGGCATCAGCCGAGTGCAGATCAACGTCCTAACCAGGTTACACTTCATTAGTAAAAAGTTCTGTAAATTGGGATCTTCATGCTGCTTCATATATGGGGAGAGACCTCATATTGATCTAATTACATAGTATTTGTACTATATTTGATATCATATTTATACGATATTTGAACGACCATGCATTGTACTACACGGTTTCCGGTGTTGCTTGCACTGCACGGTATTTTTATACCGTGCAGGCAATACGATATTGAATATGATATCGTCTTATTTACGGCCACACTATTTACTTCACTGGCAGTCTCTGCCCTGCACGGCTCTCGACTCAGAACGCACGCCAGCTAGGGTAAACTCAAATACGTCCATGTCGGGCACTCTTCTCTTCCCACCCTTTGCCGGGAAGAGCGCTAGGTATGCCGTTTCCTTATAGCTGCGGATCAGAAGCTGCGAGAGGATCCCGAGTACATCCTCGGCCTGCTCCCGCGTGCGGATATCCCTACTGATGGCGAGGCTGATCACCTGGTCGATAAGGTGTCTAGACTTCCGTAGTGATGCCTCTTCCAGCCAGTGTGCCTTAATGACGAGCTGTGGCACCTGCAATAGGTCTATGGCCCAATCACATAGCCGGAGCTCATGCCAATCTATCACATCTTTCGGGAAGAAGGCAAACCCCCGCTGCTCTCTGGAACGGGCCATATCGAGACCGATCTTGCCCCCGGCAGCGGCGGTGAGAGGTGCAGATAGTATCCTGGCCAATGCATACGGCTGGTGGTTGATGAATTGCCGGAGAGCAAGCGTTACGATAGCATAGAGCGATGCCGCTGACTGTGGTGTAGATGGGTCTCGCGCCCAATATGACATAATATAGTCCATAAGCCGCCGATGCTTATCGATGTTCTGTCGTACGAATGCATTGAAGTCGCCAGCCGCAAGCACGTAGAAAGCATTCCTGTCCGGGGTCACAGTCACGGCGCCTGGCTCGTCAGATAGCCGGTTTGTCCGCTTGGTCAGTTGCCACCAGGCCTCTTCCGCCGGCCGTAACTGAGCCGCGAGTGCTGTCGTGATGCGCAGTTCAATCCGCCATCCGTATCCCCGTGACGGATCCTTCAGGTTACTAGCCATACGTTGAATGGACTGTGATAGTGCCCGTTCCGCGTCCTGGCGGCTAGCCTTGATATTTCCCTCCCGGGCTACTGCTGCCCAGGCCTCATCGCTGTGCGCGAGGTTAAAGATGTTGGGGTGTGAGAAAGCCCAGATGGCGGCCACATTGAAGTTCCCCTCCTCTACGGTGTAGGATTGAATATACGAGACGCCGTGCTTAAAGATAGGACTAGTTCTCCTGGGTTCCGAAGTAATAGAGATGGAGTCTCGTAGCATGTGTACTGGGTACTCTGTTGTCGTGGCGCGCGGGATCCGGGGAGGCTTCCAACCATCATATTCTGCAGCCTGGTCTTCCCCGCTCCCTACTCCGCGTCGAACTTGTCCGTCGTCTCTGTCATAGCCTCTTTCACCTCCACCTTCCTCATCCTCCTGGCTACTGCCGGTCTCAACACCCCAGTCGTGATCAGCCTCATCCTCTGCCGCCTGGGGGTTGTCCTTCCGAGTAGGGCCTCCCCAGACTGGCCGTAGAGAAAGCGTAAGGTGTTGTGCTGGCAGCACCGTCGAGCCAGAATAGTATGCCCACTTCTCGTTGGCAGGAGCTCGGACGCAACATCGATAAGCTGAGTTTGACCCCATGACGTTGGTTCTGTCCTATTGCTACTATAAGAAGGGCCACCACCGTGAATACTTCCCATGGCCGGTTCCTGCTCGAGGCTGACGACGTTGCATTGGGCGCGGAAGTCTCCTAGCACACCCGCGATGCTACTGCCGGAGGACTGATGCCATAACTTTGTGTCCTTGTAACTGCAGAGGAAGATGGCATCGCCAAATTGCCATAGCTTACTGGCATCTTCTGTCTCCCTTACGTTGCCGTCGCTACCAGGTCGGAGCCCATCCGCTACCATATCACGCTCCGCCCGATCAAGTGCCTCCTGCATAACGCTCCACAGCCTGGGGAGGTTCTCCTCACTATACGGCACCTCAAAGGCCGCTCCGCGTATAGCCGCCGAGCCTGACGACTCCCTGGCGATCTGTGATGCTGCCCGGACAGAATCGTAGCTTCCAGGTAAGTGGTGCACAAAGTGTGGTCCAATCTTCTCGATACTCGGCCGGATAAAGCCGTCAAAGAATAGCCGATTCTGCTCCTCGCGTAAAGGTACCGGGCCCTTCTTCTGACGCTTCTCGTCATAGAGCCGCGGGAAAAACATATAGACCGTCCGTGGCCTTTGATGTGCGAGCACGGTATGTGGGATCTGGTAGATCGGGACCTGTTTGATCTTCTCTCCCACCTGTATAGGCACGCGAATATGAATGGACTTGGAGAGAAGGAGTCTCGGCTGCGACGTGATGCATATATTGAGCGGTCCTTTTAGGCTGCGCGGGTCTTTCGTGACATGTAGAAAACTATCGATGTCGTGGACAGCGGGGGCCAGCTTCCGATGTGGTATGTCGTCTCGGTGAAGACAGACCTCGGCATCTGACCAGTCTTTGTCGTCGTGCCAACCTGCGAATTGGGCTTCGAGCCGGCTGGCTGGTGGCAGCTGGTCGCGACGGAGACCTGTGACTGAAGCGTCAAGCGGTCGAACAGTCCGGTCCAGGCCGAACTGTCGTGACCGTTCCTCTCTCTCTGCGAAGGACAACCCGCTGACTCTTGCACTAGACCCAGCCCACGTCTCACGCAGGTGCAGATGGCGGCGGCACGTTGCGAGGTGTGACGCGTCCTGCTCCTTATGCTGATCCGCCGGGCATGATATCAGGCCGGCGGTAAGGATATAGACAATACGTCGAGCCAGCTTATCCCCTTCATCTAAGCCTTCCTCTTCAACCCAATTGTAAACCTCCTGGCGGGTTGGCAGTTCCGCAGTGACAGGATCGGCTCGTTCTTCGTTATATACCTCGTGTAGAGGATCATCGCTTCGGGCGATGGCAGGTTCGCGTAGGTTATCGTTATCGTTCGGGTTATTTATTATGCTGTCTAGGGGCAGATGGTTAGCGGCCTGGAAGTATTGTCTGGAGACTGAGTATCTGACCCTGGTACGACCCGTGACTCGATGGAGGTGCTGAGTGTATATGCCACGACCTGTTGTCCTCCTCGGTCTGATCCATCGGTATATCAGAGCCATGTACCGGTACATGGTTACTTGGCAACGCGTTACTATCTAGGGCAGCCGCGTCTATCATGTTGTCGTCCATCGAGTCTATTACATCGATTTTGTGTAAGTATCAGCATGCCAATCAATATCCACGTCTGGAAGAACGTACCTGGTATAGATTCGTTTCTGCTGTAATGTCGTCTTACTGGAGGTCTAGACGAGGTCGGCGCATCCACCTCTCTACCTCGTCGTAACCTGGCATTTCCTAGAGAGTTATCTGTTGGCGGTGATATATCTGAGGTTAGAGATAATGATGATGATGACGACTCGGGAAGGATAGAGCCTGTTGTAACGGGACCTGTCCTGCTGCTATTGCCTGATCTGTGGATAGATGTGTTGTTGCTGGCAGCAGAGGAAAAGTCTGACCGTAGCGTGTCAGAACTTGCCGCTCCAGGCGATGTTCTTCTTCTAGATGCTGTAGGGTTGGGCGAACTTGACTGTAGGTATCGTAGGATAGTATTCTGAGGTATAGGTGTACGGGCGTTAGATGAAGATGAACGGGAAGACGAGACACCTACTCGCCCACGACCTGTGGGCCTGGATCGTGTATTTGATCTACCCTTTATCTTCTGCCGCTCTGGTGCCATAATAACGATGATAATATAAATACTTAGTATATAGTAAATAATACTATTTATTTACTTGATAGAAAAATAATATCTAGATCTTATTATATAACCGGTAGTAATGTGTTATTAGTAGGGCGTTCTTGAAAAGACATCATAGTCTAAGTCTAGGGTAATTCGTAATAGAGTAACCTCACCAGTAACATAAATACAGGCCTCAAATTCCCCCTTAATTTTATCAAGCTACGTTTAATAATTTCTCTTAATACTTGCTAGATTAAACTTTCTCTCAAACATGTGATTAGGGGGTTTATCCCAATATATCAAAGATCAACGTCTTTTTCTAAAACAAAAAAAGCATAAATAACAGGGGGGCCAGTCTGGGTGGCTTAAGTAGGGACCGTGATGTAACATACCCCGGTAGCCTTGGGAAATTACTCACATATACAACGTAGTATGTTTACTCTTCATCATAAACTCTCTTCCATCCCTCCCTCCTTTTCTACAGTAGAAGGAAAGAGGAGGCCATAGAGACAAGTCATCATTATGAAGGAACAGACCAGCAGTATGACTTCAACAGTCAGAAAAAGGAAGATGGGCACAGCTTCTGCTACTGCCGCAGATTCGGCTAAGCGCGTCCGCTTGCCTGATTATGCCGGTGACTCTCCCAGCACGTCTGGACCTCGACTCGGAAGGCTCGGATTGCCCGCGCGTCACACTCTAGATAACAGCCCCAGCCACGACAAGGGTTTGCAAGAGTTCTCAGGCATGGGCCTATTTACTGCCGATGATGACCCTGACGCGTCTGGGGCCAGGTCGAGCCAGCCTCTCCCACGGAAGGAACTCAGCTCTAGGCAGAATCCTGACGCCGACGCGCACAGGAGTCTACCATCATCCAGCCTTATCCCAGATTCTACCTTTCACACCATCCCAAGTACAGACACTGCTGGCTTGTCAACGCGAAATACATTATCATCATCCGAAGCACCGGCTGAACAGTACCACGATCATTTGCCTGATACCCTCTCCAAATATGAGAGGAAGCTGAAGAAGTTTGTCGGCCAGTGGCATGCATCCCTCGTGAAAAAAGGCATACCAGAGCATCTAGTCCACGAGCTTGCCAAGCAATGCATCCAGACCAATGACGAAGAAGACGACTCGGAGACAGATAGCCAACGTGATGCAAGCCGTATGAAGAAGCCACTCGTCTCTCCCACACCAGGTTTGCTCTCGAGGAGAGGCACCCAGCTCGTCCAGGCATCCACCCAAGTGTCGAACAATCATCAAGACAATAAAGAAGATGGTGGTATCCCTTCGCGGTCATCTGCCAATCGAGCTCTCACACAGACCCCTCGGACGGGCGGCGACGAACCCATCGTGGTACGGCTGGGCGCCGGTGGGCGAACACAGAAGCAGGGACTCAGCGGGGATAAAAAGCCAGCCACCCTGGTGGAGGCCTTGCGAGCCAAGAGTAGACATAAGAAGCACGGAGAGGAGGGAGATGACGCTTTTGATAGCCTAGCTGTTGCCCGAAGGCTGCAGAGAAGAGACTTTGGCGGCAAGCTGTCATCGCATGACATCTGCGTCATAGGCATGGCCGTCTTACATGAGGTATTCGGCGGTAAAGGCCAGAAACGACTCGCTGATACACTGACGCATCTCTATGGCCACCATCCGCGACAACACCTCGCCGACCTCAGCCGGAACGCAGGTCGGGTAGCAGATGAGATCCGCAAGAGTGGCCCAGAGATGCTATCCAGCTTCACCTTACGTTGGGCTCAGGCCGTTCAGCACGACAGCCCTAACATGTCGACGGTTGACGACATTAGACTTGCTGATATGAAGGTGTCACTTGTCCGTGAATGGGATTATTGGTCGAGTCAGGCCGCTATAGGGTCGGAAAGAGAGATTGAGGATTTCCTCGCCAAGAACGGACTGGGCGCCAACACAGGGGCACTCTCAATAAGGATAGCCAAGTATCTCAGTAGACAGCTCGGTCTTCCCGACGGCATCTTGGCCAAGAAGATCTATGCCTGGCGACCACTGACAGTTATGGCAGACGTCTTTGGCGATGGCATTTATGTCTTTGTCTCAAGGAGCCTCTTTACATGCTATAATAAGCTTCATCCAACCCATGGCATCAAGAAAGAGGACAAGTTCCGCGCTATGGCGCTCGCCGTGGCAGACGAGCTCCCTGACCTCCTTGAGATCTGTAAGGCATCATATACGCATATCGTTCAGCCTGTCCTGAAGTCACGTATTCCAGGTGATAATAACATACAAGATCTTTCACGGGATCTAAGAGTCCCTGGTGTTCAGATGGCTACATACGGTCATCTATATAGCTTGCGAAAAACGTCTATTCCACAACTGCTCGGTATTCATATGTCTCTCAGTGGGTTTGTAGAGGAATTAGGTAATGTGGCAGGAGGCGATATTGATGCTGAGATTACATTGGTTCGTCAACAGTCTCTCCAGCAATATTATAAGGAGGGTAACAATAGTGATAGCGATAGTAATAATAATAGGAGCGGAAGTGGAGAAGAATATGAGGATTATAATGAATAGGGATTGAGATATTAGGCAGGGATTTATATATTTAATAGGAATGGGATTTATCACATATATGATAGGGAGCTTGGATTATATATGTAACAGGGAGTCGGGATCACATGTGTGATAGGGAGCCGATTATATATGTAATGGATGAGACATAATAGTACCTAAAATACTGAAAACCTAACCCTAACACACCAGTATAAAACGATCGGCCGAGCAGGCACTCCTGCTCCTCCAAGAGCACATCTACAAAGCGTGGCGCAACCGGAAGGTGCTCAGCCTGATAAGCTTTGACGTAAAGGGAGCGTACAACGGGGTGTTCAAAGATCGATTACTGCAGAGACTAGAAGCCAGAGGCATCCCCAAGGGATTGGTGAAGTGGATCGACGCTTTTTGCTCCAATCGGTCCGCGACGATCGTGGTAAACGGCTACACCTTTGACCACGCTTCTTACGAGGTGCAAAAAATAGAACTATCAAATTTCTTGCGTGGGCTTATAAACTTCATCATCATCTTCTTCCTTCTCGGTCGCCTTATTTGCTTCGTTGAATAATCTCTTTTCATCCTCCTCGGCGATCCGATCTTCCAAGCTCTACTAGAGGATATCTAAATAGCGCCGCTTCTCAACGACGCGGGGCGGGAAGTCTCGTATATATTTGCGTTCGCGCAAGAGCCTTCGCCATTCGGCTTTGGTTAACATGCTGAACATGTCGTGGTATGAAATTAAGGGGCAGATGCTGGGATTGCCTTGACATGAATGGTCGGGGGCCAACTCGTGAAGTTGCAGATTCGATGTTCTATCGACGGGCTTTTTTGGTTGGCGTCTCGGAAGAGATAAGTCGCTAAGTTTGTTTCTTCTGGATACTCTGAAAAGAATACGAACAAACCTGTTGTTGAATAACTTGCTCAATCTCTATAATGTCCCCTGTGCCGTCTTGCTTTGGGGTGAGCCTGGGCTTCCAGACAGAAATAGTGGACTCTGTCTTGGTTGAGATCAAAGCAAAAAGACCACTTTGATCTGCCCATCTGTAAAGTAAACGTATCTTTTGGCGATCCTTCGCAACTCCTTAACGTTTTACGTCAGTGGAAACCTCAACTACTACATCAGGATATTGTGCGTTGTTATGCTAGAATTGCGTATCAGGCTGATATTCTGACCGAGCATGATCTTCCTCGTTCAGAAAAAGTTGAGAGGTTAAGCCATTGTCGATGTTATCAGTCAAGGCGCGAGCTTGTTCGTTTTGCCGTCCGATTTTGCGTACAGTATTCAGGATAGCGGTTACTATATATGAGATAAACAAGTCATGGACCGCAGAAGGTACACAAAAAGTGATACGTTGACGTCGAGGTCATAGTCAAAGCAGCGAAAGGCAGCGTCCAGCAGGGATGGACATCTTACGAACGGGAATCGAATCGATAGATTCATTCGATGCCAAGTCTTACGAATATCGAATCGAATCTCTTGGCGTTCGATTCGATGCGAATCGAATGTGGTGTTTCTCATTCGACATACGAATCAAACACGGCACATTTTATTCGCTATCGAATCGAACGGGCCCAAGCGTTCGATCGAAAATCGATCGATTCGGTCGAACGAGTGACGCGGCTCGTTTTAGCGTCACTTCTTGAACCCGTCAACCGGCCCCTGGCGGTACCTGACGCGACCGAGCGTGATTTGTCGTCTTGAAGGCCCAGGGTCCGTGTAGGTGCTAAGATGTGTTAGTGTATACCGGTACATCTAAACCCCCGAGATTTACAGGTCAGAATAGGTATCGTGCAACTGCAGTAATCATGCTTGGCCGCAACCCACAAACGACTACTTTCTAAAATATCAAAAGTAATTTATTGAATGGGACCATTTCCCAATTTCCACGAGGACTATGTCAAGCGTGGGCGAGGTTGAAAAGCGAATCCTCGTGGCCATGAAATGCTGTTTAGGGGTTACTTGCGTAGCTGTGGAAGAATACGTGAGTACCCTGGTATCTTTCTAGCACATTGGTATAGGGTAGGCCCGTCTTGCAATTACTCCCCCATGAACATCCATCTAAACACATGCTGGTTTTCTGTAGATTGGAAGTAATGCAAACAAAAACTGCTCCATTTAGACATCTCCCTCAAGAGCTTTCTATCGGCGTCAGTGTTCTCACGCTCAGAAGACCATTTCGACCTTGAAGTCTCACATGTCTGTTGCACCTTCAACCTGTATTGGTCGACTAACTGTCCAGACCCAACATAGTTATTCCCCGCTTTGGTCACAGGAACTTGCGGCCAAACCCAGCCAGCCCCTAGGTGGATGTACTAGCGACTTCATAATCCTCCCGCAGCTGCGACCACTTACAGCATTAAAATTACGCCCTCACCGCTACACCTCACGTGGCAACACGACGAGCTCCGGCCAGCTCAAACGAGCTCAAGAGCCCATTCAGAGGCGACGCCAGGATGGAACGAGACGGGCCAGCGCGGAAGGAAAGTTCCAGTTGTGTGCCTCGGTGGTCTGTGCACGACGACATGAGCCAATAGGGGCACTTTGAAACCAGATGACCAGGGACCATACCAGACTGGGCTGTCAGAGTCTGCCAACTTGAGTGACAAGACCTTCGATTTCATTGGTTGCTAACGCAGGTGTATATAGCACCTGGAGAACCGTCGAGCACCAGTGATTGAGCCAAGAGGCGTCTTCGCGTGGGTAGTCGGACATGGTGCGCGAGGTCATTATTCTCTCTGTTGTCTTCAACCCGGCGAAGAAGTGGCGCCTTCTCGATCAACTGTGGTCTCGAGTGCCTTTTCGTAAGGCTAAGAGTTGGCGATTAGAGTACGAAGCCAAGCTCAGAGAGATCTGGGAGAGTTACAGGGAACGCGATGTTGACTGCGAAGTCTTCGCTACGTCTGACGAGGCCTCAATGGATTACATTGAGCGGAGACTTGCTAGGAGTGTAGCTGGGCCGCCATGCGCCCAGGGTTCGTCCTTGGCAGCGTCCAGTGGCCGCAAGAGCACCCGGAAGACGAAACACACGACAGCGGGAGCGACTGCTGATGACGAATATGCTCGGTACTGTGCTGAGGATGTTGTCAACAGTCACCACTACAGGAGTAGACCGATTGACTGGTGGAAAATCAACAGGAATCGGTACCCGCGGCTGTCTCTGATGGCGATTGATATGCTCACCATCCCATCGTCGTCTGCGGAGAGCGAGAGGACGTTTAGCAGTGCAGGGCGTATGACGGCACCATTGAGAAGCCGGCTGAGGAGGGAGATAGTAGCGATGGCTCAGTGCATTCGATCGTGGAGTAAAGCTGGAATCTACACGCCTTCACTGCCGCTGGTTAGCCTCAGTGATGATCAATGGGTTGACGCACTTGCGTCGCTGAAGGGGACGAGTGACATTTAATCTGCCTATTACCTGTCTTGCACAATTGAAAATGTTCTGCGACGCCTCATCTACAGCTGTGATGTTCTCTAAAACCCCTCTGCATCTCTTACCCTTCGTACGTCGGGGTATGAAGTCATGAATGCCTGATGATGATGACAACGATCCATTTGGCCCTAGGTCCTATTGGTGTTTCGGTCTCCGCCGGGATTAGGTCTACGTTCGATCGGGTTCGAATCGAATTCGATCGAATCTTGGCATTCGATAGATATCGAATCTACGGAGGACACATTCGATTCGATGCGAATCTACAGGACAAGAATTTCTTGGCGTTCGATTCGATGCGAATCTACGGGAGGCACATTCGATTCGATTCGAATCAACGGGGGTCACATTCGATTCGAACGCCAAGGCTTGGCGTTCGATTCGATAGATTCGTAAGATGTCCCTGCCTGGTAGCGAGGGTCGTAACGGCGGGTCGGGCGAGAGATGTGGCTTGCGCAAGAAGCTAAACTTGTTCATCAGTGGAAATTGAGGATGAGGTAAAGAACATGGTAGGTACCGTACCTTCGAGGTGAGCTCTTAATGGGGAATTTTCGTCAAGCTGGCATTCCGTATGGCGCACGATATGGTATCTGACAATAGCGCGTTCCTGCGGATCAGGGGAAGGCAAGCTCGGAATCACAGTATCCAACTTCGCTTTGGTAATAAAAAGTGGGAAGTTGTTCGCGTTATGGCGACTCTTATTATCCAGTCCAAAAGCGACGCCGTCCCAATTACCATCATCTTCAAAACACAAACGCAGCTCGTCCACAAGGTCGCGAAATGTCAGGAATCCATTGTCGGGGTCTTGGTATAGCCCAGCAAAGTGACACGATTTTGATGTCGCTACGAGATGAAAATTCCATCCGTAGGAGCGCATGCGGGGGGTTGTCGAGGCATTAGACATGATGTTGTTGTCGTTGGAAGACAGACGCGATTGATTGAGGCGGAATATTATGCGGGGTATTTAATAAAAGTGGTACTGAAGCTACCCTGTATGACCTCCTAAGTCTAAGGTTATAAAAATAAATAGTCTAAGAGCTATAGTCTAAGGAGCATAAAGTGGCCTACTAATTTCGTCTCTTATGCTTCCAGTGGTTAATTTTTCTAATACCCTGAGGCCTGCATAGATCCTCTGGAAACATAAATTATAAGGCAGTTCTCAAAAACTTAGACTCCAAGATAGAAGATCAAGTCGTTTTCCCAAGTCTTTGCTCTGTTATAACACTCACATCACTGCGTTTTTGCATCTTATTCTTTCACCATGAGGGGCGAATCCAGAACGATCGCTCGTGCCCTTCGCTTTGCGAGCCACAACGTTCTTGACAAAGGTGACATTACTTTTCTTGAGGTTTACGGCCGTCGTCTTGTCGCGAAGGTCTACGATGGCGACGAACGCAAGGACCAACGAATGGTTACCGTTGGATTAAGGAACTGCTCAACTGCAGATTATAGTTCAAGACAGGCTGAGTACTCGTCTGACGAAACTAGAATCTGAACCATTCTAAAATGTGACAAAAAAACATATGTAGTATACATCAATGACGCCGGCTTTATCGGGATCAGTGAATTTGATGAGGACCCTGAAGAGTGGGATGAACCCGAGCTGGATGGCCTTAACAGTGATATTTCTGTCCATAATGAAGGTCATGTCACTGTTGCAGGTCTTCCTAGCATGAACTTGGTTCTTTACCAGGTAACTGATGGGACTATCAAGACTATCAAGCATGGCAAGGATTCCGATAGTTAGACTGAGGAATTCGACATCCCCGAGTCCTCTCTCGACGATACCGTTGAAAATTTGATCGTCGCCCAAGACAAAGACAGCGGCAATTTTGATGCCCATGTCTTAGCCAACAACGCAGTGCATAAAATCACCAAGATTGGCTCTCGCGAAACCGTCGGTTCTTTCAGTCTGGATGGAGATTTTGTGCCCTCCACAAAGGTCAAAGTCTGGTGGCTGCTACAACAACTGGGGTAAATATTGTGGTGATGGCTGGGACTATTATCGCGACTGTAGCAGCGGCTGCGGACGTGGCTACCTCTGCTGTTGCTACAGGTGTGGCTGTGGATGCCCTCATCCAAGCTGTTGCCAACCTTGTTGGTGGACAGGCCGATATGGATGCTTCGTGTTTGAAAGCGCCCTTCTTTCTTCTTATTGTTATGACATCTGAACTTACATTCACTGATAGATCCTATGAAATAATTAGTTAGTCAGACCCGCAAGTGAGTGCCCAGATGACAATATAATCTAATGTGTCGTGCAGCAGATCCATTGCGTCGTCGTTGGATTGTCCAATTGGACTCCGTAGATCTTCGCTATGGCCCATATGCTTAGATTTTACGGAGTAGTTTTTCTAAATAGATTCAAGAGCTAGATCCACCCTCAATTGCACACAACCAAAGACATGTCTTAATACAGCGGTTTTTTGAGTGTTGAATATCGAATAGATACGTGGCTTGTGCGGCTATTGGAAATAGTTGTTAAGTAGGTAAATTGAGAGGCGAGTGATTAACTGATGTGCAGTTCAAAAATGACAATCGGCAGTTCGGGGCTTAGTAATATTTACTGGCCAAGACAAAAGCAAGATGATGGTACTCTATACAGCCCTGTTTGTTTTGCTCTTCTCTTCCTACATGTTCCGAGTTAAATTTACCTTCGCGTTTTATCTGGAAGGCTGAGCCGTCTTAACCGAGTCGGCCGCTTCTTGCACCAATCGAACGAGCAAATCCCAGCACAGCCACGCGATCGACAGTCTGTTCATTCGTATAACCTTGCAAGGTAGCAAAGCCATTTCTGCCCCAATTCATATTAACAGGGTTGGTCCATTAGCCATGTAGCGATGCACTGAAAGAGGTTTCAAACATTACACTCTGCCATGGGTAAGATAACAAATCGACTGACTCGCTCAACAGCGAACTGGTTGGAATTTATTAATGCAGCTATTTCATAATCAGAGAGCTCTATTGAGTAGTTAGTATATGACCAGAAAGGTTTTAGTACAGGACCTATGGAAACGTGCTTCTACTTGTTTGGCATTTAGTACTGATTGGATTTCAAAAACAAGGAATACGAACCTGTGTCTAAATATAGATCTGTGACAAGGCTGGTATACTCTAAATATTATACTTATTTTCTTAATGTTATAAGTACTATACCGCGATAGCCTTATATGGCGCAGTAACCTGGAAACAAGTGATATCATAGCTAGACTAGCAGGGTAGATAACAATAAGCTGAATTTGTAGCTTTTGGAAATACGGAAATCCTTGCTCAAACTCGGACGTACGTGGCAACATTTTCATACTTCAAGCTAATGATGAAGATGAAACACAAGTGCCGCAAAGCATACATGGCTATATGAATATTCACGCTGATTTTCTCATATTCATATTATATTCAACTTATCTTGCAGAACACATATTCATATAACATATTCATGCATATTCATATAAGGGCTCACGTGATGCCAAGCTACTACAGTGAAGTGAGAGGAACCGATTCATGTAGCTATATAGCCCGAAAACTTCTCAATCGCCCCCGTTTGACCTGTACATTATTAAATATCACCCCCTATAGCCTCTGGATCACATGGGAGGCCTATCCTCCCCTCAGCCTACGGTCTAATATGTCTCTCACGCAGCTAATTGCCGATACACTCAATCTTCTCAATGCTCTCAATCAGCAATCGTAGCATATCCCATCTAGCTGTGCGCCTGGCCCCCGAAAAGGTCCGCTCTGGCTCTGCTGATTCTACTGGTACAGACACGATATCGATAGCCATACGGCTAAGCCGTGGGTACGCTATACGAACGTCCTCACTACACCACCATTGAAGGGGCGTAGTACCCTCTGCAAGTGCGATAGGAGCCTTGGAGATAAAACTATCGAAATCATCCTTGCCCCGTGCTCTCGCCATTGTCATATTTCACAGTTCTAAGCGCATCTTTGAGAGCATCGTATCCTTCTTTCGCTTTAAGAAAGTAGGCGCAGCCAAGGATTGCTCTGAGAGTTGTATCTCGACATCGTGGTTGTACTCTTCCTTCCAGAGACTACTGGGCGGCGGCAAACGCGCCCTCGTGCCATTCCTCGGATGTGACTAGTAGCTATCATCTCTCACAGAGATGAGATCAAATTTGAGCCAATCACGACCCACTATATTATATGAATATGCATGAATATGGATACGCAAGTACATATTATATTCATATATTATATGGATATAAATATGAATATATTCATGCATATTCATATAAGGCCTTATTTGAATATTCATATAGCCATGTCTGCCGCAAAGACAACCAAGCCGGCAGCTTCACAGCCTCATCCTTCCAAGAATTGCAGCAAACCACGTTTAGGTAGGATTGACGTATCCACCATCAGATTGGCTCAGACAATCGTGACAATGGTATCCTTTCTAAATTCATGATTTTCGATACGTAACTGGCTGTTTCCCCAAATTCATTCGAACACCTGGAAATTGAGAATACCGATGAGGAGTTTGTAGTGACTGCACAATGCTGCTGGAAGGGGTTTATGCTTCTGTATCCTGGTTGGGTCATAGGACTGTAAGTCATTCCCCCCAAAGCCATTGCATAGGGAAGGTTAAATATGGGAAGGTGATACAGTATTATTCTAGAACATGTCGCCTAGTCTCAATGCTTTGAGAATTGATGTCACGGACATGGATATTCTTATCAAGGTCAAAGTATACACATAGTGTCCTTTGGCATCAAAATCCCATACTACACGAACCCTCGACAGTTGACGAAGCGTGACGATTGTATCTTGAGCGCAATAGGGCCATTGATTGGAGAATGGCGGTAACGAGTTCAGAATGCTCGTATTTGTAAAGACTCGTCAGCCTGCCAAGCCTCAAAATGGTCCCCGAGCTGTTGATCTCGTTCAGTCAGAACCCACGCGGCGGCCGACGCTAGATACTAATCGACAGATCAACCCATGGCCAGCCAAATTCCTGCATTCAAGTACTCTTTGTATGTCCAGGTATAAGACTAGATGGCCACAACACCATCCAGAAAAACTATGCTGGATATTGAGAGAATACAGGGCTACCAATCATGCTTTTGGGACGCACCCGAGTCCTTATTTTGTACGCCCTTTTGGCTACCATTTGGTTATCTCTGTTCCAGATTTGTAGACTTTATACCTACTACGATCCATCTTCCTTTTTCTACAATTCCCAAAAAGCTTACCAAACTCGTTACACGGACCTAAGAGTAAAGGAAGCCGACCATCTCCTCCATATCATCGACCAAGCTCCCATCGATTTTAAGATAAACAATGATTTTGACACACGAGCTCAAGACAAGAGAATATGTGTCGGAATTCCTAGTGTCAAGCGAGGGAGACATCATTTCCTGCCGAGAACTCTAGCGTCCCTGACGGAGGGCCTAGACACTAGGGAAAGAAACGCCCTTCGCATTGTCGTCTTGCTAGCTGACGATGACCCGTCAAGTCATCCAGCATTTGGTCAAAGGTGGCTTCATCAACTAGCTGATGAGATTCTCTTGTATGGCAATGCTTCATCTCCGGTAGTGCCCGATGTATATCGCTACGTGCAACCCATCAAGCCGAACGGGGGTGAGACGCTATCGAGAAACGACCGTGTACACCGTGATTACGCGACCCTGATGGAAGATTGCCGTACAACAGGAGCAGGGTACTTCGCCCTTATGGAAGACGATGTCATCGCTGCTCGTCACTGGGCCAGTCGGCTACTAGACGGCTTGACATACCTTGAACGGATTGATACCACGGGAAAGTGGCTTTACCTCCGACTCTTCTACTCAGAAACATACCTGGGCTGGAACTCAGAAGAATGGCCCAAATATCTTGTCCGTTCGTTATGTTTCTACGCTACAGTACTCTGCCTATACATTGTTGTCGTTATTGCAGTGGACATACGTAGAAGGTCTAATATCTCCTATTTTATGGCTCATAGCCATGATGTACTACACCTGACCTTCTGGGTAATTTGTTTTACGACACTCTACTTCCTGGCTGGTAGACTAACTGTCGATCCATACAAAGAGGGCATCCGGGAAATGCCCAACTATGGCTGCTGTGCACAAGGTCTTGTAATACCAAAGCATCATCTCCTTGATTTGGAAAATGCACTACATGGAGCTCCGAACCAAATTGCAGGTGACTCTCTTATCGAGAAGTTCGCCGATGACCGGGCCTTGAAGAAGTATGCTATCGTGCCAAGTCTCTTGCAGCACGTGGGCATCAAGGGTTCTTCGGATGCTCAAGGGAACAAGAAGACGACATGGAATTTCAATTTTGAGAAGACAGTTATATAACATCGACCCTCAGTCCTTGTTTCATTGCGGGAATAATCGAAATCAAGACAGCAACACCCTATATCGGACCCCTCTCATTACTCATTCGCAGTATAACCCAATCTAGCCATGGGTCACCCCGTATAAGAACTGCATATCTTCCCCGATGAAAACACAGCTACCCAAACGTATTTCCAGCTCTCCATGCTTCCACGTGACTTACATAACTGGACCGATTTGCCAGAGGATATCATCTCCCTTCTTGTCTACCTCTATCGTTGAATCGTGAAATTGCTTCGCTTTCGCAATTGATCTCCATAGCGGAAGAGATACCAGAATCCAACAATACCAAGTATGCTCAAGCCGCCTAATAGACTGCAGCCTTTTCCAATTCCTAGATTCAGGTAGAGAGGCCTACCGAATAGAATGGCAGCTGCAGCAAACGAACTCCTCAAGGCATCATTGGCGGCAAAAAGACTAGCCGCGTAATGGGGATAACCCAATGGAAGATAAATAAAGATGCCAGAGCCCACCACAAACGAGAATCCGCAGTAAATAACAATACCAAGCGTTGGCACTTCCCAGGGAATTGACTCTCTTGCGCCCCAGCCAAACAGGAACATGCCAATTGGCGCACCAAAGACGCCAAGTAGTCCAGGACGTAAGAAGGTCTCGGGGGCATCATAGGAACCCAGTGCTTTGAAACGCTTCTCGATGCATATACGATACCAAGACAGGTACCATACTATACCAATAATACACGCGATTAGAACGCACACAAAGACGGCACTCGTTTCTCCAAGATTCATCCCATAGATCCTGGGATAAACAAGTGAGAAAACCTCGAAGAATGAATAGTATATCCCGTAAGTAAATGATGTCTGCACGGAGGAATTAGATATGGAGATATTTCGAAGGGAAAACGCGCAACATGATGAATGCAGCTTACGTAAATGTTGACAAATGCGATTGAAGGATCCTTGAGAGAAATTTCGAATGGCTTAATCAGCGCCGCTTTTATGGCATCTCTGGGGGTCACCGCCCTCAACGCAATGGACGTCGCATCATTGTATTTGTCTGACCCTGTTTCCTCTCGCAGCAGTTTGGACCTGTGGTACAGCAACGTCGGTGTAGATGTCTCGGGTAAGAAGACGACGAGGAGGACGATAACAAAGCATGAGAGCCATAGCAGTTCCCACATGGACCACCTCCATCTATTGCTGATTAGAAAGGATGTAAATACTGTAGAAATAGGAGGAGCTCACCCTTTGACAACAACTGAGAAGCCTGAAAACAATGGGCCAAGTGCTGGGCCACAGTACATAGCGCCTGACCATGCCGCTAGACTGTATGGGATGTAGATGACGGAAAACTGTTAGACAAGCAGTTAGTAAATAGATTGCATGATAGAGCTAGAGAAACCTGGCATTACCATGTCCGTAAGGCTCGCAGCACCAGTGGCGAGGCACGGGCTTCCGAAGAATCCTTGCAAGAAACGAATGATGAGGAATCCAGCGAAGCTCTCTGTCAATGCCGCTCCGATGCAAAGGACATTGAAGATAGCGAACGTAATAATGTAGATCGGGTTACGTCCGATGTAGGGGATTTCGCTAAGCGGAGAGAAAAGTAGCGGCCCAAATCCATCTGTAGTTCTCGTCAGCCTATGTCAAAGTCGTGACGGTAATTGAGAAGACTCACATCCGAGAACATAAAGGGCGAGACCTAGCGACGCGGATGTTTCTGTGACGTTGAATTCTTCCATGACCTGTCTATATCCTGACTTAGTGTATCGTCCTTATGTCCCACAAACCTTTAACGTACCCGACGCTTGGAACGTAAATCGACGACCCGCAATAGACGGTAAAAGTGTACAAGCTGTCAAGAAGAGGTTGGGTCTCAGTAAGGTTCAGGTAGTGGTCGGGATTCATCAAACTAGATACAACTTACCAGATCAGGGCGGCCACCGCCGTCTTCCTCACTGTAGACCAATTATGGGGATTCTCAGGATCATCGTCTGATTTCCTATATTTACCGTAAGAAAAAACGAAGATTGATAGCGTAACACTTCTCACTCACCATCCAACAAGTATAAAATCATCCTCTACCTGGAGGTTACAGTGTGATGACCCGTTGCTTGCCTCCTTGGGATACTGATCTTTGTAGCTTTTCAATGCTAGGAATCGGTTCCTTGTTACTAGCCTGACAATCGTACCTAGGGCCGTGGTCCGGAAATAACGCGCTATCATCTTGACGAGGTCTTGATGATGTCTTGGAAGGGTGCGGACTTGGGGAGTTGCATCTCGAGAAGCCAACTGAGACGTAAGGCAGTCTTATATGTTTACTTGATACTTGCAACCCCAACTGCTGCAAGTCTTGTCCGAACTTTCAGCTAGCTACTTCCTTCAATGCATTCTGTTAACCACGGGTATTCGGGATGACCAAGGGGTCTTCGCCCCGCCCTTAGGCAATTCGGGATTTGGGTGGGGCCCCGTATCCCGGAGCGAACTAAGAGGTAATTAATTACATGATATTTCACGCCGACAGGTTCCGGTAAAAGAGCGGACTGGTGTCCAAGAAGTTAGTTTATTATCGTTGTTAATATTAGCCAAGAAACAAGGGAACACTGATTACCAAGAAGGCCCTGGCACCGATTTCGCTCGTTAATGTCTTTAATTTATTTGCTCATCAGCCCAGTCAATGTGCCCTGATATTGTTTACTATCTTCTCTTACAGCTTCGTTTCACTTTGTATAATACAAACGTTATACCCTTTCATTCTTTATGCTAAGTTCCTTAGGGCATCCAGCCATTCCTCTTCAAATAAATCCCCAAGCGTGGCGTCTTGCTGATTTGCAGAGATTTCAGCATAGGTGGGCTGATAATGCAAGGTCGCCATCTCAGTCTGAAAAATGGAATTGGCAATTCTCTTGAGTTCCAATAATATCTTCTTAGCCCTCGGCCATATATCCTCATAATGCCTGAGTGTGCCAAGGCAAACGCGGATCCGGGATCGGGCTACTTCGGCTTCGTCCTTTGGTAGTGCCGACTTGCAAGCTACGAGGTGAGCAATGGTGCAGCAGGCAACCATGCAAATGACGAAAGGCGACAACTGGGCAGAACCGAGGGGCAAGATGATAAGGCATTGATTCTGCTTGCGGATGGCCTGTAAGAGCTTTTGCAGATGCGACTGACGATTCAGCCCGCCTCCACCACCGAGTCCCATGAGGAGTGGAGGGGGAGGCGACCCACACGTAGAGATTCCTTCAACAGGGTCATATCGAAGGGTAGAAAAGGGTCTGTGTATGTAAGCAAGACATCTAGGAAGTTTTTGGTCAGTTCGATTTAACAACTAGCGAGAAATATGTGCGAGTTCTTACGTGTACATCATCATATGTGATTGAAAAATGAGTTGATCCAAGAAGGCAGGCCGAACATCCAGATCTCGTTTACTTGGCGGTAACATCGCAAACCAGCCGGCGATCTTGGCCTCAAGATTATCACAGAGTATCTCTGCTTTAGATACGGTTTTGAATTTGAGCGATGCGGGAAGCGTGGTAGCAAATATCATACTTGCATCGATGTAATATGCAAACGAAGAGAACGGCTTTTCTTGCATGTCGTACTCGCGATTATGATACTCTGCGAATGTCGTTCTCGTCGACGGGATAAGCTTCGTAATTCAGTTTAGCAATAACAATATTTATCCAGGGACAAATCTGGACGGTTACCATTTCATTATACTCCTTATCTTCGCATGGAAGATCCACGTCAAAGCTCATGTCTTTCAGCCTCAGGTCATAGTCCTGTCGAATAACGGCAAAATTTGTGTCGCTCACGTATAACATCCACATTGTGCGCCTCCAACTTTCTGCGAGTACTGGATCGCTTTCGGAAATAAAGTCGGCTAATGTTTTGGTGTCCATGCCAATGAGGCGTGCTTGGTGCATTGCCTTTGACAGTAGTTCATCGGCAAGGTCCTGCTCAGCGCACATGCTCTTTGCCAATGCCATCAGCAGAGTCGTTTGCACGGTGAACCCATCTATCTGTTCGTTCTTTTCCAACAAACAATCTTCAATCCCGAGGATAGGGTTGCTTGTGTAAAAAGAGCCAATATGCTGAACAGCGGCTACGACATGCTGAATATTAGGGTATCCAGCGGCATACCTCGCATCAAGAGCTGTCCTCGGCAGGATAAAAGGATGACTAGGGTGAAAGTTTTCATAGTACAAGTCAATAAGCTCGATTCCGAAATCACGAGTAGTTTCCCTCACTCCAAAGCCTAAAACTGAGCCGGATGGCATCTGCCGAAATTCCGGAGTAAGGGATGTAACGCTATCAGTGGGTATTAAATCATTGGGTTGGAGATCTTGAGCCCGTGATCTTGTTAAAGTTGCTTTATAGCTACCGCTTCGACGCGATTCGGGAAATGCGCAGGCTCTAGAGAGGCTTTGGCACCGGGAACAAATAGGACGTGTCCCGTCGCATTTCAGATGCTGGTTTCGACAAGGGAGACATGCAAGCGTCGCACGAGTTTTTGACCGGCGCTCCATTGTAAAGTAAGACAATTGATTTTGAATACGATATAATGGACTTCGATGGATTGACTATGCCGTTGATTGTTGCGGTTTCAGATCGTGGTGTCCTTCAGAAGGAAGAACTGTTGTAAAAGTCTTCATTTAGCCTCCGAAGAGCGGTGCCGCCAAGAGATATCCATGACTCAGCAGAAACTGTGGACAGGCGTAACGACTTGTTGGGTCGTAATCCTTGTACCCAAGCGGCATGGGGAAGAGTACAAGGGGATTGTCAAAGGTTATTAAAAACTAAATTAAGAAAGTCACAGAGATATAAACTAATACAAAGGAAAGTGAACATCAAATTGGCCCCACAGCTATGATACAACATGACTCTTACTCCTCATCGTCCTTGTCTTTATCCTCCTCTTTGCTATCACCCGCTTCCGCCTCTGCCTTTGCCAGCTGCTCCTCAAGCTTCTTCTTTCGCTCTAAGTTCCTTTCGCGTGCCTTCTTCTCTGCTGTTTGTTTCCTCATCTGACGTTTCTCGCTGATCAAATAGGTAAAGTTTGCAATGACCGAAAATAGTCCCCTGAAAGCAAGCTTGAAGTGAGAGAAGGCTTCGCGGAAATGTTCTTTGGTCTCGTTATAGTTTGCTCGAGCCAGAGTCGCTTTTTTCTTGATGCGATATGCTTCTTCGGCCTTTGCAGCTTGAGCATATTGCTTTGAAGCCGCCTTTCGAGTCGTCGCTAAATCCAGCATGGTACCAGATGAAGTTGGACGAGCTTTGGGAGTTGTTAATGATGACACCGCATCATCTTCAGGCGATTCTTCTGCCTCTTGAGGCTTGGAGTTGTTGGTTCTTGAAAACATTGAATGAATGTGGAATGAACTGTTTGAATGAGCGTCGTATATAGAAATGAATAAGTTGTTGAAGAGAAAGTGAGGCGGCGGTGAATGGAAGTTTAACTGGGTATATAAAACTGGGTTTGCGGCCCTTTCATAATAACCATTAACTCGCTCTTCAGTTGCATTCTAGGCTGAAGATACTAACCTTTCAATTTGATAACGACGCTAAAACACACCATCGACGTTATGCGCATAAAGGAAGTTTCAACCTGATTATAGGTTTGATTTATGCAAAAATGTTTCATGATATTTAGTGTGCTGTATTATAAGATGAATTTTTTCGCAATGCAATTTTAAGACTCTTTGGAATCATGCAAGGACTGCTTATTCTTCAGTATAGAAGGTAAATGTAAATTAATTTGCTTTGTCTTTATTAATTAGCGGTCTGTGCAGTATCAAGTGACTGCAAGTTGTTATTTATAGCTTAACGCTACGCGGGGATGAAACATTGCTATTTTTCACTTTAACGGGAGCACAGATCATTCATAGGCCATATCAAGCCTCTCAATTGTATGTTTAGCATAAACATACTGCTGATACAAATCGAACTATCTAATCCCATAGCATTAGCATCCCATCCTTCCAATCTCCCAACTCTTCAATACTGATCCTGGACCCAAACTTGGTGTAAAAGCTTTCATATTTCTAGGCTCATATCCATGAACTAGGAAAGGGAGATTTCTTGACAGCGGTGACAACCTGGAGGAATGGAGGTACCAAAAATACTAGAAATTCTGTTAGTTATCTCACCCAAGACTAGGAAGTTTTACATTATTACAGAGAGCGGATATCTTTTGCGGAATAGAATTTATCGCCGGTCGAATGCGGTATTTATTATAGGGTAGGGGTGTGACGGGTGAAGGTTCCCAAGGGATAAACTAGTCCGTACTGGTTTATGTTGGCAGAGTCGTAGGGTGTTGTCACTGAGCGTTGCGAAGTGTCACGTCTCTTAATAGTGAATAGAGCGGGTTAGGCGTATTCAGGTAAAGAAGTTTTGTTGATAGCTGGTAGGCCATCGTACTATCTAGCGCTAAGCGAATGTATATATACTACTGGTGTTGTGGTGGGAGCGACGATGTTTGAGGTCGTCGTCGGTCCTGGAGCGACGCGGTCCTGGAGCGCCGTCGGTCCTGCAAGTGTCGGTCCTTTATTGATTGGATATGGTGATGGGGAAATTGTGGGGTAGTGGGAAGTGAGTGTGGGGTACACGTGACGTAGCCGCTCAGATCGTAACAAGGGGTAGTTGCGACATAGCGAAAACGGTTTCGTAGGTCAGAGTGGATTGTAAAAGTGGTAAAAAATAACTAATTACAGAAGCAAATTCCCAAGTAATATCAGAAGGGTTTCATAAGAAAATATTTTATTAAAACTGAGCATTAAATCTCTGTAATGCCTCATAGGCCATTCAAGACTATTAAGCAGTTAGATGCTAAAGAGGTCTATACCACGTAAAGTTAGACTGCATTGATATTCTATAATGGTGTAGGTCACCGTAGCCACGGCATTTAGCTGTCAAAGTTGCGGTATGGACATTGAACAGACTCATTTTTATCCTGTAGACATAACTGACGAATCTCGCTTGTGCCAGCCGCACCATAGTCGGTCAAGTCTGGACTAATGCCTATCGTATCGTACTTCTGCAACAGGTTTCGAACTTTGTTTTGTGCTGATTTTCGTTTCTCAGGAGTTTGAAGGAGTTTGTCCAGGACCCATTTCGGTTGTAGAGCAATTAGTGGCACACTCATATGCCTGCTCCAACGTTCTTGGTGGGCCGGTGTCAACATGACCGGGAACACTGGCTCTCCACTGAAACAGAAAGTCCATTTCGCATCCTCCGTGTCTTGTGGAATGTTGCATGGCCAAGCTTTCGGATTACAAATACGAAGGCCTCGAAGCATGTCCCAAAAAGTGCGATTATGCTCTTCGACCGTACGTTCCTCTTCGGAGGGTGCCCCGATGATGACAAGGGAAGTGTTTGGACCCAAGGAAGTTGAGATACGTAGGTACTCGGCGAGAGCTAGCGCTACCTTGCGTACATTACGTGGCTCCGATGGATTATCTGACTCGAGAAACACAAATCGGTGATCGCCTGATCGGTAGCCCATTGTTGCATATACGCATGGAAATGTTTTGGCGCGATTCCCCTTGGCTAATATCGTGCTTTTGAAATCATGATATGCAAGTCCTTGCCAAGAATTGTTGTCGAATCGTCCTTCGACGTCATCTCTGATAACATGTAAGCTTCACAATGCAAATCGACTATGATGGAAACAAACCTCGTCAAGAGCTCTATGTGTGAACCTGACAACAGTTCCGAGGCGAAGACACCCGCGTCCCGTTTCGAAGGTAATGTTCCAAGTTTGAGATCTTTTGTTGCCGATCTCAACTTCTTTATTAGCTGGTCGATAGTTCTTTGAAATTGTATTAGGTGAAATAATATTAGGAATGCGACAACGAAAAGGACGGCATTGATTGCGAGCTGCATGATGCTAGAAGAACAATTATCTTTGAATATAGAAAACCAGAACAAGTCGGGCAGCTTCGAGGTAGCGTTCTTTCAACTTATATCGGATGTCATAATATTAGCAATATAAAAACGTCTATTCGAGGATCTACCAACAAGCCGGAGCGTAAACCGAACGTGTCATTGATATTGAGTGGCCAAGTTGATAGGTCCTGGATACATTACTTGGCAAAGAAATCACACATCTGACAAAGAGCCGTGACATAGCATTTCTTACATCATCATGTCACTTTGCTGTCATTGTTTTGCTCATGATCCAGCCCAAATCAAAACGATGCATGCGACGTGCGATGATGCACACATACCTATCGGGACTTATGCTCCGATAGACCTCTTCATTTGGAAGTTCCCAATGCACAGTCACACCGCCGTCTTTCTCTTGGGCCATTCGTGCGGTTGGATACACTAGTCTTCCCGCAACAAATGGATCTCTCAATACTCGATCCTAGTGTCAGATGGCATCTGGAATGCGGGGCTCCAAGAAAAAGCTGGGGAAAGGTGGATGAGGTCATGACCCTGCATCCTCGCATCATCCATTGACATTGGAATGATGTTGTCATTTCTGATTAACATTAATCCGAACACTATTGCTACGTAATATAGTATAATCAAAATACCTTCTGCATTTGGAACACCTTCGGTATTTGAATGCCCAAGTCAATCTTTAACAACTTAGAGTAGCTTGCCTTACTTATCGACTACAATGGAGGACACTAGACATCTAACTGATGGGACAATCGAACTTGCGCCGCGCACAGGCACTTCATTCCTCCTCAACAAAGGCCAACATCTGTTAGTCATTGATTCAAAGGGCGACCAAGTCTCTGACCTCGTGGCGTTCAATCGGGAGGACACTGACGAAGTTATCTCGAATGGACGCACCTTCGACTACGCAGACACCATATATCTGACAACTGGCCACCCACTCTACTCAAACCGCAGCAATGTCATGCTTAAAATCGTCAACGACACTTGCGGACGACACGACTTTCTGCTTACCCCGTGTTCTAAAGATACCTTCCGAATCATATATGGACACGAGGAGCCGCACCACGGATGTTTCGGCAACCTTTCCCTTGCACTAGAGAATTACGACGTCGCACCGGACCGCATCCCTTGCGCCTTTAATTGCTTCATGAATGTGCCCGTTGACGGCAAGACAGGCAAATTCACAGTGGAGCCACCGATCAGTAAGCCTGGTGATCACATCGACTTTGTCGCCGAGATGGACCTTATCGTCGCAATCACTGCCTGTTCAGCTGGCAAGTCCAATGGAGGAAGCTTCAAACCGATTCAATACAAGATAGTTTAAAATAGAAATAGACAAGTCTAGCTCGGGACTTATGCACATTCTCTCCCACTAGCCAACAGTAATTCCTCGAAGAGAGTTCAAATCTATGCATGTCGTTAATCTCGGAACGAAGACATAGTGCTGATGACATAGGTGATATTGCCTCACTGATCTGATCAAGTAGCGATTTCGGATATTAAATAGCGATTTTGGAAGTCAAACTCAATGGCTATCTCTCTTAGATCGTTACGGCTTCACTCCCGCCCCTTCGTAAGTGAGACTAGGTTGATGCGTAGTCTGTTTTCTTCCAACCAGGAAAGTCTTCAACGTCATCCTTTAGTGTTTTAATTGGGCATAGGAATGGAGGGACGGCTATGAAGAGCCAGAGGCGATGATCACTAATCTGGTTTCACTTTTGGCGCTTTCGCCGTGATCGCGATGACCCGTCGGTTCGATGCCCCGTCGGTTCGATGCCCCGGGACTACGGCTATGATTTGCCTACTACCTAGGCTGGCCCTTGGACTTTAGTTTCTACAATATCCTTCGACATGAATGCACAGAGCTTTGTGACTTCTATCTGTTGTAACGACGACAAACGATTGACACAAATTCTCTTTGTTACCATTAGATCGCACTTGGCGATTAGCAAACCTGTTTCTCTCTCCCTACTTCCTCGCTTGTGCCAACATCTCTACAAAAAAGAAAAAGAGATAAACAACAATGGCAACTAGTGGCCCACTTGAAAAGGCTGTGGAAGGGAAAGGAGTTCATATCGACAGCGACAATCGTATTTGCTGGGATGAAGATGCGGAACAACACCCTCGGAATTGGAAGTCTGCAACTAAGATATACACTGCCGCTCTCATATGCTGGCTGGAGATGTACATGACGGCGATCAGCTCCTCTGGGGTCAGTCTAGATGCAGATGCAGTTGATCACCTGCTAACGGCGTTACAGACGGCTAGGTATAAGTAGAGCGAATATGTTTTAATTCTATAGTCGCATTCATTTCAACAGTTACTACATATAAATATAATTCGCACTTATTAATATATAAGGCAAGTCAAGAAAGGCCACAGAAGCTTATAATGACTCTCACAATACTTTCGAGGCTAGGTTGCTTCGAAAGTTTGCTAATAGTGAGCATATCCGAGTGGGCTCCAACGGCAGTTGTTCTACTCTAGCCCATCACTGTAGCATCCGAGGTGGCGAGCTCCTCAAATTCACCTCGCAGCTTGGTTTACATGCTTCTCAGGAAGAACGGGATCACATCCATTACTCAGGTAGCAAAATGTATTAGTAGTCATATGCGTATTCGTGCTTCTAGGAAACCGTACATCCAGGTCTAATTTATTGCTAACACCCAGGTATCTATTATACTGAGGTGTTAGGGTTGGTGTTTGTCTATTACAGGTAAGATTGGGTCCCCACTATCACATATGTGTTCCAGGTGATTCTCCACCAGTCAACTCCAGCCTAGGTTTTCAACGCTGCCCCCGATAATCTAATTGAACTTGGCTCTGAAATATAAATTCTTGATCTAGATATTATAAAAGACTAAGTTTTATTATTTTTCGATCAAGATTGCTGTCACGGCATGTCATGGTATATTGCGATAGGGTGACTTGCGATCAACCGTTGAATCTCCTATTATAGAGTAGTTAACATCATCAGTGAAGCGTTACATTTCTGTTGTAAACAGCATTATTAAGCCAGTAGGCAATTATGGATAAGGCACGATTCAGATGTGCCAGCAGGGCAAAGACAAAGGCTGACTAATTGACAAGTTTTCGCCGATAATTCTTGGGCAGGGTTCTCAAGCGCACCAGTCAAGCATGTCGGGTTGTATTTCTGCATGGGAGTCGAAAGAGGCACCGTGCGTAAGCGGTAATCATTTGAGAGTCTTTCGGTCATCGACATTCTGGAGGATCACACTAAGCTGGGCACGTGTTAGCATAGTTAAGAAGGCCGAGACTGTGCAAGACGTCGAGGGGTCGCGGGCTGACCTGGTCCTCTGGCTTATCCATATCCGGTTCCCCACGCACCTACAGGGTCTCCGCGATGCCGAGATCGTGTCATCGTGAACATTCTTGGTGTCTTTTGGTGTATGCTTAATAGTAATTGGGGACTTGACGCCACGAAACGTAATTTTGAAAGCCTCGGTTCTGTTTTGAGAATCACGTCATCATGACTTGGATGTGACGCACCACATGTCATAGCGACGCCACTGAAATTTGAGCAACCAATAAGTGACCTTTGATATCGCAGAAGTCATTGAATACGTACGTGTTTGTCAATCGATATTCGACCTCGTAGACCTCTAGACAGACTAGATGTTGTGGTCGAATGGGGCCAGACAATTTATAGTTTGAGCTATGATTATATGATGTGCATTTTTCAATGACCAAAGCCCCATTCGCAAATATCATTAACATCTCCCTAGAGGTCGTGTCATCAACAGTGCTCCTCGGGTCACTCGGCTTACATTGAAATCCAGTCATCACATATAACTAAATTATTAATCACGGCAGCCTGCCTACGCAGACAAAGGTTCCTATGCTATGAGAAAGTATGCACTACATATCAAAACATAACTATAGAATGATCAATACTAACGATACCCAGCAGGCGGCCTGTATTAACATGCTCCGAGCATGGCAAGGAAATTGCTGATATAGGAAGAGCAGACACAGCTGTGTGATGGAACTATGATCCTGGCTTGTCGTGGTCTTGAGTCTTTCATGACTGTTCTAGCTAACGGCAAGACGTCTTGTTTCATCAGAATGTACACAGTTTATAATTTATGGGATTTGCTGCTACTTGTAATGTTGATATAGATCACAGGTAATCAATGGAGCCATGAGCAGTCACCAATTGCTTAGGTCAATCCATGTGATCTCTGGCACAGGAGAACTTCAATCAATATAGTGGCACTGGACTAAAAGAACTCCTCGTTGATCGGGCGACTCCAGTATCTCGAAGCACTGAGATTGGAGCAGTTATCAAGGAGGCTCGGGACCGACTAGAAGTTAAGGCACTATTAGACTTCTATGGCGCAGGTCCAGTCCGCTCTAGGGCTAATAGGCTATGGATAAAGGCAGTACTCAGCATAAGAATGCGATGCTTGTCTTCACGGTTGTTGCTACCAAACTATTGGAGTGAAGTTTTGATCATCTACCACTTATGCGAGACGTGAATGAGAATTTAAAAGGGCATGCAACCGCCGTCGATTGTGCTTTCGGTTCAATTCCTTCGTGGTTTCAGAATGGAATTTACTGTATGCTTTGCCGAGACGATCGAGGCAGCCACGATAAGTTCTTGGTAGATTTTTCCATTAACTGTCACGCGCTCCTTGGTTGTGAGGTGCCAGGGCTTATCTGCCCCCCATGTCAGCATCAAGTCATCGTTAGGCACACCAGCACGCTCCGCCAAGATTGTTGAGGCCTGGCCAGATGATCTTATTTGCCGATTCGCCTCAAAGAGAAAACCTCCGGCTACATTACAGATGCTGGCTACAACCGAGCCTTCTCTCTCACCTCATGATAAATACCGAAGAGTTGCTTGGTATATGGCGACAGATAGTGTGGATGAACCCGCAAGGTACGACAGTTTTTGTTTAACTTAGACTGCTCAAGGGTTTTAAAACTATTGCTGCCTGGAATTTAGAATTGTGGCAACCCTAACAAAGCTATGCACCTTGCAAGCCGTATTGTGTATTTCTCCTGCTAAGCTGAGGTGGCTACCTGCATATCGATTCAAAATTAGCGACGCTCGCAATAAGGTTTTCAATGTGCAGGCAGTCGTTGGCTTGAGTACGGAAAGTCGGTAAATGAAAGTGGTAAATAGGTCTTACCAGACGAACGGAGGCATAGATGTTTATGTGAAAATTCTCTCTAATGCATACAAAATAGGAATAGTAGTAGTAGTCTGTGCTACCGCAATATCACCCGTAGGGTAGATATACTTTTTATGCTATCTCCTTTCTCTTCTGTCGAGAAAGAGAAGCCACGGGCTGAGAGGGGGGAGCTGAAAGGTCAAGATAAGTAGCCCATGTAGCTTTACCCCTCAACATTAGATTCTTTTAGTCTAGATCACCCCGCCCCCCCCTGGTCTCTGGAGACGGAAAACCACGAGTCTTTTGTTGCCGCCACTATGGACTGAGTCTTGGTGAATGCATCGGAATGATCATCGATCGTGGCTCCAATAGTAAGAAGTATAAAATATGCCAGTTGTTGGATCCCCAGGCAAGAACCCTCGCCGTATTACCACATTTGAGATGGCGAAGCGATACTCTGATTTTAGGTTTGCGAGGGGTTGGTAAGCAAGTCCCTGCAAGATATGACCAGGAATCAGTGACCTAACCTGCAGGCTTACCGGCGTGGCTAGACAAGTGCGAGCAGCATGTCCACGATTACTGTAACCGCAGACAACGCTACTTTTCAGTTTTAGCCCCACTCTACGATCTCTCCTCGTACTAGTTCCTTGTCTTACATGGATGTCAAGATATCTAAATCGTGGGAGTGAATGAATTAGAGTGGGGGTTTGACAGACGGGTCATGCTAAGTTGTACGTCTCCCAACATCGAAAAGTTTTCTTCTGGTTGTATTAAGAAGGGAAGGTTAACTACAGCTATCTACGGGTAGGGAAATCACTAATACAATATTAACTTTACGCGAAGACACAGGCTTTGTTATACAGTATGATAGCTAACAGAGAGGTCATCTTACCTGTGAAAGGTGCCTCTACTCAGGCTGGGCGCCGTAGTATGAAACCATATTCTGTAAGCTGGACTGATATCAGTCACGATCAGTCATGTCTTGGTATTTCTAACGTTTGATTAGTGGAAACCTGCCTCACACTCCATTACCCGCGCCCCCCCTCTTAGCACGATACTTTTTAAATGACGTGACTTTGACGCAACAGCCTCTGATAAAGCTAGATCCGGCCTATGGTTGAAGCCCGTTATGGCAAACGCTTATCTCAAGAAACTTAAAGCTGTGGCTTGGAATTGAAGATCACATGTTATTGAGAAAAGTGCTATTGGTCTTCCTCGTCAAGCGGCTCATTGGTCAAAACCATACTGCTTGATAATCCAATTTTTCTTTTCGTCAAAATAGCGGCTGCGGAAGAGATGCTGTCCTATGCACGCTCATCAATTGATAAACAGCTCATCGAGTTCTATGCCACCTTCTCGTATCAACCATAGAAATTCCGGCGGGGAGGCGGATACTTTGTGTCATTAAATTTAGTCGACAAAGAAGCCTTTCAGGCACTCATCTATCCTCCCTTATCTTGAGCGAAGTCGTAGCTCAATGATATGAGATAGAAGTGAAACCTTGATACTATGGAGTCAAGTACCTGCCGCTGGAGTATGAGATGATCAATTTTGCTGCACCTTGTGAAAGTCTTTTCACACTGCCTAAATCTTGGGCTGAATTTGAATTAGCGTCGTCATGTCTTGTTACCTCGATGACATCTATATGTGGGAGGCCCACCAACGCTGACTGGGATCTTCAATGGACGGTACCTTGATTGCGTAGCGAAGGATAAAGGCCCATAGCCAACTTTTTATGTCCCATCTCTTCGATACGACTCTCATCAATCTCAAGACTAATGAAGGTTAAGCTACGCTCCGTCAGCACGTCAAGTCTCATTTCCAAATTCAAACTCGTTCCTGACATCTCCTGTTCTTTTAAAATGTCTTACACCGATGTAGACCTACAGAACCTGACTAGCAAGGACGTGGAATATCTTTATTTTCACCTCGTTTTACCCGGAAAACTCCCAGATAGAGATGACAATTGCTCTAAGAATGAGAGGCTTCTCATGAGCTTCGTTCGCCAGTCTTTGGACAGCTTTATCACGGAAACTGAGCCTGGGGCTGGTGCCGCCATCAAAGCTTGTTCAGTCATGATCGGAAGTTTGGAGAAATCCAAGAATGCCCATGGGTTCTTGAGTGCGGATGGTGTGCAAAATGTCTTGCAGCAGCTTTCCCTCAAAGGTGCGGCCCTTCAACATGACCTCACTCAAATACTGACACATCGAGCAAAGGCCCCCTCTGCATTGTTTCACGTGCCGGCTCAGAATAGCGGCGCTTTCGTGTATCAAACTACTACCTCAGTTACTTTTGAGACATTCGAACTATCTCCGTCCAACAAGGACGTTATGGAAACTCGAGGCCGTCTAGTTCGTCGTTTTCCAGCCAACGCGACCGAGATACCCTGCCGAGATGTTGAAAATGCAGATTTTCAAGACGCACTTGCCAAAACCTTGGCGAAGATGAGCCACCAAACTGTCGAGGAGACGAAACATAAAGTCAAGAAGGCCAAGCAAAAGCATATCGAACACAGGGAGACGGTACATCCACGAATTGTCGTTGACCTACTGCCAGGTATACTTCGGGGCGTAGGCAAGCAAGTTAGCGTCACTGGTCTTCGCAAAAACACCCATGAAGAAGTCATGTGGAGCAACAGCAAGCTCCCATGGAGACGATCACCACTCTGGCTACTCATTCGAGTTGGTCTACAGCTTACCATGGTTCGATCTTCATCCCGAGGTCGAGATATGTACAAAGAGTTCATGATCTTCTTAATGGCGGAAGTGCTCGATATCTCTACAAAGCATGAGGCCGGAAGTGATGAACTTAGTACGATGTCGGCTAAGATCTGCCGTAGGCTTTGCAAGCTTGACCATCCATATGACGGTCGGTGGCTGATACATGTCCGTCACATTCTATCGGAAACATCGCAGTTCCTGACTGACAGATGGGACCGTATCTGCATGAAAAATGAAAGGCCTCTGGCTCTCAAAGACATAGAAAAGTTCAAATTGGACGATAGCATTCGGCTATCCCTCCCGGAAATAGACACATTTGTCGCCTCAGTCTCGGTAAGAGAGGAGACAATCAGGTCTGCACACTTCAACCCAGTTACATATGTGCGATTACTCGACGACAACTGCCTTCCTACAATTGAAACAGGCGAAGCATATCTACCTTTTAGATTGGCTATAGTAGAGTCATGGGTAGCCGATAATCTTGAATTGTGGTTAAAGCATCATATCGGAGAGGATGATGCATGTAAGAAACTGAAAGAGCTGATCCAGTCATACCACCAGGTGGCTAGCCGCCAGTACTCTGACCGCCCTGAGGGTGCATCGAGGATGCTTCTCGCCATCGGCGAACTATGGGTGGCGATGGACAAGGCAGCTATTCAGGCTATCCCCTCTCTGATGTTCTACGAACCCGAGGTTCACGTCGAGATATGGCAGGCGTTGCTTCTAACAGCTGGTGCTGAAGCAGAGAGACTCCATATTTTGGAAAAGTACCTGTTGAAGCGGCAACGCGTTGCCCAAGAGGATGGAAGGCCATCTATATTCAGATCTTATGGCTGCTCACGTTCATTCTCAGTAGAGTATTTCTCTACCTCTCCAGAGCATCAGCAACTGAAAGTCAGGATTGAAGCTCAGGCATGGGCCCAAAGGCAAGAGAAGAAGCAGGAACTTCGACGACTCAAGAAAGAGTATAGCATTTGGATGGAAAAATACCATGGCAGGGCGGAGTGTGATGGATATACCCGAGAGGAGGATGGTATTCCAGTCTGGTGCCATTCTCGCGCCTGTCTCCGGTGCGAGTATCTGGCCAAGGCAGACAGCCTCCAGATTGATATGCACGAGTGGCCCTTGCATCAACACGAGTTGGAGGCTCAATCGACCGTTTTTGAGCTTTCTGTCCCTGCCGTCTTCTCTGAATGGCGAGATAGTACTCTGTACATCATCAATGATGTGCTACTATGCGAGCAATTCGAAACCCCTCATCCACAGTCATCCCATCCGCTACGAGACTACCCACCGCTCCATGAGTTCTTTCGAACGGGTAAAGATTACCGCGTCCATCTATTATCTAAGAAAAAGCCAAATATCATTACTCATCGGAAATAGTTGGATGTGCATAGTTGTACTGAGTCTGATGTTTGTGTCAACAATGGGCTTCACTACCAGTACTTTGATGGATCTCGAGGCTGGTTCCTTGAGCAATTCCTGCCAACAAATGGGTTTTCACAACTCTGCACCTTCAGTCTTCCAGGGCGTGCTCACAAGCTGAGTCGCTTTCTCGTGCGCACTTGGCGTAAGCCGGAAGGAGAAACCCCCAACGAGGTGATCGCAAGCCAGTCAGATTGCCCGGAATATATGTCTTTGTCTGAGTATAAGTCATTAGCCGAACTGCCTTATGGATACAACATCCAGTGGCAGAGCATCTTGAACCAGCTTGCCATGCCGAGAATCGACTTCAATAAGATGGAGACCGCCATATTTCTGCTTCAAATGAGCCTGCAGGCCGGCCCTAGATCATTAGTGGCCACAAGGTGTACACACAAAAGGCTTCGTGACCATGAGTTTGGACAAGTGATGCTCAACAATCTGGCCAATGGGGTCTCACGAATAAGAGAGAACTGGGAATCCTATACCGCTCTGTGTTCCTTGACCTTCTTGGCATCCCGAATCCTATCTCAAGTTCCTAGCGATCTGGTCAGCCCCTTTATTGACCTTATCGATGAGTGTCGTGCTGTCTCCTACCGATGGCTAGCTATCGTGCTTGAAAGAGCGCAGACAACTACTGACGAGGCCCATCGAAAGGGCTTGTTGGGGGCAGTGCTGAACATTGCGCTCGTATGTGTCGATTCATTCAATGTGGATGAGTACTTTTTGGCCAAAGTGCTAACTGACTCGGATCGAGCATCCATCTTGCTTGAATGCTCAGTCATCATTCACAACAATACCCCTGTACAAATTCCAACAGACGAACCTCTCCAAAACGCCCTATTCGATAGATGGAGACACACCATGTACCGCGCTCGTGATGTGCTGGTTGGACAGAGCGCCCTTGCCAATTCGTGCTTCAACATTGCCGTGAAACGATGTTGGCCAGCATTTGTTCCTGTCTCCAATTGGGCGCTTGCTGACAAAACATGCCATTGGCTGCAGACAACCACCCGTGAAGGACTGCGGGTCCATCTTGATATTTTTACAGGGGAGTTACTAGTCAGCGGTTCCCCCTTGGCACGCCTTCCGAAAGAGTACGAAAGTCACGACAGCTACAAAAGACTGTTCGGCGGTCTTGTCTTGGAAGTAATGCCTAGTAATATGCCAGGTATGCGTTTCTGTACCACACAGCAGTTTCAAGGTAACACTGTTCACTTTGGAATGCAGCGTCAGGACCTGCTCATTAGGCTGGAGGCTGTCGGGTCCCATGTAGATCTAATCCCGCTACGGACATTGAGAGGACTATTGCCACATTCATTTGTCGATGGGTATACCCATTGGTATCATATCAGCACGGGCATTGTGGAATTTCGCCCGCGGAAAGATCCATGGGCCAGGAACTCTAGCAATTGGTACCTTTCTCCTTCAGGCGAAGTTTGGACATTGAGACAAGGTGCAAGCATATGTCTCCTCGCCCCATGCAGCGGAATGGCGCACTATTTGGCAACAGTATTATCGCCAATCGAAGACTCACTTTATCTCCACATTCTCTTTGACCGATCTGTCGGCTCTTTAGAAATCCATGTGCCCCGGTTGCAGCTCGACTTTTTCATAAAGGCTGAAGACTCAACCATCCGATCCCGACAGTTTCGTGGCATGCATATCGATCCGGACCAGTCGTTGGGGACGTTGGTGGGGTTTACAAGCAAGCTCATTTTACGTAGTGACTTTGCTTTGTCAGTCAGGATGTTGATTGTTCCAGAAGGACGTGTACAGATCCAGAGGCTTGGAGGTCAAGTTACTGCCGCTGTAGCTTATGGAACTGCTCGGCGCATACAGAATTATCGGATCGATAAACTCCTTCGCCGCCTCGTCGCGAGTACGAAGCTTGAGAGCAAGCTTTTTCTTGCCTATGTCCATGCTCTTACATCCTTCTGCCTTCCAGATCCATTCTTAGGGCGGACAGGAACGGAGGAAGCTATTCGTCTCTTGGGTTCGGCATCTGTCCGAGCACCCGGTCCACTGTCTACAACAGAGCATGGCAGATTGCAATCAATCGCTTCTCTCTCTCCAGTCCGGGTTTTCTACCCCGAACACGAGAGAGTTATGCAGCAAGTTTCCTGGTCTTCAGATCTCGGGTTTCTCGCTCAAGACGACAGATTTTACACAATCACAAAGGAAATCATCGACCGATCTGTCGAGGTTGGCTTTCTCTACCCTGATACTGATAGGCCAGAAGAACTCAGTCGAAATACGATCGAGTTGGTTGAACGAGCTATCCTTAGGAAGGCTCGCCAGTGTGTGTCTGGCTATGGTGCAGAGGACTTCTCTGTTCTGCATGATGTCATATACCAGTCAAGAGATGATGGGTCTTCAAATCGAGCAGCCCGTGCTGCGGAAATGGCTGTCCGAGCGTGCAGGGGCCATGCTAGTTTGCTTGAGCCTGTCGCTGCTGGGCTCTCCGGTCATCTGTACACGCTTCTGAGCAACGAGGCAATCGCATTTCCGAGAACAATTCCACCAGAGGATGACCTGCTTTACGACTCAAAGTGGCTCAGCAGCCCTGCAACTTTCTTGTCGGCGTACTGGTGCCAGTTACACCAGGCCTTTCAAAGTAATCAATCATGGCTCAACAAATTCAGGTTAATGGTTTGGATAGCGACAGTGGCGTATTCTTCCAAGTACGATCAACAGGTCACACAGGCACTTCTCTCGATCGCTTTATCTTCCTCCATCTCTACTGTTACTCTGCCTTCTCAGAGCTCTTATGATTTATCCGAAGGATACGAAGTTAACAAAACAAAGCTTGATAGTATCGCCGATTCTGCTGCCATCTCATTCGACAGAACGCCCGCATCACACCTGGCATCACGGCCACATGAGGAGGGTCACCAAATCATAAATCGCCGCCGTCAAGAATACAAAAATAAGAAAAACCATGCAGTCCAATTATTTAAGTCGGAGCTCTCTCTTCAGTGGCCGTGTGAACATCCCCACGCACCGTCGGATAGAAATGTCGCCTCGTACATTGACACACGAAAAGCAATGAGATCGGTTGTTGGACAGTGGAGGAAATGGTATGATAATCGCGAATTTCGTGGATATCTAGTGAGGTTGATCAAGAGAATTGAAGAGTTGCCGGTGGACAGAGGCATCGCTAATGGCTCTTTCACGCAGCCAGCCATTCAGCCAACAAGCCAGCCACTGGGGTTCCTCTCAGTGGATGACCTCTTTCGTCAAAGCCAAGGACCAGCAACGCCAACTCAAAATTCCTCGATCAAAAGTCTCCTCAGAGGGAGATCAATAAGCTATGGACAGGTCACAAAGCTCATTCCTCTCCTCGATTTCCTGGATGACAAAGCCAAACTAGCCTTTGAAAGACGCTACTTGGCGGAGCTACGACAGAGTCTGGCCAGTTTAAAAGATCTCACGAGTTGGGGGCTGGCCCAAAATGATGCATCAGCGCTACTGATAGCATTCCAAGAGCATCTGGTGCAATGTGATACGAATGCCAGGTCCATCTATGAGACGTTGTTAGAAGCAGTCAATCAAATCCAACAAGATGTCCCGGTAGCCATCCAACAAGCGTTCCAAGACACCCGCTGTAGACCCCGCGTCTGCCCGGCATTTTTTCTGGGGCAGCTGAAAACATCGCAATGGTCGAAACTTTCCAGACCTTGGCAGAATGCCATCGCGCAATACGGACTTGCGATCACTGCTCTTCAGCAGGCGAAGCGCTTGGTCTCGTTCTGTAAGGATGAAGCCGACCTTGTTCGCGAGCTTGAAAATTCTGGCCACGAGGGTTGGAAGGTCCATGAGTACCCCGAATGGCTGCTTCTTGAATGCGAAAGCGAGATCATGATCCGGCAAGCACAACAGCAGATTGCTCGACAAATGATGCAGCCTCCAGACGGCGAAAACATTTCACTGCAGTTGAATATGGGGGAAGGCAAGTCTTCTGTCATTGTCCCTATTGTCGCTTCCGCTCAGGGCAATGGCTCACGCCTTGTCCGTGTTATCGTGGCAAAGCCGCAATCGAAACAGATGCAGCAGATGCTCACTTCCAAGTTATCTGGTATGCTTGACCGCCCAGTTTATCAATTACCCTTTTCCAGAGACATTAGGCTGGATGAATCTCAAGCACAGACTATCCACAAGCTTTTAACCAGGTGTATGCGAGAGGGTGGTATTCTCCTCGTTCAGCCGGAACATCTGTTATCTTTACAGCTGATGGAGCTGGAATTGCATGCCAACCAGAGGAGCGGAGTCGCCCAGAGGATGGTGGAGATTCGCCAATTCTTTCACGAATACTCATCAGATGTGGTGGATGAGATTGACGAGAACTTGAGCGTCAAGTTTGAGTTAGTCTACACAGTTGGCCAGCAGAGACCGATCTATCACAGCCCAGATCGATGGAGAATCATTCAGGAAACTCTGGGCCTCGTCTTTCGATTTTGTATGGAGGCTAAAGCAGAATTCTCGCAATCCCTTGACATCACTGGTCAGCATCCTGGTCGGGTTCCTAGGGTCCGAATTCTTCACCGCCGTGTTGAAGCGACAATATTTGAGCGCGTAGCAACTTTCATATGCGAGACCGGTATGGATGGATTTCCAATCTCACATCAGCCTCCCGTCGTCAGGGGCGCAGTTTTCCAGTACATTACCCGGCTGGATTTGCCAGATGTTGAGGTCGAGACGGTGAAGAATAGTTCCTTCTGGCATGAGAGCACTGAGAGCCATTTACTTCTTCTTCGAGGGCTCTTTGCATCCGGTATACTCGCGTTCGCGTTTGTCCAGAAGCGTTGGAGAGTCAACTATGGCCTAGATCCAAATAGGAAAACAGGAACGAAACTTGCAGTACCATTCAGAGCTAAGGACAATCCAACCCCCCGGTCAGAATTTAGTCACCCTGACGTGGTGATTGTCCTCACTTGTCTAAGCTACTACTATGGTGGGCTAGATAACGAGGCTCTCTTCACGATATTCAATCTCCTCGTGCGGTCGGACGATGCGGATCAGGAATACCAGGACTGGGTCAAGACTACTACGATGCCGCATGCATTCAGGCACCTCCAGGGGGTCAACCTCAGAGACTACACGCAGTGCAAGTTGAACATATTTCCTCACCTTCGGTTCTCCAAAGCGGCTATTGACTACTTTCTTTCTCACATGGTCTTTGCGAAGGAGTGTAAAGAATTTCCGTACAAATTGTCTGCTTCAGGCTGGGACTTGGGCAAGAAGAAGTCTAATGTAACCACAGGATTCAGTGGCACCAATGATTCTTGCTATGTTCTCCCTCTGGATATGAAGCAGCTTGATCTTCCTGAACAGAAGCACACCAACGCATTGGTACTAAATAACCTTCTGAGGCCGGAGAACACCATTGCAATGATGTCTGCGGACATGAAAGGAACAGCACTGAACAGCCATTATCTTCTTACCATGGTAACTGGAATGAGCTCTCAAATCCGCGTCATCCTTGATGTTGGTGCCCAGATTGTCGATCGCACAAATCTCGAATTCAGTAAAGAATGGCTCAAGAGCTACGGTGGCGATAACCACACGCGCGCTGTCGTATTTTTCGATGACTCTGATAATATCATGGTGCTCAGTCGATCCGGTCAAGTCGAAGAATTTCAAGGCTCGCCCTTTGCGGATCAATTAGACCAGTGTCTTGTGTTTCTCGACGAGGCCCATACAAGAGGCACAGACCTGAGGCTACCTACCAATTATCGAGCGGCAGTAACACTGGGTGCAAACTTAACGAAGGATAGACTAGTGCAAGGTATGATTCACCATTTCACTCGGCGAGTAAGAGTGGCTAGTATCGTTGCTGACTTGCCTCGCAGCATGCATGAGGATGCGGAAGCTCGGAAAAGGGCAGAGTGTGGAGTTCTGCATTCCGAGAGAGATTGAGCAAAAGATAATTCGCCTCATGGGTCGGGCCCAAATAGCCCCGTGCAGTCTAACAGTATCAGATGTTCTTTGTTGGGCCATCAGCGAGACCTGCCAGAGCTTACGGCGGGAAGTGCCATTGTGGCTCACCCAGGGCATACGCTTCGATCACCAACAACGCTTATGGGATGACATGAATACCAGTAACGACCAATTAAGCAGATTAGCATGCGCTCAAAGCTTCCGAGAGGATGAGGCATTGTCACTAGATCGGCGTTATAACCCACAGCAAAGTCACCCCAGTATTTCTTCACTCCTCGACCGCCTCGGATCTCGCTCTGGTGCGATGATGTATGAACTCTGCCAGCAATTCGGCCTAGCGGAGCTACGCACATCTGCACTACAAGAGGAACAAGAGCGTGAACTGTCGCCCGAAACCGAACAAGAAAGCCAAGTGGAGAGGCCACCCCCAGCGCAGCCGGCAAGACATAGTCTACATGCGGATGTGCGCAAGTTCGTCCAGAGTGGTATCTTCACAGGATCCACCGCAGCGTTTCAGCCCGCTTTCGCCACCTTACACCTCACCTCGGCGTCTAAGAGTTTTGATGTGCGCGAGTTCCAAAACAACGTATGGGTGACGAGGGATTTTTCCAAGGTCGTCGAGGAATCACTTGGCTCCGAAGACTTCTTGGACGGATTTCAACGTTCCGTGCAATGGATATTGACGAGCAAAGATGAAATCCTCAATGAGCGTCTTCTAGTTGTCAGTCCCTTCGAGGCCCAAAGGCTTCTACCTGATATCGAGGCGTCCCAACACGTCTCTCTTCGGCTTTACTCACCGAGGGTCAATCTCGGCTTTGAGTCGCTGGACCATCTCAACCTTTACACCGTCCCCCAGGCGCAGAATTGTAGCGCTATCCCTCGAAGTCTCATTACACCACTCAATATCTTTTCTAGACAGCTGTATCTCTCAAGTTTCTCCGATTACATCCACCTTTGCGATTTTCTCGGACTTGCGTGGAAAGCTGCTGATGGAACAGTCGGCTTTGGGCCTGATGGCTGGATTCCACCAACGCTGCCAACGAACACCTGCATCAATAGATCGGGGCTCTCGAAAAGTCCCGTTCCGTTCTTGAAGATTTTTTTTACAAAGATACGGCAGGAATGTCAGTCAATCAGAAAGTCGCACATGGGGAAGATATTGGAAGGGGTGCGACTGCATATAGAGGATTGGGCCGAGAGCTAACCTTGGACATGTTTCATACTTTGCTGCTTTTAATGAAAGTCTGAGGGTCCCTCTTCCCGTTCAAAATTGAGGCAAATAGTCCGAAAGTCCTAGAATTAGAGTGCAAAGTTCTGGATCAATTCGTTCAGAGATATGAACCTTAGAAGAACTATTGCATCAAAAATAAAAATCAAGTTCAATCAACAAACAACACATACGCTGACAATTGCTACATGGATGATCATCTTCGCATGTCACCTAGATCCAGTCCTTTTCTAGGTTGAGAACCTGAATTGAGTGCTGTTCCCACGCGTTCTCCGTATCATAGACAAGGTTCAAACCTTTGATTCACAGCCAGCTACAACGGGAAACAGATGAAAAGGGAAATGGCTGCATATGCCCGACCAACTCAGTTAGGAAGCCAGAGCGTCCCGACTACTACAGGCTTCAAGAAACAACAAGTTTACCTGCAAGGACAGACGAATGCGGAAGGAGCCCTGATGGTTAATAAAATAGCATATAAGTGCGGCAGAACAGGCATTGCTGGTATATGGTGAGTGATGATTGTAAGACTCAACTGATTTGCTCAATGCGGTGGGCAATGACGGCAGAGTGAGGCAACCTTGCATAATGTCTTAAAGCCCCCGCACTGAGAAAAATACCACATTTCCAAGGCAGCTCACCAGAACTTAAATATTTTTCTTGTGTTGGATAGTGACTGGCCATTATCCGTAGTCCTACCATTTTGCTTCATTGGTTGTTCCACAATGCTAGGGCCACGTAGCAGCATGGTAGCACAGGGTTTTGTGTCACGGATGGCAACCTTGATCTCTATTGTCCACTAAAACTCCACACACACAGATTTTTGTGACCTTTAATCGATTCGCTTTTGAAGTAGAGCACGTCATGAGGCTTCTCACCGTTCCGGCTGTCACCAATCATATCAGGGTGGATATTACTACCAGCGCGGGAGGCCTAGCAGTACTCTGACAGCTCAGAGACTGTGCTGAAGCTAAATCATTGAGCTTCGTTTTACATACAGCGCGAGGGTATGACGTGATAATGAGGCAGCTTTGCCGAATGTCTCAAGACCCCCGCATCTCAAGACAGTCAACATGAAAGTTGTTACCAGTTCAACCGCCTTTCTTAAGGGATCCGTTACCTCATTCTGGGCCTCGCTGACGGACTAGACGTACTTCAACTCTATTGTCATCATTTCCGTGAAGACGTCCTCGGTGCACTCAAGCTATGGCCGCGCCACGCGAAGCACGCGTCTCTTACTGTGCTTGCACGATGAGAAGGCTCAATCTAGACGGTACCTTAACCAACACGATCTGTTACTTGTGCAATCGGCAATTCCCCGACGATAAAACCGTTTATATGGTATTGAAAGACGACGTCAAGCATCTACGACATTTGGAATGCAAGAAGATGGCCAAACGTAGAAACACCAATACGACTAATGATAAGGGAGCTATCATGGATGCCATTGACAGTCTTGCATATAGGGAGGACATTCATAGGCTATTCATCAGGTATGATTGCGATGTGGTTTGTGCATCTATCAAGGTTCTAGTAAACAACGCTTCACCGGGGCTGCGTTCTTTATTATATTCTAGCTTAGAAAATCCCCTACCAGCTGCAGAGCCTGAAAAGGCTGCCGATGAAGAGGTAGTTTGGGATACAGAACCGAAGCCGGCTACAGAAGAGGCACCACCGTGCGACTACCCTTGCGATACTGAGGTCGCAGTAGAAGAGGACCAAGGAATAAGGAAGACGGAGCCTGGGGCACCAGATGAGGAATACGTATGTGTGCCGGCTATGAAGGAGAAAGCTTGCGATGACGACTTCTCTGCACCTGATGATGATGGATGCAATCTAGCGAGCTATGAGTTGGGAGACCCCGAGGAGGAACCCCCCAGGATTGAGGCAGGCCCAGCAGAAGTATACGAGTCTCTGGCAGAGTGTACAACGCCCTCAGATGGTATGTGACTCAGATTCGCAATGGGGAAGACTATAGTGCAACCACTGACTATACATAACAGAGGAACCGAGGGAAGAGCGCGCACAAGATAAGAAAGAGCCGACGTATCCCATAGAAGATGGTCTTTCGAACCAGAATACTGTGGAATCAGGTTTGGAGAATATTTTGGGAGGGCTGTGTCGCATTGAGGCGGACCAAGAACATTCAGATGAGCCTGTAGAGAAGGTGAGCAATCAAGATAAAGGTAAGCATCACGTCATACTCAACCATGCTAAACTCGTACTAATTGCATGTAACTGTATTTAGGGCGGCATAGGTTTACAAAGCTGAAAGTCTGGCACAAAGACCCTTTCTATCCGGTGCCTCTAGAAGCTAAAGTGCAGCACCGATTGATGGTGAAGTTACAGCAAGTGATGGAGCACGCATGCTATGAGTTTGCTCAACGAGAAATGCAGAAAACCCTAGAAGATCAAGAATGGGATCACCCTGAAGCAGCGGAACTGGATCAGTGGATGAACATACTGATTGGTCATGACGGTTTTGATACGAACAAAAGCACAGAAGAGGTTGAAGCGCTTTTCTTGTCGGGAATAGAGATCAGAGATGTGGCTGTTAAGCGTATAACTGTCGATTCTGAGAGGACCAAGGTATTCCTAAAGAATGCGGAGGACATATTGAAGGTTCTCAAGGCTGGAGATTACCTCCGTGTCGTTGAGAAGCTTCGGAGTGACATCGACAAGTCTTTAGGAGAACTTCGTTTAACCACTATGCTTAAGCAGACCAGGGTAGAGAGGGAGTTGGCTCAGATAGCTGCCGAATCGAAGAAGCTTCAGCAGCGCATGGAGAGAGTAGAGACAGTAATCCTGCCCTGGATGAAACAGTGCCAGGAGGCAGCAGGGTCTAGAGTTTTGGAAGCGATTGGTGCAGCAGAGGTAGTTGCAGAAGTTTAAGCTTATTGTAGTTAAATAGTAATCCAAAGTGATGGGTTTGGATTCTGGCCATGTTCATTGAATGGGGCGACTCATATGACCACAAGCTACAGTCATAGTATGACCTACTGGCAGCCTCCTTACCTCCTTGTCAGCCTCTTGTTCACTATGACGCAGGTGGCTCAAATTCGAGAGCCTAGGCAATAAGGCAGCATCGCATGGTAGGTACAGGTAGATGTCTCTCAACCCCCGCACTCCGACAACCAAGAAAGACGGATTTTATCTCATTGTTATATAAATATTGTTAGAGACCTTCTGGTCTTAGCAAGTGACCCGTCTACCTCTCGAGGTCAGAATGGCGCTGTACACCTATAAGCCCGATACTATAGATGCCATCGAGTACTGTGGTTGCGTCACCATGTTAAATAACTATCCATTGCAATGCGGCATATGCGATCGATATTGCCCTGACGAAAAGGCCATCTATTTAGCGCTCAGAGATATCGAGCTGATCCGCGACCTGGGCAGAAAATGGGCAAAGAAAACTCACTATCCTACTAGCATGATTAAAACAGCCCTCGCGTCAATCGATCGCTCCGATGTCAAGGCACTAGTCGACAAATATGGAATGGATTCACTCCAGTCTGTAGTGAGAAGACTGTTGAAGGACAGGTCATTTACCTCCGAATCTATTGCGGAACAACGATTTCCTGGCTTGACTGCTGTTATCGTTCACGCAGAAGCCATGAGTACGGAACCTGCTGAAAGCACGTCGGAGAAAACGGACTGGGAAATCTTAGTGGCAGTAGAAGCGCCAGCAAAGGCCTCTGAAGAAGAGCCAGAAGAAATCCCAGCCAAGACGGCAGAAGAAGAGCCAGAAGAGATCCCAGCCAAGACGGCAGAAGAAGAGCCCGAAGAAGCCACAGCCAAATCCCCAGAAGAAGAGGGCATAGAAAATCAGCGATGGCTAGAAAAAGAACCCTTTCCGACAGAGCCATATCCGACGGAAGCATACGAAGCTCCAGCAGAGACAAAACCTCTGGAAGGTAAGTAGCTCGAGTCCTTTACTCCATAGCGATTCAATATACTCATCAGCCTTGCCCAACAGAAGAAGCATGCGGGGACCGTATACAAGAGGAGCAGAAGACAGGCTGCCTACCCATGGGCAGTCAGCATAATTTGCTTGTCCATCTGCAGGAGGTCCTTGAGACAGCATGTTTTGCGTATGGACAGAAAACGCTACCGACGCAACTACGCAAACGCGGCTGGGACTGTGTGGAAGCAGTAGCGCTTCGTACTTGGATGAATGAGTTTCCTACTATGACTAAGGCTTTCGACACAATAGACAGGAGGGAGTTACTACAATCAGTAGTCGATATCCAAGATATAGCTGCTAATCGGTCGCGAATCGATTGGTCAAGGATGAAGGAGTTCCTAGACAATGCATTGGAGCTTACGGAGGTGCTGAACATCAAAGAATACAGCGACATCGTTCAAAAGGTTCGAATGGATATCGGGAAGGCGGTGGAGGGCTTGAAGTGCAAAGAACAAGAAGCAGAAGATCAGCAGGAGGAGAAGCTGCAGCGGATTGCGGAGGAACGAAGAAAGCTAGATAAGTGTGAAGTGGAGGTTCGAAAGTATAAGAAGAACCGAATGAAGGATCGCCAGAAGTGGGTTGAACTGGAAGTCGAGAGAAAGCTGGAGGAGACAAGGGAAACATTAAAGAGAGCCAGATTCTTTGTTAAGCTTGTAGACTAGGGAAGGCCAGTTTATTTTTTAAATATTAACTGGGTGGACCAAGATGATAGAAGCAGTTGATGTTGTCATAGAAAATAAAATGTCAGGACAAGCAATAGGGTAGTTGAGTGACTCTGGCAGCTCGATAAAGGCTGTAGGCACCGCTAAGGGATCTAAAGTTTTTGGCAGAGATACAACGATAGACAGTGCGGTGCAGAGAGGAATCATCAGAAAGGCAATAACAAGTAGGGGATGGGATAATCAAGAGGGTAAGTAGGGACAGGGTTGGCAGGATCGTGAATGTCTTAGTCAAATTCGAAGGTCGGCCAGAAAATACAATTAAAAATCAGTTAAAAATCAACCACGGCAAAAGGTAAGGCGAAAGTAACATGCAGCGGTAGGCAAAAGCATAATTAATGTTCTGATATCTATTATTGACATTTTAGTTGCTATTTACGGCGTATATCCTGCCTTCTTTTGCATCTTTCACGGTCAAATCTATCCCAGACTAAACCACGCCAAAATGTTGCTTACGAAATAACGACACACCCTTGTCGATGGCTTACAGCAGTAACCAATGACATTAGGAATAAACGCGGACGCAATCCTTGTCAGTCTCCTCGAGCCAATACGATAAAGAATAAACGCGGACGCTGGTTCCACTCGATATCCCAACCCTGAAGAGTAACACGAAGACACGTGAATCTCAAGGGTTGGGAGCAAAGCCGTGTTTTGGATATCAGCACCATCTCAGTCATCAGCATAGGTTCCATAAATAAAAGTCCATGATGCCTTCTATACCCAGTCTCCCTGCCCAGTTAAAGTATCAATGTTCCAAGTCCTTCCGTCAGGGATCTCCCACCTATCCGACGAGCATGCAGACCATTATGCATTTATGCATTTACGTCGTCCAGACGGAGATGCTCATCGCAACCAATAGAACGACCAGGAATAGCTAATAGGAGCGCAGTATGCTATTGACTGCTTAACCTATCTATGTATAGATATTATAGAAACCACAAGATATATGCATATGCCACTACTGAGTGCCTTTACTCTTCCGTTCTGTAGCTAGTAATATTATGCCTCCCGTGCTGCTACTACACGTAAAGGGAGACACATAAAACGATGCCTAATGTGAGTTGCGGCAGGAGGCGATATCGTCTCCTCGGCTCCCGCCCGTGCCGATTAACGCCACTTCATTTCTTCCATCACCTATATCCTTGTAAGTATAGACCAATCACTTCACCCGGCAGTCACATAATACGCTTACCCTTTGTCGACAACAGTATAAACTCAAAAGCAAAGAGACCGGGGATTAAAACTCTATAGAGATAAATGATGTCAACATCTATAACTATACACAAAGTAAATAAACAAATAAACAAACCGACAGGTAGGCCGTGATATGTTCTTTCCCTTGATCATCGCTTCCTCAAACTGAAATTATCATCACGTATCATCAATCATAATGGGTCGCCGTAAGCTCTCGGAACATGAAAAAGCAGAAAGAGTTATTCGGGAGCGGGATCGAGGAAGACAACGCCGGTTGAATGCCCGCCAAAACACCAAGACGCACAACACTGATATCCGCCCTCACCACACAACCACTCCCACGACCAATGCACCTATAGAAATTATATCCGAAGATACTGAAGTTTTAAGTATACTTAATTCTCTACTTGAACTTTCACTCCCTCTCTAGAAGCAGGACATAAATACTTGCCAGCAAATAAAAGGTAGCTGATGTATTACCCTAGACCTGTTAAATAGTGAAACGACATTGCGAACGGATACCTCTCCACGACCGGAAGCGCCACTACGATCGATCGACGAGCAGGCATCATCACTACCATGTCTCAACCCTATTCGCGTCTCGGTCGTATGTGGTGCAACACTTCCCAGTGGGCAAATCGCGACTGGGGAAGACGAGGTGGAAGAGACCCTCCCGGCAGTCGAAGCACCAGAGTCGCATGCGTTTCCACAATATGATCATGATGAAGGAAATTCTATTAGGCCTGGCCGTCCACAGATAGATCCCGCCGTGTCGCCGCGTGAGCGAACGCGTGTCCGCGTCCAACGACATCGCGACCAGCAGCACCTCACAAGGGCACAGCAGATCGTCCAATGGTTTGCCGACTCGCAAGATCCACCGCCTACCTTGGAGTTCTCTGCCTTGACCTTGCACGATGGTCCGGCCCCTTCGTCGGTTCCTGACGAGGCTGTGGAAGACGGCGAGGGCGATGACGGATCGGAGAGCTTCGGCTTTGACAACGATGTCGCGTTAGGGCCGACTTCCCCAACGCCTCCAGCACCTCCTGCCTCTACTCGGCGGGACAGTCAACCACCCCATCACAGAATCTCTCTCCCGTCTACGCCGACCTTCCCTGTGTCGCCCGATGCAGGTGCAGTATCTTCTTCACTTGGTTCAGACGATCCAGTCCTCAGTGGCTTCCTCGAAGCAATCCGCCAACAAGACACAGCCGGTGGCCCCGACTTTCTACTCGCACAGAGCGACGCGTATGACCAGATACTCCGGAAATTCTTCAGCCATTAATGTGACTGTATGTTACTTCGCCAATCCATCCGTCTAGAGTGACTCTGTGAATTATTTACTCACGTTCTAATCTCAACCAGGTCCAGAACCACGCGCGCGTGAAGAGCCGGAACATACCTCCACCCTTCCCGAATACGTCCAACACATCAGCCGTGCTCTTCCTCCCTTGCCTACCGTCTTTGCGGGACACGATGAGGCCTGCGATCCACGTGCTTCCTTCTCACAGTGGCAGAGCTTCCTCTCCGACCAGCCGGCCGAGCCGCTGTCCTTCCGCAAGACACAGGCCTCGCTGTCCCAAGACGCCGTGACCATCGCGCGACAGTGGGATGTCGACAGTGTCTGGTTCGGTGCTAGGAGCCTGTCAGCCATCCGAGCCCCCGATCAGTTTCGACTCTCCTTCTTCTCACCTCACACGAGTAACATCTCCACCGCTCAAGTGATACAGCCTCATGGCCTGGACCTAGCACGTACGCGTCACACCATCATCGGCACCTTCACCACTGCCGGCGTCCGCTTCTCCGTCTTGATGTTCTTCCCTAGCGGAGCCCCTTCGCAAACACGAGCCTCCACCAACAGCCTCTCCCTCGCACGATTCAGGGATCTCTATGATGAGATCATCCTCCCGGCTGTCCGCGAAACTGTCCCTATCCACGTGCGACAGGAAATCCCCGGTTCATACGACCTGATCTACGCGAAGTCGCGCGCCTACCAGGAAAAGCCGGGTGCTGGTCGCTGGAGCGCCGAAGACGAGAGTCGATCGTATCGTCTGGCATACGGCATCCCAGCCAGTGTCCTCCCGCAGTTCTGGGCGGCAGTTGTGAGGAACGCGAATCGGCATCGGCTCCAGAGCAAGAAGGGGGACGCAGTTCCCTACTTCCAAAACCCCCGTCTCCTCTTTCAGGCCCACGACCTGAAGAACATGTTCGCGTCAGAGAGTCTTCAAGACAGCTTGTGTCTGTTTCGGGATAGTATATTAGCTGGCCTCGACCCGAGCCAAATCGACATGCACTCTTGCTGGCTAGATGTGGGCATGCGAGATCACGTCCTCGTGCCGCCCACGTCGTCTAACAGCGAGAGCCAAAATCACCATCACCATGAACCGTGGACGCTTCTTTGGAAGAGCGACTGCTGTCGTCATCTCCACGACCAGGTAGTTGGTGTAGCCCCAGAAGCTCCGATGGAGGCCACTTACTATCGGCCCTACCTCCTCCGGGACATAGGCGGATACTACGTGAGGGCGAAGTCGACTCGGAAATCGAACCCTGGCCACCCAGAAGCCAGGTCACCGGGTGTCATTCGGGCCAAGGCGTACAACTGTAGCAAGGAGCTATTCGGCGTCATGTTCAGCGATTACCAGCTCTTCAGCTCAGGTTTTCTGCCGCTTCTCGCCTTTGGCGAAGGGATGCTGAAGGACCTGGCCGCCACGGATCAAAGTCGCCAGCATGCATCTGATGGTCATATCAATTGGCAGACAGGCCACATCTCGCTCGAGCTTCTGGTGAACATCTACATGTCTCGAAGCCCGCTTCAAGCTAAGCTAGCCCACCAGGCCAATGTTCAAGCATTTGCCACCAACCAAGTGACTATCGAGTTACTGTTCTAACGGCTAGTTCGAAATGCTCGGGCAGAGTACGATCGAGGGCGTAACCAGGACGCAGAGATTCTTGCCGACCGTGCCGTCGCTCTTGCGGTGGAAGAGATCGCCCGTGCTTATCATCAGCACTTCCTGGCCAAGCTGCACTCGTACTGGGATCGGCTCCGAGGTAAGGTCGGACGCCAGAAACTGCCGGTCCTGGATATGTTACAGCAAGCCTAGGAGGAGTCGGCAGCCGAGACTGGCCGTATCCCCACCGCCCAGGCTGTTCACGGCATCTACGCGGAGGCATGGGACAAGTACCGTCAAGCTACAGCGGATGATGATAGTAACGGCGACATCAATACATCATCATCCTCACTGCGATCTGCTCTACCGGAGGAGCTGCCTTGCTGGATGACTACTCGTCGGCGTCTGCCTCCCAAGAACAGCTGGTCTGCCTTTCTCTTTGACCAAATCTTCTGCCGCCCCAAGCCACCGACCTGGAATGCACTATTCTTTCTTCAGCTCTACCGAGGATTCAAGAAGTTTTGGCAGGATACATGTGCGCCGTTGGGCCCCTTCGACGGTCGCTTCAGCCGCCAGATCGGGTACTACATCCAGATTGCATTCAACTGTGACCACACCAAGGAAGTCGGTACCAGTCATGCTCAGGGGACCTGGTACCACGCCAAGCCATCCTTCTTCCAGATCCAGTACTGGGCTCCTTATTTCTCCCCGCCGCGCACGCAAGAAATGACGTCTCTATCGTCTATTTACCGTCTCCGCAGTTATCCCGAAGGTCTCTCTCCTCGCTCTACCCCCTTAATTCCGTCACCCCGGAATTTCCACGATATTGAAAGCGCAGCCTGGCCGCACTGGGTCGAGATAATGCATCATTCGCGCCATGATGATCTAGATCGTTTGCCTTTTGAATGCCGTAACTCCATCCGACGGCACTGCAAACGCGCGTTGTTCTACACCTCCTATCTCGCCGGCCCGACTTGGGGTTTGGACAAGGATGTGAATTTTATCGTCCCATGGTCTATCGAAAACGCATCCCGTGATAGTAGTAGTGAGTGGGACGTCTTCCGTGTGCCTGTGGCTGAAACACATATCTCGAAGACGATTTTTGAGGATACGGTGAGCCAGCCAACTATTCTGCTGCCCACCCGCGACACTATCATCGGTTTGCTCGATGCTATAAAGATCCTTACTGGTCACTCTTCCAGCATCACAAAACGTTTGTCATGGACAAAACGTCGGCTCGACAATCAAGGCGATCAGTACGACCTCCCTAGTCATCTCGCGGCCAGGCATCGGGAAGTGGGGCCATCGACAGAGAGCCAGTCCCTCCTGGAACGGTTCCTTCACCAACGTGAGCCACCGGAATGGGATGTCGAGCCTGTGGATGAACAGGAAGCCGAGGACACGGAGGAAACGGCGGAAGAAGACAACTCCTCTTCAGGAGAGGATAATGATGATGATGATCTGGAAGATATTGGCCTGATCGACTTAGGACCGTATATTGGATTTGTTAGTTAAGGGGAAGCTGTCCGATGAAAAGATTGTTAGCTGTGTCAGCTCTGAAATCTTTGTTACTATCCCTTTCTCTCCATCATCATTGCACTACGACCACATGTGATTTCAAAAAAAACAAAAAAAAAAAAAAAAACAAAAACAAAAACAAAAAAAAAAAACAAAAAAAAAAAAAAAACAAAAAACCAAAAGGTGTGACATTGGGTATTACCGTTTCCGAAACCAGTGTTGCGAATAATATAAACAATACGTATATTGGCAATATGGAAGCCTCGCAATATTATTGTATTGCCAAGTGGTGCATATTGTATTAGGCCATATGACATTGGCCTATATTGTATTGTATTGCCAAGAACCCAATATATTGCCAGTATGACAATACATCCCATATATTGCACGTGATCTGGGTTATTCTACTGCGGCAGCTAAAGTACATCACCTTGAAGCTCTCGTATCCCAAACCATGACTTCAGGCACTCCAGAGCTTCAACTACATCACTACCAAGCCGATTTCGACGATCTGTAATGGTTATCTTGGCCCCGGAGAAGAGCCGCTCCGGCTCCGCAGACATTGCGGGAATTGACAGTATGTCCACCGCCATTTTACTCAAGTTTGGGTAGTTTTTCTGCTGTGTCTCCTCTAGCCACCATGCAAGGGCGCTTGTGAACCCGTAAACCCGTTCAGAGTTGCAATATCGTTCATATTCATCCGTGACGAGCGACGGCTGCAGGTGCTTGTTCCTCCAGTTCAAGAACTCGTTCGTGGTCGTCGATGGGACCTCGCAGAGAGGAAGAGGTGATTCCACGGGTTTATAGTCATTCCACAGCGTCTCCATCAACTTCTTTGACGACTCAACCCACTCCTTTTTCCAGTTCTCCTGTATGTAGTGCCATTTATGCGAAGGGTGGAGCACGATAGCGGCAACGTAGGCAGGCGATTCATCAGTGAGCCGGTTGTACTTGTCCAACTTGGCCCAGCCAGAGTTATACATGGGCGCCATTATCGGATCGTCAATATATGCCTCCTTCCCTGCTTCGAATTGTGCCAAAACGAAATCCATAGCCAAGAGGACGTTATCGAGTGTTGCAAACGATGACTCGAGAGCCTTGGTCGTCATCTTCAGCTTCTCTAAGAAAGACTTGATTTTCTCCAAGATGATCCAGTCCTCTGAAGAGAGCTCGTCTCCAGCGCAATCTAATTCCATCCATTTGTTGAAATAGCCGCCAATCGCATCTCTGAGGTTCAGGGCCACTCGCAGCATGTTATACCACGAACTCCATCTTGTGTCATTGTCCCGTGCGAGCTTACGGTTATGGCTAATAGTAAGAAACTTTTAGCTGCACTGGATACTTTGTTAGATGAAAACGACGAAGTTGTGAATCTTGCCAAGAGGCCCCTTTTTCCGCCACGCTTCAATATGTTTTAGTGTCACATTATGCACACCAGGATCGTCGAGTTCGAGCTTCTCATTATCGGTGACGAAGAGGAAGGCTTTGGCAGCGAGGTTGATGATATGGCCTTGGCAGCGGAGTCGGTGCACTTTGGGATCGTATTGGATGTCATATCGGCGTAGGAGGCCTGTGGGATGTTAGGGCCGCCAGTCAGGAGAAATAGTGAGTTGTACTGACCAAGCGAAAGGGATCTCATCATGGTGTCGTTATTGCCAGCGTTGTCCATCACGAAATATCCAAGCTTGGAAGCAAAGCCCCATTCGTCAACCACCTTCAAAATGGCCACAGCGAGATGAGAACCGTCGTGCTCACTGTCGATGTCTTTCAACGCCAAAACATGGTGTTCCAGCTGACCGTCTTCCGTGACATAGTGTGCGACTACGCCTAAAATGGCCAAAGAATTGGGAGAAGTCCAAAGGTCGCAGCTGATGTGAATTCTTGACTTTGCCGACTGTATGCGCTGCTTGACCCTCTCTTTCTGGCATCCATATTGGCGCATAATCCATGTCTTGACGGTATCATGCGTATCCGGAAGCCAAGTCTCGATATCGTTATTGATGTAGGCCAAGAGTGCTCGGAACTCTGGGCATTCCACGAGCCGAAATGGGAGAGAGCAGGCCGTGATAAACCTCACGTATAATGCCTCGAGCTGGTCAGGTTCGATCGAGTCTCCGGATTGATCGTTGAGTCGACGGCGTTTTCGGGGATTTTCTTCTGCCGCAACACGAGCTTGTTCGATAATAGTTCGTATAGTTGTAACTTTCGCTGTTCGCGGGGCTCCTTTTGGCAGGCCGTGACCGTCAGGAGGAGGGTCCATGAGATGTTTTGCAGGAGCTGCAGTACCCCCTGAAGAGGCATAGGTTTTGTCGCAATGTTTACAGCGCCACTCTTCCTTTCCGGTCCGCTGATTGTAGTATCTCGTCTCTACCTCCTCGTCTGGCATATGAGAGAAGACCCATGATGTTCTGGGCTTGGTAGAGGAGGTTGTGGAGACGGTGCGAGGTTGAGATGACAGGCACTTGGACTTTTGGCTTACGTCCAGATCATCCGATTGCTGGCTGGAAAACTCCAGAAGGTCGCCAGAAATTGACGACCCTCTTCGTTGTGACCATTGCGCAAAAGAGAGGCGTTGTTGAGGCATGGCAGTTAGATTTGTAAAGTTGAGTTCGACGAGTGATTTTGAAAAAACAAAAAAAAACAAAAAAACAAAAAAAAAAGAAATAAGGGGAGCAGAGGCGAAGATGGCCCAACCCAACATGGTCTGCACTCCCTCACGCGTTTCTTTCATGCGTGATCGCGTGTTAGGTCTAATTGTCAACAAAGAAGTGCGTGGAAGTGAACGATGGCCAATAAAATGCCAGCTATCCCTGCTTCTTATATAGGGTAAGGCCGAGTTCTGCAGCTTTCACGGGGCTAATTCACCCAAGAATTAACAGCCCAATATAGATAATATATTGCCAATATGGACATCCTCATATTATATTGTCACAATATCGTAGACTTCATATCATATTATCACAATACCAGAAAAGGCATATTATATGGTATGTATTGCAATATACTACTTTATTGCCATATTATTCGCAACACTGTATGAGTCCTTCAACTTAGATCTTCAATCAATTATCGATCTCACATTTCAACACTTCGGGCCCACATGAGCCAACGGGTAGTGTAAAGACCCCAAACTTTTATAACTTTTAACCCTAACCGGAACCCGTTCGGGGTGTTTTTCGACTGCAATGATGCCTGCCTCTGCTCTAAGAGAATTTCAACACTAACACACGACCTGAATTACAGCTGATAACGACCGTTGATCTATCAATAGCGGGCATGCCCCCTCGACAGTCCGGGGGCAGCCAAAGCATCTTCTTTCCATCTTCAACAATCCATTCGCCATCCGCGCTTATACCCCATCCAGAATGGCTAACACGCGGTAATGTTATCTCAGTCGACCGATCATTTATGACAGGCGGCAGAGCCGGGCGATCCAGATTTAGAAGTCCAATATCGGTAGAGAGGAGAGCATTTGACGTTGGATCAAATGAAAGGTGATATAATACTCTCCCAACGTTAAGCGTCTGCTCGCATACGCCCGTGGCCGCGTCCCAGATCTTGACTGTGTTATCACCTGAGCCAGATGCAAGACGCTGGCCATCTGCCGAGAACACCACCGACGCCACCCAATGGCCATGGCCCTCGAGCGTCTGCAGGCAAGCGTTCCAATCTGCCTCCATTCTTGGCTTCAATACCATCCAATCCGGCTCCTCCTTCTTAAAGAGCTCTCTGGTGAGACTGCGTTCAGGACTGAACACGAGTGCTGACGCATAAGCCTGCAATGGAGCAATCTCGATGGCGCGAGCATGAGAAAGAATGAATCGGCGCGCATCTCGAAGTAGTTCTGTCAGTTTCTGCGCTCCCGCGATTTTCTATAACCTTGTTAGACGGCTTCCAATATACATCTAGAGCAGCTTACCACTAAAGCCTCGAGCTTGTGTACCGCCTTGATTCCCTCCGACATGCTTCGTAGCAGACCAAGACATTCCAGCCAATACAAGTACTTCTTCTGGATGAATACATGGACGTTGCCGTTATCCCGTAGAATGTCGTTGACTTCTGCGACATCTGAGTCGTGAAGATGGTCAACCCAGTAGACGCATGAATATCGAATTGGGGATAATGGGTCGGGATTAGTCGGTGAGACCTGATCAATGGAGAATCCTGGCGTGTTGAGACTGTACATGTTTCGTCGAAGAGTTTCCGACAGGACCCCTAGCGACCTCGAGAAGAGGGCATAGTGCTGGTGCGCAATGCCAGAAGGTAGGATTTGTTTTGACGCGTTCTTGAGCAGGAAATCTTTGGCTGATTGATGCACAAAGTAGATGACGCCGTTTCGAAGAGTCAGAAAAGAACCACAGGAATCGATGATTTCTTCCAACTCATCCTGGTCGAGATCTTCGAGCGACTGGGCAAGAGCCTTTAATTCGTCTAGGGTGATGGGTCGGTATACGACCGAAGCAAGAGCGAGGATCTCTTTGCAACGATCTGCATCTTTCGAATCGCTGATATGTTCCACCATTCGCTTATAGAGAGGATCAAGACCTGGGGGGAACGACTTCAATGTGTCGAGCGTATGGCGTTTTCGGACCTTGGGATCTGCTAGCTCTTGACAGACCAAAGCAACCCAAAGAAAGGTGCCATCGGCATTGCCAACCAAGTGACGTTGAACAGCGTCTCCTGTTTCCTTGTCGTATTTCTTAAGACCTGCCAGTCGATTCACCTTGTATCCGATGTAGTTATTGACAGCTTTGGAGATTGAGTCCTTGTTCAACTCAAGGCGCAGCCTGACTTTCTGCTCCAAATTGTCCAGTTTCTCCTCAATGTCCGGCCAGTTACGGCTAGAGACGATCCATTTGGCTCGAGACGGTTTAATGATGAAATCGAGGAGTTGGTCGCGGCTTGTCTTGCACTCATCGAGAGCATCAACAATCAGGATAGCACCGTCTGAAATCGGGTCATTAAGCATGGCTGCGAGGATCTTGGATAAGGCTTCCCAGGCATTCCCGTCCTCGAAAAGCTGCTTGCCCGCATGGTCGTGTTTCTCCCGAATATGCAGGATGAGCGACGGCTGTTGGACGACTAGAAGGTAGATCAGACCGCGCAGCACCGCAGTCGCGTTACTCAGCCTTGCCTCAGTGGCTTGGCAGAAGAAATAAGACAGGCGATTGCCGGGTTCCTTCTCCAGCTCGTCGATGATACCACATAGCAGCATCGTCTTGCCCTTACCGGGGTCACCTTTGATCCAGAGCAACTGGCTCTGCGGATTGTCACGCCATTGCTGGAAGTCGTCGTTATCGAGGATCCAGCGGTAAGAGTCCCTGAGCAGGCCGCCCTTTGTATCTTGGATGCGTGTCTTGTCGTCGCGAGGGTCAGTCTCGCGCAAGTCTTTCATGCATTGCTTGTCCCCATCATCTTGCACTGAACTTAGTTTATAAGAGTTGGGCACGTCGACGACGGGTAGCACCGCCACTAGTTCCCTTGTGTATGCCGCGGCTGCCGCCGCTGCATATCTCTGCCATTCCTTGTTCTTGTGAGAGTCCGAGTAGTCGCAGATTCCCCGAATCGGTAGGCAAGGGAGGATATCCATCAGACCGGCAGCCTCCATCTCAAAACAGATGGCGTCCAGCTGTCGAGCGATGTTGTCTCGTTGGATGCCGTTCCTCATGACTTGGTTCCCTGAAGCGATCGTTCCATAGTGTATGACCGGGTTATCCGTTCTCCGCCTGTTTCGTGGTACCAGCTTCGAACGGTCGCATCCATCGCAACTAGGTGATGGCGAGGTATGCTCATGCGTCGAGGAGAAGAGGCGGTCCGCTGTAGTCGGGCGGCGGTACGGGGAGTCTTCGTCGAACTTTTCCTCTAATATGAGTAGGATTCGGCTGCTGTCTCGTTCATGCCTTGCTTGTAGGGACGACACGGCCGTGCCAAGCAGGTGATGCGGGCTCTTCGGGATCGCAGTGCGTTGGATCTGTCCGTCTCCGATAGTCTTCCCTAGATCGTACTGCACCACCCTCGTCCCGACAACGACGTCGCCCAAACGCATGTCGACCTTGCCCGGCACCCCGCCTCCGATTCCCACCATCAAACCAAGGCGGATCGATGGGAAGGTTCGGATGAGGTGGGTCAGCACGCTCGCCGCGTTGTTCGTTCCGTACTGGCCTATCGGCAAACACGCAATGACGATGTTGTGGCCCTGTATGCCGCCGAGCGTGTAGGTATTCGTGTCGTTTGTGTGTCTGGGCAGGTCTTCGTGGATGTCATCTAGCATGGCGCGAGCTGCGGCCATCTCTATGGGCAGCGCGCAGATCCAGGCGATTGTATACTGGTTGTTCGAGGCGGGCGACCCGTTTCGCGAGTCGTAAACCCCATCTTCTGGGTCGTCATGTGCGGTCTTGCGTCGCTTCGGAGGGTGAGAGGAGCTTGCCGTAGTATGGCCTTCGTGCCAAGGTCGTCTCCCATTCATCTCGGCGAGATGTTCATCTGGTTATGATTCACAGGCGCGACTCTCCTCCGAGTGTCAGTAGGGGTAGAGGTCGCGGAATGACTGAACTGAATAGCGTCAGTGAAAGGCGATCGTCACAGCATAATTTTTTTTGGCCGATTCGGGGAGACGGCTAAGCGCGCGTTAGGCATCCGTGGATGGTGTCGCTGTCAAACCCATGCACGCACTGCCACCGTTTGTGAGATTTGCGTGCGGTGAGGCCTGCTGAGAAGGACCCTTGTAGCAAGGCGCAGCCTGCGAGTCCAATAGGATTGCCGAACGATGGGATGTGCAGCTGCGCCTAGCTCAATCGCAGGGCTCTGCCGCGTTGGAAGTGGAAAAAGCAATGCAAAGCAGGCGAGAGCAGGCTGGCACGGCTTGGAGTTGATATGTGCACAGCCGGCTGTCAGATCACGCCAGTGATGTTATTGGATTGGAGGCAATTTGGATTGGACTGGATTTGTCGGAAAATGACTGGACTGGATTTGGGTTTCTCGAAGATTTGGACTGGATTGGATTGATTGGCAACCAGCTCCTGGAGCTCCAATGGTCTAACCTGATAAGATAAGAGCTAAGCCTAATTGAGTGGTCATGAGGGGTCTCCCATCACAGCTCCCGTCGACATGACGCGCGAACCATCGTTCCGCTATTGGGTTAACATCCAACGCGCGCAGATTGCTGCGCTATTAAAAGCATGGAGGCAAACGCGTCGTTCGCGACTTCAGCAGTCCTTCTACTGTGGCAAACGTGTCTGAACAGTCCACTCACCAGCTACACCATGGCCACTATCTCCAGCTATTTCGGTGCTGCCGGCGGTCGCCGTCCTGATTCTGACAGAGTTATTCTTGCTCCAACGTATATTAGTCCTCGCCCAAACGACCTCGACGGAATTCTGATTGAGCCCGACGAATTCAAGCTGAATGGGAAGCAATATGTACGCTATGTTGTTGTGGCAAAGTCCCAAAAGCACACCAAGAAAAGGACATCAGTCGTCTGGCAGTATGGTGAAGACATACAACTCATGCAGGACCTGACGAAGAGGTTCTGGTACTGTTATCTGTGCGAACAACAGCAGCGCCAACAGGGACTTCCTATTTCCGGCAAGGGCAACTGTACTGCCTTAGACCATCTGGAATCGAAACACCAAATCGATAGGGAGACTGGTGAGCGCAGACATGCGAAGCGTCACCCATCGCAGCCATCAATCGTCGACTTCAACAACATATCCACCCTTGTATTCAAACGCCGATTTGACGAGTTCAAGGAACTTCTTATTCGATGGATCGTCTATTGCCACATTGCCTTCTTTCAAATCGAGAACCTCTACTTTCGCGAACTCCTCTTCTATATTTTCCCTGGCCTGACAACACTCCTTCCAAAGGCGATACTAGTGGTTCGCAGATGGATAATAGAGGCCTTTGAGGCACGAAAGGACAGCCTGCGTCAAGAAATGCAAACGGCCCACAGCAATATATCGATATCGTTTGATATATGGACGTCACCGAACTATCAGGCTATCCTTGGATGTGTCGCGCACTTTATCAACAGAAGCGGCAAGAGAAGAACGGTTGTCCTGGCTCTTCGCGAACTAGTTGGCGAACATTCAGGTGAGAATATGGCAGATGTCCTCCTACATATATTTGATGACTACGGGATCAGTGGCCGGATCGGTTATTTCATGGCAGACAATGCAAGTTCTAATGATGCCTGCATCGACCTGGTCCTGAAGGCTCTTTACCCGAACATGAGCAGGAAACATCGCGTACGACGACGCCTTCGGTGTTTTAGCCATATCGTCAATCTCTGCGCCCAGGCGTTTATTATGGGAAAGGATGCTGCGAAGACCTGCAAGGATCTGGACTCTGCGTATAGAGAAGGGGACTACTCACGGATTCGTGAGCTGTGGAAGAAGCGCGGTGCAATTGGGAGGCTCCATAATATCGTACGATACATTAGAGCTAGCCCTCAACGGCGCCAATTCTTCAGATCAATACAAATTGGCGGCGATCTGGCTGCATTTGACGGATTGGAGGTAAGCTCCCCTAGTGCGCGTCGCAAGGTAGTCGCGGCGTCCTACACTTCCGGTTTCAGTACTGACGTTGGAGTTTGCTGCAGCTTGTCCAAAGTCAGTCCACGCGCTGGAATTCTTATTTCTTATCAATTGGACGCGCTCTTAATGTCAAAGAACGTATCCAGCTCTTCTGCGATCAATATGAGCCTCCACAAAGCGACAGAGACGTCCTGGACCAACGCCTCAGCCCACGGCAATGGGACGAACTCGGACACCTCCATGACCAACTTGAGACATTCTACGAGGCCACAGTAATGAACGAAGGCAGACAGTGGACTCTTGCGGATCATTTTCAATCGCTGGACTGGCTTATGGACGAAATCCACCTTGCTCGGTGAAAGTTTGAACAGCTCGCTGAAGACGCCCTGCGGAAGCGTGGCCCGAATAGACAGGATAAGCATGACGAATTCGACGACTATAACTGGCTTGCTGCGGCTGCAGAAGTTGCTTGGCAGAAATGCGAGAAGTACTACAACAAGGCCGATGAATCGCCCGCTTACTACGCCGCCATAGCGTTGAATCCAAGCCTTAAGAACCAATGGTACTATCAGGTTTGGAATGGCAGTGATGACAAGCGTGCCTGGATCCAAGCTGCCGTTGGAGCAGTTAAGGAGCTCTGGGTTGACGAATACAAAGGCAAGTTCGCCCACGGCGCGCCAGTTCCTACCCACGTCTTTAAGAGCCCAGAACCGAAAGAGAAATCGTTTACTTCGGTGAGAAACCACAAGCGTCTCAAACTACGCCACACCGACCCTCATTCAAGCCCCGAACTGCCCTCAACGGATCACTACAATGAGTTTATCACCACTGACGTTATCGGCCTTAATGATGACGAGGAATTCGACCCCATCCAGTACTGGAATGAACGTTACCACTCGCAGACAGACCTAGCTCGTATGGCGCTGGACGTTTTAGCCCTGCCTCCCATGTCGGATGAGTGTGAGCGCCTTTTAGCAGCGCCAAGCTCCTCCTTACAGATCATCGCTCACGGCTCCGGATGGACGTCATTGAAGCCAGCGAGTGCTTACGAGCTTGGTATGGTCGCCCGGAGCAGAAGGCATTTGAGGACTCTGCCATCGGTTTGATGGAAGGCGAGGCAGGGAGTACAGTTGGGGCGGATGGGCCGGGTGAGGGAGAGTAAGGCGGCGAAGATGATGGAAGCGAGAAGTCGAACATACTGGAGACGCAAGTTACTGTAGAACATGAGCTCTGTAGTTAGGTGGTGTCATAGCCCAAGGACAAGAACAGTTCCACTCCAAGTCTGCTTATTCAGCGGCTCATTGACTGTCCCAAAAGGGTAAAAATGTGAACTGGATCGGTTCTGGATCACCTGGAGGCTGCCTGTCCCCACGTCTGGACTGGATTGGATCGAGGCTCGGATCCAGCTCCAATCCAATCCAATAACATCACTGGAGCGTTCCCTTCAATATTACTCCGAGAAGCGCAGCGGGTGATATGGCGCACAAATTGGATATCATTCCATCTAACCGAGCTCCAATGGAACATGGAACCAGCGAGAGACCTAAGACTCCACCGCGCCAGATTCTAGATGATGGCTTTGTCCAGCATAATATGATACCCGGCGCTCCCCGGAAAGCCAGATCCAAGCGTGCCCGTCTTACAGACTCGGAAGATGAGATGGATGCCCCGCCTATTCGACGCCCTCGGTGGTCCTGATGGGGCGTTTATGAGATCGCGATGACCTTGGTTGGCCAAGTGTTTGGTGATGTAATACGACTTGAGGGCGCGGTATGCGCAACAAAATGGTGCTTACCAAAATATGCCTCGGATTGGGATGGCGGGCGAGGAGAGGAGAGGAGAAGAGGAGTGGTTGGTGTTGGAAGGTGTGCAGATTCCTAGAAATATAACAAATAGGGATAGAAAGGGAACGAGTTTAAGGGAATTTAAGTATTTATGTGACAGCGGCTCTAGACACGTTCGGTCAATATCGAAGGGATCAGATCTAGGTCATGTCTATTGTATTTACCTGAAAAATAAAATTATTTTTAGCGGTTATAGAATATGTGGCCAGACATCATTATATACCCAGAGCAGCCCGCACGATAGCACCTCATCGCTTTATCCACGCCGTTACTCTACGTTTTGGTCAAGCCCAAATTAATTCCAACGACGTTTTGCTGGAATTAGTGCAGTAACTGCTCCAGGGGCTACTCCAGAGGATGTACTTAGCGAGCCAATTACGATATGGCTGGTCGCTCGGGCTGGCATGTAACCCCGAGCTGATTGGCTTAAAAATATTATACTCCACCTTCCCGACAGCCAACCCTGAGTTAATTGGTCAGTACAATAAGAACAAGAAGCCTGCTCTTAAGAAAATCGGTTGAACAGGCGGTTCCCTTTAGGACAAACAACCTCCATTTGAATGAGGGACAGCGATTCGTATCGCGTCGCCTATTGATCCTTATCATGACCTGTTTGAAGCCTGCATCCTGCATCAAGACTTACCCTTTCTGTGCACACATCTTAATATCTACAGACTGAAAGGAAGTCTTTCGTCCATGCCAACGCGGGCGACTACAAATTTCCCCCACGTTTTGCTGTAAAGGTACCTAGCTAAAAGAGCTAGTCTTGGACAGGTTAGGCTTCTTCTAATATGTAATCACTCTTAGGGTGAACCTCTTGAGTTCAGCGTTGGTGACGACAGAGCCGGCGGCCAATACATGGGCACCTAGGTGCCCAAATAAAGTTGCGCACCCAGGTGCGCCGCCTGACAAAGCGTGGCACCAATACATAGCCTACAACAACAGGGCGGTTAGGGCTACTTTAGAGAGCTGTTGCTGGACAGATGGGCGGGGGGATGAGCTCAAAGATACACCTGTAGCCTAACTGTGGGTTAATGGGTGGTTAAAGTCTTGAACACATGATTTTGCGATGAACACGATTCTATAGGTCCACGGAGCGTTGCAAAGTTGACAGCATGAAAACTGATCCAAAGGCCGCCCTGTGAGGAGTAAGAGCATAGCACACATGTCAATTCAGCGCTCAAAACGACTCGATTATTAAATAGGAAGTGACTATATTCTTTGGTCCATGTACGTTTAATTTTAATGCAATACCATCTCCAGGTATCAATGACGGTGTTGTAGTTGAGTCGATGCAACAAATGTCTAACACAATCTCAGGTGTTAGTGCTGTTGTACCTGCCGTATGAGTCATGAAGGCCGGCTGAGGCTTTAGTGCTTTGTCAAAGTGTGGGGAATTTTGACCCAATAATATTGCGTGCTCTAGGGGGGATGCCCAAGGTTATTTGGGCACCTAGGTGCCCATGTATTGGCCGCCCCGGTTGACCAGGTGACGTCAAAACAACAGACCCCAATCAATACGCTGCTCCATCTAATATCTTCAACACAAACTATCATCAATGAGCAATCAAAGATGCAAACTGCCGATATTGAACACTGGCTGAAAGAGATTGGATCAGCAGATCCTGAATATTGCCGCACATTCGACGATCTTTCTTACCTCCAAAAATATAACTGTCAACAGTCCCTTCCGTTATCGCCACCAAATTCCCAGAACGAGACCACGAAACGACTCATGGACGACAATAGCTCCGAGCCAGCGGCTAAGCGACGCAGGGGACAAGATGATATTGATAAGACACCAAGAGCTCCTCGGAGTAAGCGAACGAAGGGATTTCCAACAACATCAGATGCCCCAAACTTTACGCGAGATGCTCAAGCCCACTCGGTGACAGCATCCCAATCAACGCAATCGCAAGCATCCGGTCGCTCGTCACCTTCAAAGCAACTCGCATCACTTGAGATCAGTCCCAGAGGCTTCGAGCCGCGGGAGTTCACGGTGGAAGATGTTGATTTGCCACGTCAACTTTGCGACATACGCGATGGGCTACAGGATATCAAGGATAGCGCATTTGGGATTATCTCACGCAATTGGGAGGAAGAAATCATCACACTTGCTAAAGCCGATCGTCAATTTTCTCGAATCCGAAACCACATGTTTGCGGATCCAACTGTTCGCGATAAATTCGGTCCTACACCGTCTCCCGAGGACGCGCGGAGCTTGGCTACCGAAGCCGCCGATTGCCACGTTACAGCACAGAACGAAGCTGGATGGAATATGATGGTACACTATCCTCTCTTATCCCAGGCGGTTTATGGCTCGCAGCGACAAAAACAGCTCGTTGGAGTCGCGCCTTGCACAACTGCAAAGATTATCCAGGAATATCTACAATCACCAACACAAGCCAAGATGGTTGATTTTTGCATCTACCTCGATCCAAAAGATAATACAACAGAAGTCGAAGAAGCACGGAGGATTTTACCATACGGTTATATCAATCACACTGACTTTTATTCATTGCGCAATCGTCCCATCGCTCTGAGCATTGAGACCAAGGGTGCGAGTAATACGCCAGCAGGGTCTGCTGAGTTACAGATAGGGACATGGCACTCAGCCCAGTGGCGGTTTCTGGAAGACCTGGTTTCACGCACTGGTGGTTCTATGGATGGGCTGCCGTTTCTGCCTGCTATCATCGCCCAGGGACATCAGTGGAGTTTTGCTGCCACGACAAGAATGGGGCAGAAGACGATCTTGTGGCTACCCTTTCAGTTTGGTTCGACAGATGATGTGATAGGTGTTTATAAGACTGTCTTGGGACTTCAGCAACTATGTCGTTGGGTTGATGGTGTCTTCTGGCCTTGGTACAAGAGAAACGCACTAGGTATATCAGAGGATGGGAATTGTACATCATAGTTGTGCTTCACAGGGAAGGGAAGCTGCGAGATATGTTCCACGAAACCAGACCTAATACGGACGCCTGAGCGGGGACCGGGACACATGTATTCTGCTTGAAAAGGGACCTCGGTGATGTCGACCGCGTACGGAATGCCCGCAACGTGTCAATGCTCTCCCGAAGGGGTAGAGATTAAGCACCAACAAGGTCATAACCTCACGACATAACGGTTCAATACATGTTGCACTGAAGATTTGGCATTGGGAATAGGAGTACAGTTACTCTTCCTGTCGCTATGAAGGCGGTGTCTTCGACCCAGACTCATCTAGCCATCCAGCTATAGTAACCTCCGCCTAGCGACTTCATGATCATATCAAGACTCGGCACAATTTCAAGTAGCCAATGTATGTCTTTTTATGGCAGCTCTCCGCCAACCAAGGGTCCTTCTTGGTGAGGGCATACTGGTAGCCCACATAGCTGGGAAGTCTTCCTCATCTGCGTCATCGCCGTGAGCTTCACATTCGACCATCAAGGCCAGGTCCTCTGGAGTGTAAAGAGTCAGATGGTGAAAGTTGCTTTCCAGCTGCTGGCTGAGGTAGAAACGCATAAGCTGATGGCCACAGAGGTAGGGGTTTATTGGCATGGACATTTTGGCAAGAGGTAGTGGCGACTCACTGTAAGTGGTATCAGGATATAGGTGTAAAAAAACATTTAGATGATATAATGATGAGGTATACAAGATGGTGGTGTCAGTGCTACACCTGTGAAAGAAGAATGAGGACAGAGTCTTTAGCATGTCAGGGACTAATATATTCATAAAGAACAGTTCTTGATGGTGCAGTGATACGAACAAAGCACAGAAGGAATACCACAGCGTTAATCCTTCGTTGTAGCCTCCTTATAGACTAGAATGTACCTTAAACAAGAAACACTTAGATGTTGCGTTGTCAATGAAGGGTTTTCCATGAATCTCCAGTTACTGTCGTACACATGGGCAGATCATGAATAGCCAAGTCGCAAGCCCTAAAAAGATGAACATAGAATGCGGATGTTGCCTCCTTGGGGAGTTTTGAGACACAACGCTGGGGTAGATATGACGGTAGACAGACACTTGAAACCTAGGCTCTTTACGAGGTTATCTCTGAACGGTCATGATTTCGAGGGCTTATCGTCGTAGGTGCTGACATGAACCCAACATTCCGATCGCATAATACGAGAAGCTGGCTTCTTATGCTTGAGAAACACATGTCGTATGAGTCGATGTTAGACTTCATGTCGTTCGGCCGGTGTGTGGCTCCTGACGATATCAGGTCTTAATTGTGACGTTTACGTGTGCTTATTTATCAAACATAAAATGGCAAGATTTCCCAAAGCTTGACGCATTGTATATAAATAGTAGTAATTGATCCAGCAGACGTAGCCGCCTCGGCTTTCTACACGCCACCACTGTAGAGATACATGTTACTTGTTCCGCCTAGTGATGAAAGCTGTGGTGTTGTTGGAAGTGACAGACTTGCCCTTACTTGCTATATTGCTCCCAGAGAAACTTTTCAAGATCAATCGGTACACTGCCTTCGAGTTCTTCTAAAGATGACCATCGGCCTCCCTCCATAATCAAATGCAGAACCTTTCGAGAGCGAGTTTTGAGAGTGTCTGAGATATCCGTTCGTAACTGAGTACATCAATCAAATACATACATTACAAACATGCCTTTACCTTGATCGCTAGGGCGCAGATGGGATAAGTGTCAGGTAAGAGATGTTCGGTGGCTATAATAATCAATGGGAGGATTAGCTTACCTGCTCCTTAAGACACCTCTTCAGGCTACGCACTGGGAGGCAGGGGGTTATCTTAGATGTCGACTACCGTATAACTGTCCTTGGTCTTGGTGACTGGTTCGGTCGGGTCTAATTTGTCATCTCGGGATGATTCTGGTGTGACCTTGACAGAGCGAATTGAGGCATGCGGAGCGTTGGGCTGAAGAAAGCGTCAGTTACTAGAGGCAACAAGAGTCAAGCGAGTCCTAACAGCTTGATCATAGCGAGATTTTGAATTGCCCACGGGTCAAGATGACAGGTGGGTGCACGGGAAAAGCTCGACATATGGTGTTGCTGATGGAAAAAGGATTCTTCTCTGGGCGGGTAAAGAAAAACGTAGAATGGAATAAGGGACAACAAGCTAAAAAACCGAATCAGGGTAGTTTGACCGGTGCGAGAGTTTTGAATATAATAAGTTGCAGGGAAGATAAAGATGGCGAGTCGCATTCTGAAGGCAAAAGGAGAAGCATGTATTCGCATTCACTGTTGTGTCACGTAGCTCCCTAAAGCAAGCCAACAAAGTCACGTCAAAGCGAATGATATGAGCGAGGTGCTATTTTGTGCTCTAGATGAGTTATACATGGTGAAATAACAGAAATCTTGGTTTGCTTTCATCGCTCTAGTTATGAATTGGCTCAGATAAACGGTTCGAGCTTGGCTGCGAGGAGGGGGAAGGGTCAAGTCGCGTTAGGCCGATATCTTTGCGGAGGCTGAGTCTATCTGTCTGCGAAGCAGGAGAAGGATAAGGTAATAAAGATATTTGAGAGACTGGCACGACAGAAGCAAATGAGCCTACCCGATTTGCAGACTATTTCCAATATTGAGGTCTTCATTTGGACGGTAATCTGATTCAGTTAATTACATTATAATTGGTTGCAGCAGTCGATATATGCCTTTCGGCGTTTGGTTGGTTTGAGAATGGATTTGGTGTTCCCTTCATCCTATAGCGAGTAGACTTGGGAAATTCCATCTTGATTTTCCCTACACTGTTGATGGCCTCTCGTCCGCCTTGTGTCCGACATATCGCGTCGAAGACAACTGAAACGTACTACTGCCTATAACGTGGTTGATAAGCTTGCGTGACAGATAAGCATGCGTGACAAAATTCCTAGCCTTAAGACATCAAACCTCTTTAAAATAACCACAATCTATCTGATCAATTAAAACTACTCACTATACTCATCACCAGAGGCTGGAATATCTACCTTACAGGTCCTTGCATTATGCCCGGTCTCGCCGCATACACCACAACGCCGAACACCCGGTCCGACCGACCTCCTTCGCCCACCACTCCTCAATGATTCGGCCACTACCTGCGTATCAACATCCATCTGATCAATTACTTGTGATGCCTCCTCTACAGTCATAATCCCTCCTTTCTGTAGTCGAGTCTTTTTAGCCCTCCGGCGTCGGCTTAATATCCTATTTGCTTCTTCAAGATTCTTTAACCTAGCCTCTACTAAGGCTAGTTGATATAAAGCTGCCTTTGTTGCTTTAGTACTAGACTTTAAAGCTTCAATAATTGACTCTGGTGAGCTACTTTTATGCCTTCTGATTCGCCTTTCGAGGTATTCAGACTGAGATTGGGCCTCAATTGCTGTTGTTGGGGTCTTTGAAGTCCAAGGGGTTGATGGTTCAGTAGCCTCCCCGGGAGGTGTTGGAGTCCGTAGCTGCACATCAAGCTTTGAGATCACATTTTCCGGGTTAAAAGGAGCAAGTCCGGCGCCTTTAAAACCTCCCCGGATATTACTTTTAGTGAAAGTAGCTTTAAAAGCGGCGTAAAATGCATCAAAGAACTCGGTCTTGGAAATATGAGTTATAGAGCATCTGATCAGATGCTCTATTTGTCGACCATAAGCTTGTTTTAACACAGCAAAGCACCCAACATCAAGAGGCTGGAGTAGATGAGATGCATGAGCCGGCATACAGAGCGTAATGATCTTGTTCTCCTCACAATATCTCTCGAAATTGGCGGAGTGGTGGCTTTCATGGCCATCAAGGATCAAAAGGCGATAGACACCAACTGATCGGTTGCTTGTTGATCGATCAAAGTGCTTGAGCCACTCAAGACCTAGCTCGTTATTTGTCCATCCATTTCGGCTCGTTGCAATAACCCAATCGCCGGGAAGATCGCATTCCCGGTACCAATAAGAAACGGCGGGATCAATTGACCTTCTGCATTGATCGCTTGGATTGCAGTAATCCATTCACGGTTTCCAGGCTGTACTGATTTTGGCCTCCCTTCCCTTTCAGAGCCTGTGACGACCATTCCGGACTGTATAATGCCCATCATAAAACCGGTCTCATCAAAATTCCACATATCATCTGATCGGATACCGTATTTCGCAACTGTATTTGCCACGAGCCTAAACCAGTTACGAATAATTGTGGGATCTTCGCATTTAGCTCTCTGATAGTCATATTTGCGAAATAAACGCGTCTTTAGCTCTGGTTGTCGCTTGACAAAGTTATGAGCCCAGCGCTTGCCGACGGGTGATGCATCGCGATCAGCCAATAGAGAATTGGCCATTTCTTCCACAAAACGCAATCGCGATGGAAATCCTCGCGAGTTTAGGTCGAGAATGAATTGGACTATTATCTGTTCCTCTAGATCAGATAGTTTCCGTGACTTTGGAATCCAATCGCTTCGCGATTGAATGCCTTGTTATCGACGCCATAGCATCATACGCCCAACTTTATAGATCTCTGCTGCGCATCGGACTTTCAATTTTGGGTCATTTTGAAGGGCAAGAAGGGCAAGAAGGATTCTAGCTTCACTTGAGGATTGTGACATGTTGGGTGGTTGAGAATTATTTAATTAGATGGTAATGATGTAGGTTGAGGGAATTTTGTCACGCATGCTTATCTGTCACGCAAGCTTATCAACCACGTTACATCATTATTCCAGCTCCAAATTCAAGTGAAAAAGGACGTTTACGCGTCTTGATTGGGCCATCACCCCTGTTTTCCTCTTTCACTTGAAAGTGGGTACTTGACGAAACTGCCGCGACTCCACTTTCAGCGATAGCAGGGGCGCTTTATCATCTCATTGGTGCTCTGGTCATAACCCTGGATGGTTCTTATCGTGTTTGAGGTGGTAGCTCAAAGCTTTGCAACGTATGTAATACTCGTTGGCTAGCCGGGAGGGGGTGCCAACTAAGCAAGCTTAGTTGGCCACAAAAATGTGAGACAAGCCGAAAAGTGTGAGACATCCCGGAAGATGCCCACTTGGCGTGATTTGCACCAAAATACCATTTTTTTCAATCAAATGACACTCAAATCTTGTCAAAATAGGCTCAAACTGATGAAAAGGCGTAGTTTGAAGCTTCTATTGATTTACTGGCTATTTCAGAATGGGAGAAATGGCTGCGACGGCCCTGGTGATGCTCTGGCAAGGGAAACAGCTTCTCTGCCAAAATGTGCCGTATATCTGTTTCCTTAGCCAATAAGGCTATCTTCTTGTGCCGTTCTTATTCCCCTGATGATATCACGAAGTGACTCATGAAGCTGCGTGTGGTGTTGATAGGGACAAGTGTTACTGTTGAACGGATCGCGTGCGCCTTGATGTCCTTAATTGTATGTCTATTGTTCAACTTTTTTCCCCCGCCTTCCTTGGAGAGGGGTCTGCTTATTATGCTTTCCTGAATGGGTCTAGGGTCGCCGACAGCTGACCGATAGGTCACACGATACCCCGTGCGGCCATCCTACTGTTCAACACGCCCCTTCAGCGTGAGGGCCTCGCCGTCATGCTGCTCCCTTCTATAGCTCCTCTTCTAGCTCCCTTCTTCTGGTCATAACGAGCTTCTCCGATAAGTCAGCGAGACGTAGCCGCTGCATAAAGAGTTCAAATTTATCCCCCGGCAGAGCCTTCGTAAACCCATCTGCTAACAGCTGTGCTGACGATGTGTATACCACATCTATCCTTCCTTGCGTTATCTCCTGCCTTAACCAGTGGTTGTGTATATCCACGTGCCGTAATTTCGTCCGTAGCTTGATAAGTTCTTCCTTTACTAGCCGTATCGTCTGCTTATTGTCGCACTCAATGGTGACTCGCGATGGTTGAGAGGTGCGCCGCCTTGCGGTGGGTGCTGAAAGGTCGATCTTTATAGCGGAGAGGAGTCGACTCGCGAATAGAGCCTCTTTTGCCGCTTGTGAGAGCGCAAGGAGCTCTGCTTCTGTAGTTGAAGTTGTGACAGTGTCTTGTTTATTGGCTTTCCATGATGTGATCCCTCCGAATAGCCTCATTGTGAAGGCTTGAGAACTGCGGCGGTCTAGCGAGTTATCACCGAAGCTGGCGTCTGATGCTACTTGTAGTCCATCCTCCTTGCTTCCTGGCTCTGATCCGAATTCGAGGGAATGGCCTCTGGTTTGTAATAGGTACCATAGGACACGATCTGCTGCTTTGTGGTGTGAGGGACCCGGGTTCTGGTTGAATCTTGCTAGCCTGCTCGATGCAAAGGCTATGTCTGGCCGTGTCATCACCGCTGCATACATCAGTGTGCCAACCTTGCGTTGGTATGAGTTCGTGCTGCCTGGGCTTGCGATCCCTTCATAGGGCAGGAGCTCTTCTTGTGTCATCGGTATGACCTTCTTCGGTATCGGCATTGTATCGGGGAGCAGTCGCTTCATCTTGTCGATATAGACTGACTGCGAGAGCCATAAGCGGCGCGTGGGCCGGTCTCGGATAACTTCGATGCCCAGGAACCATTGGAGGGGCTGGCCTCCTTCGATATGGTATATCCTCTGTAAGTTTCCCATTAGTTTGGATGCCTCTTTCTTCATTGTCTCAGGGAAGCAGAGGACACAGTCGTCCACATAGAAGAAGAAGATAATGTCGCCGTGTAACCAGCAACAGTCTTCGCCGGGTACTCTCTGGAATCCTGTTCGTATTAGGCCTTTCTCGAAGTGCTTTTGCCACAGAAGAGGAGATCTCCGTAGGCCATAGAGTGCTTTTCGCAGCTTCAATATTCTGCCTTTCTTGCGGTAGCCCATCGGCATCTCCATATAGATATCTTCGTCGATTGTGGCGTGCACAAAGGCATTTACCGCGTCATACTGGAGCATCTCGTAATCAAATCTATTAGCAAGCGCCACAAGTGTTCGGAATGACATGCCTGCGAGCGTGGCTGCATATGTGTCTCGCTCATCCTTATCCTGTTGGTCGCCGCGGATTACAAGACGTGCCTTGATCTTGACTAGCCGCCCGTGCTTATCAAGCTTATAAGTATATACCCAATGGCAGCCGAGTATTTGACGGCCTCTCGCCGTACTCTTTGCGACTTCTTCCCATGAGTTTGATTGTTTGTGGCTTTGAAGATGTGCTTTCTCGGCCTCTAAAATCGCATCCCGGTATGGATGACTTTTTATCTGCATATGGGAGCTCGGCAGTTTCTCCAGCAAGCTCCAATGTATACCGACAATGTGCTGCTCTTTTCCCTTGTATTGTGGTGGGAGGAGAGGTTTGTTCCTGCCACCTCCTGCTCTTGATGATACGGGAGTGGCCACTCCGTCTGTCATTATTTGGCAGGTGCTCCGATGCTTGTGTTTCGGCGCTTGTATGCCGCCAGCGAGGAATGCAGCTTTGAATGAAATTCTTTGCCTTCGTGTCGCTGGGGTGGAATTTTTTCCACCGACTGATCCACTCGCCCCTTCACGCCGAGACCGAAGGCCTCGGCGTGGAAGAACGCAGTCGGTGGCGATGGGGGCGGTGTAGGTAACACCTCAAACCTTGAGGTTGTGTACTCACTCGTCGATCCATCGCCCTCTTCCCCTCTCGGAGGCAGCTTCGCGTGCTGGTCCTCCTCCGAGGTGGAGGCATCCTGCTGCGCCAACTGGTCGCTGCAGGGTATGTCTTCATCGTTTAGGACTTCCTCATGCTCCTCGTCAGGTAGCTGAGTTGTCCATTGCGATGGCTGCTCCTGTGCCATTATTAGCTCTTGGATTCGCTTTTGTATTGCTTCTAGGTCTGCCTGTAATAGGTCATCCCTGAGGCTTTCCGTGCGTCCGTCAAAATGTTGCCGCTCGTTGAATGTGACATCCCTCATTGTGAACACTTCACTCTGGAGGGGGTTCCAGATGCGAAATGAGTTACTCGAAGTATACCCAATCAGAAAACCGATCCAGGCCCTTGGGGCCTGCTTCTGCAACCGCTTGCGCCTTAGCTGTGTATCTGCAGTCAGGGCAAAAGCCTTGCAGCCGTACGAACGCAAGTGGGCTAAATCAGGCTTCGCCGTAGGGTCGCCTGGTTCTCGGCTAGCTGAGTGGAATATCTCATACGGGGTCTTCCCTATCTCGGCGGAGCGACGGTGTACGGTTGTAGAGATATGTAGCTGCTTTCATAGTTTCAGGCCATAGATACGCTGGTAACTTGGCTGCTATTCTCATGGCTCGGCTTTTCTCAATGATCACTGCTGCGACTCTTTCTGCTCCCCCGTTCTGGGCCTGTGTATTCGGCGCCGAGGGTTCACAGATAATTCCCCTTTCTCTGATATCATCTGCCACTCGAGTATGTATCTCAGTGATTTCATTGTCACACTCGATGACTTTAACTTTGATAGAGTATTGTACCTCTAACATTCTGAGGAAACTTTGGATCATTGATCGGAGAGTGGGCGTCGAGCGCTCGGTTAGGTAGTAGTCCCACGAGTAGCCTGATGCTCTGTCAGTCAGGATGCATACCGAAGTGTAGCCTGCGTATCCCAGGGTAAGTGGGTGAAAATCTATTGCGATGCGGTCTCCCGGCCTTGCTCTTGCTGTAGCTTGTCGCGGTGCTCGGCGGATAAGCCGGTGAGCTTTCGCTGTGCCACAGGCGTCGCAGTTAACCGTAGTAATCCTCTGGGGTCCTTTAGGGGTGTCTCCCTTGATTCTGACGCCCCTTGAGGCTGTTGTAAGGTATCTTAGGACCTCGGGGCCTGGATGACCGAGCCTCTTGTGCCAGGTTAAGGAGTCTCCCTTCAGCGGTCTTCTGGGAGTCCATGAGGTATACTGCTTGCGTTGCCGCGGTTTTGACGATACTTTAGCAATCAGCGCGGCTCTTAAGGTCGCGGCAGGTTCATAGCTTGTGCGATATTCCAGGACTTGTTGGCCGTTAATCTCTTTCACTTCACCTAGATAGCTCCCGTCTGCTCTTTGTAGGCAGTTGTTACCTGGTTTTGTATCCCACCAGTAGCCCCTCTTCCTCAACTTTGAGAAAGATACAAGGTTTGTAGTGAGAGCCGTACATAGGGCAACGTTGTACAGAGTGAGATAAGTCGGCGAGCCATCGCCGGATTTGAGGATAATTCGGGCCTCCCCGTAGCCATCGATCGGCACCTGTGTTGTTCCTGACCATAGGAAGTCTCCGATAGGGGCCGCTCGCAGGCTTTTCATCCGCTTCGTATCTCTGAAGATGTGGAGCGTAGCTCCCGAGTCGAGGAGCACGCTCTCCTGCAGCGGGTATTCTTCGGCGATCATTAGGGCTGCCTTGGAGTTACAGGTGCCCACCGGCCGTAGTCAGGCTGACTTCTCCATCTTAATCTTCTTAATCTTCTCAGCTACGCCATTAGCATTGTCGTCAATTCTCTGCCGCACTAAGTCAGTGGTGCGCTGAGATATCTTAAAGTTAGCTGGTCGTAGATGTGGGAAGACATGGAAACACTTGTCCAAGGGATGACTTCGTTGGCAAGCTGGGCATTCGGCCGGTCTATCGCCGCCCTCTCGGCGTTATTTCTTCTTTGGAGGTTGCTTTCTTTTATTCTCCTTTCTTGGTGTGTCCTTGTCACTATCGGCCTCTTCCTCCGTCCCTTCAGCTGTGAAGAAGGCTCCATGGGTAACACGAGGTCGTTTCGCCGGTTCTGGGTGCTCGGAGATGGCTAGGCGAATGGCCGCTAGAGCTTCTCCGACCTTAAGTGTGTTCACCTGAGCGCTGCTGCGTTGGGAAACAGCATAGGCGTTTATCCATGACTCTAGTGGGGAGGCTCGGAGAGCAGCGACTAGGTCCTTGAACCATAAGTCTGCTTCCTTGGCTTCCTGTAGGTCAACATCTCTTGCTTCGTTGATTGCATCCCTCCAAATTGTGATCCATTCTCTAGTTGACTTAAGTGTGGCCAGCCGAGACTGGTGAGGTTTCCCTAGATGCTCACGGTATTCTCGCCTTGCCTTATCCCTTCTTTCTTCACCAACTAGGGAGAACTCCTCGTGGATAGACTTGATCCAGTCTGCAAGCGACTCCTCTTCGTTGAAGTTGTGTCTCGCAAGTGGTTGATCAACTGTCTCTATGACCCAGTCTTGGAGCACCGAGACTTTTTCTTGAGGGCTTCGTGCCTCTTGGAGAGATGCTCGTAGTTGGTCCATAGTGCATTGTATACACGAAGGCCTTTCTCTGAGAGGTCGGCGACATCTTGAGCCAAGATAGCAGCATCGTCGTCTTCCCTCGCTCGATAGTCCTCGTCCATCTCCGTTGGGTCGGCGACGATCGTGTCTTGGGTCGCTGACGAAGGGGTATTCGTGTTCGATACAGTTGATCTCGTGATAGCTGAGCTTCTTTTTCGGAAGTCCTTTATATTCGGCGGAGTTGGTGCGGTGGAGATCAGTAGGGGTTTATGCGGCTTTGTGGGGTCAAGATATTCCCAAAGATCTTGGTTCTTAGCTTTTGTCTTCAGGGCCTTGAACCAGATTGTCCAGTCTTCATTGGTGACTAGTTTGATCGTCGGGGCATTAGACATGTTCGGCGGTAGTCCTGCGATCGGTCCCCGATTGGTGCTTCAAGGGTAGATAATGGATGATAGCGTATGAGACTCTTAATTGTTGAACGGATCGCGTGCGCCTTGATGTCCTTAATTGTATGTCTATTGTTCAACTTTTTTCCCCCGCCTTCCTTGGAGAGGGGTCTGCTTATTATGCTTTCCTGAATGGGTCTAGGGTCGCCGACAGCTGACCGATAGGTCACACGATACCCCGTGCGGCCATCCTACTGTTCAACACAAAAGGCATAAAAGTAGCTCTCCAGAGTCGATTCTATAAGCATTGAGGTCCTCTTCCAAGGGAACAAAGATAGTTATGCATAAGGTTGCCTTATTAGAGGCCAGGGTCCAAGATCTTGAACAGGCAAATAAGATACTAAGCCGGCGGCGGAGGGCAAAAAGAACCCGGCTACAGAAAGGAGGGGTGATGACAGTAGAGGAAGGAAGGCAAGTAATTGATCAAACGGATGTTGATGCGCAGGCGGTGGCTGGACCATCGAGAAGTGGTGGTCAAGGAGGGCCTACGCGAATGAAGGAAAGGCGCTGTGGAGCGTGCGGCAAGACAGGACATAATGCAAGGACCTGTCAGATAGTTGTCGCTATGTCTATGGAAGAATATAGCGATTAATTTTACTTAATTAATAGTCTGTTGTGTTTTTATCGCTATTTCTATCTGAGATGTTGGGATGTTGTGTTGCACTCGCTTGTCTGTTGCACCCGCTTATCATGTACGTTAAGTTATTATTTTTAAATATTTCTTCTTAACTACCCCTAAGCTAGAATAACTCTTATAAAATAAAATACTATCTCTTCTAAGTAAATAACTTAAAAACTATCTAGAAGATCTTAACTATAGAAGCGCTACTATTATATAGTATGCACTTATTAACATTTTCCTAAGTGTAACGGTTGCACCTAACCGCTAAGCCACAGGGCAAAAGATCGGGCCATAATCACTATGCTAGCGATTACAGTGGTGCTTACAGCTGCCTATAGGGGCCGATCGTAACACTAAGGTACTAGACTGAAATATAGGTCGGAACCTCTGATATCAGCTCGCTTCTATAGCTCAAGCATGGGCCAGATTTCTATTGGGTGGACACTTTACCAGTAACTCAACCACTGAAATAACTCGCTATAAGGGCGCTGTGGGCTGTCACGCCTCGTCCAGTGGGTGACTGCCTGGCAATGCAATACTATAGATCGCATCACCATGCTGTAACTGTTGCTGCCCAGCATGACGTAACTGTAAATTATCTTTAACGTACATGATAAGCGGGTGCAACAGACAAGCGAGTGCAACACAACATCACAACATCTCAGATAGAAATAGCAATAAAAACACAACAGACTATTAATTAAGTAAAATTAATCGCTATATTCTTCCATAGACATAGCGACAACTATCTGACAGGTCCTTGCATTATGTCCTGTCTTGCCGCACGCTCCACAGCGCCTTTCCTTCATTCGCGGAGGCCCTCCTTGACCACCACTTCTCGATGGTCCAGCCACCGCCTGCGCATCAACATCCGTTTGATCAATTACTTGCCTTCCTTCCTCTACTGTCATCACCCCTCCTTTCTGTAGCCGGGTTCTTTTTGCCCTCCGCCGCCGGCTTAGTATCTTATTTGCCTGTTCAAGATCTTGGACCCTGGCCTCTAATAAGGCAACCTTATGCATAACTATCTTTGTTCCCTTGGAAGAAGACCTCAATGCTTCTAGAATTGACTCTGGAGAGCTACTTTTATGCCTTTTGATTCTCTTTTCAAGATATTCAAGCTGAGAGTCGGCTTCAAGGATAGTCTTTGGGGTCTTTGAGACCCAAGGGGTCGAGGGGCTAACTACCTCCTCCACAGGCGTTGGAGTCCGCAGCTGCACATCGAGCTTCGAGATTACACTTTCTGGGTCGAGAGGAGCAAGTCCGGCTCCTCTAAAGGCTGCTTTAATATTTTTCTCTGTCATTGTGGCCTGGTAGGCGGTGTAAAAAGCCGGCAAGAACTCGGTTTTGGAAATGTGGGTTACGGAGTGTTACGACCAACAGGTCCTTATGCACGCGGAATAAGCACCCCACTTTTCGCTCCAATCATCAACTACCTACCCTGTAGAAGTCGAATGCACGCCATTCGACTTGCATATTGTCAAGCGCACGCCATTCGGCTTGCATATTGTCGAACCGACCTCGTTCGATTTGCATACCTCCAAGTATATATACATTCTCTTAGCACTAGATAGAACTTAGCTCACTAGCTATCAACAAAACTTCTTTACCTGAATACGCCTTACCCGCACTATTCATTATTAAGAGACGTGACACTTCGCTACCGCTCAGTGACAACGCCCTACGCATCTGCCAACATAAACCTAGTACGGACTAGTTTATCCCTTGGGAATCACAACCGTCACACGTTGATAGCTCTTGTTCAGACCGTACCGCGTTAACACTGAGCAATAACATACTGTCAAGATGTCCAGCAACAACACCAACAACGCTCCAGCTCCCCCTTACACAGGACCACCCCCAAGCACCGCCGAAATGATGGCTGAACTTCAGCTACTCCGGAACACCGTACGCACCCTGCAGGCACGGGTCACTGAACTACCTGCAGTGGCACCCCCGGTCAACCCTGTGGACAACCAGCGGGACCTTGGAGAAGTCATCAAGCCAACTCCCCCGGAGCCATTCAAGGGAAAGGCAGCGGACGTCATACCATTCCTGACACGAATGAAAGGATACTTCCGCCTGTTCCCACGCAAACTGGATACAGCAGCCAAGAAGATGCTATACACCGCACCACTGATCCAGGGAGACGCCAAAGACTGGTTCGAACCCATCTGGAAGGATTACCTTGAGAACGAATACAATCAGCAGGACCAGGAAACACAGAATATCTTCGCAGACTGGCTTAATTTCGAGGCACTCCTTAAGGACAACTTTGGAGTCATCAATGAAGAACGACAAGCCGCCGCTGAAATCCTGGCCCTCAAACAACACGGCTCATGCGCAGCTCACTCAGCCAAGTTTCGACAGCTCGCAGCCAAAACAGAATGGGACGACGAAGCACTCATGGAAATATACTACCGCAGCCTTAAAGAAGAAGTCAAAGATGAACTATACAAAGCCGACAGACCCGACAACCTCACGGAGTATATCACCATGGCCGTCAAAATTGACGAACGACAGTATGAACGCAGAAAGGAGAAATCCAGTGCCGGCAGGAAAGGGAGTAATTACAACCCATACTACCCTAATCAGCATAACCGCCGCAATCAAACAACTGGACCCCGAAACGGCAGCAACCAAGGAGGGACACAGCAAAATGACACCTCCTATGGCAGCCACTCCGGCCCAATGACTATTGGAGCCACTCGAGCATACAGGCCACCAACTTGCTGGAACTGTGGCAGGAAGGGACACAAAGAAACGGATTGCTATAACCCTGTGAAGACTAACCAGAAGTACCGACCGGTACCTGAAGGAAGGAACGTACGAAATACTAACTTACAGGAGAACGAAGCGCAAATGGCAATTCGCACTACACGACGAACCAATGCCACCACACAGGTAACTCGCAAGAACTGGCAACCAGTGCCTGAGCACCCAACCATGGAACAACAAGGAAGCAGGATTGCTGTGACCAGAAGAGGCAAGAGCGCCCCTGACACGGGATCGACCAAGCAAGCCCCAGGTAGCAACCTGCACGATCAAAAGATAGGCAACATTCCCGTCAGGACAACAAGACCGGGATCCAATCTGCACTACGAGGACCCTAACTTCGTTAGCGCACGACAAGCAACAAAGGAACTCGACAACGAACGAGCCATCGAAGAGTGGAGACAGAACACAAGGAGAGATCCAGACAGGAGAGACACTCCAAACCCCCAGGAACTAAGACTCATCGAGCAAGAAAACGCACGGGATAACCAACTCGCGTCAGAACATCAAGAAGTACTGAGCCGAGAACACCGATGCCCACACAACGAACAATGTCTAGACGAAGAATGCGACTTACGTCACCCTGGCCAACAGGGAAAAGACAACAGCCTGCTGTACTGGTAGAGCCACAGCACGGCGATGAGAGCAGAAGGGTTACAACAACACCCTCAAGAGCTCTACGAACGACCAAGAATGGTCAACGGACCTGCCTAGAACTGAAAGTACGAATCAGGGGAACATGGCTAACCGCTCTTGTGGATAGCGGAGCTGACGTCAATGCAATCGACCCTCGCACGGTCAATCGCTTGAAGCTACCATGGAAAGACAAGACCCATCCTTACCCGATGAGGAACTTGGAAGGTCAACTATTTGACTACGAAGGAGGACTTATCACTCGCGAGATTGATCACCTCAAAATGTTTGTCGGAACTCGAAGACAAAACATTGACCTCGACATCATCCCCACACCAGGACACGACCTGATGCTAGGATACCCATGGCTACAACGCTATAACCCCCACGTCGACTGGAGGACTGGCCAGATCAGCGGTTACGCTGACCCCTCCGACGACGAGGCCGCAGATTCAGAAACAGACGATGAATTGAGATCTCAAACTTCGACCGACACCCACGGCGAAGAACGGCGTGAACAGAGAATTCACCCACCTCCAAACGGAGTACGACACAAGCAAGCACAAGGCAGGGCGAGACGAGTCAGAAGGACCCTCGCATCATTTGGGAATCAGTTAAGAACACTGAACGAACGGCTAGAACAACAGCCAGAAACGACAGACAGGCTTAGGAACGTACCAGAGGAGTACCGCATCTACGATAGGCTATTTAAGGAGGAGCTCGATACGAAGGTGCCGCAGCATTCACGCTGGGACCACGAGATCTGCCTCACATCAGATGAACTACCCTTCCAGAAGATTTACAACCTTAACGAGATGGAACTCACCACTCTCAAGGAATACCTGGAAGAGGAACTACGAAAGGGTAACATACGAGAATCCTCATCCGCTGCAGGATTTCCTGTTATGTTCGTACCCAAGAAAAATGGAAAACTACGACTTGTTGTGGATTACAGAAGGTTGAACGCTCTCACCATCAAGGACCGGACACCACTTCCGCTCATCACGGAACTCAAGGACCGCCTGCAAGGAAAACAAGTTTTTACTGCCCTTGACCTCAAAGGAGCTTACAACCTGATCCGCATCAAGGAAGGCGACGAATGGAAGACCGCCTTTAGAACGAAATTCGGATTGTTCGAATACCTGGTCATGCCTTTTGGACTCACCAATGCTCCGGCAACATTCCAAAGGATGATCAACAATGTTCTACGACAATATCTCGACGTCTTTGTGGTATGCTACCTGGATGATATCCTAATCTTCTCAGATAACGATGAAGAACACAAGGAACACGTCCACAAGGTCCTCAAAGCACTCCAAGACGCCAATCTTCTAGTAGAACCAGAGAAGAGCCACTTCCATGTTACAGAAGTTGACTTTCTCGGACATACCATCTCACCAGGAGAAATCCGAATGGACCGAAAGAAGATCGCAGCAGTACGAGATTGGCCAATACCAACAACAGTCAAGGAAGTACAAAGCTTCTTAGGATTCGCCAACTACTACCGACGCTTTATTAGAGACTTCAGCAAGATCGCAAACCCACTTACGGAACTCACGAAGAAGGACCGCAAGTTCGTTTGGATCAAGGACGCGCAAGATGCATTCGAGAGATTACGCGACGCCATCCTCGAAGAACCAGTTTTGATCATGTTTGACCCCACGAAGGAGATTGAGTTAGAAACGGACTCATCGGACTTCGCCTTGGGAGGACAGATCGGTCAACGAGATGACAACGGAAAGCTACATCCGATAGCCTTTTACTCTCACAAACTACACGGAGCTGAACTCAATTACCCCATCTACGACAAAGAATTCCTAGCCATCGTCAATTGTTTTTAAGGAATTTCGACACTACCTTATGGGAAGCCTCCACCAGATCAAGGTCTACACCGACCATCAGAACATTTCGCACTTCGCCACCACTCAAGAGCTGAACCGACGACAACTTCGTTACGCAGAGTATCTATGCGAGTTTGATTTCACAATCATCCATCGCAAGGGATCAGACAATGGACGCGCAGACGCCATCAGCAGAAGACCAGATTACGACACTGGCATCACGAAAGCCAAGGAACAAGTCCTTGAGCTCAACGGAAAGGGAGAATACCAGTTCACCCAACCGGCACGAACAATCGCACGAACGATGCGAGGAACCCCGGATCCAGGAGATCACGAGGACCAAGAACAACGAAAACAGACAGTACGGGAAATACACGAACATCCCCTACATGGACATCAGGGTGTCACAAAGACCCTCAAGCGATTACAGAGCCATTACGATTGGCCCAACATGAGGAGACTAGTCGAAACTGTCATCAAACAATGCGACGTTTGCATGAGGACTAAGTCACAAAGGCATAAGCCTTACGGAACACTACAAGCACTCCCAGTTGCTCAGAGACCTTGGGATTCGATCACGATGGACTTCATTACCAAGTTACCCTTGTCAGAAGAACCCTCAACCGGCATCTTTTATGACAGTATCATGGTCATCGTGGATCGTCTTACGAAATTTTCTTATTATCTACCATACAGAGAAGCAACAGACGCAGAAGAGCTCGCGTACGTCTTCTATAGGCATGTTGTCAGCATACATGGCCTACCACGAGAGATCCTATCCGACAGAGGACCGACATTCGCCGCCAAGTTCTGGCAAGCACTCATGTCCCATCTAGGACTCAACCACCGACTTACCACGGCATTCCGACCACAAGCGGACGGACAGACCGAACGAATGAATCAAGTTTTGGAACAGTATCTACGATGCTATATCAACTACGAACAAAATGATTGGGTTGAAAAGCTACCAGTTGCACAACTAGCTTACAACACCGCCTACAACGAAAGCACGAGATTGACACCAGCTTACGCCAACTTTGGATTCACACCCGACAGTTATCACGCCGCCCGTGAAACCCCGACAATCAACCCTGCCGCACAAATCAAGGCAGAAGATATGAAGAATCTACACGAAGAAATGAAGAAGGAACTGGAATTTGTCAGAAAACGGATGACAAAGTACTATAACACGAAAAGGATTGAGAGACCAACCTTCAAGGAGGGAGAGATGGTCTACCTATCGACAAAAACATTACAACAAAACGGCCGACACACAAGCTCGACTTCAAGTTCATCGGACCTTACAAAATCCTACGAAAAATCTCAGAAAACAACTACGAACTGGACCTGCCACCGAAGGTCAGGATCCATCCAATCTTTCACATTTCCTTACTCGAATCAGCCGCCGACACGATTCAAGTCAAGATCGGCAACGAACCAGAAGAAATCGACGGACCGGAAACCTACGAAGCCGAAGCAATCAGAGATATGCAGAAAATCGACGGAAAAACAATGTATTTGGTGAAATGGAAAAACTACCCGGAAAACGAAAACACATGGGAACCACCAAAACACCTGATTAATGCTCAACGACTCCTGAAGAACTTCCACCAGCCCCAAGGAAGAAAGAATCGGGAACGGAACTCCAGTCAATAACATCATTACCCTCAAGCAACTGGATGTCATTCAAAGCAGAAGACTCAGCCGCCTGACGATCGGAGGATTCCTGCGCCTCTGAGGCCTCCAATTCATCCAAATCCTCACATCCCCGACGCACCATCTCGGCAGCTTTCTCACGCAAATGTTTTTCCTGACAACGTAACCTCTGGAGACGAGCCAAGGCATCCTGAAGATCTGCCTCCGCCTGCTCCTTTTGCTCATCAATACGATCCTTTTCACGAGATACTCGCGCAACTGCAAATTAGCGATATAACTACACATTCATTCGAAAACCCACAAGATTGAGACGACACACCGCCGAAGTCACAGTTAAAGTACTTTTTGGACACACAGAAATCGCAGCGCTGCTTTCCCTCAGAAACAACGCAATGAGGACGCTCCGCACGAAAACACGCCGAACAACGGGGCATCTCGAAACCGAATTTGTGAATCAAGTTGGAAATATCTTCACGGCGTTCAGCAGCCACCTTGGGACGATTAGTACGCTTGGAAACACGGCTCGACATGACAAGCAACAAGGAAAAATAATTACAGGAAGAAGTTTGGAGCCAACACAAGGCTTAGCGCTCGGTCGCTTTACAGGCCTTGAGGGCAAGACCTTGAAAGAGGGAGAGATCGTGTTACGACCAACAGGTCCTTATGCACGCGGAATAAGCACCCCACTTTTCGCTCCAATCATCAACTACCTACCCTGTAGAAGTCGAATGCACGCCATTCGACTTGCATATTGTCAAGCGCACGCCATTCGGCTTGCATATTGTCGAACCGACCTCGTTCGATTTGCATACCTCCAAGTATATATACATTCTCTTAGCACTAGATAGAACTTAGCTCACTAGCTATCAACAAAACTTCTTTACCTGAATACGCCTTACCCGCACTATTCATTATTAAGAGACGTGACACTTCGCTACCGCTCAGTGACAACGCCCTACGCATCTGCCAACATAAACCTAGTACGGACTAGTTTATCCCTTGGGAATCACAACCGTCACACGGAGCATCTGATCAAATGCTCGATTTCTCGCCCGTAAGCCTTCTTAAGCAGGCCAAAGCACCCGACATCAAGAGGCTGCAGCAGATGAGACGAATGAGGCGGTATACAAAGCGTGATGATTTTATTTGCCTTGCAATATCTCTCAAAGTCGACCGAGTGGTGACTTTGGTGTCCGTCGAGGATCAGGAGACGATAGCGATTCTTTGATTGCTTGGTAGTACACCGGTCGAAGTGCTTTAGCCACTCGAGGACTATCTCGTTATCTGTCCAGCCATTAGGACTCGTCGCAATAGCCCAATCGCCCGGGAGGTTGCTTTCTCGGTACCAGTGGGCGAGGTGATATTGGCCCGCACCTATGATGAACGGCGGGATCGCTTGGCCCTCGGCATTGATCGCCTGAATGACTGTAATCCATTCCCGGTTTCCAGGCTGCACTGATTTTGGTCTTCCACGCCTTTCAGCACCTGTGACGACCATTCCGCTCGCAATAACGCCCATCATAAAGCCAGTCTCGTCAAAGTTGTAGATTTCATCAGGTCGGATGCCATACTTCGCAATTACATTTGCTACGAGCCTAAACCAGTTGCGAATAATGGTCGGATCTTCACATTTGGCTCTCTGGTAGTCATATTTACGGGGGAAATGCGTCTTGAGGTCTTTGTGTCGCTTGACGAAGTTAGAGGCCCAGCGCTTGCCGACAGGCGGCGTCTCGCGGTCGGCGAGCAATCGGTTAGCCATCTCCTCAACACAACGCAGTCGCGGGGGAAACCCTCGCGAATCCAGATCGAGAATGAACTGAACTATGATCTGTTCTTCTAGATCAGATAGTTTGCGTGATTTTGGGATAGAATCACGCGTAGAAAGGATACCCTTCTGTCGGCGATATAAAGTCCAATAACGGACCTGGTAGATGCCTGCGGCGCGTCGGAGACTTAATTTTGGGTCATTTTGAAGGGCACGAAGTGCAAGAAGAATCCTAGCCTCAATATTTGGGTCTGGCATATTTGGTGGTTGAAAATTAATTGATTAAGTTGAGAAGATGTAAATTGCGGGATTTTTTGTTGCACTCGCTTGTCTGTTGCACCCGCTTATCATGTACGTTATCTCATTATGTCTTATCGCATCTTATCTTATCAGACAAGTGCCGTACGTAGGTCAGATTCCTGCGCAGCCAATCGGCTCAAGGTTATCCGCCCGTCTCGTCGACTACTGATATCATGATTGGCTCGTTACGCATATCCCCAGCTAGCTCTGCAGGTTTCCACCAAACTGAGGTACATACCAAGACACTAAATGGAGCCGAGTTCTAGGGTAGCGACATCAGACAAACACAAGTACCGTATTGAGTACGGAGTACATTTCCATGAAATTGAAGAGCTTGAGCGTCACGGCTGACTTATATTAGCGGACCTTCCCGTGTCACTCCCTTCTATAGATTATCTTGTTTAGATGACAAAGAGCAGTGAGGCTCTTAATAATTTGCGTGAGGCTCTGAAAATACGCCAGGCATCCATTTCACCTCATCCATAACAGATACGTACTTGTACCGATAGGCAACCATGCAGAGGATACCAAAGAAGTCCTTTTTCACTTGAATACAACTAACAAAAGCAGTCAAGTGAATTATTATTATGCTTATGATCATGAGATCTAAGGAATATTATTCACTAATATAGATAATTGCCATAACTTAACATCGATGAAAACACTAGTTGAAACGAGCGACAGCTGAGTTTAAATGTCTAATAAAGTGGCAAAGCAGAACATCACAGGGGCTGCAGCAAGACCGTTACAAAAATGATTGAAGTCTTATAATCATCAATTTGTGTTATAAGAATCCATTGTTATGTCCAGGGTTCAAATCCACGACACATCTGGGCTCAGTGTAGTGGAAACAGGGGTTGCACGTGGCGCAAAAAGATCCGTGTACTCATGCACGGATCGCTATGTGATCCTAAATCCACCAGAAGTGCTAGTGTAGTGTCGTGGATTTGAACCCTGGTTATGTCCCTCTATCACGTTTTGTTGAACTTCACGTGGACAAGATGTGGACCTAGGAGGATGACAAACATGTTGTACATAATACCCAAGCTTGTGTGCTGGTAGCTAGCCTACAGTACCGTCCTGATCCCAGATCCTGAGCGTGGTGCTACAGCGTCTGACGTCTGCAGTAACACCCTCCGCAATCTGTCGCTCAAACCCTTCCTCAACAGATAAAGGGCATGTTTGAGGACCTTTTCCTGGTATAGAGGTGGGTGATATAGTACCCTCGGCATTGGGAATATTGCATCTGCAGAAACTGAATGGATATTGAGGCTCTGCGCAGTCTCGTGAAAATTCAGAAGAATCGTTCAGAGGACCAAGAAAGCGAGAAAGCGACATAGGTAGCTTGATTAAGATTTCCAAGTATAATCAATACAAAAAGTGGGAGACGGTCAGGCAGTATTTGGGAAACAAGACCATCTTTGTGGGATCTATCGCTGGTGACTCTTCACTGGGAACCTGGTCATGGCTCGAGAAGGACGCACTTGAGCAGCATTCTATGAAACGTCACGTTGACATTTAGTCTATCACTGGCGATATTCCAGATAGCTGTTAACTGAAATCACTAGAGGTGGTCAAAAAAACTCTCTCTTATATCTTATAGGTAGGGAACAATGGGAAAGATCAACGGCCAAATTTGTACTACTACTGACTTCCCACGTATTCACGGAATCGGTAGAAGTGATATGAGAGGAGGTAGGCTGTACTACAAGTTCCATGGACAGCCTCCATATCCGCATACACCATCTAGCTCGTCTCAGTATGCACTGAGTGAATGCATGTAAGCGTTGGGGTTGGTTCACAGATGTATAGGCGGCTACAGGAGACGCCAGTATATTAAGACCAACAGGACCAGAATACACAAGTATAGCGAGACAACATGCAGTACAGAAAGCGTTCAGACAAGGCTTTTGGATGGACAAATTCTGTCTTTGTTGCACTGGATACAATTGCATATTTATCGATCCATACTCCCTAAAGTGCAGAACTGTTTTTTGAAACCATAAGTCTCGTCACATTGTTTTCATTCAAAAGGATAAATACTTCAATCGATATTCCGTATTGGCCCGCCTTAATATCTACAGTCAGTAATAGCGCCCCATCTTGTCTGGCCCTGTTCGATCCTAGATACAGAAATTCAACAAGGTGGCCTTGCTTACCTAGTACGATGCTCCCATGTCTATGAGATATGTGAAGTTCATAAGCGCCATGCGATGTGAATGATATTACAAGTGACAAATCAACACATGTTCTGCCTACACAAGGTCTAACATAACAGACCAAAGATATCAGGCATGAATAGGGGTGGTGAAGTCTGAGCGCGCATTTGACGGCCATGTAAACTGAACATGGTAGCTTCACAACTTGTTTCTGGGTTCATTCTCGTCTCCTCCGCTACTGAATGCGAGTGCGCTGATGCTTGGATTGCTGCTGTAGGGATTTCGACATGCCACGGTCACATATATAACGAGATGTAGTTCCCCAAGATGTCTCAAGCGAAATGGACATAGGTTTCAAGTCGCAAAGGGCATCTGGTCTGGTGCGTTAGCTGAGATAAATACGACGGGCTCGTGGACACAATGTTCAACGACGAAGAACTGCTTTTTATCTTGGTACGGGTAGTTTATGGCATTTGTTGCTCTCGTGGAGAAAGGAGAAACATGGCGCAGTGGGCAGCGCTTATTGAGTTGCCGTGGTGGCTACTATTCGAGGCTGGTGGTTGTCGTAGAGGCCAGTCAAAGTTGTTCGAATCCAGAGTGGAAAGAGAACCGACCTATACTATCGACGTCGAAGCGATTAGATGTAGTCGGAAAGTGGGCAGTCATGCTTTCATGTTGAATATCGGACGACGTAGAGTTGCAAAGTCTGCTTGTGGCCTCGTGCGCCAGCCGCAGCAGCTATGATCCGGCTTCCTGCCAGAGCGATGAGATAATTGTTGATGTATGTATCGCAGAGTGTGCATGCAACAGAGAGTACAATACCATGGAGTGGTTGAGATAAAAGCTGTGTGAATTGTGCGTTGAAAAAGGTCTTGACGGCCTGTGTGGCTTTCATAGCTTTATGCAACACCTGTGCGCTCTGCATCGACCTTTTACACTTTTAATTTCCTCTACAGCCTTTTCTAATATCTCTGACTTCTCAATTACCTTCACTGTCGCTGCATCTTACTCTTAGTCCATCTGGTCCTTGAGATATGCCAGCTCGTTACCCTGCCACTGCGCTCTTCCCCATATGACAGCGCGATCAGAATTTGTATCACGCTGGAGGCAATAGTTGAGCTTCGTTATGGTGCGTCAGATGTGGTTGCGTATCTCGTCGCGCATACTGATCTTGCCTTATACGCTCTCAAGTCCGCAACGCTGGTCGTTCAAGAGCGCTTTGTGACGAGTCCTGGCAGTGGCGAGATGGCTCCAGAATATCCATTGAGACATTTACAGTACGCTGTTAACCGATGGGGGTGAAAAGTAAGACGAACGCGGAGTAGTTTAGGGACCAAGGATGTTGGAATTGTTTGTTGTGTCGATATCGGATTGCAGGTCCAGATCGTTCCAGTGCCGAGTGAGTCGAGCGAGGGGTGGTCTTGTTGGGAGTGATATCGATAGGCGTAAGTGCCTATAAAACAGAGTCAGGGCAAGATTCGCACAAGACAATATGAGGAACATACCAAAGTCTTTGCGCATGTGATTTTAATGACCTGCCCTCATGCGTTGAACGAAGCCCCTTGGGGTGATGAGAGAAAAGGGCGGCTGCTGTGTGTGCATCTTTTGTGTGCTGTTATGGCGGAGCCGACAACTTGCGCATGGCAAATCTTGATAATAAGGGAGGGAAAGATGTTTGAAGGACAAGGCAGAAAGAGGAAATTAGTGAGTGAGCCGTGGTACACAGTACGTTCTATGTACTCGACTCTTCTCTTTACTACGCAGTCTCGGGTTAATGTGCATAATATGAAGATAAGCACCAAAACAATATGGCCGATATTCACCACACGGTGTTTGACTACCTACCATATGCATCATACGTGCCAGTAAGTCGGAGCCATCAATTATTTGTTTCCCCCACCAGAAGAGAATGTCCCTTTTCTTTTCCTTTTACTACGCGCCGACTTAACCAGGCATCCTGTCTTTTATTCCTGACCAACTGATGTTTTCTCTTTCTCTTGTGCGAATATTTTTCTTCTCATATCGCGACCGCGCCACCCTGCGAACACCAACAAACAAGACTCGAGTGCACCGACGCTACGTTCCTCCATCTGCTTTAAAGTGGACCAGTTTGGACCCTCGTCGATATTCCAAGATTGTTTTCAGTCTCAGAAACATCATTCGACTCCTACTCAATAATAACGTCGCGCGCTTCTCAATCAAGGGCACCCAGCATGTTTTCTGTATTGCAGTTATTGCAGATGGCGCTGCCCAATCTGTCTGCCCTAGAAATTCTCTGGCACCGCTACGCCTGACCAACGCTACAGCCAAGTATCGAACCGAATCTCTACTGAGACGATATCACGTATTAGTAAGGTTCCTCGAAACTCTTGCGCAGGAAAGTTCCGACCTCTAGCCCGGCCTCGCCTCGCTTCGTCACTTGAGACCCCAGTCCATCCACAGCACCGAGCTTGTCCGACTTCGAACTGGCACTCGCTCGCCATCAACGACAACGCGACTAGCTACCTGAAGGCTACAGATTGCCCGATGCCCAGTGGTCGACGCCCTCTCCTAATGTTATTCTGTTCTTCCTCCACATCTATTAAACTGAGACATATGTCAACACTGTGTACGGCCATTAATACCTACGTCAGAGGAACGCTACGACTCGCTTGTCCAGTCATACCTTTTGGATCTTGCATACTTGTTGGAAAAAGCAACTAGGGTTGAACTCGATCAGTGGAACGGTGTGGAGAGAAAGAATTCGCGATGATCGGGGGGCAGGGCCAGGCTGGAAGTAAAGGACATTCCTCGGCCAGCGTTTGCCCCATATTCAATCAGGATAGGAAAATGAGACGAAAGTGTCTTACTGACTTGCATGGCTGCATCTGTACCGTCTCTTTTCCATTCTACTACCAGCCTCCACAGTTGGCACAAAGCACAATTTGCAACTCGCCATAGATATTCGACAAGCATGTCCAACATGTACTTCGCTTCCCTTCACTTCATTCCAAGACCCAACCGAGCCTAATAGGCCTTTTGTTACAAGTCTACGCAGTAAAATCAACATATTGTCTTATCAGTCGGTCATGCGACTCTTCTTATACTTCCATAACCCTTTCTCTTGATACTGACAGATGACATGCATCAGATCAAGACTTCGGAGACCCCGACTCGACCGTAACGTCACAGGTTACCATTATGGCAACACCACGAATGATACGCCTTTGCGCTTCTATTATTACTCTCTCCTTTCTCATCTGTGCTACTGTCTCTTCCTGTAGTGCTCCATCTAAAGTCGTTCTCACGGCTTCTACCATCTCCACCTGTATCGCATTTACGTCCCCTGGTACTGCCCCTGCGTCGTTCATTTTAGGCGCCGCGGTCTGCTGCCTTCTAGAGGACATGGATCCTAGGTTTGTGTGTGCTGTCGGCGAGTAGCTTGTCGAGAAGTAGTGAGTCATGAGAAAAACGGATTGTAGTACCTCGAAGTTCATGGTCTCGAGTGGAATGAGTTCCTGAACCTTGGTGGTCATCTTGAGCCGTCTCAAAGGCCGCACTCTATCTCAATCTCCTAGACGTCTTGATCAGCCATCTTTTATCTATCAGTCGTCTGGCCGTCGAAGCTTTCTTCATGCTCCCATGCCAGCATCAAGATCTCAGTCCCAATGCCATTATCTAGGTGCAGATCAACTTCATAGACGGCCTCATCAATTTAAGCGACGACAATGTCATTCTTGCAAAAATGTAGCAAGTCAACTTTGCTTTATGAGGTGACTCAGACACAAGGCAAAGAAGTTAACTATGGTTCCACTGGTGCTCTCTTTTTGCTGGTAAGATTCGTATGGGAGCTTTCGCTAAAATAAACTATCTCTGTCCTGGTGTCATTATTTGCGCCTTTAAGAAGTTTAGCCGCATTTAAGATCAGCAAGTTGGCTATGGTACTACCTATTATTGTCGTAAGCTATGGAGTATGAGTCTCTTGCAATGTCTGGTTGAGCATTCCACTGGTATCCTTTGTCTCAGCTCCAATAATACTTACTACATCGTCACCTACAAGCCTCGAAACGATATCTATACATGCTAGTAATAGGTAGTCCCTAAGATATTAGTAGTAGATGATGCCCTGGTCGCCCATTCTAGTTCACAATGCCCGGCGCGTCAAGTGTCAATACAGTGAGGCCGCAGCGCGTTTAGACATATTTTATTGGGAGCGTCTTAGCTTCATTTTCGGATAGTCAGCTATTGATAATTTGTGGTCTAGGCCAAATTTAGTGCAGAGCCATGAGATAAAGGGCCTTTAAAAGACCAAGTGACAGCATGTAATGAGCCACTGGACCCAGGTACCAGCAAATCATATTTCCCTGAGCCTTGTTTTTTTTTTCGGATTCTTCTATCTCGTAGCAAAACGAATGCAAACTCCGTGAGGAGGAATGTGGGACGTTGTGATCTTGAGGTCATGCTGATACACACGTAAGTCAACCATAGGTTTTACTTCATGGGCTTATCTAAGGAAACCCTTCGTATTGTGTCTCCCGTACCTTCCCAGATCCAGATCCAGATCCAAGCTGTGATGATGTGAGTGATATCAACCCTACGTCGTCTAGTCTGTCCACTTCCACTTTTGGGCAGTTCCCATACTTGCCACCATTACCCTGTTTCACACTTGTTTATTGACTTTGCTTGTCTCCATCTCTTCCATATTCAATTCAACAACAACATCCTCAATATGTTAAGTCAATTGTTTTACAGCGTCTTCGATTCTGCGTATCCTATAGTCATGTTCTGATTCAACGCGACGAAGCCTCATCTTGCATTGCCTTTACTCCCAGTTTTCCGTCGACGCCGTCGTTTGCCAAGTCCCCTCTTATATGGTGCCAATCCATCAACAGAACAGAATACTTCCAACTAGACCATGTTTTATCGAAACCAGCAAGTTAATCCTATATTCTTTGCAGCCAGAGGTCTCTGCTGCGATGGTCGCAAGATTGCCAAACCTGCAAGCAAGACAAATCGAATAACATGACATCCATTTCGCCACTCAACATCGCTACCGATTCTATGCGACTTCGCCAAACGTCCAAAAGTTGCTGTGATCAGAAGCCATTATTGCCAAGATAGAGCATGCCAAAGGGGAATTAACGAGACTTATTTTTCTATCTAAAAGAGGGTATCTCGATGACCTGTTTTGTTCAATCGAGCATCGTTGCACATGGGTGACAGCTCGGCAAATCAGGGTGTCTCATTGGATGACCCATGTCTTATCGAGCATGGCATGGCATGGCATGGCTTATCTTATCTTATCGAGATCAATGCTAATTCACGCGCTATCACGTGATAGCGCCAATTTCCCAGCGACTCAGTAATTTCTCCTCTTTTATCCTCCCTCTCCATTATCATCATCATCAACATGCATGCTATGCTCTACCACACCGCAACGGACCGAACACCGACCTCCAGCGTTCCGAAAAGGAAGCCCGTCAATAGCTGCTACACCGTTGTAAATTTCCGGCTTATACCCACTGAACGAGCAAACGAAAGCGCGCGCCCGCGCGTCGCTGCTACTTTTGTGGAATAACCGGGGTGTAGAAGGGACCAGCGCTTTGGACTTGCAGTTTATCTGGAGTCTGAGCTTGACCTCGCAGTTTATCTGGAGGTCACTGGTCGCCTGTCGGCAATACTGGTTTTTCCTTTGAGGTTACGGTAGATGGGGTGTTTTGCATGTCAAGTCCAGGTGCGTATGTGTCTTCCTTATTTGGTTTGCTAAACAATCAGTAGCGCGTCTTTGCCATGTCGTTAGATGAGGCGTCAGTCGAATTGAATGAGGTAAAGGCAGCGCTTCGGTGGCACAGCAATGATACGCCGCGATACCTCTCTGAGCCAGACCCTAAAAGCTCATTTATCCGATTCACATTACATCTCGACACAACATCGGCCCTATTTGCAGTACAAATTCCCATTAGCTATAAGCAACACACCAAAATCTCGACCATCTACATACACATTCACCCTCGATCTATCCTCTCCCTCACGCACTCCATTCAACAAGAGCTCCCCGATGCCGTCAAGCCCATCTTTGACTCTGCGTCTCCATCTGCGATATGTCTTGATTTAAAGCTCAGCGACCCTGTTGCCATTCTTATTCCGACCTTCATCAGCGAGCCAGTTACGGCAGCCCGGTTGCGCTCGGGTATCATACTTGATTCAGTCCATGATCTGGTACAAACAACAACAACCTCTCTTCGGATTTACATGCCAAATGATGCATTATCTCCACATCAGCTCCAGGTTGTTTGCGATGCAAATACCTTACGTCTGTTTTCTAACTCGGACTATGGCGACCATTCTCGATGGTTCTCGGACCGTGGCGCTAAGATTACAACACTTTTAAAGCCTTCGCCACCTTCTTACAATGCAAGCACGGATGCTCAAGAGAACACTCCCTTGTATAACGAATCAGCAATCTTCGCCCCCCCTGCGACTTCCCACAAGCGTAAACGAAGCCAAGACCTTGTCGACAAGCCTGACCGTGTCCCTAGTGCGGCCGTAATCTGGGACAGGTTACTAGAACTCGAGGCTGTGGTCCAGCATCGCCCACAATCAATTATCTCAAAGGATCAATCACAACACGTCCAAAAGCTACATGACGCCATCGCCGACCTGCAAACACAACTTACGCAATGCGAGAACAAGGTTACAGATCGAGATGCCGTCATCGCCAAACTGCAAACACAGCTCGCTCAATGCGAAAAGAAAGTTGAAGTGTTAGACACCGAAATTGCATCTTTGCGAGAAGCCCAAGACGAAGCCAATAACGAAGAGAGTGTGGCAATGATCGACATTCACGACAGCCTCCGCGACTTTGAGCAAAAGTTGGACTTTATCACAAGGGGGAAGGATGACGATGAGTTTAAACACACTCTGAAAGAGGACCTGTTCGAGGAACTAATAGCAAGACTATCCCGCGGCTGAGGTTTTTCCATGCCTGTCATACACCCTCAATAAATACCCATACGACGAAAGCTTGTGGTGTCAGACCACACATGTCTCGAGAGGTATTACGCGTGTTGTCTACAAATTTGATGCATTCCCCTGCTAATCACGATACCTTCAGTCCACATTGAATTGTCCATGCTGTGCCAAGGGCATCTTGTCTCCATTGAGCAATCGACTCCAGCTCACGATATGTGCTTAGTCCGGGACCAGTTGCTCGCCCTGTGTCATCTTTCATCGGCTATCAAGAAGGCCGGTGGCACTGGATCTACACTTGGGCTGCGACAATGACTTTTTCATTGTCAGGTCCATCCATCCGCCGCCCGTTTTATCTATCAAGATTGTCTCAGTTGTCATCCCAAACTCCATCAGATGTCCAGTCGTTGATTTCGAGTTGTACGTATGACGAGAGGGACCCATGACTTTTGCGCAACGCGTTTAGTTCCTTTTCATTATAGGATGTGTTCAGGCGGTCCAAATCGTGCTATTTTAAGCTTTGCTCGCCGACAACGAATAGTAGCAAAGAGAGGGTCATGTTACAGCTGATTGATAGGGAGATTTTGGAGGCTCTTGCATCTGAAGGTCTTGAGATGAATCTTAGGAAGCGGAATATTTGCCCTGATTCTGGTATGAGTAATAATGCTGCTCTGCACTACTTGCACTTGCACTACACTGCGTTGCTTGCACTCGCACTGCTTTGCACTGCTCATATAGACTGGCACTTCTAACTAGCATTAACTTCTGCAACCTCCCGGAATTTACATCTGCATTACTGTCATACATTACATCATTATATTTATTGTTTCCTCTTCTCCAAACCCAAAAGTAGAGCAATTTCCTTTTCCCTAAATCATCCGCCCAAGAATAAAGCCTCCGTACAGCAACCATTCCTCCCTCACTCCTCCTTTATTACCAATCTGCATCTCTTCCCTTTGACCATGTCTCAGAAGACTAAATCTATCGGCCAAACTTGCAAAGCCCCAGACTGCACCCGGACTGTGCTCTTGGGGCGTTTAGGTCTCTGCGCACTTCACGACCCGCCCAAGCCCATTCATCCGCCTGTTCCCCGTTTGGAGGATACGTCTTGGATCCCTACCATCATCCGAGATCAGGGGCGAGCGGCCCTTTAAGTATCGCAGAGGCACTCATGTCTCACTGGCAACCGTCTTGCTAAGAAACATAATGACAAGGAAAAGGAGTGGCACAGGTACGTGCTTGGTCGGCTTTCCCAAAAGCTTCATCGTCCACGATCAATCTGACCGTAATGATAGCATTGCCAAGTATTAACACGGCAATCGATCCGGTAATGAGGCAGGACGATCCAGAATGCCCAGATCGACCAAAAGCTTCATTTCGCATATTTCTGTTCGAGGCCTCAGTTATCAGGAAATAGCGAAAAAGTCGTTGGAGCATCTTCATAAACTGCTAGTAATGTCTCGGTGCTGGAGAGCCATACTTTCACATAATCAGTAGGCGAGGGTCTGAATTGCTGCACGATCGGTTACGCCTAGGGTTCGAAAGAACAAAGACAGAGTTCTCTCTATAAGTTATTCATTACCGTACACGAGAGCGCTCTATGGATCGTGTCAACAGCGGAGACTTCAGTCCCGAGATTTTCATTGGCCGAATCGGCTCGGGTAATACAGTCATGAAGAGCGGGGAAGATCGAGACTGCATCGCGGATGAACATGACCTCATTGCCTTCGAGATGGAGGGCGCTGGATCATGGGATGAGGTTCCGTGCATCGTTGTCAAGGGCATTTATAACTATGCGGACAGTCACAAGAACAAAGGCTGGCAAGACTTTGCAGCCGCTACGGCAGCGTCTGTGGCGAAGGCTATTCTCGGACGATACGCGATCCATGATGGAGATCGGGATACACCCTCAAGGAATTGTACAGATTGGTCTCCCGTTCGAGATTCTTGAGCTAACGTGCGGGCAGATCACGTGCCCTCAATCACACACACTGTTTCAGGCAATTCCTTTGGAAATGGGACCTGGATCAATCAGGGTGCCGTGCTGGGTAGCCTGGCTTATTCAGACCCTGCCAGATTTCTGGAAAGAACTGAGGACATAGGTGAACAAAAGTGGGAGAAAATAATCAACCGTTGGAAACGGACAAACGGTTGTCTCAACTGCGGATCGGGAGAGCATTGGGAGCGAGAATGCCAAGAGTTCTGTGGTAAATGTGTGGCCGCATGCTCTTTTTCACAAGGGCCCTGCTAATAATGCTGCCAGGTCTTTATCAGGGGCACAAGGCGACCTGGTGTAATCATCCAGTCCGTTGCCTCAAGTGTGCGTCTCTAGCCTACTCTATTGTGAAGAGGCCCACTGACAATGCTTAGGTGGAGAACAAGGTCACATAGGAGAAGATTGCTCGGATGACGCATAATCAAGCGTCTTGCTGGGTTCGGTTCACCAGAGCACCCTGCCCCAGAGAACTTTGGGGAAGCAACAACGTTGCAGAAGAGAACTCTAGAGGAACGACAAAAGATGCCAGGAGATGAACACCTACGTACGATCTCAGAAATGATCAATCTGTGGCCAGCAATGCTGCAGAGGTTGCACACGTTTGTGGTCTTGACATTCGTCGAGCATCCGCAGCGCGGTGATTGGTCTACCTCGGCCTCAACCTGCCTGTGTGAAATTAGCGCGTTCTTTCATTTGAGGATCAAAGACAAGCTTCATCCACTGTACTGTAAGTTGAGAAAAGAGTCGGTATACTCTTTATCGGAGTACGCATAGTGCCACCCAGGAGTAGGGTGCGTGATCCAATTAGCTTGATGTGTCGATGCGGGCCAGATGATCATTGGATTCAGATGCTTGCCGTCGCCACTCACACATTCGATAGCCGTGACTGTGGTCCGCTTGACAAGGCTGAGGCTTGACACGTGCGACTCGATAGCCTTGTGGATTGTCCTTGGTGACAAGGACTTGAATAGAGTTCGGGTTGGACAGCATGACTCCAGTCTCATCCATATTGTACACGTTCTCTTGCAACACATCCGGATCCTCAAGCACTTTGCTGATCGCCTCAAACCAGTGTATCACCTTATCGCGAATGTCATAACGCTTCCAGTCCAGGGCTTTGCTTTGTTTCGCTTGAAGTTCTGGATGGCGCTTGCAGAAGGACCGAGGCCAGTTCTTACCAGGCGGCTTGCCTGGTCTGTCTGTCAGTGTCCGTCTTTGTCTGGCAAGACTGAACGCGATCGAGGCTACATGTTTGATGCGAATCAAACGCCCGAGGGCATCTTGTTGCGCTAAGAACTTGACGGGAGCCTTTTCCTCCCACGGATGGAGATAATGTTGGCTTTGGGCTTTCTCTTGGTTCGATCGTCGTCCAAGTGCATGATGCTGTAGGGCAGTGCGCGCGACATCACTATGGTCAGCCAAAGCACGAAATGATTTGCGCACACCATCGGGACTACCTTGAGCTAGTACCTGACTGGCCTTGTCCATGATATCTGAGATTTTGCAAAGATCAACTACGGGCGCCAACTTCTGGGGTCCATGAAGCGGAACTAGGCACCAGTGCTTGCGGAATGGGTGGAACCCGCACCTCCATGTCGTCCCCAACTTACGTCTGTGGAGGCAGAATGTAACGATGCGATCTCACTTGGTAAGACCTAACGTAGGTTTTCTGTTATCGGATAAGCTAGGCTTATTCTCACTTCGTATGAGGAAGTGTTATCACTTGTCGAGCAGTAGTAACAATGATCTTGATCGTCAGGAAATGAATCCCATTCAATTGCAGCGCTCATCATATGTCAATCAAATCAACTTTGGCCCCGAAGTTGATTTGATTGACAGCCCTCGAGCTCAAAGTTGATTTGTTTGATTTGATTGATACCCTTTTCAATTCCGTGAGTGGGGGCCCCGACCCGAAGTCATCCCCCTCGTGTACACCAACACTCAGCTACCCACCCAACTACCTAACCTTACTCCGCCTTGCCTGACCCAGTTCTTGAGGCATTGAACATGTTCCAATGTATCTGCGCCCATCGAGGGCCTCTGAGAAGTCAACGTCAGCTTCGCTAGGCTGAATTGTCTCTCACAATCGCTCGCCATCGCTGGAATAGCAAAGACATCCAGGGCAAAGCTGCTCAGTGAAGGAAACGAAGCCCTGTGGTCTCTCCACCATTCGATAGCATCCTGCGTATCCTGTGGCTCGAGACGGAGGTACCTTTCGAGCTCGCCGACACTGTCACCCGTCGCAAACGCTTTCTTTGTCTTGCTATTAATCCACTGAGTGTACTGATCATCCTCTTGACCCGTCGTCGTTGGCGCTGCGTCGTACTTCGTTGTTTCCTCGCACAGTCCCTGGTTCGCGTCGTACCAACGGGTGAAGTAATCCTTGATTCCAGCCTTGGCATCACGAACCCAAGCGAGTTTGCTCCTCAGACACCCAAGTCGCCTCTAACCAGCTGATCCCGAACCTCGGGTGAAGAATGATTGCTGCCGCAAACAAGGGAGATTCTCCGAGCTTGTCATAATACTCATTCAGCTTCTTCCACCCGTTGTTGATTGATGCCCGGATGTAGGCTCGATGGTCCGCTCGTAATGTGCTCTTTTGCGACGTCTCGGACGCCGATCGTTTCTCCGCCGTAGAATAATCAGCCCGAGAATGCAACGGTAAGGCAGATTCTACGAATCTCGGAGGTTGACTCCGCTGTGGTAGCGCGTAAACCTCATCCTCCTCAAAGCGGGCAGGGAGACGGCGAACGCGGCTTGGCCGACCGTTGGACTCTCGGAAATTTGCCGACGCCGTTGCAATCTGCTCCGCAGCATCCACTTGAGTTTCTCCCATCGTCTCCTCTGTAACCTCACTATAGAAGACCTTCCAGTCCTCAAAATGCTCCAACAGATATTCCATTCCTATCACCACCTCCCACAGGCGTCCATGGCTGTCACCTTTACCCCAGCCTTGCGTCCGCATCGTCTGAAGGTATATGGGTTTGAGAATCTCGTTGACTTCGCCAAGAACCCGCCAGTCTTCGCTGGACAATATGTCCTCCGCCGGGATCCGTCTTGCCCCGTCTTCCTCTTCTTGAGTTGCAAAGATAAATGCTCTGATATCTGTCTGCTTTCGCAAAGCCCTCTCAATCATCATGTAAGTGGAGTTCCACCGCGTTTCGTTGTTCATGACGACCTCGAGCTCGGCCGTGGATTCCTCGCAGAGCCGGTATTCCTCGTGATCCTGCTCTCGGGCAACTCGCTTGACTCGCTAGACTGGCTAGCTGGGGTGATCCGGTGAGCTCTACGCAGGTCTGTCAGCTGCTGGATATCTTGTCAATGAGATTGAACGGGATAAGCACAGACTTTCGAAGATGGTCCGCTGCGGAAGACGTGGCTTGCACCGAAAAGAACTCCGCTGCGCCTCTCATATCACATCGATTGCAGCACCAGACGTGACCTATCGGTAGATCCTGATAGTTCAGCTCAACTAGGAAGGTCCCGTGCGACCTAATCCAGCTCTTCCTGCCCTTTGCACCTTTTCGAGCTAACAAATCCTCCTGGACGAAGCGACGGTTCTTCCAGGTAATCTTGGACAGATTCTCAATGGTCGGGTTGGGAGGTAAAGCTCCAACGGCTGCTTCTTCCAACTGCTTGGCGACCGTTTTAGGCTGAGACAATCGTGAGAAGACGGAAGAAGGAGGTGTAGGGCAAGGTGTCAATGTTGTTGGCGGAAAGCCAGCTGGCGACGGGGAGAGTGGCGAGTTCGACATCCTACTGGTGAAATGGAATAAAAACCACGTGTAGAAGGGATTATTTTGATGGCGCGACATGGTTGGAAAACGCGTTCCACATTGCATACGCGCGGTGGGGTCATGCGTTAGATCACGATAGCAGATACTTAGCTTTGCCGCTAACCTCCCCGCCATTTGAGAGTAGACTTCCATCTGCGACTATCTAGTGTAGGGTAGTGGCTCGGGAAGATCTGGATTTTCCCTCGAGATTAGACGATCACATGATGCATATGTAATATGTCAATTATTTCAACTTTAGAAATGTGTGATTTGATTTGATTGAAAGGAAGAATTCGACGATTTGATTGATTTGATTGGGGTGATTGATTGATTGAGTTGACATATGATGAGCGCTGACAATCATCCTATGCGCCGAGGCGCTTGGCAAGCTATTGCTTGGACCTTCTTACTGGGTGTAGTGCTAGTAAACAGCTTCCTCCTACAGCTACATGGCCAGCCGGCCTGGGACTGTTACACGAACCAGAAGAAGTGGAGGGAATGCCTCTACAACGACTTCCACTCGGCAAGCCAATCAAGGCAGCTTTTTCGAGCTGGAGACGAATTCACGCCTGCTACACAACATAAACATGTCCGAAGAGGAAAAAAGTCAAACTGCCACGCTTGCCAGGGACTTCAATTAGGGCAGCCAAGGTCAAGAAGCTCAAGAAGGCCGTTGGAGCCGGTCAGTCGCAATAAAAGGAGGCGTCAGACCGTTTGGGGGTGTCAGCAGTGTAATGTAGCGATTTGTCACTCGAGGGATTGCTGGTACTTCTATCATGGGCTAAAATAGGTGGGATGCTAGGTATCTATGATTTGGCTCATTTTAATTGGTTGCACCACTCTGCCGTGACCTGGCCGGAGCTCCTCCACAATTGAAGGGATGAGATTCGTTCCCCCGGGCGTAATAAACTCCATCTACCTATCAGGCTCCAACGTGTAGAATAGGTTAGGCAAAGGGGGGGGTCGGTCTCAAGATCCTACCCGAGTACTGCCACATTGTCACAGGCTGACAGCACAATCAGATGTTCAATGAAACCTACTCGGATTAGCCTTTGCCCAATGGCTTCTGTGAAAGCTTCTGTTCCGCGATGACAGCTGATGTGGCGTGATGGCCAGGCAGCGATTTTGGTGATCGTGTCCATCAGATTATCTCGCTGGCCCAGCCGGATACATGATACCACGCTCTATACCCCAGTCTTTACAAGACATCTATAACTAACTATAAATTCAAGAATTTATCTAGAAAACCCTCCACGACGCACAGATCATGGATTTCGAAAGGACCACCACAGAATTCATTCCCTCCACCGCGGGTCCTTTTTTCGAACCTGACGAGTTTATTGATACCCAGTATTTCTTTAATCTTGCTTCGCAGGATATCCCTGAATACGCTGTGCCATGGCATTGGATGGCTTCATCAATTGAGTCACTTCCAACAGATCCATGTAACACGAAAGTCAAGTTTCTGCCGGCTCCAGCTTCGGAGTATCCTCCTGATTGTCAGTTCGATGAGACGGGCTTCAGTACGGCTCAACCACCACCCGCCCTTCACACATTCCAACAGCCTGCTGAATTTAATCTTCCCACATCACAAACTTCTCCATACAAGGACATTATACAAATCTCTACCAGAAACCGACATAGCGGTCAAGGAACAGCGACTTGGATCAATGCACCAGATTTGAGCAACTATCAATCGGCACCAGAGCCGCCCAAAAAGAAGGCTAGGAGGAAGTCTACAAACGGTCAGTTACTAGGCAACAAAAAAGATTCCCGGGGGAGATATAACAAACTTCTGGAACGAAACCGACGTGCCGCTGCTAAATGCCGTGATCGCAAACAACAAGAAGCAGACGCACTAATCTCCGAGGTAGAAGAATTGCAAGATCAGCACCAACAACTTTTATTCACCTATGTCGATTTAAGAGAGCAGATTTTTCATCTCAAGTCAGAGATCCTGAAGCATGGCGACTGCGACTATGTTTTGATTCAACAGTACATTAGTAAGGAGGCACATAAAACTGTGGATAACTTGGCAAGAAAAGGGTCATCCTCTAAAGACAAAAATTGGATTATGACTTCGCGGCAAGATGGTAGCGGAAACGGTAATGGTCTACAGGGTATGATTTTCGGGTGACCAGGTTTTTGTTAGATACGCACGAATACGATGGGGTGAGTGTATTAAAGTGTGGACCAGAATATGGTTGTTTTTTATTGATTGTGTCCTTGATTCTTTTTGATCAGTCTGTCAGGGAGGGGTTGATTCGATTCCCACCCTTTTCTGGATACAAGAATAATATGGAAAGTGGAGCCCATTCCCAGCTGCCAATCTAACAGTTTTTTGACCCGCCAGAGGGTAATAAGGCTGTATTACCAGACGCATCTTAAGCCCCAAGACATTAATGGTATCAAATAGCTGTCTTGATATATTCGGCTACGTGAATCAAGTGTTTTAATTCGTCTTTTCTTGCGTTGATAGACCCATGTTGGTTGACTAAAGTCCTACTTTACGGAGAAAGAATGCCGGAAGGGGAAATGTGGATCTGTCCTTTCAACCGGGTGAGACCAAGCGCTTATCTCCCCTTGATTCCTCATGTGTGCGACGATCGACCAAGCATTATCGCCTTTGCTTGTGATTGTGACACCACTATGACCTTTCCAACAAGTCAAGGATCCAGGGTTCAGAATGACGGAAATAACGCAGCTTAGGTACATGAAGCTGGAAAATGTTGAAGTCGGTATAAGAAGCACCATTTGTCAATTATCAATTACCATACCATAAGACTGCTGTACGTCAATCCCTGGTTATTATACCACCTATAGTGACCGGATACGCCTCCAAATAGTCAATCACAGCACGGCTACCAGTACCGTGGCTACCAGTTCTCTTGGATTGTGTTTGAGAAACAATAAACGCCAACCTGAGGTAAGTGAACGGGACCGACGACCCTTGGGCCCCTTCGTTCAATTGATTTCCATGTGGACAAGTCTTTACATCTCTGGTCTCCTGCTGTGCCCCAGCATGCTCACACCTTCCAGACACCATCTTCGTTGATCCTTCATGTGGAATAGCACCATACTGTGACGGTTGGGTTTTCCAAGGGATAAACTAGTCCGTACTAGGTTTATGTTGGCAGAGTCGTAGGGCGTGTGATACTGAGCAGGGCGAAGTGTCACGTCTCTTAATAGTGAATAAGGCGGGTAAGGCGTATTCAGGTAAAGATGTTTTATTGATAGCTGGTGAGCTAAGTTCTATCTAGTGCTAAAAGAGTGTTCTATATATAATAGTCTGAGGATACAAGGCAATAGGTATTGTCTTGTATCTACCGTGGACCGAGAAGTGAATGTGTCGGTCCTGGACCGTGGTGTAAGTCGTTCGGTCCATAGTTGATTGGTTCGTTGTGAAATGTTGAAGTGGGGCTTCGTGAGGACCGAAGGTTGACGATTCGGTCCTGTGGTGATTGGCGTAAATGAGGAGTAAAAGTGGGGCCTGTAAAAGTGAAAATGTGGGGTACACATGACTTCGTCATTTGGGTCGTAACACATACGACCTTCCAACCAATGTCTCTGTTCCAGACTTTCCATCATCATTCCAAGCATCACTATACCCCTCTCCCGCTGATCTTTTCACATCAAACTTCAGTCTCCCCTTTCTACTTCCACCTGCAGATCGAGAGTTTATGGCACATTCCAAACACCCGGCGGGGTTCCAGAGTTCCCAGTTGAATACTGTTACGTCCTGGCCTGAAATAAATCATACAACGATCTTGGCTAGGCCAAACGAAACCAATAGTCCCGAAAGCAACGGCAATGTTAATAAATATCCTGGCGACAACCAGAAAAAACAGCGAAGAGGACAAAAACAAACGACTTTCAGTTCAGATCCAAGAGTTCGAAGACATAGTCGTTAGTCAACAGAGGCAATTCTAGATGGGAACTTGAAAACATCGCCAACTCGATTTGAGTGGGCTTTTAAGTATTAAATGCAATTTGGACATTCACGGCATTGTATCTTATGATGTCATGAACAAAGAGGTAATAAAGCTACCACCAGCGTTGGTTTTAAGCAAAACCTTAATTCCCCCGAAAAAGCCAATCGACGAAGAGGGAAATGGCCCCAAGCGTCACACGCAGCTGAGATTAGTTTATTGCATAGCGCCGGACCAATAGAACTGACCTGACGGTGCGCCTGATGATCCGGTTTATAATAACAATTTGCTCTCGGCCGAAGCTGTGTGCCTCGAAAATAATCTGATTGGACACCCAGGCAGTTTGCGCCACTGCCGAGGCATGGCACAATCATGACGTTTGATTGCCAGCTCATTGAAGAAAACATGTTTTTTATAACTATCCTTTTTCAAAATTTATACATTGCATAGAATTGGGCTTATTGGAGACCCCCATGTGTAAAACATATGTTCTTTACTATTATGGCTAGTTACCTTTACATCGCGTTATATTATCCCATCTGATATCATCATGTGAGATGGGCTTTCGAGGCATTTCCTGATACACATTCAGGTGCTCTTGGTCACATTATATTCAAATCTGGCCAATAAATATTGGTTTGACCAAGTTATACGATTTTACTTCATCAATCAACTAGTCACCAAGGCAGAGGTCAAGCCATTTATTCTTTACACATATGTCGCGCCCATTGTAGACGCGGTTCCCCCCTAGCCTAGGGCGGTCGAAAAGCAAATATACCTACAGGGCGACGATAAAGGGTGCAAAATTGTTAGATTTTACCAACTACACCACACGCCACCAAAATGGGAATCCCCACTTAGAGCAATGCATGAGTGGTTTTTAGATCTGACAAAAATATGGAAAAGGATAAGTGGGGAATTTTTATTCGGCACTATCTATCCGGCGTTTTGTTGTTATGATGCGCAGTCATGCCGGGTGCATTTGTGTGGAAGAATTCAGTTGTTAATTGTTGTTCTTCTATTCAAGAATCATCAAGGTCTTTTATACTTGAGTTATCCTTGAGTTCTCGAATCTTCTATGTATTATTAACTTTGATCATGATGTGAGGGGAAACCCTGGTACTTCCAACACGTTTCCGTACAGTGTTTGTGCTGGATATAACAGGCGGTCCAGATTAGGCAAATCACCTTTAACGTCCTTGGTGCCGGTCCTGGGACAGCGATATATAGGCCCAGCTTGTATAAGCTCAGGGTCCATGTGAAATTAATGGCTACGCTTAACATATTGGAATGCCACGAATTGATATAGTAGGCTGGCTATTTAGACATAAATCGCTGCTTTGGAAGGACTTCGCTTCGAATAAAGAGGACGTATTCATTACTTGCAGCCGCCATGCAATCCAATGCTGCAGCCGGGAATGTTTAGGGCATAATCACGAGCTAGCTCAAGCTTCTTGGAGATCTTATACTACTCGGGTTAGGAATGACACTGATTCTAGATGCTGATAAGAACTCAAGCTGCCGTTTTCCACAGAATGACATGATTTTGCGTTTTAAAGACCCACACATGAGAACACTCCGACACCAACCAAGCCCCGCGAGCCAGGCCGAAAGTATCAAAAACGACTTCTTGATCCTGTCTGCCTTATTTACTAGTCGCACGGAATTTGCGACATCTGTATTCTTACCGTGTTGCAGAAGAGTCCGATATGCGTTGCTGTTGCGACACCACAGAACAGACAGACTGGTCCCCTGTCGCCAGCCATAAAAGGCCTGCTCCATCTTCAACACACGACAATGTCTGCAAGCTTCGCGCAGAAGCTCTCACGCCTAGTAATCTAATGACCCTAACCGGGGGTGGAGCATTGCCCCCTGCGGCTAAACTAATGCTATAAGTGGTTACGGTGGTCGACAAGCAAGGAACGTCCAGCTAGAGGTAACAAGAACACACCAACACGGCCCATGAAACCCAAAAGTCCTGGGGGAAACGGACAGATAAACAAACGAAGCCGAGGCTGGAGGGATACTGTGGGTGTGGGTATATAGAACCAGAAATAGCACTTTGCACAAACCACCGATTGAGCTTAATACAAAGCTACGGAAAGAGGAAGTCTAAAGGGAGAGCACAAGGAGACTCCATGTACAGGACACAGAAGTAAACTATTCTTTAACCGGAGGTACGCACATAGGTAGATTAGACAGAGCATCAGGCAGTCTGGTTAAGACAGTGTGTGGCATCACTCAATGCACGACGACGGAAGATACAGGGAGTCTAGGTAACATGGGAGGGGAAGTTGTGGCTGGCCCATGACGACGTTATTTTAAGTATAACTAACATCTCCCATCATGTCACCCCATCCCCGCCGTTCGTCTCCCTCTCATCCCAAACGCTTTCTGCCATTTAGCATGTTGAAGAGGCGAGTTACGGCACCTGGATATCACAAGCTGAGCTAGCTGACCCGGTTTCCTCTGGAATAGCATTCAATCCTTTGGCAGTCGCTCCTCCGTGGCCGTGGCCTCTCAACGCCCCACCCGCCTTGCTCCTCTCCGGACCGTCAACTTCCGGCTGGCTAGCACTGGTACTGTTGGTACCGGTAAGATTTACCAGGTGAGATTCAGTTCTACTTCCCTCGAAGAGCTCGGCATCGGCTAAATCTTAAACAGATTATTGGTGCTGTTGTCGATGGTGAGCCCCTCATGACTAGGCTCTATCTAGCGAGCTTAATGGGTCATTAGATATAGTTAACTTAACAGCTTTGAAGTCAAGTTCAATGGCGCCACGCTTCCTGCTATCCTAAACTCCCTCGAAACCGCCAACAATGGCCAGAAGCTGGTCCTCGAAGTTGCGGTATGTACGAGCTAATCTAAAGCACAGTAGCATCTCCATTGACTTTGGGCAGCAACATCTCGGTGAGCATGTTGTCCGGTGCATTGCTATGGATGGTGAGTCACTCATCGCGTTGCTCGGTCCAGTCTGCAATCGTCACTGAAAAATGCCAAAACAGGAACCGAGGGTCTCGTCCGAGGCACGAAGGTGGTTGACACTGGTGCTCCTATCACAATCCCTGTTGGCACTGCAACCCTTGGCCGCATATTGAACGTGACTGGTGACCCGATTGACGAGCGCGGACCTATTAAAACGGACAAGTATTTACCCATTCATGCCGACCCCCCCGAGTTCATTGACCAGTCCACCTCTGCTGAGATTCTGGCGACTGGTATTAAGGTTGTCGATCTCCTCGCCCCCTACGCTCGTGGTGGAAAGATTGGTCTCTTCGGTGGTGCCGGGGTCGGCAAGACTGTGTTTATTCAGGAGCTCATCAACAATATCGCCAAGGCTCACGGCGGCTACTCCGTCTTTACTGGTGTCGGTGAGCGAACACGTGAGGGCAACGACCTGTACCACGAAATGCAGGAGACTTCCGTCATTCAGCTCGACGGCGAGTCCAAGGTCGCCCTAGTGTTTGGCCAGATGAACGAGCCGCCAGGAGCCCGCGCGCGCGTTGCTCTTACCGGCCTAACTATTGCTGAGTACTTCCGTGATGAGGAGGGTCAGGATGGTGAGTAAAATCTAGAGAAGGGAAGCAAGGCAAGGCGAGAAAGTTAACGGATATCTATGATAGTGCTTCTCTTTATTGACAACATCTTCCGATTCACGCAAGCTGGTTCCGAGGTCTCTGCTCTACTCGGCCGCATCCCGTCTGCAGTTGGATATCAGCCGACTCTCGCCTTAGACATGGGCCTCCTCCAGGAGCGCATCACCACTACCAAGAAGGGCTCTATTACTTCCGTTCAGGCTGTCTATGTCCCTGCGGATGATCTGACTGATCCTGCCCCTGCCACTACTTTTGCTCACTTGGATGCCACCACTGTTTTATCCCGAAGCATCTCTGAGTTGGGTATCTACCCGGCTGTCGACCCTCTTGACTCGACATCCCGTATGCTTGACCCCAGAGTTCTCGGCCAGGACCACTACGATACAGCCACCCGCGTCCAGCAGATTCTCCAGGAGTACAAGGGCCTACAGGACATTATCGCTATCCTGGGCATGGATGAGCTATCGGAAGCTGACAGACTTACCGTCGAGCGTGCTCGTAAAATTCAGCGGTTCCTCAGCCAGCCCTTTACCGTTGCACAGGTCTTTACTGGTATCGACGGCGTTCTTGTTGATATTAAAGACACTGTCGCCTCCTTTAAAGCCATCCTGGACGGCGAGGGTGATTCCCTACCTGAGGGTGCCTTCTATATGGTCGGCGACTTTAACTCAGCTAGAGAAAAGGGCAAGAATATTCTTGCGGACCTGGAGAAGAATTAGAAAATACTGGTTCTTGGCTGGGCTGCTGTTACGGATTAGCGGCTATTTTAATATCGCCTCTATCTACAGGACAAAAGTATAAGGTCTTTCTCGATTATTATTGTTAATAGGTGCTGGAGTGTTACGTGCAAGTAGGGGTACTTTAAGATTGCGCACTAAAATGGTAATAGAACCTTTTAAGATTTTAACAGAACAGAACGTGAATAACGTACTTGATAAGCGAGTGAGTCAGACAAGCGTGTCACGGCCAAGGGTGTGCACCACTCAATTCAATCAACTGAATGGCTCGGTGGCGGTGAGTTGATCTGGTCAACCACTCTCTCCAGTGGCGTTGATCAATTATCCATCAAATTGAGTTGAATGGACACTGGTTGAAGTCGTTGATCTCCAAGCCGAGCTATTTCACTCCCACTCCAGGCTGGCGAATCTATCTACCGATGTAGATGAAATGTAGATGTAGATAGATGTAGATCTACATCTATCTATCTACCAGAGGGCATGTGGGTCATCTATCTATCTACCTGGAGGTCCGGTAGATAGACGAAATGTAGATAGATGCCAAGACGGCTGGTGAAAATTGGGTAAGGTAGCTGTACTTTCTCGGTACTAATGGCATCCTCCTACTCCGAAGTATTGATACCTCTGACGATCCCTTCCCCAACCGTCCTCCCATTTCCCGATTTCCCCACGCCCTCCCCCTTTTTCGATTGGGTCTTGGTTTGGCAGATTCTCATTGCCCTTGATGCCACCCAGAACATTGCCCAAATGGCATCTCAAAGCGATTTATTTAGTTACGCAACTGATGCTAACATATCGGAAATATCCTATCCAGGAGATCCAACCTTGCCGATGCACGATTCCGCGTCTCGCAGCAGCCGTTCAATCATCAAAGACTGGGATGCAGTATCGCAGGCTGTCCGCAGCCATTGGGTCCTCTCAGCTCGAACTGGACAAGCTACCGGCTGGTTTTGGGCTCACGGCTATGACGTTCAAGCTAGGTCCAAAGGCAATGAGTCTGGCCCCCATACGTGGTTCTGTTGTCACTGTGTCCAGCATGGCGTTCCCCGGCCAAAGGCTTACGTCTCGTCCAATACTCGGAACATTGAAGGTCATCTCAGCAAGGCCCACAATATTTTTCATCCAGATCCATCAAAAGCAACACGATATATGCAGGAGCGCCCCCTAATCAATTAACCCTTCATGATTTGGCAGCCAAGAAACGGAAGAGGGACGACTTTCACGACGAGTTGGTTACTCGATTTGACAAGACCACGTTCCAGCGCCACATTGTCCAGTGGATCACCGATGTAAATCTGTCATTTCGCGTACCGGAGCATAAAGGCCTCCAAAAGGTCTTTCAGTACCTGAACCCCTTGGTTCACGAGACTTCCGCCAATCTAACCCATGAAACGGTTCGAGTTAGGATCAGTGTGTCCAACAACCAAGTAAAGCAAAATTTGGACCCTTTTTTTTACTTGGTTGACAGAACCCCTTGCTTGACTTGGTTTACTCGGCAACAGCGGCTTGATTTACTTGGTTGGTTGACATTACTCGACTATTTTTCATGCCCTGTATAGCTACGGTGGTAGATCTAGGCTAATATTCCGCTTCGAAGCAAGTGCTTCTGGCATTCAATCGCTGCTACCGTGTCCGAACTGAGCCGGTTCCGTTCATCCGTAATGACCTTCTTTGTCTGTGAGAAGACGCGCTCACATTCAGCGCTCATTGCTGGGCAACTGAACAAGTCAAACGCCATCTTCGACAGGATAGGATAGTCAGATGCATGGCGAACCCACCACTCCAGAGGATCCTCAACATCCAGATCAGCCTTGTTAGTCCTCGCCATAAACTCATCCAGCTCAGACGTCAACTTTACCCGCTTCTTTCCTCGTGTAGCTGACATCGCAGTGACAGCAAGCCTCTGCCGACGCTTACGAGCTTGCTGAAGTGGATCAAGAGCGATACTGTTGTCAGCAATTGCTTCCTCCTCCAGCTCCTCCGGCTCCTCCTCTTGTCCTACTCCGTCCATTCGGTCCGCTTCCGCAGCTGCTGCCTCGTATTGTGCAAAAACCTCCTGTACCACTCTCTTTGCGCCGCTGATCCATTGCCTGTTGTGACTCCATTCAAGCTCGAAATAGGTAAATTTGTTAGCCGGATGTAGGGCAACTGCACACCGGTATGCAGGGGTGGCATCAGTGAGGCCAAAATATTCCTCAAGCTTGATACGAGCGGCATCAATAGCATGGGAATAGTATGTTGACACCACGTCAGGGTGATCATCTGCGAACTTCCCAGCCTCTTGGAGCTTCTTGAAGAGCACATCCAGCGACTCGAGAGTCTCGTGAAGTGAGCCATGTGATCCTTCCGAGCCAGATTTGTTAGCCCGGCCCTCCATGCGTTTTGTTAGATCCTTGAAAGGTTTGAGGATATTGAGGAAGTGATCGAGATCAACCCAATCCTGCGGAGTTAGGATATCTTGTGAGATATCGTATCCTTCGGCGACGATGCGGCGATAGTTGAGAAAGAAGAGATCAATGGCGTGGCGGAGTTTCAGAGCTCTCTCAATCATGGAATATACAGAGTTCCAGCGGATACCACCATCGACCAGGACCCTGGTGTAGAGGTGTTCGATACTGCCTTCGTCATAAGCCCGCAGGATGTACTGTTTCAGCCGCTCCCGTCTCTGGTCGCTTCTGTTGATCCACACGCAGAAGTTATGGAGCTTGCCAATACAGCTTTGCTTCCTCCATATCTCAAACCGCTCGTCATCGGATGCAGCGCGCAGCTGTTTCTCCAGCTTGCTAACGCCCTTGCCAAAGAGAAGAGCTTTGACGATGATGTTCAGCATATGGCCGACGCACCGAAGGCGGCTTTCGCGGTTGATTGTCGGGTACTGCTCTGCTAGCTCTTGGATGCATACATCGTTGCTTGCAGCGTTGTCCATCATGAAGAAGCCAATGATTGGCGAGACGTCGTAAAAGTCGATGACGGTCGACAACACTTTGGCAATGTTCTCACCGGAATGAGGACCCTTTAGAGGTGGGAGGTCTAGAAGAGCTGTTTGTAACTTGTGGCGCTCATCCAGGAAGTGAGCGACAACGGCAAGATAGTTTGTCCCTTCTTCAGATGTCCATGCATCCATCGATACATGGACCTTGCTTTCGGCGGATTGCAGCTTTGTCCTTGGCCAAACGCGTCTCCCACCATCGCCAAGCCACTTCTCTTTGACCCAACTGCCAAGAGTAAATGGGCTTCTGGGAAGGATCTTATCGATATCCTCCAGATAATTGATAAACATCTCATTCGTCCGCTGATGAGTCGCCTGACGAAATGTGAGGCCAAGGTCAATCACCCAGTCAGTAAAATCGTCCTTGAATTTCAGGTCGTTGAACACCGCGCGCCGGCTTCCGAGGTATGGCGTAAGGCTTGCTGTCCTCTTGGCTATGCTGAAAGGATCGGCTCCTATGGCTTTGTAACCGAATTCTTCCAGTCTGTGCTGCTGTTTAAGGTGATAATTGATGCTGGTCGTGCTCTCACTGGCAAAAAGCGCAGCATCGTGATGGCCGCTACTATGGCAATACTTGCAGAGCCAGAACTTATTGTTCCCATCTGTGGTAAGCTGTGCGCCGTGCCTGTAGATTGCTGAAGGCTGGGATTTGGAGTTGATGGCGCGCTTGTGGGGCTGGCGGTATCGAATAGATGGTACTGGCTTCCTGTTGTAGCGGATTTTGTCCCAGTCGATAGGGAAAGGGCACTGAGAGGCGTCCGGCGCACCTCTTTCGTCAGAAAGCCTTGAAGGGGAGGGCTTATCGTTAGGCACATGGGTTTGAGTTGAGGCGGAGCTAGGAGTGCTCGGCTGGGCGGGGCCGAGCGACTCAGAAGGGGTCCTAGGAGGAGTGGTTTTTTCGAGCCTTCCATGAGGCTTAAAGAATGGGCGCGAAGACATATTTGGTTTGTTCTTCAAGTTATTGGACCAAATCGGCAGCCTTGGCTCTGTGGAAAGGTTGGAGGAGAAAGAAAAGGAGATCCTCACTCATTTCATTTAAAGACTGGGCCAATCAGGGTGCGCTGTCTTCCTAGCCTGCCCTATTAAGGTTAGACTTTGTTGGCCACTTTCCCAATCCGGTAACTTAGTCGAGTAACTTCAAGTTAACTCGAGTAAGCCAAAAAGGCTTGCTTGTGGTTGGTCGGAGGGGGTCTTACTTGTGGTTGGTTGTTACGTAATCAACCAACCACAACCAAGCAAATCAAATAACTTGGTTATTGGACACACTGGTTAGGATCATCGACGAGTTCAACACATACAAATCGCGCGTCATCCACGCACTGTCACGAAGCCCAAGCCAGGTTCATATTGCATTTGATGGCTGGACGTCCCGGAACAGACATTCATTCTTCTCCATAAATGCCTTCTTCCTCGATGAAGATACATTCCAGCCACGGAAGATCGTCCTTGGCCTCCCAAACGTCGCCATAGCGCACACGGGAGAAAATATCTGAGCCGCTATTATGGAGGTGTTGGATGACTTCGGGTTGATTGCAAGCAACAAGGTTGGATGCATTATTCTCGATAACGCCGCAAGCAATGAAGGAGCAGTCGAAGCGATAGGCCACAAGCTTCAGTGGCAGAATCCGGCCAGCAGAAGGATTCGGTGTTTCGGGCATATTCTTCATCTCGTCGCCAAAGCGCTCCTCTTCATTAAAGACAGCAATACACTCGAGGACCTTGATGCGGACGATTTTACAGAGTGGACAAAAAGAGGTCCAGTAGGTAAACTCCACAACCTTGTCGTCTGGGTCAATCGGTCGAATAAGGCGACAGCAATTCTGCGGAAAATACAATATGAGGACCCTGACAAGTCCTATCCAGGCACTCTTGATGTCGTGCTTGACAACGGCACACGCTGGCTGTCTCAATATTATATGATCGAGCGAGCAATTAAGCTCCGACGCTATCTGACTCGAATGGCTTCTAGAAAGTGGCCATGACTGACTGCATTCAACGGTTTAGTGAGTCCGTCTGCTACCTGCTCGTGTGTGCTAACGTATTGCACATCAATGTTCCCGGCTTCAACTTCTTCTCGGATATGGTGCTCGGTTAACGGAATGTGCTTTGTCCTTTGGTGGAGCTCAGGGTTTCTGCATAGCTTTAGGGAACCCTGGTTGTCGCCGTTCAGTAGGATGGGCATATGTAGCGGAAGGAGCAGTTCAGAAAAGAGGTTCCTAACCCAGGCCAATTCTCTGGCACACTGGGAGAGTGCTGTATATTCAGCCTCAGTGGTCGATAGTGCTACTGTTTCGTGCCGTTTGGCCCTCCATGAGACTGTAGACCCTTCAAGTTGAACGAGCCACCCGAACGTCGATCTTCCCGTAACGGTGTCGCCTTTCCAATCTGAGTCGGCCCAAGCTGTGATGCTCCAAGCGGATTCAGGATCTTTCTTGACGCCCCCAAGCACTAGGCCGTGGTCTCTTGTCTGCTGTAGATAGCGAAGACTTCTTTTGATCAGTCGTGAATGTGCTGGTGATGGATTCGACATGTATCTCGAGAGTACCGAGAGAAGAAAAAGCTAAATCGGGTCTGGTTTGGGTCATTCCATACATCAACGAGCCGGTTTTCGAGCTATAGTCTTCTCGTTCTTCTGGAGAAGCCGAGTCGCCATTGTCTCTTGGTTGCAGTGTCGAGAGTGAATTTCGCTCCATCGGGGTCTTGACCGGTCGGCAATCCTCTAAGCCGAATTTCTTCAGTATTCTGGTAAAATATGCATCCTGGGAAAGGTAGATCAGCCTTGAGTTCCTGTCTCGGGTTATTCTTACTCCAAGAAAATGGCTAGCGGGACCAAGATCAGTCATGGTAAAGATCTCTCCCAGGCGGGCTTTGTACCCTTGGATTGCTTCCTTGTTGCTGCCCATGATGAGGAAGTCATCCACATATGTGATGATGATCACTCCCGTTGTGGGATTGTGATATACGGCCGTGTCAGACGTTGCTTGTCTGAAGTCAAGGGATTCCAAGGTCTCCTTCAGCTTCTTTTGCCATTGCCGAGGCGCCTGCTTGAGCCCATAGAGGGATTTGATCAATTTGCAGATCTTCTCAGTTGAAAATCCTGGCGGACGGTCTTCTGGGTGTTGGTCAAAATACTCGACAAGTCCTTCCGGCATTTCGATGAAGACTTCTTCGTCGAGGTCCCCTTCCAAGAACGCCGTCGACACGTCCATCTGCTCAATTTCCCAGTCAAGACAGGCAGCAACGGTGAGGAGGATTCTCCAGGTCGCCGATTTGGCAACAGAGGCAAAGGTCTGGTTGTAGTCAAAGCCGAACTGTTGTTCAAAGCCTCTGACCACCAGCCGCGCCTTGAACTTGTCCAGGTTGCCGTCCTCTTTTTCTTGACCTTGAATACCCACTTGACTGTAAGTGGCCTATTGTGAGCTTGGTTGCGGTCCAGCATGCGCCAAGTTCCTTTCGTGAGGAGACTGCGCAGCTCACTGTGTATTGCTCTGAGCCAATGCTCCCTTTGCGGACCTTGAAGCGCTTCAGTCATTGTTTTGGGCTCAGTGATCACCTCTTTTCGGGGATCTGGCAGCTTAGCTGATGTCATGGATGTTGTCGTCTGTCCATGCTGAGGATTATGCACCTCGGCATGCTGAAGATTGTTCACTTCAGACCTTCGTGGGCTCGGAGTTTCTGTCTGCTCCGTGACTGACTGTGGCCGGCTTGAGATGGGAGCTCCGTTCTTGCGGATTTCCGGCTCAACATCATGCTCAGTTTCGGTCAGGAGTTCTTTCTCCCCGACCTTTTCGTAGAATTTCACATTTGCAGAGCGGACGATCTGATGTCCCTTTCTGCGAGAGGGCACCCAGCAGGTGTAGATCTGTGAACCTTCCATGCATAGGTAGATTCCAGCCTCTCCTCTTGGACCAAACTTGTGTGATCTCAATCTTCGTTCTTTTGGTATGTGTATCGTGACTTGTGAGCCACAAATTCGTTCTCCGGATAGATCCGGCTTGTTGTCTTGTCCGGGGAAGGCCTCGTTGAGAAAGCTTTCCATGGGAGTGAGGCCATCAATTGCCCTGGTGGCTGTCACGTTTGTCTTGCGCACCATATCTTCCAGGACCAATGGCCAGAGCTCTATCGGGATTCTTTCCGATTCCATGGTTGCTCTGACTTTGTCAAAGATGATGCGGTTAGAGCGCTCAGCAACTCCGTTAAATTCAGGAGTATATGGTGTCGTCTTGATGATTTTGACGCCGTGGGTGTACTCGAGGTTCTTGAGAGACGCACCATAGAGCTCAGAGCCGCCATCCATCTGGATTGCGTACACTCGGATGCCATACTGAGTTCGTATCTTCGAGATGAGCTGGCCTAGAAGTTCCGAAGCCATTCCCTTCCTCGTGAATGTGTAGGCCCATCTCATTCGATGTTTATCATCTGTGGCAATCATTCCCCATCGTTCGCCTCTAATACCCGGTGGATTGACTTTGAAGGTGTCAACATGGATGAAACCGGCCTTGGAGGCTCGCTTCCGTTTGTTTCGTGGAGTCCATCGTAGGGCCTTTGCGATATCGCAGGCGAGGCAGTAATTGAAAGGCTCATGATTGTGGTGGCTGTCGCAGAACATTCCTCTCGTCATTTTGGCAGTCTGCGATACCTGATATACGTTGACGTGGCCGAGTCTTCGGTGCCAAAGATCGACATCCAGGCATTGCTTTGATGAAACAATGTGGTGATTGCATGGTTCTGGCTGGAGTTCGGAGACGGCCTGGTTTGAAACGGCTGTCTCTCTGACCTCAGTGTTGACGTACAGACCGTCCCTTCCTATACGGAGGAGACCAAAGACGTCTCCTGTTGGGTCGTATATGTCGTTACCGTCAATCCAGCCGCCGTTCTTGTACAGCCTGAGCCCTGACATGACGTTTACCGGAAACTCAGGGATGAATAGCGTGTCTTTGAGGTTGACTGTGACCTGATCGCCCCATTTGTTTATGAAGCAAATTTTGACTGTCCCTCGACCGGATGGGTACACCTTCCCACCGCCCGTAACGAGGACCGTTCGGGTTGCAGGCTGCAGCACTGTGAATAGTCTTTGGTCGTTGCAAATGTGGACTGACGAACCCGTGTCGAACAGCCATTCTGCGGTTGAAGAGATGCTATCAAGGGAGACCTTACACGTTTCTGTATTGTCCATAGGCGGCTCGTCTGAGACGCTGTCTTCAAGAATCAGAAAAGATCGCTCGACTGTCATGTGATTTGATTCCTTAATATGGAGATTCTTGCTGTTGTCGCGTTGACGATCATGCTCCATGAGTTCCTTGGCGAGACGGACTGCCCAGTCGGGCCGCTTACCCTTATGGGCGAACCAACAATCATTTTCGTGATGTCCTCTCTTCTTGCAGTTTGTGCAGGTATAATCCTTGTGCTTGCCGACTCGATGATTGGTCTCCTGGTTAAACTTGTTCGCGGCTCGCTGGTTCTTTGAAGAGCCTCTCCTCCGTCCACTTGCCTCTTGCTTTCTTGTGGTTAGGCCCTTCCTCCCGGTCTTTTTACCGTGGGCCCAGTACGTAGAGGCAGTACCATGACTGTCATCGTCATCTGATGACCTGTTTTCATCAATGAGATCTTGCTGCATTGATCGTAGTGTTGGCGGATGCTCAGAGCGAAGGAGAGCCCGTTGTCTGGCAGTCCAGTCGGGGTACTCGTTCTCACAGGCAGTCAGATAGACCACCTTTTGAGGGTATCTGAGATTGGTTCCTTTTGCTCGAGGAGAAGTTTGACGAGTCGTTCGAAATCGACATTGAATTGTGGAATTGTCTCGTAAGAGCTTGATTTGATCCGGATAAACTGGTAAAGTGTTGTCTGCAGGAGAACTGGGCCTGTGCCAATACAGTAGGCCTGGAGAAGGTTGAACATCTCCTGGGGGTTTTCAATCCCGACCAGTTGACTGAGTGCTTCTCCAGTGCAGTTACCTCGGATGGAGACGGCAGCTTTCGCCGCCCTGATCTTTTGATCCATTGTCTGCTGTTCCTCGGGAGGGTAATCACCAAAGACAGCATCTTCGAGACCATTGATCCGAAGAATGGCCTTCTGAGCTGGGCAATATTGCTCCCAATTGGAGGGGCCGCCTAGCTTGAGCTCTTGCGGAAGGAAAAGAGTATTCTTTTCGGAGATGACCGTGGTACTGTCATAGGTTGAAGATGGTGTGTGGTCTTGACCTGAAGCACCAGATCGCGACGATTCGGATGCAGGCGACACTCTGATGGTGTTGCGAGTTTGCATAGTGAAAGGTGGGGCTCGACGTGAGGCCATTTTGGGATGAGGTTAAAGTTCGGTTCTTTGATTCAGAAGAGAAACCCGGTGTTTGCTAACCCGGGCTCATAACCTAATGTTTATATTGCGCAGTAGTGCTGGGTGAAAATGTATTTTATAAAACTTGATTGTTCATTATTGATATGAGAGTTCTTCTCGGGTTTATATCTCTAGATGATTTCATCTAGGACTTTGAACTCTAAATCTAGGACTTTCAGTCTGACAGTCTAAACCCTGAAAGGAAGGGGGATCCCCGGATTTTCCAACAGTCTTTTGCCATTTAGTGCAGCGGTAAGACCCTGAATGCATCCAGGGACCCTGGCCGTGACAATATATAAGTCCTAAAATAAGCTTGATTAGATTTTTTAAAACTTAAAAATAATTCTATAAGGTCAGTATAACTATTAAATAGCTACTTATACTATATATATGTTACGATTGGTTACCGTAACAGCGCTATAAGGCTCTATAAGCAGCTGTAAGCACTACCGTAATTGCTACAATAGCAGTTATGGCCCGATCTTTTGCCCTGTGGCTTAACGGTTAGGTGCAACCGTTACACTGATAGAGCAATCGAACAACGATTGGAAACAGAATATACAGGCCCTTGAGTCGTGAGCCGCTACGTCAGATGGCTGGCGACTGATACGTGGGCGCCTGGGCGCGCCCACTGACTAATCACCACACAATACCTTCTCCCATTGGTGCTTATGGGTCGCGCTCTGCAGCAGCAATAATCAGTCATCAAACTGCATGTTAGAAATGGCCCAAACGTTCGTGGAGGATGCCCTCCCCCCGGAAGGTACCTACTCAGCACTATACGGCACAACTTCCGCAAGTAATAGTGTCGGGACCACAAGACATGCTTGCTGAAGTCGAAGACTTCTATAGACTGTCATTGTGTCCGCAACAAGAGCAGTGGACGCGTTACGGCCCTCCGGTCGAGGGTACAACCACTGGATAACTACCTGTACATGAGAGATGCAGCATACCAACCACTTTGAAATAAATTCTGGTGTCTGCATCGTTTACTCTCCTTGCATGACATTCGTCGATACGCCAGGAAGCGCGATGTGGTTATCGGATTTCATCCGAGCTTTTGACATCATCACCAGTACAGTTCACCAATTGCGATACTTGTAGCGCTAGGATGAAGGGCATAGTACCGACACTAATCGAGCCTTGACGAAGAAAAACAGAATTGCAAATTAGAAGTAGCCCATGGATAGAATACTGCTTGTTCGCTGATCGCGGTTTCCTACAACAAGGCTTCCCACACATGAAGTGCTACGATGTGGAGGTTGATCTATGCCACATTTCGCGCGTCGGCACCGTGGGCGCTATCCACTGAACGTCAGCAATGTTGTTGGCGGGTCGGAACGTAAAGACTCCATAAGAAAAGAGCCTATAGGGGTGCGAACTGAAATACTGTTTAATTCTATGATTCAGTAGAAATAGAGTGCCCAAGGCTGTCCCGTGTTTACTCCAGCCTCTAAGGAAGACCCACTTCGGTCAACCAAAAGCTTTATCTTTGGTCTTTTGTCTCCGGCATAATACTTCCTCGCCATTGAACTTTCCAAGTAATTGCATAGCACCCATCCCATGTAGGTGCGATGATGCCACTCGCCGTCTGGTGCGGGCGCGTCTACCAATTTACTCATTCGGCTGAGCATTTCCTCATCATGCCGTATCGTTTCCTGCCAATTTATAGCCTGGTGCTCTTCGACAGTATCTGATGGTATAATGATGATTATGGTCTGTAGAGAAGGAAGTCTTGCTAGTGCTTCAAAAAGGGGGAAAAGATCAGGGCTGTCCGCAACATTGATGGCGACGTGCTCTATAGGTAGCATGAGATGCTCCAGCTGCGAGTCTGTGACTGCGGACGGAGGAACTAGAAAGAGGGTCCGCGGGACAAATAGATACTCCGGAGCTCGATCAGGTCCTTCGCAAATGCTAATGGAGCGAAACCATTCGCTTCTAGCCTCCTTACACGCATGTGCGATTGGTGGCGATCGACCATGCGCGGAGCGAGGATGGCTTACCGTGATTTCACACCAATCGTGCGCGAAGGTGCAGACTCCAACGGCCGGGTCTATGCTTGCAAAAGCCGCCCGCCAGATTGCGAGACGAAGCTCAGTTGGTAGGTATTTGAAACGGGGAAATTTCGCTATACCTCCGTGTCTTTGTGTGCTTGTGCATTCCTCTCTATATTTGTTTGAACATTGATCCTCATACCGGCTAATCTCCTGCGTGCAATTAGTAGGCTCTTGCCACGTAAGTCCTACGTAAGGAAGCAGCATTTAGACATCGACACACAAAGGTCCGTAACAGAAACACGATGCTGGTTTTGAAAAGGCAGGAAGCCTTATCTTAAGTATCCGGGATGCATTGAGATCCTTGCCTGGACAGTCTACCATGTCAACAACGTTGGAAGTCCATTATCAGAGTTTACAGATATAGGATAATCGCTTGATTTGTCTTGGAGAAGCCAGTACCGGCCGACTTCATCTATTTTGAGACCCTGTGTGTTAGTCGCTTTGCGTAACCCAGCCTGGCAAATGAAGAAGGGATTCGGTGCAATCCGAATCGCGTATCGTCCCAGCCTTGAAATTCTACATGATTTCCTTCGCAATCCTGAACCCGCCTGACAGGTCTAATTTTCCAACAAACACGCACCGGATAATGTCAGGAGACACAGAACGGAAGAGGATAGATCTCGTACTTAAAGTAAGCACAGTCGAATACTGTACTATAGCTAATCACATCCTGAGTTGCCAAGACGAAATACCTTGTCAACCCAATGAAGCCACAGACATAAAATGTCGAGTAAGCGTCGATGTTGTAAATACAATACAATACAATACAATACAATACAATACAATACAATACAATACAATACAATACAATACAATACAATACAATACAATACAATACAATACAATACAATACAATACAATACAATACAATACAATACAATACAATACAATACAATACAATACAATACAATACAATACAATACAATACAATACAATACAATACAATACAATACAATACAATACAATTTATTACGCCCGGCGGCCTGTTCTGGCCGAAAGGGCACTAGTCGCTAATGCTTACATACAACGCCTGCTTTCCGTCCTCGTTTCCCTAAATATTATACAGGGTGGTGCGGGTTCAGCGTCAGTAGTTTATTATTGATGTTTTATTGAGAATGTCCCAAAACGGACTAAGCGCGGCGCACGCCATATGCACAGCCAGAGCGGATATCAACCCCGCCATGTCTCAGTCATAATAGGATCTGAATATTTCGGCGTCCGGGCTTCGAAGACATGTACTGTAATCGACTTACAGTTATGTACTTAATTCTTATATACAGTATTGAACACCGATAGCTTCCTCTCCTACAACAATCGTTCTCAATGAAGGATGTTTCCACATCTGAAGTATATGTACCCTAGACACGCTGTACGCGCTGTGACTTAGTTTATCTTTTGTTTCTCAAAGTACCTACCGAGTCTGTACCTGGAGAGAGTACTTCTATCTCGCACTGCTGACTTGTCCCCACTCCCCCAGATTTTTTAGGCAGCAGCGATATTTCTGGGTACTTCTTTCACGCATTCAAAAATTGCTTACGCACGCATAATGCAGCCAAATTCAGACAAAATAATTGCTTACTAGGTAGATCTATGTACCGAAGTGTCTCCACTCTGGATTTTATAAAGAGAATGTTGTTTTGAAGCGGAAGGTGGAGGTGTTCAGCACTGTAGTACTGAGCATTGACAGCTTCCGCTCCAAAAATAACATGCTTGTATCAAGTCTAGGGTGGGGGCCATTAGGTACATGACTCTACCCAGGAAGCAGATGTTGTGTCAGAATCAGGCCCTTAAACCGGCCTACAATCAATTTCTGGCTGGTTGAGGGAAGTATCCACAAGTATCGCGGATGCCTAAAGACTGGGGCTCGAACGCGGGGGAGTGGAGACCGTTTAACAGTGCGAGTAAAGGGTACTTTGACCTTCCGTAAGCCATTGAAGTACTTCAATTCACTCACTGATTTCTGCCCATACCATATTCACAGTGAATATAGCTACATATTGTGCACTGTGTGGAAATTGTCGGTGCTCAATACTGTAAGGCACACAACAGATTATTTTCTTCATTTTGGCTGGCCCTGCATGGAGTCTAAAACTGGTGCCCAGCTAAATGCTGTTAGTGAGTACGAAAGGCAGGGATCATACTTAGCGTCGTTAGTACAAGGGGCGTGCGCCACGTTTAGTCCATTTTGGGGCGATCTCAAAAAAACATCAATAATAAAATACTGACGCTGGACTCGCATCACCCTGTACATATAGACGCAAAGTTCGTAATATTCACCGACTAACATGGCGCAAAATGTTCTACTAAGAGCCCGAGATTCCTTTTGCCCACTCCCCAACTAGTATCAACGCCGTCTGCGGGTGTGTTTTGCTTTTCTTGCTTTGCTTCTCTTATGCTAACCTGATGGTGCAGCCCAATTCAGCTTCCAATGGGAATTTTATAATACGGCTTGTAACTCAAACTCTGTAGCACAGGGAGTACGAGGCAACGACAGCTCTGAAATATTTAGAATTCCATTAGGGAAAAGCGTCCGGCGTAGGGTAACGTCTCGTAACGCATCATGCATGTCGGAGCCACTTAACCTTTCTAGAGACGCAATTGTTGTATCAAATTTACTTCAGCTCGTGGTAGCCGTCATTTCGAAGATTGAGATTGTATGATGTGAAGTGGAAACTTGGGAAAGAATCCACAATCAGTTTTGTAACTATACAGTGAGGTGCAGGTCCAGCGTCAGTAAGCTGCCATTGTAATTTTACCAAAAATGCCCAAAAGTGGATTAAGCGTGGCGCATGCACAGTGCACCACTAGCTCTAACATGATCCCTGCCCTTTCCAAGCACTAACAGCATGTAAGCGCCTGAATATTCAGAAAGCAAGAGCCATGGACGACCAACTAAAGATGGACCTGCAATATTCTAATGTCCGTTTCTGACCAAAAATCTATACAACATTTATCAGCAGTTACGCATACACATCCCACTGACGAAGACGTAAAAACGTCGATTACTGTGGCCCTCATGTGGCCTAGCCCAAGGGTAGGTGCGAAGAACGAACTTCCTGCGTACAACATACAGCTGATCGGCCAATATGCCAACTACAACGCCGGACAATTCCTCGTTTGGCGCTCTTGTACTGAGGAAGCCTGCCTCATGGATTATCAAGTTGCTGTTGGGGCACCAGCCAGTCGCCATCACCATCATCGCCTACCAATCATGATCAACGAATGCTCAGCTGCGCCTACCCCTCCCCGCAGATGGAGGCCTCACAGAAATGAGGGGTATTCCAACTTTCCCACGTCATTCCACGGTATCGATCATTAGATGTGAGCCGGAACGGTCATGGAAGGACTCGGAGTCGCCGCCAACATAATCGCTGTCATCGACCTCTCCGCCAAGGTCGCGACGCTGTGCTTCCAGTATTCCAAAGATGTCTCTAGCGCCCGAGCGGATATCGAGCGTCTCCGCAACCAGGTCGAACACCTGGGGACTGCTCTGCGGGCTACGCAGTGCCTGGTAGAAGGGACCAAAAGCTTGTCGCTTTCGATATCCAAGGGACTTGTTGGCTCATTCCGCAGCTGCATCGCCGACCTGGAGCGATTGGAGAAAAAGCTTGATCCAAATCCTGTACGTACCGCTATGCGGCGCTATGGCATTCGAGCACTCAAATGGCCATTTAACAGCAAAGAGGTCGACCAACTTCTGGCCGGTCTTGACCGTCACGAGAAAACCATCTTACTCGGACTCCAGGTTGATCAGACGTACGAGCACAGACAAATTCCCTGTCGCTACCAAGACTAACATATTACCAGGGCCATACTCGTCGACATGCATGAAAGGGTCAAACGACTGGGGCTTCAGCCGACCGAGGATGCCTCGGTTTCCCGCAAGCCCCATTTCATGATGCCGTTCACTCCTGACCCAGACTTTGTCCACCGTCCTATGATCGAGAAATGGATGCAAGACAAATACAGCCAACCCAGCCAGCGGATGGCTTTGGTCGGCATGGGCGGCTTCGGGTAATGAATCCTCGCTATTTCTCCATGCTGGCACTAACAGGGTAATAGGAAATCCCAGCTGGCCATCCAGTTTGCACACCACGTCTATGCGGCTGAGCCCGGAACCAGTGTATTCTGGGTGCATGGCCGCAGCAAGGCGACGTTCGAGGAGTCGTACCGCGCTCTTGCAGATGTTCTCGCCTTGCCTCGTCGGCACGAACCAGAGGTCAACGTGCTGGCACTCGTGCGTGACTGGCTGCAGAGGGATGACATCAATCCGTGGCTGATGGTCGTCGACAATGCCGATGATATCAAGCTATTCTTTCTTGACAAGGGACACGATGACGCCTTACAAGATCGAGTTGCCTCGTATTTGCCCAAATCAACCAAGGGCAAGATTCTCGTCACATCGCGCAGCCTTGACGCAGCAGAAAAGCTAGTCGGTAGTAGCCAAGCAACGTTGCGAATCCCCACCATGGGAGAGGAGCAAGCTCTGGAACTTTTGCAGAGGAGGCTGGAAAACAAGACAGACGAAGCTGCAGCAAAGGATCTTGTCCGCACACTTGATTGCATCCCGCTAGCAGTAAACCAGGCAGCAGCATACATCAATCGACGCAGCCCACGAGTGACTACCAAGTCATATCTGAATGAATTTTACAGAAGTGAAAAGCGAAGAGATAGCCTTCTTCGCAGCGATAAAGGAGATCTTGGTCGGCAAGATGGGGTTTCCAACTCTGTTGTGGTGACGTGGCAGGTGACGTTCGAGCAGATCAGGCGGGAGCAACCGCGCGCCGCCAATCTTCTATCGTTGATGAGCCAATTTCAGGCTCAAAACATACCTGAGATCATGCTTCATAGCTACAACGACGACGACGAAGACACCACGGCGGACGAGGGGAATGATGTAGACGGCATAGACATTGGAAGCGAAAGCGACGGTGAAAGCGAACGAACAGGCTTTGAGAACGATATGGACGTGCTGCGAGGCTACTCTCTTGTTCATATTTCGACGGTGGGACTCTGTGAGATGCATTCGCTGGTCCAGTTCTGCACTCGCTCGTGGATCTCGGAATATGGTGACCCAGCAAAGTGGAGTCGGCTGTTCATGAAGCTAGCAGCCGACCATTTCCCCTCTGGCGCGTTCGAGACATGGGCCGTCTGTCAAAGTCTTCTTCCTCACGTCGAACCTTTAGTTGAGAGAAAGCCAAGAGAGGAGAGCATTGTTGCAAATTGGGCTAAAGTACTGACAAATATATCTTGGTACATGCTGATGATTGGCGAATACACACGAGCAGAGACGCTGGCAAAGGCAGCTGTTCAGGCAAGAATTTGCATCAATGGTCTCGATCATCCCTCGACGCTGACCAGTATGGCCAACTTAGCTTCGACGTTTTGGAACCAGGGTCGATGGGAGGAGGCAAAGAAGCTATTTGTGGAAGTGATGGAGACTCGCAAGGCGAAGCTTGGGGTCGATCATCCCGACACGCTGACCAGTATGGCCAACTTAGCTTCGACGTACAGGAACCAGGGTCGATGGGAGGAGGCAGAGAAGCTTGAGGTGGAAGTGATGGAGACGAGCAAGGCGAAGCTTGGGGTCGATCATCCCTCGACGCTGACCAGTATGGCCAACTTAGCTTCGACGTTTTGGAACCAGGGTCGATGGGAGGAGGCAAAGAAGCTATTTGTGGAAGTGATGGAGACTCGCAAGGCGAAGCTTGGGGTCGATCATCCCGACACGCTGACCAGTATGGCCAACTTAGCTTCAACGTACAGCAACCAGGGTCGATGGGAGGAGGCAGAGAAGCTATTTGTGGAAGTGATGGAGACTCGCAAGGCGAAGCTTGGGGTCGATCATCCCGACACGCTGACCAGTATGGCCAACTTAGCTTCAACGTACAGCAACCAGGGTCGATGGGAGGAGGCAGAGAAGCTATTTGTGGAAGTGATGGAGACTCGCAAGGCGAAGCTTGGGGTCGATCATCCCTCGACGCTGACCAGTATGGCCAGCTTAGCTTCGACGTACAGGAACCAGGGTCGATGGGAGGAGGCAGAGAAGCTTGAGGTGGAAGTGATGGAGACTCGCAAGGCGAAGCTTGGGGTCGATCATCCCGACACGCTGTCCAGTATGGCCAACTTAGCTTCAACGTACAGCAACCAGGGTCGATGGGAGGAGGCAGAGAAGCTTGACGTGGAAGTGATGGAGACTCGCAAGGCGAAGCTTGGGGTCGATCATCCCTCGACGCTGACCAGTATGGCCAACTTAGCTTCAACGTACAGCAACCAGGGTCGATGGGAGGAGGCAAAGAAGCTATTTGTGGAAGTGATGGAGACGAGCAAGGCGAAGCTTGGGGTCGATCATCCCGACACGCTGACCAGTATGGCCAACCTAGCATTCACTTGGCACAGTCAAGGCCGGCTTGAAGATTCTCTTACTTTGATGCAAGGCTGCGCTCATCTACGTCAAAAGAAGTTGGGCCACACCCATCCGCACACTCAGTCATCAGTCGCAACGCTGCATTCATGGCAGGCTAGTCGTCTCGCGCTGGAAGGTGCCTCCAGTTATTAAATTCGTTTCCTAGCGTAATTATATATTTATTCTTTTTTTTATTAGTGCTTTCTCAGTAAGCTCATTGCTTAGCCACGGCGACGGCCTTCACAATTTCTACTTCATCGAATGTCGCATTTTCTACATGATTGACGGCGATGGGAAGAGAGGGAGCCGGTCAACTGGAGGGCAGATCGAAACCCCACAAGAGTAGAAACCTCGATTCAAGTCCACCTCCACCCAAAGGTCCATATCCTCCATAGTAGATATTAACTAGCTTAGCTGGCAAAGTAATCGATACGAATTTTACAGTTTTTTCAACGGAATTTCAATGATTGTAGCTTTCATGCAGAAACATATGGCCATTGGAGTGTTGTAATCATAGACGATCTTCAAAGTTGGTCGTGGGCAGGGTCATTTAAGGTCTTATTTTCCAGGCACCAGGTTGTAGTTGGTCTAGGAAGAGGTCATATAGGCACTAGTGGCACACTGTGCATGCACCACGCTTAGTCCACTTTTGGGCATTTTTGGTAAAATTACAATGTCAACTTACTGACGCTGGACCCGCACCCTACTGTACGTATTGGATAACCAAGGTATTACGCTATACTGGGTGGAGCTTCATGCAATCAGTGACAAAGGACCGTCACTCGGGCGTCCGGGCCAAATTGGTCTTGAAGTTGTCCTAAATAACCGCTAGCATTATTGAGTCGAGGACAAAACGAACTTGAAAACAGCAGAAGAAAACAGCCTTTTATATGACAAGACAACGAATCGAAAACATAAATAGTCCTCGTCACGGTACACTGAACTACATATTATATTGTATATGAGTGTGAATGTAATGCCAGACGTCATTCTTATCATTGGGGCCTTGTATTAAGATAGCCTCATCGAAACTTTCTTTTGGCTATTGAAGTATTACGAAGCCAACCGATTAAAATGAGTTCACCCCCTAGCGTCCCTTCGCCACGCCGCATTCTGCAGCCTCATACAATGACTGTTGAGCAGTTACCCCATTTCCTACAAGAGATGAATCAAATGCTTGCACTAGAAAACGAAAAGCTGCACCAACAATGCGCTTCCCTCAACACATCAGTCGACCAAATGGAGGCTGTACTGGATTTGCAACAGCGCCTTATCCGTTTGGGAGAGGAACATATAACCTTGCTCGAGGAAATACTCCAGAGGCCGTCAACTGAGGCAACGAAGGCGACCCCACCAACGAATTTGCTGCCTCATGTCGTTGAGCATCAGTTCCAGCAACAGATCTGCAGCTCACCTCTAGACACGCCGCCCAGCTTGAGACTTGACTCCAATCAATTCGAAGACAGTAGGTCGTTTGCGGCTGTCGTGCCCGGGGATCACTACAGACTAGACCTTGCTCAGGACCATTCGGAGATGTTGCAACGGTGCACTGAGTCGGAGGCTTTGGCATACTTAGCATCTTACTGTTAGTTGTGTTTGAATTGAATGAGGGGGGGGAGACAGATCTATCCTTTTTTATCGCTTCTGCAATAACAGCCTGTGACGTATATCTCAACGGTCTCTGTCGTGAGGTGACTCAGTACAGCCTGTACATATGTTTCAGCACGTGGATGTGATTCGCGATCCTAGTTAGCCCAACCTTTGGTATAAAGTATATTCTTTTATTTAGTGTGACGTGATCTCCCTTTTCCGGTCCACTTGATTAACTTTCACAGCGCGTTGTGTCACCAATCCATCCCTCCCATATATGTCCACATATTCATTCATTCACTGGCTCTTACTCGCACAAAAACATGTATGAAGATTTACTTGAAATACCTGTGCCTATTCATTTCCATCGTTTTCGGTGCTAGTTGTCAACCCTCCAACATTCATCAACACTATCCCTGTACCCCATTGTTCCCTTGTCCTGCCCGGTTGTTGTTCGTCAAGTTGGAAGGATCGACAGAGTCCAATCCCATGTGAAAAGCTGTCTGATTTGTGGATCCTTGCGTAAGAAGGTTGGGCTGCTCCTGAGCTAAGTGTACTATGCTACTGGAGAGCTTAAGTGGTAGTTGGTCCATGCTTTGGATCCTGTTAGTGATCTAGAGAAAACGGATGGACGGGTTGGCAAGAGTCAGGATGTGACCAAAACTTACCGGCTGTCCACTTGATGCGTACTTGTGAAAGACGTTAGTCAGAGGGAACATAGCAGAAAAGCAGGAAAGCAGGAAAGAAAGGTACAAAAGTGATGAGAAACTAAAATAAAGTAAAAGGGAAAGAAGAGAAAAAGAAGCGAGCTAAGAGAAACACTGGCTCAATAGCTCTGATAACTCACGTTGTCACGAGTTCTTCCAGTCTGCGGTATGGGAAAGCCGTCAGCATCCGGCCATCCGTCGGCGTAAAAGCAGCTTTGGAAGTGCTACAAGGCGTCCATCTACTCACGTCTGAAGGTTCTCACCCGACCTAATCGATAGTGAAGGCATACGTCAACCAACGAACATTCCCCGACCACAGGGGAAGGGGTCAGAAGCACCAAGCATGCTCGGACCCTATGTAACTCACTGGCGAGATAGATGTTTCAACCTGTACATGAACACGGTGTTAGAGATGGACGTCCGCCAGCAGTAATGACCGTGATACTTTGGAGGATACTTACACGGCGTCAGCCTTTACTTGTCTGCCACACAAGATCAGAAAGGTTAGTTTCCAACATGTTCACAGCGATTATCGATCGCCGAAAGGCTTGGGAGACCGCTTACCTTTTCTTTTGTTCCTCGAACCTGCAGAATTCAAACCAGTTTCGTCAGCAACACTCTTGGAAGGATGTCAACGCGGAAGCAAACGTAGTCCTACACGCGCCCAACGTCTGTCCAAAAAAAGAACAATTGGGCTACATTGGTGCAGGGCTAACTCACCCATGAGATAGGGATGTTAACTGAGACTGGACATCAGATAGGATTTCCATAATGGCGCCAATGGTTTGCGGCATTGGCTCCTCATCATAGGAATATTGACCGAAGCTACCTCTATGGTATTAGTCAGCCTATGTCGGGGCAAGCTGAAGTTGGAGAGGCAACGGGGAGGAACAGGAATAGTCAAATCAAGCAGATTAGGGACATGATCGCCGGAGATGGATGGAATGGGAAAAGGCACGACGAATTTGGCTTCGAGAATACACAATTGGCCAAAACAGGTGGACAAGCAAGTAGGGGTGAAAAGTGAAAAGTGAAAAGTGAAAAAGTGAAAAAGTGAAAACAATGAAAAGAAAAGGGAAGAGGGTGAGTAGGTATGTAAGGGAAAGCAGAAACAGGACAAACTCTTCATCAGGATAAAGCAAATCATCATCTTCGACGTCTTCGGGAGTACCAACAAACTGTGGCTGCCGATCATAATGGTGGTGAGCTGGAATCTTTCTTTTTTGAGGAACTCCGTTGAAAGACTGCTGGTAGGGCCTCTGCGAGCTAGGTTGAACACCCTGAGGCACCAGGGCAGCAGTCGATTTGTGCTTTCCTCGGGTGCGGCTCGTGGGCATACGCAGCTGGCCCGGGGCCGAGGACGGCGCTAGCGCCATATGGCGCTGCCGGGCGTGGGCTTGGGCTTGTCTGGTCTTTGAAGGGTCCATGGAATGTGAGATGAAGAGATGGACTCGCGAGGAGCGTGACAAGATGGAGACAAAGTGGAAAAGGAAAAAAATAGGCAGGTCAAATGATAAGTCCGTAGACAAATCACCAGACAGATGAGTTGACGAGTGAACAAGTTGACGAGTGGACAAGTGGCCGAATTAAGATGCCAAAGCCTCTATGCCGGAGTCAATTCAACTTGCAACAGGCAAACGCACAACGAAGGATGTGCCAAACGTCCAATTCTCTTCTCCACCACACTTTTATATATGAACAAAGTGGCCGTTACCGACAGTCTGGTACCGTGAAGTAGCGGTTGAATTTGGACGGAAACCCGTTGGATGACTGTTTTTTTTTTCCAATTCTTTCTTGGTTCTAGGATCGACTATGGATGGAGTAACACCGACATCACCGCTCGTCTGCGCAGCGACGGACCAACAGCCCTTACGGACGAAATGGGCCATTCTGTTGCAAGAAACCTGCGAGTCCAGTTCAGGACCCGACACTCGACCCATTCGATCTCGTCGTTCGCTCAAAAGCCCGGCCTGCTAGGTCCCGATAAGGGTTCGGGAAGATGACGGCCGGGGATCGATCGATGATGGCCCTTCTTCGTCTCTGCCTCCATTTCGACTCCAGAGACTGTCATACAAACAGGTCAAAAGAATCCTCCAAAACATGGCGCCCAAGAAGACTCGATCCAGGTCGCCCGACCCAAATGACCGAGCACGGGTCAGCTCGGCGATGCGCAAGAGAGGGAACACGGCGATCAAGAAGAACTACAAGTTCGGCAAGGACTGCGGTACGATCGCGGTGCTGTTGTTCTACAACAAGATCCACGGATTCTGGGACGGGTCAGTGTACACCCCCCCGGGGGAATCACTACCAGAAAACACGGACGAGCTGGTAAGTTCACCAATACAGGAACCCCGGAGAAGCCGACTGGGCAAGCTGCTGACTGGGGGATGATGGCGATTGCAGATACGAGACGTCGAGCGCAGGCAGGTCGTGTCCAACCACAATCTTGTTCTGAGGCCAGCAAGACAACGGAAGCAGCAGGATAGGGCAAAGCCGTGCAAGGTCACAAAGTCCTACAAGGCCACGAAACCGGCACCGAGGCCGTCGCCCCGCGTACGCAGCCTTCGCAGTAGAAGACGACCCGGTGATGGATCACCTGTGCCTGGAGCCTCGCCGGCTCAACCCCAGATTACCGTTGCTGGCGATGAGTCGGAGTCCGAAGATGAAGATGAAGACGAAGACGAAGACGAAGGCGGAGATGGAGACGACGGCGCGAGTGTCTGGGACGTCCCCAGAAGTCCAGCGCCGAGGGAGACGCAACGTCGGAGTCGTCGGGGTCGTCGTAGTGTTCGCTCTGATGCGGATAAGCCCGTAGCTCGACGCCAGAACGATGCCGCCCCAGGCACCTATGCAGTTGATCCTGTTCGCGTCGCTGAGCGTACCAACGATCATGTCAGCGACGACGATGAAGGTGGCGACTATAAACAAAAGCACCGAGGCCAAGCCCGCCGAGCCCGCGGCCGCAATCGTCGTCGTGGGTTTGACGATCAAGGCGAACCGGCAGAACCAAACAGGAATGCCGCCTCGCACCACCTTGGCGACCATGAGGTGGCACACGAGCAGAGCGCTGCGATACCGTACACTTCTATGGAGGACGGAGATGCGGAAGGTGAGCCGTGGGGCGAACCGACGGCACCTCTCGCTCCTATGGGTACGGCTGGTCCGATGGATGCTGCAGTTGACATGGCCCACTGTGATGAGGTAAGGTCCATGGATATGACGACGGGGACGGAAGACGATGCCTGGATGCACTCGGCTATCATGGAGTTTGGTGACATGGCGGATATGCCAGGTGCGCAGCACTGGGGTGACATGCTGGAGTTTGATGCCGACAACATAGATATGCACATGGATGTGGACTTGGACATGGGCCTGATGGATCAGTTTGGCAACGGGCAGCTAGCCATCGACATGATGGGTCTTCCCTCAGCCGGCCCTGGTGTCGTTCCTGCGGTGTCCACAGAAGTCGGAGGAAACCAGGACGACCTTGGACTGGTGCAAGGCGACGGCGGCGACGCTAACGGTGATGGTGATGCGGATGGTGATGCGGATGTTAATGCCGATGCCGATGCTGGCAATGGCACCATCAAAATGTTACAGCCCAGTGCTGTTACTGCCAGTGGCAGCCGCGTATTCTCCACCCAGTCCAGTGATGGTGCCCTTGGAGTACAGGCGCAGCGTCTGCTGGACGAGACGCATCCTAGCCCGCGGTCGATCGGCGTTCCAGGCTGGCCCGACACTCTGGAACATACCACAACTGCGGTTAAGGACGGAGAACGGCCGGCTCGTTTTGCTGGAAACCAGCTGTTGGCGATCATCGCTAAAGCATTGTCCCAGATGGACAGCTACGGAGATGTTGAGCCAGATATCGGCGATAAAAGTTGTTGGCCAATGCAAAGTCGAGACATGATCGGTATGCCGTTCGCGATGCCGGCTTGTTGAGTACGGACTACCTCCGGCTTGCATCGTCCTTCACTCGCTTGCCCATCACTGTGCTTCTTTCGCCTCTGTTTTTCCGTCAGTCGTCCATTCGGGAATCGAGAAAGAAGAGGAGCAGAGACGAAGGGGGCAAGACAGGTATCGGAGTGTCTCTCTCTGTCTCTCTCGACAGTACGACATGATGGATGGAGGAAACAAGGATAGAATTAGAATAGAAGAAATGAACAGAATGAAGATACCGTACTCGTTGCATTACTTGTTGGTTGAGTGATTTATCAAGCAAGGCAAAACTCTTGCCGTGGTGGCTTGTCTCCTTCCACTGATCTACGCGGTCAGGCACGCGGTCAGGGGCAATTGATTTCACCTAATCAAACGATGGGATGGCTCGTGCACATATTGAGTGGGGGGCCCGGGGGACCGGCTTACCATAATTTCGCGTCAGTCAGCAATAAAAAGAGATGGACTATTACAACAATGCTTGCTACATGGGAAATTGATCGCCAAGTCATTACACGGATCGAGATGACAGAATATACTACAATTACTTCCTTCCTTCCATCCATCTCAAGCTACACGTGGCATGTAGCGACAGCATGTCGACAGCAATGTCCAGATGGGCATAATAGAGCCTGCGGTGTATTTGATGTGACTGGCAGAATGTTACTCAAGATGACCAATAAAGTTTGATTACCGGTATGTCGAGTCGACATTGTCGACGATGATAGCTAGCCAACAGATTGTGGAGCATGCATGGCTTGCTCGAGCAGAGTGAGAGAGAGAGAAGAGGCCAGAACCAGACAATCATGACTACGTTTACAGCAGAAACCATACAAAACTCATGGCCACCAAAGGAAGCACAGAAGTCCATCATCCACGTCTCGTCCCATGCGGCCAAAAAAAGAGTTGTTCGTTCGATGTTTAAGTATTGGTTACTGCGCCGCAGTAGAATGTCTCACTGCTGCACCATATACGTCCGCTCTCAAGCCACCATGAACGTCAGAGGCTTGGCGCACAAACAAAACGTAAGACCACCGCCTATCTTGCGTTCAATTTTTCTGCGCAGATCGAACTCGCAAAAGCATCATCATCAGCAGGATCGGGCTCTTGAGACTGGAGCTGATCGAGGACATGGTCCGCAAGCGGCCGGAAAAACAATGGACGCTAATTCTTGGTTTGAGCGGATGGACATAGATCAGGAGGAGGCGCCGAGAGACACAGAGATGGTTATACCGACGATTGTGATACATCCGCCATCAGACGATGATTGTGATATGCAGGAGGAGACAATGGATGTGGAGATGGTCTGTACTGAGGATGAGTCGCAGCTATAGGGTAGGCAACTCAATTGGAACACAGCATCTGGACATATTCTGGCGCGTCAAAGAAGGGTGTTTGCGGCCCGGATGGACTGACAGGTTTGGCAAAAGCCCAAAGAGCCGTCTGGGGTGTGCATAAAACTGCACTACCGCCATGTTCGGAGATGTCTGCATCGCGAGCTCCTTTGGATCCGATGGCTCGTGGTGAATACATGAAACTGGACGAAAAGAGAGCCTTGCAACGCAGTGTACTGGACAGGGATAGGGAGCATGGCACCGGGAAAGAAGCCAAACCGTGGGAGAGACTCAAGAGGCTAGCGAAGACGCCATACAAAAGAACAAATCGTTACCTTCAGGTACCAGATTCCAGACCAGCTCAATCGGTCGTGCACTCTGCAGCAAGCCATCCTCTCGATACACCATCACGTGTTACGGAGGACAGAACCAGGTCGACAACTGAAGACCATCGCAAGGAGGATGGCCGCATATTTATCCACTTCACCCACAATCATCCATGTAGAGAAGACGGAGAGGATGAGGATCTCCGCTGCCTGTGGATTGATTCCAGCGATGATGAAGCCGATGGCCAAGTGATCCGCACATGAAGACACCGCCCCAGTGATGATTCGACCGAGGCCAGCTTGAATAGTATGTACCAGGTATAGCCATGAAGGGCCTTGGCTAGTGTAGCTGAGGCCAGCGTGTCTAGGCTTTGTAGATATTGTAATATGCCGCCTCATCACCTCGTGAGGAGCTGCTGTTGTCGGTTTACTAGCCTGGTATCAATGAATGTAGATCTGACCAGCACATCATTGCCCGTAGGGCGTCGCGTCGAGAGTTGTCATAGATGAACCGTTACTGAATTCTCTCCAGCCATAGACTCGTAGAGATAAAAGACATCGCTGCCCAACTCCTGAACGCTCTGTTTGCTTTGGCAAGGTTGGCACGGCTTGACGCGACGTGAAAACGGGTCTCGTTCGCGTTCAGCCATTGTAAGATAGATGTCACAGTACAGAGGCGTGATTATTCCAACTGCATTGTATTGCATACAAGCCACAGCTTGGTTTACATGCGGCCCTTCCTCATAACAATGCAGAGGACCCACCCACCAAGGCACTAGATCCTTTGACCTGGGAACTTCTTTTCAATCTCCCGTCCCCGTGTGGACTTTGTATCAACAACGCATCGCATCAGCTACACATACTTCATAATGGAAACGTATCGTGGTTATGTACAAACACCAGCCGATGCCATTCGACTTTTGGAAGCCTGCCGATTAGGCGTTTTGCCCCGTTTGCAACGACGACTTTCGGGAAAAGAGCGGCAATCGATTCGATCTGGTTCTGTTTTTGTCTGGGATGAGCGGGAAACTGGTATGAGAAGATGGACTGATGGCAAGTCATGGAGTGCCAGTCGGATTGCAGGAGGCTTCCTCATATACCGTGAACTGAAAGCCAAGCGAGGCGGATTCTTCTCTACTAATCGAAGAGGTGCGGATAAAACTGCAGACTCCGATCGCGGTTGTGATGGGTACCAGGACTATGGAGAGTCTGGGAGGCAACGATACAAGGCAGACGGTCTTGTGAAGCAGTCGTTCAGCATCACCACCTCCTGTGGCAACCACTTTCACCTCATCTCGTACTACTCCTGGCTTCAGCATGGCCAATCTGGTCTTCAGCGACCGACAAACGACCCTGAATTGCGAAACATCGTTCCCCCCAAACACATTTACACCAAGTCCAGTATGGACAAGTTCAACACCACACCCGCTCTCACTCGCGAGCCGATGCAGCAGCCTCCTTACGTCGCTCCTCAGCCTCGTCAACAACCTCATGCTGTCGACGGTCAGCCTGGATATAGCCGGACTCCTTCTCCTGCAGCTACTCCTCCTTACACGCGTCGCGTCTCCCACTACCCTCCCACTGCTCTCCAACAATACCCTCCACATGTCAGCTATCCAGACCTGCCTCTCCCAAACTACGCCAACACAGCTGTTTACGAACAGCCTGGGCTTCTTTCTGTCCTGCCGGCCAAACCTTACACAGAAAACGCTTCACAGCACTACTCGCATCCTACTCTTCCCGGAACGCACGAACGCTCTCGCGACCAGCATCTTAAGTCAGTCGGCCAGAGCGCCGTAGGTGATGCTCCATCGAGTACTTCCCACACTTACCAAGTAGCACTACCAAGTCCCGGCGCTTTGGCCAACGGTCCTACCGGTGCTTCCTTGGCGGCAATTGGCACACCTTCTGGTAGAACCGTGAGTGTTGGGCCCCCCGGAAACTCTCACTTCTATGTATCGCGACCGTCTGCCCTTGATGCTGTGCTGCACCACACCCCCACTGCTGGCGAGAGTGGCAGCGTCAAGCCTGGCAACGTTACGAGCAGTCCTCGGGCGTCCAGTGCAAGCGTACTGGAGACGGGTGGTTCTAGCGAGGACGCGAAAGCGTTGAAGTTGTTGGACCGCAGGTTTTGTATCTGATCTAGCAGAAGGAACGGCCCGCAGTTTTTGAAGACCCATCTTAGAATGATTCAAGCTGGTCTGGTCACTTTCATCTGGGGCTGTATCAGATTGGGAGGGAGGGGGGTGTTGTTTCTACACATCATGCGACTGAAACACGTTGTGGAAATTGGGGAACACAAATTTCAAGATAACGTATTGTGTCTGTCTACCGGCATGTCCGAGCCAACATATCGTTTGGCCCATCCGGGGGGTATTTCAGAGAACCCCACCACAATGTCAGACGTGCGGAGTCGCTAACCGTTGGCGACGGATTTTGGTGGTGACGCGATTCTTCTCTTGCCCCCACCCCCCCTGCGTATGTAATTGGTATCCAGGGAACTTTAAGAACAGGCTCATCTCCCACCTGGACATTCTGCGTTTTCACCTGCTTCCCTAGCTTTGCTCTATTTCATCTATCCTCACCGTTTTAAAGTACTTTTCGTCTCCTCCTCCTCCTTCTTCTTTCCCCTTTGGTACTGTTACGTCTCTATTAGAGACCCCATCCGTTGTGTTTGCGGCAAGTACCATAAAAACCTACCAAGGATACCAGAACTTATATCTCTCCTCACACAACGGTACATCTTCCTGATCCCAGATCCACTGTTTCGCGAATCATTCCGCTCTGCAGAAATGTCAACCACTTCGAGGCGAGAGAATGAAGGTCCCGCATGTGATAAACGTTCTGCTGTCGACCCTTCAGGACCGCATCGGGAACGCCTCCATCAATACCCCAAGAACTCTCTCCGTGATCTTCTTCAGATAAACCTCGACAAAGGGCTATTCAGACAACCCGTACAGTGGGTAGATTTGCACGCTCGACTACTCGGTACGCAATGGGAGGAATTACCGCCATGTGATACACCTGGCCCTATAGTGGTCAAAGGCACGCAACCTTCGCGAAGTCATCTTGACCCGTCAGAACCCGCCCAGGCTCTCTGCAACGCGCTTACAGACATTATCCAGCCTGATCTGGACCCTGCTCGCTTATCCAATGCTATCAAAACCGGCCTAGGGACACTATGGCCGGCGGTCTTCAGCAACTCAGGCCACCTCCCCGAACTCGATCTGTACTTTGGCGACCACGTTTACTTGAGTGCGGTGCAAGTGAAGGCCATATGGCATCTCCCCTGTGACGGGGCAAAGTCTCACTACTCTTCACCCGCACCAGCTTCAACACAACCTGCAGGTTGTTCCGACACGTCAACACAATCCCCATCCAGTGATAACTACACTACCGGTCCCGCGATTGCCTACATCAGCAAGGAAGAACTGGCGTTCAGGCGAAGCAGACCGTTCGAAGTCCACGAGCATCCGGAAACAAAACAGAACGAGCCTGTCATCCACCTTGGGGAATTAATAGCTCGCAAGCTTGTCCCTTCAAACATGGACCGCGATGCGTATCTTGTCGCCGTATTTCTCGGGATGGCGCAGGCGCACTTCTACAGTCCGCCACCTGCTGCTAACAAAGGTAGACCGACGATTAAACTAAAGGAAGGCATTCCGCCATGTCCGGACTTTCGTGATCTCAAATTAAGGATCGTCACCCACAATACCGAGACATCAAGCTTTATCGTCTACACCGGACATGTGACGAGCAGATTTCTGCAAAAGTTCCACGATCCTTCTTACGCTTGCCCCAATGATGACAATGCTTCCTCGTCTGGCATCAAGATCGAATACACCCGAGTTCCTGTATGGCCAATCCTGGGCCTACGCGAAAGGCTCGGCAAAGCTTTGGGCGACGAGATTGTCGGGGCTTTCAACCAAGATGAGATGAAAACGTGGGAGAAAGATCCTGGGGAGAAGCGTGGGGAGAAGCGAAAGCGGGATCTGTGTCCAAAACTTCCCATCGGCGACAAGAATGTCTCGAGTGAGAGAGACAAACGCCGGCGTGGCCCGCAAAAGGGAGGTCAAGCATGAAGTCCATCATAGGTGGTAATGATGGCTTGTAGCCGGCATTGGACTGTCGCATCTGCTATCAGGTACATCTCTCCATGACGAGACGGTAACAAGAGGTCGTACGTGGCACATCACCGCATTTCCCTTTGTCTAGGAAGAGCTATGGGACCTGCAAGATATCGTCCAGGAGAGGATTATTTAAAGGGGATTTAGAGTGATTGTTGAGCTATGTTTCTTCCTTTCTTGGATGTATATATACACTTAGAGACCGATTACTATATATTTCCTTACGTTTATTTAGAGTAAAAATACCGGTTGATAGTCACCGTAAGAACGCTTGCTCATACCCAAATCTCGTGATGTGCATGAACATGGCAGCATACATAGTTCGAGAAACGCAGTTGACGCTAGCTCACCCCAAGTGTGGAGTCAGATTTATTTTTAGATAATTAACTAACGTTACCGAATGTTGGAAAATCCGGGGATCCCCCTTCCTTTCAGGGTTTAGACTGTCAGACTGAAAGTCCTAGATTTAGAGTTCAAAGTCCTAGATGAAATCATCTAGAGATATAAACCCGAGAAGAACTCTCATATCAATAATGAACAATCAAGTTTTATAAAATACATTTTCACCCAGCACTACTGCGCAATATAAACATTACCGAATCGGACCACCCCGCAAACCCGTGTTAGTGGCCGATTGGACTCAAATCGCCCGCTAATAACCTCTTTAGGAAACTAAAACATTTGCTGTCCTTTTACCCACGAGACTCCAGGTCTCTCAGTATTTCGCAGTGCAGCATTGAGCAGCCGCACCTTCCGGTTGAAAATTACACAATGTTATTAAAGTCCGTAACGAGACAGCTGGTGTACATGGCTCTACCTCAGCGTTCTCCTCTCCATGTATGGCGTTGCTGGTGTAAAGCATGACGAGACCGGCACCATTGTCGACCCTGATGTCGTCGCCGAGACTTGGACTCTCCTACTGCTGCTCAGGCTGAGTGGTACAGTCGCAGCCCAATTGATAGACAAATAGACCAAGTCTACCATTCTGATAAACGTTCACTATACCATTCATCCCTTAAAAGAAAGAAGGAAGGAAGAGCGGAGAGTGCTTACAGGAGATGCACTTTGATGGCTAACGAGACAATCACGCAGAGATTGGTTGTTCGATATGTGATTCTGTTTGGCAATCTCACAAACACTCTCCTCATCAAATCGGTTGATACGTTGACGAAGCACCTAAAGGAGGCATACAGCCTTTCCACAGGTTAGCTCTGGAATAGCATGCCCGATGCCAAAATGGCTACGTAATAGTTTGCGTTCGCAGCAAGTATTAGCGTGTGTTGCGGATGACCTGCAAGTATGGCTCTTTCTTCATTCGCATTGTCTATGTGGAGTGCGATCGAAAACCTGGAAGAAGCTCATGTCTTCTCGGTCGGGACAAAACGCTCTCCCTCAACCTAGCAACAGCAGTACCAGTGGGTGTCGTGTTTATCCTCACCAATCGCGTGGCCTCGGCTCGACGGCCAAGAGCGCGGCGTAATCGCTAATAGTAAGCTGCTCTCCTATCCTGAGATGCGATATCCGGGAACCTTTGTAATCTATGTATCACATGGCGAAAGTCGATCGTGGAGCAAGGGGATTCAACGTGACACTGACTACCTCTGATCGCATTATAAATATGGCCAGCGGCACATTCTATTCGAGAGGTTTGACAGAGCATTCCTCTTTTCCTCTTCACACATAAAATGTCTTTTCACGCGAACGCGGCAAAATCGACCCCATCCGCCATGCCCCATGATGATGGCCTAACAGAGTAGGTATAGGCTGAGGAAATCGGAGTAAGTACCATAGACGCTCTATATTTGACTCTCTTTCACTAACTTCAATCGTTTCCTTTGGCAGAATCTTATGCTTACCAAGCCAGCGAAAAATCGAGTTCCTAGTTGGTGAACACGAGACGCTGTATACCTTTCCATTAGAACTCTTTACCGAAGAATCCACCAAACTCGCCGCAAAAGCAGAGAAGGAGGCGGGTGATCTCAAGGATACATTGAGACATTGTACTGAGAAGACTTTCGGTCGTCATTTTCAAGCCCTCACGATCCTTGACTATCGCGAAGAGGTGCCGGCCGACATCCTTACGAAGGAAACAACAGACGCCCAAGAAAAGGTTGGACATCGCACCTGTCTCAGGATGTAGCTCTTTTGTTCATGTTTCTCAGCCCGTCTTGGTTAAAGAAGAAGACAACCGCCGTGATGGTTCGACTGTCAACAAAGACCACCTCAAGCTAGTCGTTCCTGATAAACTCCCGTATTCCATGGCATCATACAAGGAGCGATGGAAATCTTTCGAAACTACAGGATCAGAGCCTTGGTCCCTCGATGCGTACAAGCACGGACTCAGAGTTACCGCCATCAACTCCTTTCTTCGGCCACTGCGGAGCTCAGGTTACCCTGGTGGCATGGTATGGGAGCCCGATGCATGTGAAGATGTTGGCAAGTCGTATTTTCCCGTATTCATGAGTCATTTTGAGCTATTCAAAATCGCAAATGAATTAGGACCCGGACTGATCAGTGAAATGGCCTTATATCGTCTCAGAGTCAGACTGAGTACATATGTGGTGCATGAGGCTGCGTTTCCTGACTTGATCCGATTTACCGTCGAAGTATACAAGACCACGGCACCAGGCAACCCGGCAAGAGCCATCATATCGAACTTTGTTGCATGTTTTCATCAACACATGTTTCATTATAAGGGCTTCATCGCGGCCTTGAGGGAGGTGGACGATCTTTTACTGGATGTCCATGGTTACTTTGATGAGAAGTATTCTCCATCCACTGCCCTGCGCGCGAAGAGGCAGAGAACCAAGTAGACGTTCTTGGGCGGTGTCGTTCCAGCAGGAAGATCGCCATCGTTTCACAGAAATACTCATTGCGGAGGGTCCGTTCAGTGTAACTAGGACGTTTAGGAAGATTCTACCAAATAGAATTGCGTCACAGGTAGAGCTGAGACACCGGCCGTGATTTTCCGAAGTGAACGTATAGCACGTGGGACTAGGATCTAACCAACTATGCCGGACGCCACTTGCTAATGATACCAAGATCGCACACCTCCGTGGTCTAGTACGCAGGGTTATTATCCGAGTGTCGGAAGACATGAGAAGCACAGTTGTGGGAAATGGCATGGTAATGAACATGCATGCTAACAGAAACGTATGGGGAGGTGCTAAACTGGATGGTGTCCTTGCCGACCGAAACTACGATACTTATCGATCTAGTCTACTGAGAGGGTTAGCTTTATGAACCTGCTCCAGGGTTCCTCTTAGCTCCAATTGTCCGATACTGCCAAATATATGCTACGAGGATAGAGAGCTTCTGAGCACTGGACTTTAGCGCCCGGGAATAGGCTTGGTTTTGATACTCTCTACTGACATTCGCCGACTTCTTTGGTCACCCCTAACAGAGCCTTCTCAGACGCAGTCTCAAATATGGGACAGGATGGGGGGAAGATGACTACGTCGGGACAGCTTTCGCCGATAAACTAAACAGCGTAGACAAAGGATACATTGTTGTAGCGGAAAGGGGATGGCATGAAGAGGAGCCATAGGGAGAAAAGTATTTTGTATAGCAAAAAGAAGTTCACTAATTGTGTAGGTGTGACCCATGCGAGCTCGAAGATGGCTTCTCCCGCAGCTCTAGTCTGTCTCAGTCTAGCTAGCAACGTAGCCTACAACGAGACCAGCAAGCTTACTCAGCGCCTCTTATCCTGTAGAACCCCCCCCAGTATATCATAGATCTCGTACTTTATGTCTTCGATATCAGCTGCCATATCTTCTATTGCCTCTGCCAACGCCTCGAGTCTGCTACTTAGAAAGTGGAGGCGGTGCTGGCCTCGCGAGCCGCTGTCGACGTCTCGATGGCGCGTGTAGGGCGTCGGAGACTCGTCTGAGCCGGAGAATCTGTCGTCCTCGACCTCCGAGAACGCGCTGCGTTCAACAGGCCTTATGCGTCTGTACCTCTGACTCAGAGTTGATTGGGGAACTGTAGGTGTTTGCGGAAGTGAGTTTCCATCATCCCCTTCAGAGTCGGGGACGATGAAGCTATCGGAATCACTGCTATGGCTCGAACCATCGTCGCTATACTCTACAGGATATTAAGAACTAACACTACGCAATTTTGTAGCTCATACCCATACCTAAAGCTTCGTGGTTGTGAGGTTGGTGATGCATCATCAGACGGTGTGCCATGGTTATATGGCTACTGGTAAGACACAGGTGCTACTCTTAGCCTAACGAGAGCTTTACGATATCGAGGGGACTTCTGTCAACTATATACCCCAAGTACATTGCATGTATTGTTGCGCTGTTTGCCTGCAAGGCGATATAGTCGTACTACCCCAAAGTCAATTGGTGGTTCAGGCAAAAACTGGCGCTTACTTTCGCTGAGATATCGTGTGTCTGTGTTATGTGAGGCATAGTAGGTATGGAATGGCGCTTATGATGCTGTGTCCACTTCCAGCCCGGCAACAGTCATCTAATTCACGTCGCAGTAGCATGCACAGGTTTAGAGGCTCTTCTATGCCTGTCTTTCGTGTCGAAGAGCTAATTGCAACCCCCTTTGTGTTTGGGAGTTGTTGAGGAGAAGACAATGCAGTGACCAGAAACAGGCTTTTGTTAACCTGAGCTTGTGTGAACTCATCACGAGTGCTCGAGGTCCTGTTTTTTTTCCGCCAGCCCAATAATGACAACTACTGTGAGATATCCATAGTTAGATGGGCTGGAAATGTGCAAAATCGCCAGGTTTATTTTGAAGTCTTCATTGCCGTAGAGAGCAGTCTATGAAGGGGAAGTAAAGGAGTTGAAGCTGCATGCCCTATATGGGAAGGTCACATTTCCCGAGTCTTTTGGATCTTGAACAATCGTGTTCATCGAGCGCCTTGGTGAGAGTTGTGGAGCGTGGAGGGATTCCTCTCAAATCCTGAATACTGACGTAGACTGGTATATTATGCCGCAGGATAGGCTACCCGCAGTCGTTATCTCTGCAACGAAGATACTGTCCCTTTCACAAGTCGCAGAGAGACCATTCAACCGGGCAAGTGGCCATCATGATCACGGCCAGATTCGTCCTTCACCAGGGCCCAGCAAAGCCACTGATACTGACCAGCGAAATCAAGAGTCCAACTCCTACCGATGTAAGTTGACGGTCGGCTTTCTGGTTTGATCATACATTTATTGACCTTGAATCGTTCTCATAGGTATTCGTCTTTTTTTTCTTCTTTTTTTTGTTTTGCTTTTGTTGAGGTTTAAGTCCTGATGCAACGAATGAAACTTCGTGAGGGACTACAGTACCATAAGCTGCTCTAATCGCATTGCTTTCGTGCCGTCACATCCGGCATAAGAGGCACTATGGATGGTGTCCATGCCACTTCCCGAGGTTGTATTGCCGTCCTAAACATTGTAATCTACCTGTGTACGTGGCTAACATGCCATGTCGATAGGTAGTGGTTTCTCGAAATCTAATTTTACCCCTTATCAAAAACCAAGCCTACCCTGTAAAGCGGGGTAAAGAAAATCAATCACATAATAACTAATTGATTTTGGATTGTAGGACTAGGCCACTAGCCTTTCCCTTCTTTTTCATATACCTTATCATCCTACGCTATGAGTATTAACGCACAGGGCTTTACCACAAAGGAAAGACCGACACATTGTGGGTACTTCGAGGTCGTAATGCTCCATCACTTACAATACGCATCAGGCGTGAAAGATGATGATGTGCTTTGTGGCTGCGGTAGTTGAGTTACAGGGGCGTCTATTTACCAATGGGGGGCTGGGCATACAGCAGTACATCGCAAACCTGCGTACACTACACGCACCAGCCGATATTGGTAAATATTCCAACAAGCAATTTTTTGACTATCGGTACATGATGTCAGTCACCTGCCCTACAAGCTCTTTCTGGATTGTCCAGAGATATAAGAAAAAAATAGTTTCTCTCGGCATGGAGTTTGTTTCGTTTCGAGTTCGGGCAGGAGAGAGCGCTGATATCTGTTTCTGTCCTCAATTATCCCTCCTTCAGCTCCTGCTTTCATTATCAATGGGGGAACATGTCAGACACGGGTCTTGTCCCAACCACAGCACTGAAGCCTTGCAAGGAGTTCGTAGAATAGATTACGAAGTGCAGCGGCTCGGCGGTAGAACCAGTGTTTCCCACCCTTCAATCACTTTTGTGGAACGGCCTGACGATCAGGTATCACTTCGGAGGGGAATCGTAGAACTCAACCGGGAGAACGGGACCTTGCAGCATGAAGATGAATATTTTACTGCGTTGGCTAACGATGTACTAGTAGCCCTCAAAGCCTCCATTCACTCTCATCTACCTAGCGTGCTAGAATCCCTTCCATGTGATAACACTATTGTCTCTCATAACAGCGAAATGGGTAGCAGCTCCTCACAGACTCTTGTGCATCACCGCCCACGTACTGACGGCTTCTTGGGCTCCAAGTCGCGCAAGGATTCAAGTCGAGGTTTGTCTGATCCCCAAGGGCCTCAGGTAATTTTAATGTCTTCCTGGAGTCAAAGTGCAAGACACCGTCCCTTGCCGCCAACTCCACATCCAATGACGAACTCTATGCTCGAGAAGTTGGAGATTGATCTCATAAGGCAGAATGGGATGATGAGGCAATCGATCTCGCTGAATAGGAAACTTTACTACAGAGTGTTACTGGGTTTAGTTTCTCAGATACGACAATTAGCATCGGCCCTTCGATCGGTTATCGAAGAGGCAAACCTCGTGATAGAGCAAGCGAATAAGGATTGGCGACAGTATGTAGAAGGTGTTATGAAAGAAGAAGAACAAGAACAAGAAGAACAAGAAGAAGTGGAGCCAGGAAGGAGGTGTACGGGGCCTGAACTGGTTGACTGGTTCGAGTCCGAAGGCCAGGTCTGCAGCATCGTAGACGGGCTAGGGTCGAGACTCAGAGACTCGGACATCAGTTTGAGTACCAAGACTGCGCCAACGGTGCCTGGTGACAAGCCAAGTGACTGTATACGCAGTCCCGCAGCACAGTCCCTTTGCAGAGATCCCAATCCGCTGAACAGCGCACCTATGGATCCAGTAGATTCGGACATGGGACAAGACAAAGATGTGCAAGGCCATACCTGGCCCTATGTAGAACCTCTTCGAATTACTCGTCAGCGATGTGAGCCAGTCCGCGATGGTGATACTGTGTACTCCGGATCAAACATGAGACGACGCCTCGCTATGCTTCATTATGAGCGGCGGTACTACGAGAGACTCGTCAACGAGGCACATGTTCGATTCTTACCTACAATAAGGCATCAGATTCGCGAGCTCCAGTGTGTTTTACACGACTCTGGTGTCGAGGAGGATAGATTGAGGGATTTACTCCAGGAGCAGATCAGACTCCGAACGCCGGAGGATCCAGGTGGTTGCGGATGAGATCTACATGACCACCGTCCATCATTCAGATGGTGCTGGTTGCTTACTCGTCTCCCGTTATCCCGTCGTCATTTTCTTTCTTAATTTGCGTTTTTCCAATTTTCCATTTTTTCTCTCGAATGTCTCTCACGTTCTATTCCCACATCTTCGTGCTGCTTTTCTTTTCCCGCTTGTGTGACGCTCTCCATGGTGCTACATTTTCAATAGATAAGTAAGAAAAATCCCAACATGGCTTGTGCATATATACGTAGCAAGGGAAAAAGGCAGGAACGACAGCCCTGAAACATATCTTGAAGCCCGTCAGGTGTAGGGTAGGGTGTCGTGGCATATCTCCATGCTCGGGTCGATGCTTGGGTCGATACTCGGGTTAGTAGGGTCATGACGTCATAGCGGCTTATGCTTAGTAGTCGAGGCATAAAACAGGGCGGCCAATACATGGGCACCTAGGTGCCCAAATAAAGTTAACGCACCCAGGTGCGCCACCTGACTAAGCGTGGCACCAATACATAGCCTACAACAGGACGGTTAGGGCTACTTTGGAGAGCTGTTGCTGGACAAATAGGCGGGGGATGAGCTCAAAGATACAGCTGTAGCCTAACTGTGGGTTAATGGGTGATTAAAGTCTTGAACACATTATTTTGCGGTGAACACGATTCTATAGGTCCACGGAGCGTTGCAGAGTCGACACTGTCGACTCGACAGCATGAAAACTGATCCAAAGGCCGCCCTGTGAGGAGTAAGAGCACAGCACACATGTCAATTCAGCGCGCAAAACGACTTGATTATTAGATAGGAAGTGACTATATTCTTTGGTCCATATACGTTTAATTCCAATGAAATATCATCTCCAGGTATCAATGACGGTGTTGTAGTTGAGTCGATGAAGCAAATGTCTTAACACAATCTCAGGTGTTAGTGGCTTTAGTGCTTTGTCAAAGTGTGGGGAATTTTGAGCCAATAATATTGCGTGCCCTAGGGGGGGTGCCCATGTATTGGCCGCCATAAAACAAGTCAAGATGAGTCACTCTAATCGGGTTTAGTCAAGCGGCTGATCGTTATCGATCCTTTATCGATAAGAGCTGCCACTACTCCCGATCAGGCGAATGTGCAGACGCGGAACCCACCATTATTGCTATAAACGCGTCGCGCTAGAATGACCGACCCATAATCTGACACATACCTAAACCCCCTCCTCGGAACGTTGTATAGCGGTTTCTAACGAAATGCACCTCTCTCGACCGTAGCGGCGACTCAGCCCTCCTGCCTGGCGGTTTCGAATACGCACTTGCTATGGCTTCTGCAGCGTCGCTGATTGGTGTAAGTCACGTGTGTTATATGCAGTGTTGGGAGGACGGAGACTGAGCCTTGCTAACCCCGCACAATGGTCTGGCCACCCATCGCCAACAAATGCGGTAATCAGATCCAATGGCGGAAGCGCTCGGCGTCGCATCCGGCGTTATCGCTGTTGTCGATATGTCGGCTAAAGTGGTTAATTGGTGCGTACGATACGCTCAGGATGTATCGCATGCCAAAGAGGACAAGACGAGGCTGGTAGAGGAGGTCACGCGTCTGAACCTAGCGTCAGTAAACGCTCGCAACTTGCTAGATGGGCCAGGTGGCTCGAAGCTCAAAGCATCTCACGCCCTCCTTCTGGCAACAGACAAAAGTCGACCTCAGCTTCAACGTATTGAGAGCCAGCTTGCCGCGGGAACTGGGCAGGGTAAAGGCAGATTGGAGGCTTTGAGATGGCCGTTCAAGAGCAAGGATGTTCAGGTAGCGATTCGGGACATTCGCCAATGTACCGAGGCTATTTACTCAGCCTTGGAAATCGATCAGACGTTGGTGTTTCTATTGCAGCTTACGATGGATCTAACTAATGATAACTCGGCCTCACCTCCGGATCTTCTTGACGAGCAGACCAGAGCTTCCGATCCGACTAGGGTTCAGCGAGGTTCAAAGTTCCTACCAAGACCTAGTTCTGCACAGGCTGGCGATCAATTCAATTCCATCAATTTCGCCCTCGCGTGGCGTTGCGTTGACAGCTTACTCAGCATTTGGCCCGTGGAGTTGAACCACCGCATCTGCAAATTGAATTGGTGGCGTTGAATTGAACATGTTGAACCTCATACGCCCCCCGAGATGCCCAACACGTTATTCGCCATCGTCTCGGCCATCTTCCTCTGTCTCCCATATAATGCTACTCCCAACCTCATCTGATACGTCAACCAACGTATCCACCGCGTCGATTAGGCCATTCCGCACCCATGACCTTAGCGTCTGTGTCATCCCTATCGTGCTAGCCTCCAGTCGAGTCCGCAGCGGTGAGACCATTTGCCCAGCAACACTAAACAAACGCTCGCACTCTGCCGACATAGGCGGTACCGAAAGCAGGTCAAGAGCCATTCGCGACAGTCGAGGGTAATCTTTCCGTCTCTCCCACCAATATTGGATGGGATCCGTGACAAGAGGGTCGCTCTTAACGTCCGGACTCGACAGCCAGTGGTCATATTCATCATGGTCTGCGTTCACTGACCTATCCAAAGGACATCTGCCTGCTAGAGACGAAGTTCTGTGTGCTCGGTGTCTTTCGAGAGCACTCATTGCCTTTAAACGCTTGAATGGAGGTTCCTCATCTGAATTCGAAACATTCGGTAGTGATTTATACTCTTCCTCCCATAGAGTCTTCACCATTCTTTTTGCCTCCTGAAGCCATGGCAGCTGTGCTTTGTCGGTCCACGTATTCTCGAAATATCCCCAACGTGAGGCCGGATTTAGAATGGCGGAAGCATAGCAAGCTGGCGTCTCGTCCAGTTTCGTACAGTACTCGTTCAACTTATCCCACCCCAGGTTGATGTTTATCCTGAAGTGCTCAGGATCCAGGTAATTCTCTGCTGCTGCTTTCCACTCCTCCAGACGTTCCATCAGAAATTCATACGTTGAAGCAACATCCCACATATTGCCATATGCCTCAATACGGCCACCTTTACGTACCTGGCTCTGAGCATCTCCTTCAAGCATCCGGAGTGCCTCCTCGAAACCAAGCAGCACCTTGTCCATCAACTCAATTACTTTCCAGTCCTTCTCCCCAAGAAGACTCTCCTCCCGGAGACAGAGCGGTATCTCTTCCCTCCGTCTAGCCCCGTTGCGGCATTCCTTGTTGAATTCAAGCGTGACCTTCTCAACTAGGTCCTCCAGAAAAGGACGCAACAAGAGACCGCGTCGCATCATATACAGGGTCGACAACCACCGCGTCTGGTTATCGCGAACAACGTCGACAGGCTTCCTTGCTCGAATCTTGGGGTTGTCAGAATGCTGAAAAAGTTCTTCCTGCAGCGCACGGAGACGATAGGTCAACTTGTCAGACCGATGGATCCAATGGACCAGGTTATGGAGCTTCCCAATGGGACCTTTCTTTCGCCAGGTCTCGTGCTGGGCAGCGCCAGAAACAGATTCTCCATCAATTTCTGCTTCAAAAGCCTCAGCTTTGTACCCAAACAACAGGGCTTTCACCACCAAGTTGAGCACATGGCCGAAGCATCGCACTCTCCGTTTCTTCGGATCGAATCCCAGCGCCTCCGCAATGTCCTCCATTGCTGTATCCATATTCCCGGCGTTGTCAAGCGTGATGTACCCCACCCTATCGAGTATCTCATAGCTCTCCAAGATCTCGAGGATCTGGGCTGCAATATTTCCCCCCGAATGGCAATTCTTCAACTCCGGTAGGCCAAGGACCAACTTCGACGGGATTCCATTTTTGTCAACATAAAAGCAGACAATCCCATACAGAGCATGCCGATTCCTTGAACGCCAGCCATCGAACGCAATATGAATTTGACCTGGAACACTCCTCAGGTGGTCGATTATGCGTGTCTTTTGTTGGAGATGAAGGTCGATGATTCGCCTTCGAACCGTGTCATGAGAGATATGAGCATTCGTCGCTGCGACTGATGGGTTCAGGTATTCGAATATACGTCGAAGCCGCCCATGCTCGGGCTGGCGAAAAGAGATATTGGCGTCGATCACCCACTCAAGGAGCAGTCTCTGGAAGTGGTCCCTGTCGAAACGCTGTATGAGGGCGTTCGCGATGGCTTGCTCTTTAGGGTCTGAGGTGTCAAGATTCAGCATCTCCACAATGTTCCTTGAGGGAGTCTTCTCCTGCTTTCCCTTCCAAAGAGCGGGTGGCTTCCTCCTCCCGGACTTATCGACAAGTCCGTGCTCCCTGAACAGATGTTTCTCGATATTCTGGGTGCCAACAGCAGAGAAGTCTGTCATCTTGGGCTTAGCTTTCCGAAGACAATGCTTGCAAACCCATTTCCTCTTCGTGGGAGAATCGCGGGCTTGAATGTCAAAGCCGTGCTGCCAAACCCACGAAGTCTGCCTGCCAACGCGTTCCGAAATCGAGAAACCCGGAAACTTGTGCCATGGGAAGGCTTTCCAATCTCCTGGCGAAGCATCCAAGTTATTAGGTGAAGCACTAGGTGCGCTGCAGTCGGGACTCTGGCACTTGACAGGTACGTTGGCGTCCATTTGAAGATTAGGAAAGGAATAGAATGCACGCAATGATCTTTCTGCAAGGGTCATGGGGCGCGACGACAGCTGAGACGCGTTCATAAACCCCTAATGCTAGGTGCAGTTGGCACGTGCATCAAAAATACGGGGCAAAAGTATTAGCAGGGGTCCTGTGGATGCGACTTATGGGACTACACGGACTGGGCGCTACCCTGAACCACTGCCATTAACGACAGTTTCAACCGATGGTCAACGTTGAAAGCATCTAGGTGGAATTGAAACAATCAATGGGAGTGTCAAATGGAATTGATTGAATTGATGCACGTGACTTCAACTTCCATAAAATTGACGGGATTGAGTTGATGGTTGAATTGATCGCCAGCCTGGTTCTGCACGAAATCCCGGCAGACATCGTCAAGCACGGCATAGCTGTCTTTTTGCATAAAGAGTTCGAGAGGATTCGCCATGATTACAACTTGACTGTGGGCGACGAACGGAAGCTGCCACCAGATTGACCAGGTTGCTCGACGGTGCAGAGGCTCACCCAACTGGCTGTTCCGCTCTTTATCTTTGCTGCAACCGTTTGTCACTTCATTGATGATCGGAATCGCAACAGCCCTCGGGTCCAGTTGCGTAAGGTTCTCGACTACGGGAGTAAAGGTCACGTATCTCAGTTGGACCGAACTTATGGGCCCGTTCTAGACTCGCTGATCGCTGATGTTTCAGAAGATGGCAAAGAGGAGATCATCAAAGACTTTAAGATGATAGTTGGCAGTATAGTCATGCTTGCCAATCCTCTTTCAGTTTCGGCCTTGTCGCAGCTGCTCGAGGTCGATCCCGAAGTGGTAGACAACAGACTTGACACACTCCATTCGGTTCTCAGCGTGCCACCAAGACGCAAAGAGCCTGTGCGGTTGCTGCAATTGTCATTTCTAGACTATCCCATCACAAAAGAAAGCGAGTTCCGGGTAGACAAAAGACATGCCCACCAAACCTTGGCGAAACACTGCTTGCGCGTCATGTGGGGTGGTTTGCGTGAGAACATATGCGGCCTATCTTTCCCGGGAATGCGCAGATCTACGGTAGACAGCTCAGAGCTTGAGGAACACATTCCTGCACAAGTTCAATATGCTTGCATGTACTGGGTTTATCATCAGATGGAGGGTGATCCCGGATTGAACGACAGCGAGAAAGTTTATGATTTCTTAACGACACATTTTCTGCATTGGCTGGAAGCGATGAGTTTACTGGGCCGAGTCAAGGAATGTCTCGACTCACTTAGGTCACTGGCAAGATGGCTAGAGGTTTGTCTTCGTGTCTTGGCGCTTCAACCTTGCTAACAAGGGTTAGAACCGCGAAGACTCAAGCCTATTGGCTTTTGTAGCTGACGCAGTGCGATTTGTTCAGCTCAATTTCTCCGTGATTGCCGAAGCACCGCTACAGGTTTATTGTTGTCTAGCTTTCGCACCAAGCAAGAGTATCGCGAGAAAGATATTTGAGAACGCTATTCCAAAGTGGGTAAGTAATCTGCCGAAGGTTGAGGAAAACTGGGACTCATGCTTGTTGACTCTAGAGGGCCACAGCGACTGGGTCGACTCGGTGGTGTTCTCGTACGACTCGAAAAAGGTGGCGTCGGGCTCTTCTGACATAACGGTACGGATCTGGGATGCAGAGACTGGAAAGTGTGAGAAAGTGCTGGAGGGCCATATCAGTACGGTCTTCTCAGTGGCATTCTCGCACGACTCAAAAAAGATATGATCGGGCTCTTATAATGAGGCGATACGGATCTGGAATGCAGAGACAGGCGAGTGCCAGCGAGTGCTAGAGGGTCATAGCCAGATAGTTCACTCCTTGGTGTTCTCGCACGACTCGAAAAAGATCGCATCGGGCTCTGAGACGGTACGGATCTGGGATACAGAGACGGGCGAGTGCAAGCAAGTGCTGCAGGGCCATAGTGACGAAGTCAACTCGGTGGTGTTCTCGCATGACTCGAAAAAGATCGCAGCGGCCTCGAAAAACATGACAGTGCGAATCTGGGACGCAAAGATGGGCGCGTGTGAGCGAGTACTAGAGGGCCATGACGACTATAGTCACTCCTTGGTGGTCTCCCACGACTCAAAAAAGGTGGCATCGGGCTCCTCTGACGAGACGGTACGGATCTGGGACGCAGAGACGGGCGAGTGCAAGCAAGTGCTGCAGGGCCAGGATGACGAGGTTGACTCGGTGGTGTTCTCGCACGACTCGAAAAAAGTTGTATCGAGCTCTAGTGACAAGAAGATACGGATCTGGGATGTCGAGACAGGTCGCTGTAAAAACGGCTTTTCATTGGATCGATATGCAGGCGTTCTTTCTTTTACGCCCGACGAACGTGGTATTGTTACCAATCGTGGCACGTTTGCTTTGCCAGATGGCTCGCAGGCTTCTGCTGAGTTTGCCACGGCATGGCGATGCTCGAAGGCTGCGATACTGACCTGTATCGACGATACTTGGGTCGTGGTGGTAGGGAAAGACCAGTGTGGGAAATAGCCATATTGTTAGGTGAGTAAATAGTGCAATCTGATTGGTTGAGCTTGGTGGAAACTATGATTATTTGACCGGCCTACATACCTTCGAAATCTATAAAGCAGATATTGCAGAGTAAAAAGTTGGCCGTACGGCAGGCTGGCTGCGCAGGCGGCTGCTGAAGCATAACTAGGCACAACAACACCGAAACTTGATCGCCATATCAAATTTTGGTCCGACCTTGGCACCAGTCCAGTTAAGGCAGGCGGTTCAGTCCAAGCCCTTTGGACTGCTGGGCGGTCCAGTCCAGTGCTTCCTGTTACATAGGCGGTCCAGTCCAGGGTGTCTGGACTGGACTGAACCGCCTATTTCTCACACTGGGAAAGACTTACTTTGGCCCCCTCTTGAATGCCGTAGTGGACAAGTAGCTGTCTTGGGAAGTACAGTTGTTGGCTGTCCATCAGGAAGAGTCGTGTTCTTGGGGATTTCCATACAAGATGTACAATTATCAATGGACACATGACCACTGAGAACATAACGTGGAACGAACTAGACGACCGTCCTTGTTGGTCATCCAGCTGTGGGCCTCGACGTCTGTCTCTGCATGATCATCAATTCATGCTTTTCTCGGTGCGTCGGCATATGATATCGATGGCGACGTGGCTGGTTATAAGTGAATTCAATGGAGATGCGATCATCGTCTCTACGGTGATTGTTAGTTTTCAGTTTGAGGAGTCTTCAGCCCGAGGGAGCCACCAGAATGGCCGAAGTAATCGGAACCGAATGATAGAGCTCCCGTGCTGGCAGACAGCATGTGTTGAAGACGAGAGGTGCTTGAGAGGAACCAGTGCAGTATGGCGTCACTCGCGTCGACTTTATCGTCAGCGGGGCCAATATGACCGGACCGAGCAGCTCCATCGGACAGCCCTAGACCTCTACCGACAAATTGTCGGAGAAAGGTTATCCTAATGCGATACAGAATATAGGGCGTCTCATTTCCACACAGAGGGCATTACAGCAACTCATCTCTTGCCGAACCAGTCCGTTATTTTGCGGTCACACAAGCTGTTGAGTCGAAGGAAGATCAGAAACGTGTCGCAGATTGCTATGGAAGGTTACATACACATGATAAGGTTGACAAGCTCCGTAAGTCCAGATCGGCCGACATTGTTCAGGGGGGCCTTCGAACGACGCTCTGAGTACTATAATGTCTGAGACCAGTCTCGTCGGCCATGGTCTAAAAATGAGCGGTACGGACGACGAAGAGTAATAGGTGCCATGCATAAGCTCGAAGGTGACGTCCGCATCCGTCCTCGCGCTGCATGTGAGCGAGTCCCTGGAGCCGTTTCCTAGAAAGGGTGATATATCAAGTCGACTTCGAGCAGCAGTTCGCGAACTACGAGTATTGCAAACTTTTGGACCATGTATCCCTTACTCTGGTTGTTGATCTACGCGCTGTTGTGCGCCGCTTGCGATGTCAGTAACGGTCACTCTGTGTTGACCTCTCGTCTAGAAGAAACAACAGTTCGGGAGGTTACCCTGTTACTTACAGACAGCACCACGGAAGCACCTGAAAGACCGACCAGAGGGTCCTCCGCCGCTAAGCCCCTTTGTTACTGTCAGTTTCATTCAGGTCCTCCATACGGCCCCGATATGACAATGTCCTCACAAACGACCATGTCGCGTGATCTTCCCAGTACCTCACCAATAGACGGGGAACAGGAAACACAAATCACCCCAAGACTCACGCAGCAGACGGCGTCGTCTGCGACTTTTGGAAGTAGCTCCGACGAGACCACAACCAGTCCTATCACTGCACCCGGTGATAAAATGACTGACCCCCACCAACAGACAGAACGACAGACATGGATTCTGGCAGCAGCGCATCCAACCCGACTTCCGCAGAGAATACATCTCCCTTGGAAACTCGCACAACTATGGCGGCAAATGGAAACAAGCCGGCTAGCGATGTCACAGAGACGCTAGTTGACGCTGCCTCTACATCGGAAATTGAGTGGAAAGGAAAAGCTAGTTCAGTCACGACTACAAGTACAAAACAGCCTCCTCCTACGACGCTGATGCGCAGTACCACTAGCTCGTCCGAAGAGGCAGTGCCCAGCCAGAACACCGAGCCAGAAGAAGGTGAAGTCCAACAATGGCCGGTTTGTAACGGCCGGAACAGCGGCCCCACCATGGCAGTGGCTTCGCGAATGATATCCGCAAAGTCGTTTTGCGACCAGTTCAGGGAGGCCCCGCTGACTCTCGAAGGTTGGAGAAAAAAGTCCAGGGTAGACGGGATACTGTTTGGTGTGAACTTTAGCAAAAGCAGCAGCCAGAGCTGTGACGAGTACAGAGTGGATGACGTGGTGTGCCGGAAGCACCTAGTAAAAAGTCGAACGCTTATGTGGTAAGTTCGGGGGCTTTGTGATTGGCGAATGCGTTCTCGTGTGGTCTGATCCAGATTTGGGTACAACGGCTTGATACAGCGTAGCTTTGCGTATTCCGCTTACTGGTGGACGAGTGGAAAATAGACTATCTGAACTGCATACCAAAAACATCCTGCGCATGACCCTGCTGTTGTTATTGCTTAACCTCCGTTAGAGGAGGAGGAGGATCTGTGTGCAAAAAGCCATCCATCGGACCCCTTTTATTGCCAATAGACTTCTTCAATAGGATCTCTGTGCTAAGATCGATCGAAGAGGGTTGGGGTTGATGGACAACCGATTCCTATCTTTACTGTACAGCACAAGGCTAACTGACACAGTGCTACAGCCCGTACTACACATGCTTATCTTATTACACATCAGCTGGTTGATGTCAAGGCCGTTTAAAGTACAAATCAGGCCCGCCTCAGTTTTATAGCTTGTGTCTGGCGCTTTCAAGGACACAAACCTCAAGGATAGGGTAGACACGCGTTTGAAGTAGAAAGCCCCAGCCCCGCAAGGTAAAAGGCCTTCGATTTCAGCCTGAAAAGTACCTGCCAGACGTTCTCAGTCGATTAATCTAGAACGGGCTGTCTCCTGTAGGAGCTGGTTTTGGTATGAACCGATTTTAGTTCATCACAAGAGATGTTGTAATCTATCATAAACACGATTCGCTCACACTTGTCCTTGTGCTGAAAACATCGTCTGTCCCGATCACTTGCCAACCTACGAAGAAATACCGGAGAACTTTGCGACGTGAAGAACATAACACGAGAGCATGCCACGAATTGCCCTCGATCTGCCCACACATCTTATCGATGTGCCAGCTGGTCTCAGCAGCGAGCGTTACTATGTTCCTATATATAATGTAAACAAACCTCGCCATCTCCCACAGTCACAGCCACTCATGTCACTCATGCCAGTCCGTCGCTTACATTCCTTTTAGATCCCTTTTGGGGGTGCACGGGAGCTCCTGAGCCACTGGCTGCAGGACTGCGGCGTTGCGGATTGGCAATTTCACAATGACGCTAAATCAGGATGGGTCTGCCTCGAGGGCAAGAAGGACTTTGAAGCTTCACTTGGTTTGTCTTCACGTCGCCACACATGTCTCTCGACAGGATTGTGATGTCTAATTTGGGCGATGACAGACAGGTTACGGGAGATGAAGCGACTTCACCCAAAGCTCGAATACTCGGCCGTCAACAAGTTGGCAAGTATCAAACTCGAGGTCATCGATCACACCTCAACCCGGCCCAGGTTTGTCAGATTATATCCCAGCCACGCCAAAAAGGCACTGGGGCGTAGTGATGACCTGATCGACTGGATCAGATTGGACCTGCCTAACATTGACGTAAGCAGAACGCAGAGAGCCTTGCTAACAGGGCTCTCGTCCCGCCCGAACATCCACGAGTTGAACACATGGATCCGTTCGAGGCTTGGGTCAGATTGTCTGCTCGTTGTCGCCTCACGTATCGCTCACATAAGCTCTTCGCGTGTGTTGGTCTTCATCTGCACCCTAGCCACGGCAAACGGTTTATCTGTGGACAAGATAGAAAAGTTCCTTGATGGAGCAGCGTTTGGCAGCGAAGTCGTCAGTGTCCTCGTTGAGCAGGGCGACAGCCACATTGCTGCATCGGAGCGCCGACAAGATGCAGCGCCTCTTGTCGCGTTGGGATCGTCGAGATTGCCGCCTCGCTGGCCTCGCATAGTCTCGCGATGGAATCGCTGTCTTGCTGAAGAAAGACAGAAGCGTCAGTTAGAAACGGTCCACGAGTAGCATGCTGCCTGCCTGCTGAGTACAAGTTCTCGAACGAAGCCTTGCAGACGTGGGGGTCTTAGCCATGACAAGGGGGGGGGGGCTGCTCTGCGGCTATGGCCGTGTCAGACGCAGGGGTTTGACAGCTGGATCGACAGTCGCTTCTGCCTCTCCACATTATGTGCAAGGGCCCAGCCCGATAGCCTGCGATTCTGAAACTGCCTGTTTAGGAAGTTGAGGAAGGCGAACGAAAACCATCCATGATGGTTCAGCCAAGCAAATCTATCGGACAGGTGGCTTAGGTTAAACGAACGAAAAAAGAAAGAAAGAAAGAAAGAAAAAACGATAGAAATAAAATAGATATTAAAAAAACTGGATCGACTTTGGAGAACATCCAAAATTACCTGTTCTTCAGCGGTGGTGCCAGACCGAAGAACGCAGTACAAATGTTCTCGGCGTGGATGAACCCACCCCTTTTTACAGTTTCACTTACGTCCATGCTAGTCCTCTCTACATTTATGTCTCATAGTGGTGCTAGACTAAGGTTCAAGTGCACATTCACCTGCAGATCGTTATACGATATTGCACATACTCTTGTACCCAGAACTGGATGTAAGAACAAGAGTTGCCCCTTTTAAGTAAGTGCAAGTTTCTCTAGTCAGACACTTATACTGGCATATCTGGCGTACAAGAGATCAATATACAGGAAGAAGGAGAAAGTGATGGACAGGGTCAAGCGTCTCCAAGTAATGCTACAGGGTGTTTACTGAGACTGACATGCCATGACATTTGACAATATTGCTTGGAGGGACGTTGGAGTCGTCACTCATGGAGTCGTCACTCATGGAGTCGGAATGTCAGACGTATTAGGGACTGGTGAACAAACCTGATGTTCCCTGTGTGACTAGACATGACCCATTGAAGCCCACTGTTGCAGACAGGAATCCCCTGACTTCTCTGATCTCCTGCGTGGCTCATCGTTAGCCCCGGTGGATGGATATGGATATGCATGTATGTAGCTATATAGATACCATGCCGTGCTCGCCGTACACCTACCAAACAGGTCAGCTTTGCGAGGGCCCATCTTTGCAGCTCGAGGTGGCTACTGTCCTCATCCTGGTATCTAGCATCCGCATGGCCCTGGATACTGTACCGATATGGTACTCGGTTCTTCACGACCTTGCCTTGCGTTAACTACACACCCCTTCTCTGAAATCCGTCACCCTTACCTAGCGGGACCAGACCAGTGCAGAGCCTGGTGGTCTTTCGTTGACATCTGTCGCCCTCCCCCTATTATTGTTATTATCTCGTATGGAGCTTTATCAAATATCCAGTCTACCTGACTCGAGCCCAACTCAACCAGACGCTGCATGGTCTGTTCTAACGACTCGGTATTCGGAGCCAACTTGGTGGGACTACGTTACGTTGTTGGTCGTACAATCGAAGTTCCGTCGTTCAGAATCCGACCAGCCATTACCCCTATACTCCCTTGTCCTTCCTTCTGAGCCTGTTCCATCATCCCCCAAGAAGCAACGGTCCATAGCGACATTCCTCCTTTCTGGCGTATAGCCCTCCTCCGGCCCCGATTAAAGTTCTTGTTTCCGGTCCACTGGACAAGCCTGGATTAGGTCTTACATGAGCGCGAGACATTTCAGTACTGAGGTCCCACTCAACCTGGACCCTTGTCTTCGCCGATTTTCTATAGCCCACCTTTGACCATTCCTTCTCAACCATCGCCAATATTATATATATATATACATACATTGTCACCCAGCTGATTCAAGTCTTTTGTATTTTAGAAACCTCTTGGTTCTCAGATCGAGCTTAGTCACGACATATTACGATCTCTGCTTTATGTACAATCTAATCTCAACGCCTCATACTACCCATCGATCTTTCTCAGCCTGTCAGCGATCTACCCAACTCTTGTCTATCCAACTCTTATTTACTGCTTACCCTTTTCACCATTTTCAACATATTTGCCTCAAAGACACGTCGACACTTGCCAAAGACAAACATGGAACCAATGAAATCGGTCGGGAACGAGCCTTTTACCCATAGATATCAGTGTGACTGGCAGTTGTGCACAAAGGTTTGTTGCTTAAAAGTCCGCAGTCCGGAATTTTCTTGCTAACCTCTAATGCAGAGCTTTCGCCGAAAGTGTGATTTAAAAAGACATTATTGTACACATACTAATCACCGGCGTTATGAATGCTCTGTTAATGGATGCGGGAAAAGATTTATTCAGCGAAGTGCGTTGACTATTCATTTTCGAACGCACACAGGGGAAAAGCCGTATGAGTGTCAGCACATCGGTTGTGGCAAACGATTCTGTGATGTGAGTGCAGAACAACTCCAGTGACTGATACGTAACTGTAGCTAATCAACAAACGCAGGGTTCTTCTCTCGGGCGGCACCAGAAAGTACACAACAAAAAGCGAACGTATAGATGCGCCCTCGATGGCTGCTCTGAGAGGTAAGTCACGATAACCTCATCAACAGAATCCTTTGCTGACAGGCAACCTAGGTTTCGGGGAAAGGCTACTATGGTCAAGTATCAACGGGGATTGCACAGGCAAGGCATGAACCGAGATGATGTCGACCACTGCCCCTCGGGTTCTGATGATGACGAGTCTCCTTCCCTCTCCAGCACTCTTCCATGGCCTGTTTGCCTCGCGACGTGGCTTCCATGGGTCAAGCAGCAACTCCAAACGGCACGCTCCATCGTGCACCCTCTGACGCCGACTCCGAGACGCAGGTTTGTGGGTACCGTATGCCATACCGTTATGAGGACTGTCATGAAATTCCCACCGCTGTGCCTCATGAGTATCATGGGCCTACAGTGCACGAACAACACATCGACGCTCAACTTGGTCATCCATCCGGAGCCATGCCACACCAGGCGTACTACGTAACCGAGCAAGGGATCCCTGGCGTTTCCACGATGGCAAGCTCATTGCCTACTCATTACCACTTATCGCAACAAGTGGAGCCACTTGCCTTGGAGACGCCGAAGTCGGCTCCAGGAATTTCGGCGTCGATCCAGAGCAGCCCCAGCACCTTTTATCCAACCTCTGTTCCTGGCCCTATCGTCGAGGACGGCTTCTATACGTACCAAACTGCATACGCAACAGCGGAGTATCAAGCGGCTACGATTCAATACCATCAGCATGCCCAGCAACACACGGTACAGCCTCAGCAGCCGGCGGTGTCGGAACCACAGCATACACCTGATACGACTGAACAATACTATCCACCATCAGTACACCCGCAACAAGAGCAATGGACTCACTACGACCCTTCAATCGAAGTTACAACCATCGGACAGCAACCCGCGCACGGGAGTGTAGCATATCACAACTGGACCACGCTCCCCAAACATAATCCTTGTTGGTATTTTTGAAGAGTATATACCCATCGGAACTTTTATCGGAAGAGAGCTGGATGCAATATCGCCCAAAATTATCAGTCTTTCTTTAGGGCTTATAGGAGACGTCATCCACGATTCGAAACGCCGTCATTGCGTGTTTTGCGATACCTTGTGCGATTCGAGTCCAGCAATATTCTTTCCCCCTTGTTGTCAACCGTTGCTGCCGCAGCATCTGCAACTTAGGACCATAGGCGTTACGGTGGCTCAGTCTTACTATTCGGATCCTATAGCTTAGATTCTTCAAGTGACAGCCCATCATGCTTGAGCAGTATCCCTGATTTTGTCTAATTTGTTTTCTTGTTTTTCAGAGCAATAAATAGAACCACTACCTTGCATAAGTTTTGAGCATAATCCACATGTATAATACGACTAACTTGTTTGCTGTCACGGCAAGTGCTAATGAATAGTTTTTGCTGAGCCTGTCTTCCGGAAGCCCCTATGCCACAATGCCATGAGAGGAGCGATATCATGTCATGAAAACCCTCAGCCTCGCAACTTTCATTGCTCACTGGGAAAAGGCAAAGGCGGAAAAAAAAAACCATCCAAAATTGTCTGTTCTTCGACGGCGGGTCCGGACCGGGGATGAAGTCGCCCCCACTTTTACACTTGCGCTTGTGTCCAAAATAGACCTTTCTACCTATCTGTCTCCAATGGTACAATACCGAGATTGAAGTGCATACATATGTGCAGGTCGTTGTACAATGTTGCACACAAATTATTGTATACAGAGGTTCATGCCACGACCAGAGCTGATCGAATTTCTTTGCAAACCTCAACCGACAAAAAAAATCCTCTCTGTTGAAAAACTTCACAAGATGACGCTATTGGACACTTCTGCGCCTCCCAGCGCGTACTGGCCTTGCACTGTCAGCCCTCAGAACACGGCTCGGCCTGATGGGAGTCATGGGTCAATGGCTTTCAGTAACGCTCCAGAGCAGCAACACGGCTCGATACTTGACACGAGTATCTACGTCAACCCTGCCGCCTTACAGTTGACGACCACGGCACCTCCCCAAGACGGGCACATAAAACCAGATACACTCCAATGGGTTATGAAAGAACAGGAAGAACACGATCAGAGGCGTCAAGAACCCAGACAGCTGATGCCCGCTCCTATCCCCTCTCCAACGGTGGTTCAGGGGCCTCCCCCGGCCTCGACCGGAAGCGTCGAGCACCGGTCTGGGCAGTTACGAGGGTTACCCGCACCACTGAGGCATCGAAGACCGAGAACGTGCCAGCAGCAATTACAGATGATGACCACCTGGCGCTTCCCACATTATCAACACGCTCAACCACGGGGAGGTTTGGCAGGACATCCAAACAGGCAAAGCACCGGCGGAACCATTATCCCGCACCACGCGGGCCTGCAGAGAGGCGTAATGGTTCAGACAATAAATGGCCAAATAAGCCACTATCCGTCGAGTATTCGAAATCCATTGAATCGAAGGTCTACAATGCCGCGAGTTACTTTACCTCCCATCAGAAAGCAGTTGCCCGACATGTTTCCGGCACAAACAGAGCAGCTAGAGACGGATTCAACGATAGTGCAAGGAAAAGAGTAGAGAACATGACGTACCGTGTATACAATGGCCGATCGTCTCTGTAAAGAACTGTTGAAACCCTAGTCAGACGTGAAAATGGAAAGTGAAAAAGTGAAAACGTGGGAATATAAGATAAGAAAGTAAAAAAGTAAAAAAGTAAAACAGTAAAAAAGTAAAAAAGTAAAAAAGTAAAAAAGTAAAAAAGTAAAAAAGTAAAAAAGTAAAAAGTAAAAAAAGTAAAAAGTAAAAAGTAAAAAGTAAAAAGTAAAAAGTAAACGTCACCATCATCGTCACTACCAGCCTCACCGCCACCAGAGGCAAGCCCAGGTTCGGGGCCGCATAAGAAACGCAAAGTAGGTAGCTCGCGACGAATGGATTGACGTCACCACTCAATTATCAACAGATGACGAGGAACTGCAACGAAAAAGCACACTAAATTCAGTGACTGAGCAAGCCGATAAAATTAACTCACAGCTGACAAAAAACGAAAGATTGTGTGACAATACTATATGTATCGTCAGTGAAGTCTTCAAGCTTGGCCTCCCGTCATCAAAGACCCCGATACAGATTCTGGATCCCGTGCGGTTTGACGTCGATGGAGAAAAGATCCCGTCCAAACTAAAGAACATCCCGAAGCCGGGCGATGAGATATATATCCCCTTACATCACAAGAGTTCCAGCCACTGGACGCTCTGCGTTTTGGTATCCGAATCTGACTATGAAGCTGATTCCGGATCCAAGTCTGTTCGCTTAGACTTCTACGACTCTTTGGAAGATGCAGCACGTTCGGAGCAAGTAAAGGTCTTTTTCATACGGTGGATCAAAGAGCACTACCCTCATTACACAACTGCGTTCTATAGGAAGGTAGAACTCCAACCTCCTCACTTTTCACTACTCGGCGCGTCTGACCTGAATAGAAATCTGCACAGCAAAAGGATGGCACAAGTTGCGGAATATTCGTTCTAGAGACAATGAGGCGCTTTATTACACCACAAGACGTGACGCGAACTATAAAGCCGATGAATGTGAGGGAGAATTTCCTGGGCATGATCACTTCACTCGATACAAACTCACCATCGCTTTCGACGACATTACCGGTGGTAGAGAGGATCAAAGCATTGCATGGAAAATCCAACAAACCGACGATCATGGCCAGCTCACCTCTTCCCGCCCAGCAACCATCAAGCATCCTACCTTGTCAATATATCATCACCCAGATCAGGACACTGATCGTGTCAGAGGAACATCCATCACAGATCAGCTGTCTTGTGCCCAAAGAGAGTGCCAGCGGATCGCCGAAGAAGAAAAAGCGTGTCGGAAGTGAGCTTAGAGACGCCGAAAAGGAGTTGGACACTGCGATCATCGAAGCGGGGGCTACTGAGAAAGCGTTCAACACGATCTCAGAATCCACCAGAGCGGACGAGACAGTGAATCCTTTGTTGGCCGGCACGAGAAGACAAGCAGCAGAAGACGAAAATAGGCGGATCGCCAATGACGAGCGGAATACCCATGCCGGGAAAGCTCGATTGAGTCAGACCCTTGTATTGCTGAACCAGATTCACAGTGCAGCATCGAACCTTGTGCAAGCAGATCGAGATGATCGTGACGAGAGGATTGCAGAAGCGATGAATAACGCTCGACGTGTATCTTCGGAAGGAGTTGAGAGGGCGAAAAGAGAAGTAGAGGAGCTAAGAAAGCAAGTGGCGGATCTCAAGACAAGAAGGTTTGACATGGAAGCACTTGCCCTTGTTTGTCGCGGATTGTCAAATCTTCAACAGAAAGATGGAGGGGAGGTTGGCATGCCGTGATCTCGACGATATTCGTACATCCAGGGTGATATGGGAACAGCGACGAGAAATCTCGAAGAGGGTGTGGATCAAGCCGGTTTTGATCTGCTATCTTCTCGAAAATTTCTGTTCTTTGATAGAATACATGTTTGCCGCGCCGGAAGTGAATTGGCTGTTCTTCTGTTCTTTGAACAAGCTTGCACTCTGAGTTGCAGGGTACGGCGGTCAAACCGAAGACTCCCATTCACCATACAGCCTGATGAATCAGGACGAACCCAACTCGTTAAACGACTCATTTACTCAAGCGCCTTCCAGATATATATATATATATATATCATCCGCATAGGTGGCCAAAAAACCAGACCGCTCGCTAGAACTGCCAAGAATGTTCACTCCCTCCTGGGCATCCCGGTGTGCCATACACGCCACCTACCATCCATAACACAACGTCGACGAACCACCAGATCCCACCAGCACCGAGAGTCAAGAGCTTGAACACGGCTAGAGGCCAGTGGTGGGCGTAGAACTGATCGATACCAAGCGATCCCAAGAGAAAAGCAAGAAGCATTGCCGTTCGCTCCTGCCGGTAGCACGTGGCGGTCGATGGACGCTCATCAAAACCCCCCCAAGACCTCCCTTTCAGATCCAAAGGTTTCTCAATGGTGCCTGTTTGTTTGTCATTGGTTGTAAGACGATGACGCATAGCGAGGCTGGAAGGTGAAGTTGACATACCGGTTATCCCACAAGTGATGACTCCCAGTACGATCACAGAATAGACCGTCAAGAGCAACCTCCAATGCCTTTGCACTAGGCACATTCGCTCTCCTAGCCAGGAAGTGCTCCTGACATGTTCGGAACGATCTCGATCATCTCGGGTAGTACTCATGACAGCAGGAAGAGCCATTCGAAAGGCACAGCAATTACTACGGGTGGGGTGTTTCGTGAAGATATGAAGATGATAGCAGGGATTCGATTGTCTGGTAGCTTATTAGACTGGGCTAGGCCGTAAAGTATAGGTAGAGTTGAGAGTTGACCAACCTATAAGTGATGCTCCGTAGACTGCCTCTGATTTAATTCCTTGATGAGAAGAAGAAGGGAGAGAAGAAGAAGAGGAGGAAGAGGAAGAGGAAGAGGAAGAGGAAGAGGAAGAGGAAGAGGAAGAGGAAGAGGAAGAGGAAGAGGAAGAGGAAGAGGAAGAGGAAGAGGAAGAGGAAGAGGAAGAGGAAGAGGAAGAGGAAGAGGAAGAGGAAGAGGAAGAGGAAGAGGAAGAGGGGGAGGGGGAGGAGGGGGAGGAAGATGGAGGAGACGAAGTCCTGTGTTGAATTTTGCCGGAGCTGTTTCTGGCCGGAATACTTGCTAGACTTTTCATACTTTCACCTACAGCTGTCCAAACTATTGCCGATTCAGGATGGGATTATCGACTTTGGCATTCAGGCCATAGATGGCTGTCTTGGGAAGGGTAATTAAGGTGATGTTAACGATCCGGCGTGATCCCTAAGTGCCTGCAAGAACCCAAAGACTGTATGTAACCATTACTCTCATTGTCCTCGGATTAGGTGTCAGTAAAACCTGCTGATTGGTTCTAGGGTTAGTATTTGTAGCTTCTAGTTGTAAAACAATAATAGGTTCTTCTTTGCTCTTATGGTTTCTCATAAGCAGTCTTGTTGCTCAGTCGGATGTTTGAACCTTAAGTCTCATATGGATGAAACCTTGTAGTATAGCCCATTTTTGGAAGACTACACGGCACTGCGTTGTTGACATGATGGCCAATGATGAGCCCCAAGACCATATAGAGAGACCAGGCTGGACCAAGGCATAGGCTTGTGAAATGTAAAACTCGGTACTCGATACTGCCGTGACAGGTTTACGCTGGCGTCGACCGACACTGGTGTTCTCTACAGGGCTTTGGGAGAAACGAATGTCTGCATGACAGATATCGTTCAGAAGTTAACAACGTAAAGAAAGATCTCAGACCCAGCTAGTTAGACGCAGCTACAGCAGTAAATGTTTACTACTTGTGCATGTCACTGATACAAGCACCATGAGACTCACATCGGTACAGGCAAGTCCAGATCCCTTTCTACTGAATATAACATATCGATTCCCGTCCAACATGGCTCATAACGTACCCCCATTTCCAAACAGTTCACTTGCATATCACGCGATTTCGTACCCGACGGGGCTCGGTGGAGCGCGAGAACCTGTTCTCTCTTGTGATGCCGAGCCCGTCCTCCCGGTCGTGTACTTGATCGTAATAAGGACCTTCGGCTTCATCGTCATCCAAACAGCACATGGCAACCAAGGTTTTGATCTTTCGCCTAGCCCACAAAGATAACACGGTCAAAATGATGAGCAAGACGAGTATTTCTGAAGCGAATAAAACGATGAGCTCATTCGGGAAATTGTTGGTGTACCATAGTAATACGCCAGCTATGGCTTCCAGCATGGCGATATCAAATAAGAACAAAGGCACCCAAGACATGATGACGTCTGACCTCTCGTATCGACCGTTTACGGACCCGCAGTTGAATTGAAGGAAGCCAATGATGACGACGGCGGCGACGGCTGTGATGGCGGCACTAGCCAGTAGAGCCGCTGCCGTGAGCGCCGGGCCGCTCAGTCCGTCTGCTTGCGATAGACCAAACATTGTGAAGCCCAGAGATAGTACCGCTAGTGAAGCCACGAGAAGTAGAAAGCCATTGTAAAAACGCACGACTAAGCCAGCAATGGATGTTGGAGGGTCGAATTCTGTATTTACCGTGGGCGTTAAATCATCTTACGTCATCCAGTCAAGCAATCCGACATCTTTGGAAGACTCACCTCTAAACCTGTTCATTTTGTAGGAAGGAATCTGTGGGTTCGTATTCAGAGACCAAGTTGCACCAGATATTGGCGCTCATTCGTGGTGATATAATGCAGCTGATATACATACACGACCATTCTCGAAGCGATTGAGGTGATAATGGGGTACGACTTGCTTCATATTTCCATTCACTTGTCTTTTCGTTCCATATTCCGTCCATATTCAGTTGGTTTTTTTGCCGACTAGCCAAGAAATGTCTACAGTATAATCCGTCTGGGGTGAAATCGGTCTATACATCTGCTTCAGGCCTAGGCGTCTGCCATATATGGACGAATGATACCTTGCTTTGACTTCCCTAAGAATGAAGTGCCCCCTTTAAGCAAAACGAGTCAAGTACAGGCCACCTCCCCTAAGACCGATGTTAAGATCTGTGGCCGTGGTACAGTACTGAGCATCTGTACAGTAAAGGGCGAAATCGGTTGTCCCTTTTCCTCTGTCTTTGGTTCATACCCCACCGGACATTTTAGCCGATGGTGTGTTGATCAAACAGTTACTTTTCAATATTCATACAATATTAAAGTACTTTTCACCTCTCTTATCACATTGATACCCCTAACCATCTCTGGGAAAGATTTCTCTCCGTTGTCCGCTGTTGGCGAAACACTGATCCGACGGACGAAAGTCTGTCCGATGGAGATAAGGGTCACTAGGGAGCTGTGCGTGGTCGTGAGACATTGTGTACCCAGGCAGAACGTAGGCAGCAATATACTAACTTAAGCATAATTCAAACTATTGTATGTAATCTCAGCACAAGAAAGCCCACAACATTGAAGTACCTAAATGGCCCAACAATTCAACGACAGAAACAACTAACCTCTTCTCATGTTACACTTGCAACATCAATAAAACTCCCATATAACATAAGATGGCTCAAGACCAAGACATGTCTGACAGTCCCAAGCTGCCATCGTCGGGAACAAAAACCACCATCAGGTCTACAGAGACCCTCGCAGACAATGCGGACATCCCCAACATCGAGATGGGTAGTTTCGTTACCAGGGACTCAGGATCCAAACAGCGCCCAAACTACGGGTCAACGGCTCATGTTCATACTAAGGATGGTGGGAAAGCGCATGCCTTAGCTATGATCTGGTCGTTGGTGTACGGTTCGACAAACCTTGACATGAATAGGGCGATAAAAGAATTTCTCGTGGGTAATGACCGCTTGGTTTTCATTCCTTGCTAGTGCCAGGATCGCTCTTGCCATTCATGTTCACTCAGTTTTGTTCTCCACTTGGACTTCCACAACTTCAGAATAGTGGGAAAGCGTTTGAATATGAGGCTGCCAACTTTGGCCACACCCCACGGCACCGCTCCGTGCCTGCCATGTGCTTATTTATTTTTTTCTACCCATGTTAATTGAGAGGGGGGGGCGCATATCCAGGTAAATAAGTGCCATTAACAGTTGTCGAGTTAAACGTTCTATCTAATGATAAATGAATGTGCATATACATGAAAGATCTTGCCACATATGTCGCTCTTAGGTGAACATATTCACTTGATAGAATATTAACCCATGTCTCCCTGTTGACCATCTAGAGTGGATACCATCTAGACTAGATTCCGACGTCCGCTCTTCGAAAATTCTTCTCTCTTTAGAAACGTCTTTGACATGCCAACAATCTCCCTATCGTCGTGTTCTGCGCATCCTGTACACCTTGCATGTAGTGGATGGTATCGTGCAATGCATCCAAATCTCTGCCCATCTCATTCATCTTGACCTGCATGCTCAAAGTCAGACCTAGAGGACCGTATCCTATCACAGCCTTCGTCTTCTCGCCAGCCATCCCAGTTGGGGTGCCGGGTTGCCCAGTCTCGGCTGGCGTTGACGCCGGTATCATCTTGGGCAAAGTAGAGGATGTAACTACAGAAGGGCCCGGGTAGTCAGGTAAGTCTCGTGGAAGACATAGGACCGGTGATCCATCCTTAGATGGAACTTTGTTCAAATCGGTCGATGGCATTCTGGTCGCAGGACCTTGTACGATATAAAATAGATGGTCACTTCGTCGACCGAGGTCGATTCGTATCGCCTGAATTTATAGTTTGTTAAGCTGGGAAAAGGCGCATGCACAGGGACGAAGTTTCGGATTTCTGCATTGATTAACTAACTCTATGATCTATCGGATGAGATGCTTGTTTTTGGCTGCCCCCGACCCTTGGAAGGCTTGTCCAGCAACACGATGATAAAGAGTAAGTCTCTGGCAATTTCCTTATCAAGGCAAGGACGAGACCACAACTTGATATGAAAAGGGCAGGGAGAAGATGAGTGAGTAGTCAGTTCTTCCACGCAGGCAAGTAATGGGCTAACAGTATGGTGGTTTCCATAACTGGTTCACATGAACGTTGTTCAGCGACGAACACCTCAGCACCCCGATACATCTCATTCAATTTGCGTTGTCTCATGCCTACTTAGGGACGGCATCGTCCAAAGTTATCGTCCAAAATAACGAACTATCTGAATCAGCCAGGACTGAACGCATCGATGACCCCCGATAAAATGCTTGATTGGTTCCCGGACACCCGATTTCAGCCGCTCAGTATCAAAGCCGTTTGTCGAGCTAACAGAAAACCACAGGACTGCATCGGACGCACACATACGTAGTCCATCATTATAATTTTGTCAAAAATGCCCAAAATGGACCAACCGTGGCGCATACACGGTATGTATCACTGGAGCCGCTGTGACCCCGGCTCTCTCCAATCACTAACACCATCCGGATGGATGCCTTAGCATTTCGGCAATCATTAGCCTGTCCCATGGTCGCTCACTATTTAAAGGGTCAGCCTCAATTACTCTAATCCGGACCTAGCCATAGTTTATATTCAATAACGGTCGCCAACGCACGTTCCAGGCATTTTTGTGCTGTTTGTGCTGGGGGAGGGCAGGGGTCGTATTGGGGCCGATGGTATACTGTGCATGCGCCACGATTAGTCCATTTTTGGCTATTCTCAGTAAATTTACAATGACAGATGGCTGACGCTGAACCCGCACCCCACTGTATAAGAAAGTGGCATCATTGTAAACTTGATACTTCTTTCTCTTGTTATTCTGAAACCCAGAAGCTGTTCCAAAGAGGTTTAGTAAACATCACATCACCGCCAAGGGTTCACATCAATATGAAGAGAGTACCGGGTTCCGTTCTTCCGCAAACACCACCACCACCATCACCACCACCATATCAAACTGGAATAGGGTTAGGAACCATCGTTACCATCTACCTAACCTGCATTATCAATGGTGCGTTGCTGAAAAGTTTCGTCAAGGAAATCAGCTTCGTTGGCAATACTAACCAACATCGTATCAGGGTTCGACGTAAGTAACGTTGCCAACATCCAACCACAGCTTTATGAAGCTTTTGGCCATATCGAGTTTCTCCCTTGGATTGGACTTTCTTACTCTCTTGCAAACTTTGCCACACTGGCGTTTGCTCGTAAGATCATCGATTTCTTCAATATCCGTTACGTGTACATCGTCAGCATCGTCGTCTTTTTCGTTGGTGCGACTCTAGCGGGCGTAGCGAACAACATCTCCACGGTCATCGCTGGCCGAGCGATCATGGGGATTGGAGGTTCTATTTGTCAAAACTGGTGAGTATTGTCCTGTTCCTCCCTTTCATTCATTCCTTCTTTTCTTATTGTTTCTCGTTTTTCTTCTTCTTTTTCTTTTGTTCTTTCTCGTTCTGTCGCTCCCCGTTCTTTCGATATGGTGCATACTAAGGTGACCGGTGATCGCAGTGCGATATCATACTTTGCCATGTATGCAACGGATAGTCAAAGCCCTCTTCTATACGGCATAATGAGCGGGTTATGGGCCATTGGCCTTGTGGTAGGAGGCCCGGTAGGTAGCGCGTTTGCGGAGGGCTCGACCACGTCTTGGAGGTGGGCTTTCTTCATCAATTTACCCTTCTTGGGTCTTGCCATCATCTGCGCTCTGATCTTTGTACCAAGCAGACCGGCTTCTGATGGTCTTCCTCTGCGAGATCACCTTGCTGATACTGACATCCTTGGGATTGTCCTCCAAATTACTACAACTATCTTATTCGCTATCGCCGCCACCTTTTCTGGTCCTGTATGGGAATGGAACTCGGCCCCCTGTATCGCCATCTGGGCTCTCTTCGCCGTCGTTCTCGCTGCCTGGGGTTTTCAGCAACTTAGAAGCTACCAGAGTCGACCTGGCTATCAAGTGATCCCTATCACAGTCATGACACAGCGTCACATGCTACCTCTCTGGGTAGCTTCAGGCTGCGCTGGTGCCACATACGCCATCATGCTTTACTACATGCCGCTCTTTTATGCTTTCTCGAAGGGGCTGGGCGCGCTACAGCAAACAGTGCGGCTCTTGCCTTTCATCCTCACCTTCATCCTCACCGTGGTCATCATCGCTGCTTCTTTACCGAGACTGAAGCAGTACGGTGTAATCTACCTCGCTGGCGGTGCCATCACACTCTCATCGGCAACAGCCCTTGCGACTACGATCGCGCCAGGCGTCCCTGAAAGCAAGGTCATGGGCCTCACAGCTCTCGTGGCCGTGGGACTTGGCCTACACTTCCAACACAGCAATGCCATCTCCAACAGGATCAACAAAGATCTTCGAGATCGGGTTGAATGCGCTGCGCTCTTGAACATGAGCCTCATGGGAGGTATATCCATGGCACTGATCATTGCAGGCGCTATCTACGAAAATCGCGGCATGTCCTTGTTAAAGTCTGCGCTCGGGTCCGTAGACCGTCCTGAAGCAGACCTTCGCGAGGCGCTGGCAGGAGTTTCGCGTGGTACTTTGGGAGGGGGTGAGGCCCAATTGATGACTTATGGTGCGAAAGCGACGTGTAAAGCCATTTCGCTCCTGCTCTATATTGTCTCCTCCAGCGGCGCTCTTTTGCTTCGCGTGTGGAGCACTTGCTGTATTTGATCATGTGGCGGCTAGCAGGTCTGGGCCGAAGATGCATGCTAAGTAATCGCAAGCCGGCTGATTATGGTGGAAAGATGGAATGCGGCAAGACTAGACTAGTAACAGTGGCATCAACCAGAATGGAGCTCTTGACCAGCGGAAGCTGCGAGAAACGCTTGTTTCTGGATGTACTTCGTGCTGCCGTGACTGGGTTCTTGTATTGGATCTGGTTCGTTATGATCGATAATAGGAAACCTGATTCCAACGGCCAACCATCTATCACGTTCCTGAAACTCTCATCTCATATGCTTCCATTCAAATTCCATTGCGCCGTGCGTAGGGAGACCAGTATGGCCTACCCTGAATAATTAAATGAAAACAAGATGGCAAGGTATGGTATGGGATGTTGAAGCCGCACCCGGCTACATAAAGACGTACCGTTGACTATTACATAACATAACATGAGCTTGCTTGCCGCGTTGAGCTTTTCTCCTCTTTGTGCCATTCGTAATTTGCCAGTACTGTAACTTGCAAGATTACTTTTCACTACTTAACCGGCTGGGCCCCGGACGCAACCCAGCTCAGTGTACATGTGCCTTTCCAACAAGATTCAAATCACCGTTCGACTATCCACGTGATCAGATCGCTATCATATCTGTATATTATCAGTTTTATTTGACATTCTTCAACTGTAGCCACAAGGCTACCCGCACCAACACGAACATGGCCCAACCACCCGGAAATTACCCTCTCAACTTCTTCTATGAAGACGACTTGCCATGTCGAAGAATTGCTGAGAGCCTAGCTTCTTTCCATGGAGAAGCGATGAAACGTTCTGATACGTATCATGATATGGTACATGCAGTCTTTCAATCGGGCAACATAGACGTTTACATCCGTGATCAACTCGAACATGGTTCACTGCGAGTGATTTGGTCCTTTGACCCGAGATCTGGCACATACCCTACAAGAGTAGACATATCTCGCAGAGACATCGAGGCCCAAGCCTGCAAGGCATCCAAAGAGGAGTACTCAAAGGTTACTAGGATGTTAGCCATCAGTTTCCTTATCGGCGGCGTTCGCAAAGCCTTTCGATTTAGTATGCCGGGGAGCCCAGCGGATACTGCAGAGCGACACGAGCCCGAAGACGATATAGCCGTTACACGCGAGCATAACTTGATGTTGCAAGGTGAACCAAACGACATCACCTTCCTAGACGCTGGAGGAGTAGATGTATTGAGGGCTTCGTCCATGGACGTGATTAGTCGTATTTGTCAAGAGATTCGAGAACACCATATACTTTTATGATAGGACGGGAACATTTCACAGTGGCGAGGTACTGTATTTGGGACGAGTGTTTAGCAGCATCAAATCATAGGAGCATAGCATATTCTAGTGAGGAGTAATTCCATCTGGTCTCCTTCTCTGGCCGTGAGTTCTTTGAGTTGAACAAATGTAGAGCTCCTCAAATGATTTTCATCCATTTCTCTCCCTCGAAGAATCCTTTCCAAAGGCTCTAGATGATGACGTTGTGTGACGCGCGTTGTTATGATGCGCAGTCATGCCGGATGCACTTGTGTGTAAGAATTCAGTTGTTCATTGTTGTTCTTCTATTCAAGAATCATCAAGGTCTTTTATACTTGAGTTATCCTTGAGTTCTCGAATCTTCTATGTAGTATTAACTTTGATCATGATGTGAGGGGAAACCTTGGTACTTCCAACACTTTATCAACCTGAAGCCATTGAACTAGATGACTTGACAATATTGTTCGACACGTCTCAGGGACTTCGCACATCCGTTCGCTACTTGGGACATAGAAAAGTTCATACTCTCGATTCCGATAGGATCATAGGCCTCTGCGAGGGTCGGAGTCGATCATTGAACGATATCAAGAGAACATTCTTGCTCGATCTGGAATTAAGGGAGGAGGAAATTTTGCCTCAGTGTTTTTCGGTCCCTGGAGGTCCAGGAACTGTTCGCCATGGAAATTCTCTTCGACTCCACCAAGCTTGAATCAAACCATGTTCACGCAAAATGGGCAAAAGAAGATATACGAGACAGCGGTGTGTACAGGTAGCCTACGTAGGCATCTATCTAGGATAATGCCACGTCTCGGCAGAAAATTGACTCTTACTTCTCAATCAAATTCCAACATATGGTGGTGACGTCCAGAAGTTGACGTTCAATCACTACGTAACTCATGTTCTTAGGCCAGAACTTAATTCCGATTATGGAAAGTGGTCGATCGTACCTTGGCCTCTGTTTGGTGTCGTTTCGTTTCGTTTCATTTTGCACATTACCTCTTTGTACCATAGTGTTCGCTCATGATGTAAGCGCTCTGGTTGAAACACCATTCAATTGAACCGGTTTTTCATTACATTCATGATCATTATCCCCGTCTTTGTGGGTGCTGTCCCTGAGGTCTATATATGACCCAGTTCCCTTCCTATGAGGATCTATGCGCGGCCCTTCTCGTAAATTTTCCACGACGTTTTCTTGATCAGGTCTGCACCGTGTAGTCTTTTCTCTGTAATCTTCTGCAATTTGTCTCGAACGCGCTTCGTAGTCGTGACTATTGGCATGTTTTCATCGTCCCTTTGTTGATCTTCATCGATTGCTGCCAAATCTCGGCGTGATCTCTTGTAGCATGTCTAGAAGGCTACGACCATGCCTTGGAGGATTTCTTGCATCATCTTCAACTCTTTGTCCTCTAGATATTCCTCAAAGGGCTTCTCGCCATGAGCGCGTGCACCCCATCGTGCCAGGCGACACTGGATAATAGCAAGCTTCAGGGGAAGTCCCTTGTGGCACAGCTCGTGGAATTGATCAATTGTAAAAGTCTCGTCCATGTTGAAGAATATTTTGATGTCTACGTATACCACGGTGCCTCTATTACCAAAGCGGGCCTTGTCAGCAGAGCCAGGTATCGGGGAACCCGACGTTGAGTCCGCTATCGCTGAAAGGATTCCTCTTGTCGCTTGGGCCGCATTTTAGATTACCTCGCCTGAGGCATATTTCCATAACCCCACGTGTATCTACACATGTACTTAACTAGTCTTCATTACGTAGCCTACCAGCCTAGATGCCAGTTTGCCAATCATGTCACGCACCACAATATAAGACAATCCCTGTTCGTGCTTGCCCCCTCGTTTTTCTTCTGGGCCCAGTCACGTGCCGAATTTGAAGTAATTATGACCTTCTGAGACGTGAGTGTGGGTCGAGTGTATAGAGAATTGGGGAGTTTATCACGACAAGACCACTCGCATCAATATACTATTAGGAGCCTCTGCCATTGTGGCAAGACCGCTAAGTATAGGTATAGCCTGATGTGGTGCTGACAGTTGTCAGGTTTTTCCGTCCTCCTACTGCGGCTGGCCTTGGCACACGGAGCCGTTACACAATACAACCGGAAGGAGAATTACACAATATAGAATTACTTCAATTAGACCGTTCCTCGTTTATAAACTATGGTACAAGGGTGTATCGCCATGAGTCCGGTACGACGATCCGCCACTCCCCTATTTCTATCTTCGTACACTATGTCGTCTATCAATATAACCGAGTCAAAGGTGACATAGCATACGGACGTTGTTGACTATGTCGCCAGACACACTAGTAGACTACGGCGTCTTTCTAGTCCGTGAGCAGGGCGCCACCGCCTTCAGCCAGCTGCCGCATGTATCTCACCGCGACAAAGCCCTCGGTCATCGCAGGGGCGAGTGTCGTTCCCACCCCTGGGTTCCAAGAAGCGCAACTGATGCGTTGCCCCCAGCAAACAAACCAGAAATCACGCTCCCGTCTGCCCTGAGCACTCTTGTGTGCTGGTCAGTCCGCAGGCCGCCTCGCGTGCCAGCATCACCGGGAAAGATTCTGATGGCGTAAAACGGGCTTTCCTTGACAGGACCCATGCATGGGTTTGGTACCACAGTTGGATCGCCGATGAACTGCTGGTACCTGTCCTCACCTCTGTGGAAATGTTTATCTATACCTTGATGACACATTGTATTCCACTCGCTTACTGTCGCCTGCAGGCTGTGCTTCGGCACCCCTATCTGCTCAGCTAGGCCGTCAATAGTATCCGAGTGCAAGAGCAAGCCTCGTTCGATAGCCTGATCAATCTGCCAGACGGTCTTGAGGCTCCCGATGGGATATCTTTTCCGGTATCTCTGGTCAAAGACAAGCCAGAATGCGGCCGCTTCTGCGTCCTCATTTGCTCTCTCATACATGGACCTAACGGCCTCGCCGTAGGGCTGGGACTCGGAGAAGAAGCGGCGGCCCCAGCCATCGACTACTATGGAGAAGGGCTTGGATATGGCAAACATGGCTTCCGTCACTTTTCCCGTCCTAGGATCGACCATGGTGGGAATACCCCAGACTTGACCAAGCTGTGCACTACCAGCGCCAATCTTCAGCCCGGCTTGCAGTGCGATGCCAGCGTCCCCGTTAGATGCTAGACTCCATTCAGCCCTGGTTGACATGACCGAAGTTGCCCCCTTGGCGGTTGTTCTCCCTAGATATGCATCCCTCATTTTCTGGTTCTGGGAGAAACCTCCTGTGGTTAAGATCACACCCAATGATGCGTGTATGTCAACGTGTTCCTCACCGCCTCTGCGGTGAACTCTTACTCCTATCACGCCTCCATCGTGATCGGATAGCAAGAGTTCGCTCAGCTCCAAGCCAGTCCAAATCTCTACGTTGTCGTGTTCCATGCACATCTTGAGAAGCTGGGCAATGAGCGATCGCCCCATGGACATAGGCCTCACCATTCCTTTCGGAAGAGCCGAGGCTTCCGCAGGATAAAGGCTGGAAGAACGCAACCTTGTCAAGACCCGGAAGTCCTCAAACCTAGGGACCACAGGCACGCCGTCTGGCTTCGGGAGGTATTTCTGGTAATGGCCCAGGCTTGCCGCATCGAAAACCGCTGGGTCCAAGGTGCGGCCATGCTCGACCGCACCGTCAACGTGCGGGTGATAGTCTGGGAACTGGGACGGTTTGGCCATCCATCGGAAGCCCTGGTCTCTAAGGTATCTCATCATCTCGGGCCCCTGCGTCAAGAAAGCGTCGAGGCGCTCATAGCGCAGGTCCACATTAACGGCTTGTTCCTCAAGGACCGGGCTTCCAAGTTTTGCCACAGCATTGATGTAGCGCGCGGCTTGTTCTTTGCTATCTTTGATGTCATTTTCCTGCATGAGAAAATTGTTGGGCATCCACATGCAGCCACCGGACCTGAAAGTTGTGCCGCCAACATGATCTTCCTTCTCTACCAGGATGACTCTGAGGCGCCGACCATCCGCCGCTGCCGCCGCTACCGCCGCAGTCAAGCCGCCGGCGCCGGCGCCCATTATGATGATGTCGCATTTGGTAACTGCTGTTCGTTGATGGTTGGCCGTTTGGTGATGACGACCAAAGTCTTCATGTGCTGCGGCGCATGCCATCACTTGGTCATGCGGGGATATGGCTTGGTTCATTTGTTTGTTCGTCGACAAGTTAGATGGAAATGCGGTTCTTTCATAGGCTGATTCTCTTCCTATATCGAATTGAAGTTATTGAGATGCCTTGGCTTCATCTTATACAAACTATACGCACAGTTCCTGCGTCACCATTCACATACGTTCAGCTCGATCTACGGTGGTTATTGAGGCTGTTCAAAATTGGATCTCAGTCGTCAATATCGGGAGGAACTACTCTTGCACACTTTAGGCCGCACGACCGCAGGTCTCCCGTAACATCGAAGAAAGAGTGTAGACAAAATTGGCCGAGATTTATGTCAGGTTTAGCAGGGTACATATGGTAAGCACCAGTAGCAGTTGACCCTCGTCCACAGATGCGTCCGAGTTAAGCTGTCTTGTTACGATCGAATGCGCGGCAGCCCGTTCGAGAGGTACGTCTCTGTGGTAAGGGCATCGATCCAAAAATGCTCTCGGTCCTGAAACAGACAGGAAAGCTTGTCATCCCATCATATTCACACTTCCTGTCTCTACCGAACGCGTACACATGTAGTTTTCATCCGGATCACGATTGCTTGCTTGCTTGCTTGCTTGCTTGCTTGCTTGCTTGCTTGCCAGTATTCGTTCTTCTATTGTAAAGAAGATGTGAAAATATGTTTTGATTGATAACGCACGAGCTTACTAATGCTTGTTCACGATGTTGACCAATTACATGTGTTGGTGAGAAGTATTACTGTACTCGCAGTGAGGGGGGAGCAGTTAAAGCGAAGACCACAATTCTCAATCGATTGAGAGCAGATCTGCAAAGTAAGAGAAAGTTGCCGGAGGGAGTTGGCAAGCATTCTAGGAAGGTCGACTCAGCTCTGCCTGGTAAACACACGCGTATGCTCTACGACAAGTTGTCGTGGAAGGAAGCCAGTGTAGTGGCGCAGCTTAGAACCGGAATGGCGCGACTAAACGGATATCTATATCAGATCAGGGCAGCACCAACAGATGAGTGTCCATGTGGGCGGGCAAAGGAAACGGTAGAGCATTTTCTCTTCCGATGCGTGAAATGGACGCCAAACATGGACGCAGTACGAGCCACAATCAGATTCGCGATCGCCACAGGTCGCCTAGAACAGAGATGACAGGAATACCAGTAACCCCGCAACACTTTATCAACACTAACCGATAACCCCCGACACCCTCAAGTAGTCAACAGCAGCCATCGCTTCAGCCCGCCGACGATAGGAAGCTGAACACTTGGAGGAAATAGGCTTCAAGTTGACTTGCTACTACTAACATCTAGAAGGGCCAAGGAGAAATGCGATAACTGGACTGGAAAGGATAAGGCTAAATTCTCATCGGCTTGGCGAGAGCAAGGCAATAATGAGGGAGATGTATGTATTCTTAGCTTCAGAGCCCTCTGGGGGCTGGCCTGCCGGGCGTAATAGACTTGTGTGTGTGTGTGTGTGTGTGTGTGTGCTCGCAGTTGTAGATACAGTCTAAAAGCTAGACTCACAGGTGTCCGAACCATCACATAGATCGGTTGGTCGAATCACCCGTCAAGATTAGGGGTGTTTCCTCCTCTCTTTCTCTTTCTCCCTCTCTCTCTCCTTCCCTCCCTCTTTACACCTTGAGAACTAGTCGAGATATTGGGTCGGCCACCTCCCGATACGTGTTGCGCTTTCCATCTTGCTTCACGGGACAAGCGACTTTCACACTGTTTAGGCTTCGTAAGCAGCTGTGAGGTTTGGTGTTCCATTTCAGGTCTATACTCACTGCGCGTTCCCAATCCTGAGAATCCATGAGCCAGCCGGCGGGCGCCCCGATGGTGACAAGCCATTGTTCCTTGAAAGGGTCGAAACATTTGAACCGACAAGGGACACCATATGCTTCGACGTATTTGGCGATTCCATTATGTAGAGAGCGCAACCATTTTCGGAATATCGCTCTCCCATCCTCGATCCCACTCCCACCCTCGAACTTTAGGGCATAGTCAGTTATCGGGCAGTGTGGGGTAAAGCGGCCACGACCCAGACGTACCTCTCTAATGTTGCGGCTTATCGCGCCAGAAGGTCGAGGCTCCACACCAACCCATGACGAGCAGCCCAGGTCCCAAAAGCACAAGTCTACAGCAATGTCGTCGAACCTCGCAAGCCTGGCCGCTTTTCGTAGCAGGGCGGTTCCGTCAACGAAAGCCTCTCTCATGCTGAAGCGTTTGCCGGGATTCCACTTCTTGACTCTCCGCCGCCTTGTTCGTCGCACGGCCGAATGAACAGCCCGTTCCTCCTGTGGTGAGGTAGTATCGAGGCCAGGATGCTCAAGCTGTTGTTTCGTGGCATGCTGCACAGTATTGCAGTGAGTCTGCGCCAGGTCATGAGTGCTCATTGTGTCAAGGCTCGATTGCTCGCAGCTATGAGCAGATCCCAAGATAAAAATTGACTCGAGCACAAATGGAATCGTTTTGTACGTTTTTGGACGACAGGCCCCAGTCGCCTCCAGAAACACTCAATGCCGGCGACTTTTGGATTTTTGGACTTGGTGTTCACGTGCAGTTGGTTGGTTACCTAGTTGACATATAGCAAAAGGAGCCCAATTTGGCTGCTCCTCGTCAAAATCTAGCGTGGGCAGCCATGGCCGTCCTAAAATTGCCGATATACCCTGTGGAATCATCGTGTCTAATGGTCAATCCTCGGGATAGTATACATACGTGAGCATTCAGGTCGAAACCGGACGGAGTACCACGCGTTCAAGAACGTCGCCAAATCGCACATATTCGGCCACACAACCTTGTTGTGGAAGCCGAGATTGGCCGCCTCCAGTTTTGGATACTCACCCACGCATACAGCGGACGCTACAGGCCTTATTGTCACAGTGGCAATCAGGAGCATGTCGAACTAACGGCTGAAACTGGACAAACGCCAAAAGCTACCGTTGCCGATTTGGGACGGCATGAGCCTGCTTATGGCCAAATTTATCCGTCAGAGCCGAAGCCCGCACGTCGCTACGAGTCTACAACGCGGACCGATCAACCCTACCTACACGGAGCGCTCGCGCCTCAACGCATCTCCTCAATCGTCTTACGGCACGACCCAGACCTACGCATGGGAACTACATCATAGATATATGGAAAAGACAGTAACAAAAAAAACTACGAAAAAAAAAACTAAGAAAAAAAAACTAAGAAAAAAAAAACTAAGAAAAAAAAACTAAGAAAAAAAAACTAAGAAAAAAAAAACTAAGAAAAAAAACTATCTCTGACCGGCTTGGGTGGTGGGAGCTTTGCTCTACCGATCTTCACCTGCGGGAATCTCCGATCGACTTAGAGTGTCGGGAGCTCTGCTTCGACCGACTTTCACCTGCGATGAAGTGGAAAAGAAAAAGGAACTAAACAAGATTGCTGATAAGAAAGTGCTTTAAAGAAACAGAAAAAAGTAGTGGCGCTAAATCGAATCCAGTTAGAATGATTATGTGATGAGCACAAAAGCTGTCAAGAATCGGCCGCTTCTACGGATACTCGTCTAGCCGCTTTAGGCTATCCTGGGCCGCATATTCAATCGTGCTGCACTTTTTGGACTTTTCACACAAGATGTCATTTACTATAACGCCACCGATCAAACAATCGCCAGTAACCGGGAACTATCTGGCTTGTCGTCCCATTTTGTCCAGTTCAATCAAAGAAGCCGATTTTGGAGAGAATGGCATGCGGGCGACAGCTCGTCTTTCCCAGTTGTCATGTTTCCTAAGCCCGTGAAGATCATGCCTGGCGGCAACATGTAACGTAACGTAAAGAGCTATTCCACGAAGTCGCACGGCGATTATGAATGCTAAAAGCTTATCCGGAAATGCCATTTACTTGTTATGGAGCTGATTATGGGGGGAGATACCTGCCGCACGTCATGGGATCCCGACATGATCGTAAATCACTTGCTCCTACCCATACTCCACGATAGATCATAACTTAGAAGAGTGCAAGGAGATGTCACAACTCTGGCTAACAGTGCGACTGGCTATTGCTGTCTCGTTGCTACAGTAGGGTGCGGGTTCACCGTCAGTAGCCCTTCATCATAATTTTGTTGAATTGACTCAAAGCAGACTAGCTGCGGCGCTAATCCTAGTGACAGATGACGCTAGTGGGGTCATTGTTCTGTTGTTTACTAACAGCACTCTGATCAGCATCAAGGAATTAAAGCGAGGATGGAAATCACCTCGAGTCGGATGAAGGGATAGTTACTAACGAAAAGATCTATCACATGATTGAAGCTATAATAGGCTGGTCTGAATATTGGTACCCTATCCCGGACCGCCGACAAAGCAAGAGACAATTATGGCTGAGAGATGGTGGGGTACATTCTGGCTCGGGCTATGCATGGGTCGTTCGTCACACTAGTCAGTCCATCTTGGGACACTTTTCATAAAAGCACGATAAAAAAACAGCTGACGGTGAACCCGCACCTCACTGTACTGTCCCTTTCACAAGTCGCAGAGAGACCATTCAACCGGGCAAGTGGCCATCATGATCACGGCCAGATTCGTCCTTCTCCAGACCCAGCGAGCAATCTGGGAAGAACGCATACAGAAGGCTCCCTATTGCCCCCCCGCCACCACGAAGTCACAAGGAGGAGAAGGCTCTCGTAGACGTCCAAAATGCCTTCAACAAAGGCGGAAGGCTTGCTCGCTTTAGTACATACCTAGATAAGCGTGTCTTATGGTCAGGGATTCAGGGGCGCTTCCGTCAACAAAAGCCCCTCTCATGCTGAAGCGTTTGCCGGGATTCCGCTTCTTGGCTCTCCGCGGCCTTCTGCGTCGCACGGCCGGACGAACAGCCCGTTCCTCCTGTGGTGACAGGCCCCAGTCTCCTCCAGAAAAAAAAGAAGAAAAAAAAGACGGTGATTTTTGGACTTTTGGAACTTGGTGTTCCCCTACAGTTGGTTACCTAGTTGGTTACCTAGTTGGCATAAAGCAAAAAGGAGCCCAAATTAGCCGTTCTTCGTCAGGATCTAGCGTGGGCAGCCACGGCCGTCCTAAAGTTGCCGATATGCCCTGTAGAATCATCATATCCAATGGTCAATCCTCGGGAAACCCATGATAGAGGTGGGTCCAATGTTTGCTAGAGCCAACACCTCTTTCGAATCCCTGGTTGTGAATTCGATTTCACGATGCCGTTGTCAATCTTGTTGTTCAGCGTCCTATTTCTGCCTTCCGTTCTTCCGTAAATTGCTTGCCCCCACCTAGTGTCGACCGCTCAGCGCTGAGGTTACATCGGTAATGGCGATCGACTTATCATGTATTGAACCCATATCACGTGATACAGGAACGGCCCAAACGGACTTTTGATCGCCGATCTAGTGGCCAGGTAGCCGGGCCTTGAGCTCTTGGCGGCACATTTCTGCCGCTGCAGGATGCTAGCTTGTATAGGGTAGTCTGTAGTTTCATAGCCAAATGACCCAGTTCGATGCGCGACTAGATTTTCTACAACTTATCGTGGTTGCCAACAGCAATGGCTGCCTTGAAAACCCTATAGGAGGGAATTGCTGGGCGACTGTTTTGCGTTTTACTGTATCGCACGGCTCCACTCTGTCGCCATGAATTTCACCCCCAAGAGTAGCCAAAGCGGCTTGTAGGTCCACTTTTCCTTTTCCTTTTTATTTTTTTCCTTTTTATTTTTATTTTTATTTTTTATTTTTTATTTTTTAAGCTCTCACTGATCAAAGAAGCAGAAAATAGACGCGGCGGAGGCGGACGTTGTCCTTCGCAGATTGAGTTTTGATGCTCTTCATCTCTGCGTCTGTGCTTTCTGGTTTGTCTATCCACTTTCATGCTTTCATGGATCCATGATGTGTTTCACTTGGATGAATTGCATGCGTGTGACCCCCAGTGACCGAGGTCGAACGAAGCGAGGCGCTGAAGAACTGGCGCCAGACCATGTAGATCGTCCAAGCTAGACTGAAGCTAGGCAAGTTACCCGGAATGACAGCACGCGCACCAGCACAGGGGTATTAAGGCAGCCAGAATCTGTGTCAACAAGCAAAACCAAGCGGCCCAGCTGCTGAACTAAGAATGGCCTTGGCGAAGAGCTACCGAGGCTGTCGCTGGTTCTATGCTAGGCCTGTCAGCGGTCGCTGGTGGCATACCGGCTTATCTTGGCCGGTAGGGGTAGAGTGGCACAGTATGTAGCCTGTTATAATTGGACAGGTGCTGGGGTGTCGCATGCAAACAGGGGATATTTCAAGATTACGCACCGGAATGGCAGTACCTTCAAGGGGGCAGGATTTGGACAAAACACAACATGAATACACCAATGTGCATCAATGGACCGAATGCAGGCAGGGTCTGACAGTTATGAGCTTCAGGAAACGGGTCACAATTTGGACGATGCAAGGCAAGGAACAGCATGAGCATGGACTTGGGGAGACGAGGACGAAAAAAGTAGGCAAGGTATGTAAGCATGGATTAGAGACTAGTGTCCTTTCGGCTAAACTAAGCCGCTGGCGTACAGTATTGGCATGGTGTCAAGACACTCACGGGTGTGGGTGGGTAGGTCTTAAGGCAAAGTCGACTCGAACGCGAGTGGAATTAAATCGTACGGTTTTGGACGAAAGGCCTTAACTGCCTCTAGGATATGCTCCGTCGATGGCGATTTTTTGACTTTTCGAACTTGGGGTTCATGTGTAGTTGGTTGATGTATGGGTAAGGCGAGCCTAATTTGGCCGTTTCTTGTTAAAATTTTAAGTGGGTGCTCAGAGTCTCAAAATCGCCGATCCGTCCTACAGAACCGACCGCATATGTGCACGCTTGGGCCGAAACCGGACGGAGTGTCACCCATTCAGGAACCCAGGCTAATTTGTCCATACCCCAGTCCTGTGAAAGCTGAGATTGGCCGCTTTTCGTTTTGGATATTTGCCTACCTATACTACTACAGACGATACGGGCAATTAAGAGTTCATCCCACGGCAGAGGCTTGGTTAGGGACTAAAACCGCCGCCGCCAATCAGGGACACTAGAAGATAACTTGCCGTCAAATTTGTCCGCCTAGGAGCACGGTGCCGGTAGTTTCTACGAGACGGACTGATCGAGCCTACACGAGATGCTTACCAGTCCAAAGGGTCCTATAACGGACATACGACATGACCTACTGGTAAAAAAAAGAAAAAAGAAGAAAAAAAAGAAAACAGAAGAAAACAGAAACAGAAAAAAATTGAAGGAGCGTATATCTCTAACTGTCTTACAACGGCAGGAGGCTTTGCACTCTGACTGACTTATGTTCGCAGGAGCTTTGTGGAACGTCCTGGAGGAAAAGGAACAGAAGATGGGAAGAAAAAAAAGAATTTAAATGAGTACAGCCGGCGTAAAAATAGACTAGATCAAATTGAGTTAGAATTGATTACGTGATGCCCATGAGAAATCGTCAAATTTTGGCCTTTCAATGGGACTGTTTTGATTACGCAATCGACTCACTGACCCATCTTTTCTATTACGAGACGTCCAATGCTCACACACTATGATGCTCCCTGCCCTATGAGGCGTATCCTCCCGGGCGGAATAAATTCATTCATACACTATGATGCCACCATTCCGAAAGCAATCTTGATAGCCAAACACTGATGGTGGATTATCGTCCGAAAGGGTATCTTTGTATGTTGCCCCACCCTTTGCAATAATGAAGGTAAATATCAAGTCGAGGTCTCGTCGCCGATTTCGTCCGTTCATATCCGCTGCACAATAATGCCAACAGGATTTGCGTCTCATGGCTTGACTGCAGGGTAACCTACAACCTCAAGAGGAAGCCCCTTTCAATGTAGCTATGTAAAGATCTTTCACGAGGATGCACTGCGGCGTTCATTACAGAGAGCATACTTAGAAAGGCCGCTACGTATGACTTTAGTTATGCCGGTTGCCTATCTTGAGTGAAAGAGGCCGAGAAAGCCGGGCAGTCTTCTGATCAACTGATTCCCACCCTTACCCCTTAATAAATCATCGACTATCAAGCGTGTCAGATATTCGGAAACAGTGTGAGTGACCGGGCTGTCTACCCTCGCATACCCTACAACTATGAAAGCTATCCACTCCGCAACAAGACGTGTTCAGGTACGATCTCTTGAGGTAACAGACGAAGATGTATGCGGCACGCGTTACGAGACAGATGCCTCCCAAAACGGGCTTTATAGATCATTCTGTCTAATGTCCCTCTCCATTGTCCTGCATAAATTCACTGGTGGTAGTCGTGCTCTGCTCGTGCACTTTAGCTTTACCATGCAGTACCCACCCCCCGTACGTACCCATCACTCGTACACCAAAAATATTTCCTCCCCATACAAAATGCAACTTTTCAACGTCGTACTAAAAAATTACCAAAAATGGCAACAACGTGACGTTTCATATTAATATGTTTCAATTTGCTCAAAGTTCAATATCTTCTAGGTTTCTTGACTTTACGGCCCCTGCGAGTGTGCATGACGGGTAATTCTTCCACCGCAGAATTTGAGCTTTCGCCCTCCTGCACCCCGCCAACCTCGATCACGTCCTCAACAGCCTCTGTCTCTTGAGTTGCCCGAGACGGGCTGCCACTAGTCCGCCTGACCTAGCCCTACAGTCCAAAAAATCAATTGCTGTACGATTGATTGATTTTACCTCAATTTACAGAGGGTAGACTTGATTTTTGGAAAACAGACTAACGTTAAGTTAACATGCTTAGTACTTTATAGTGACAGCGACCTTCCAGGTGGTCCATACTTGTGCGACTGATATGAACATACTTAGACTTTTGAAACAATTCAGTCCTGAATCCAATGTTGAAAAAAAGAAATGAAAACCAAAACAGTTTTCACCACAACATTTTCCATAAGTGTAATTTCTATGTAGCATTTATGTAAACCTCATCTCGTAAGTACATCACGGAAACTTCCTCTCCGTTCCTATCAGCCATACGAATGCGACGAAAGATGCAGACACAAATCATGTTCTCAACTTGCCTGCATCTGTTCAGGCACATAACGTCGTAGCTGGGAAGAGACATGATTAGGAAGGAGAATAGAGAAAATAACAGCGAGCCCACACCGATGAGGGATTATCTGTTCCACACGATGTCGTCTCGTTTCACAAAATAGTACAACAAGCAAGATGTACTATACACTCCGCCAGAGTCGGGACATTTGTGGTCGATATACTTCATGACTTCGTGGCATGAAGCAACTTCTCGGGTACCGAAGTGGTACTTTGGGCAAGACAGCAAATTGATCCCAATCAACGTGTCTTGATATGGATATTCCCTTAACGGGCTCTGGGGGTTGAGGCTGACCTCCTTCAGCCTATTGCAGAACGTTGTGATGAATTCGAGCCTCAGGTCTTGGCTTGAATCAAACTTTTCTGTGGGGTGGGTTTCCTTCCAGCAGGACAATGCATTGGCTGTTCCCATTGTCTTCGGAGCTGCCTTTGTGCTTGAGTAAGTCGTAGAAGGCGTTTTTGTCCCCTTGGAGTTATCGCTGGCGCCAATAGACCTTGCCTTGATATTATTCTGAGCAGGTTCCTCTGCGTTGGTGCTGGCACGCGCGACTATATGTTCCAGCTGTTCTGAAGATTGGGCCTCTGCCTTCCTCTCTCTACTGTCAAGCACTAGGGTTTTGGGACAACCGCCGGCCCAAGAAGCTGGTGGGACGATGGTCATACTTTCGTCGTAAGGGATTTTGTATATCCTCCCTGGAACAGTAATGCCGGGACTGTACCAGGGGTTTAGTGCCTCGAGTTTTTCAAGGTCGAGTCCGGGCAGGGCTCGACCTAGGGACTGCTCCAATGGAGTCCTGTCTTGCGAAACCCATACCGCGTGATCAGTGCAAGTGGCGCTGACAAAGGTAAGTAGGGAAGACCAAACAAATGCCTTCATATTCTACAATATCTATATCTGTGCTGAGAGAGGCAGCGAAACTGAACGCGGAACCCGCCGAGCAACATGCTTTTGTAGCTCGGCAATGTTTATATCTGGACTCCAGACCTTACGCCCAAAAATGGCTGGTATGATGTTCAAAAACGTTTGTCGCTGGTTTCGTCCCCCGACGCCGTTGGCGCCGCTTCCCGTTATCTCTGCAACGGCCAGTCCTCCCGCTTACGCGATACCAAAAGCGAAAACAAATAACGCTATGGCTTGGAGGGGTTTGATCCAACACGGAAGGTGATCCTTTACAGCCTAGTACTCACTAGCTGTAGGGTAGGGGGTACGAAGAACAAATCAAAAGCCACTTCTTTCTTGATCTCGGTTGATAAACTTTTAAGAGACATGCCAATGTTATCCACATGCATAACGTCCTTCTAGCACATGCATTGTATCTGTTACAACATCGTGGCCTAGGGAATATCCGACCTGAAATGGGAGGGTGAAAGAGCAAAACTAGGAGGAATTATACTCTGGGTTACACCTCCAGCAGAGCGGTCGTTCCGCGTCAACCTTGAGCCCCTATCACTCCCTGCAATGGTGAATAGACCTTTTCAACTTTTATTTGTATACGAGCGAAGACATTTAGGTTTAGAATATTGATTCACGAGTTTCTACAGTGCTAATTACCTCTAAAATCCACATCTCATCTTCATTCGTGTGGTTTTTAAATATTTTCACAGGCTAGGATCTTGATGCTCATGGTTCGTCTGGTAGCCTCTAGACTTGAGGTAAATATAAGAATGTGAGATACCAACAGTCGGAGCTTTGTCACAAAGGCGAGAAAGTCGCTGACAGTGTAGGGATCACCCTCTGCGACCACCTCATCCCACCGCAGCTGCTCCGGCGAAAGTACATTCTCATCCAACAACACCTCTATAAGTCGAAAATTATCTGTTTCGAAGACCTTGGGCTCCGGTCCCTTGACTTCGCTTTTCGATGAAACCCAATGCTTTCGTTTGATCCGGTAGTTTATGAGCCATAGCGTCTCCAGTCCCCCGAGCCTCACGCCGTATACAATATATGAGCACAAAGAGTCAAGGCTTCCAATCCATGGAGAGTCTTGTAAGCTCGAGGCCCAGATTGGATGGTACTGCCACCCTACATGCCGTATTTGCATCGGGCTCGGGATGGTGTCGAAGGGAACGATATCCTCTGACAAAGACCAGCTGAGCATGTCAGGATTGTCGAACTGCAGAATGAACAGATCCAGGCTAGGCGATACGACGATTGTGCGCTTCTGGGATGGTAGAATCCCTGACGCGCCTACCTTCGCTTCGCGACTGCCACATTCCACCTTTGTCTGAACGACCATGGGTTCGGTAGGCTCAATGATGTCCCTCATAACGCGATGAGAATGTCTGCAGGCATTCCAGAGACCCGAGTCGACCAGATAAGTTGAAGGGTTGTTTTTGGTCCATGAAGCTATGGTTTCGTCAAATGTATTGACTGTGCTGGATATTGGACCGAAGGTCCACTTTGGGAAGCCGTTAGGTAATAAGCAGCGGCCCAAGGGGCTTTTTGTGTGTTCTCTCCATGTGGCTGTCCCCTTGGATCACTGCTCAAGCTGAAGACCTGTACACCGGGCTTAGTAGGGCGAACTGCGAAGCTCCAAATCTCAGCTTGAAGCTCAACGGGAAGGCTTCCAAAAGATCAAATGACTCGAGCATCCTCTTCTCCCATCAAACAGGTGAAGACGTAGATCATGAGAACGGTTTCACTTGTAGTATTATCTCGTTGTTCGGGGACACCAAAATTTGTGACACCAGTTTTAGAGAGAAATTTGAGTCATATTTGATTAATGCTCGCTACAGATGAACAATGTAACAGAGGCATCTGGAACCGCCAATATACGGCGGTGGACGGTTGTCAATAACGTCGAATATTGCCGACGCCATATGAAGCCCAGCTACTGGTTGGTCTTTCCCCGCGCATCTGAACATTCTACTCTGACCAAGTACGAAGCTCGCTCAAGACTGGCCGATTTCCTATACACATGGACTGGTCCAAATAGGTCCACTCAAAAGGATAGTACAGTATTACACCACTACTGTGTCTGGACAAGACGTACAGTATTGAGCACTTGCACCTTCCCGTCAAAAAAACATACTCTTTGTAAAGTCTAGGGTGGGGCTATCCGGGTACATAGCTCTACTTCATAAGCAGATGTTTGGTCAGAATTTGGCCGCCTTATGGGTGTGTAAGCAATTTCTGGCTGAGCAAACGAAGTACTTAGAAGTACCGCTGCTGCCTGGAGTTCTGGGTCGCGAATCTGGGGAAGTGGAGACAGGCCCACAGTATGAACAATAAGTACCATAGCTTGCATCAATCAGGTAAGTACATCAAGACTCGCCCTTTTTGTTCCGGGGGAAGAGTGTACACAGTGTGAAAATATACTTGGGCTACATATATGGGGCTTTGTTTATAAACGACAGTTATTTTTGGAGAGGAAGCTGCAAGTGCTCAATACTGTATTCCAAATCGATAACAAAGGCACCTAATCTCCCTCATCCTTAGATAGTGCACACATCAGCATGTGTTATGACTGGCGTCTTTGTGGTTATTCTGAAAATTCGAAAGAATAAAATAATTCGCCCTACTCATTCATATAGTACCAGGTCGTAGCTGAGACCGCGAGAAGCTGTACTGATTCTCACCGTGCTTACTCACACCAAAATAACAGCAGAAACTTAAGGTGACAGAGGTTGAAACGGCGAATAAGGGACGATGCAACTCCGTTAAGATTGTTGTCCTGTATTCGACGGGGCCTGCAGGAGAGCTATAAGATCATGGTATTGAAGCTGGCAGAAACGTAACCTTGCCTTATAAGAATTTCGAAATCAAACTTTATTTCTGTGGTAATTCAACCTTCTGATACATAATTGCAAGCGTAATGCAAGGAAAACCGAACTTCCATCCATTAGTCATATACTGAAAGTCAGACCGGGATTGATATCATAAGACCTGCGTATAGCTGCTATCTATCTCGGCCTAAAAGATGACTTGGAATACCAGCGAAAAGGCCCTGGAGCTATTCATAATTCAGATTTGCAGTACGGTACTCGTGTGCCTCTCAGCGTGTTTACGGTTCTGGGCGCAGTATATCAATGGAAAAAAGAAAAAGAGGGTTGCAGTAGTTGAGAAGCCGCATACACTGGGTGACAAGTTGATGTATATGTCGGTGGTAAGCTTACGTTCCGTGTTCAACTGTAATCCTCTACATGAGCTCTCTTATCCCTGGAGCATGTTCAGGATACCACTGACAGTGATCACTCTCGCAGCTTATATACATCGCTCAGGCTACCATCATAGTACAAGGGATAGTCGGAGGCGGAATCGGGCAGCATGCGGATAACTTGACCGAGGCGGAAATTGTCAAAGGCTTCCAAACATGGTATTTCGGGGAAATACTATACGCCGCACTTTCATGCACCGTCAAAACGTCGTTAGTCCTGTATCTCCGCCGCGTTTACGTCGTCAACAGTCCCTCGCTTAAAACCACTTTGAATTTATGCCTTGTCTGCATCTGGGCTACGTCGACTGCGTTTTTCTTTGCCAGCATTTTCCAGTGCTCCCCTGTTGGTTATTACTGGGGTCAATTCAGGCGCCCCACGGTGCCTGAGGAATCTGACAAAAACATTGTGCGTGAGAAATGTCACAAAAACATTGTGCCGATTGCTGGGATAGTCCTTAGCATCGTTTTGGCTATCACCGACTGGGTCTTGGCTCTGGTACCTATAACGAGCCTATGGAACGGGTCGTTGCCTTGGAAGACTAAGTTTGGAATTCAAGCCCTGACTAGTTTAGGGGTGCTGTGAGTACCATTTAAATTCCTATCTGCTGTCTTTCACAGTGCAAGGATAAACATCCTGATGGGCGGCATCTTGCCTTTTAATGCGTGGCTGACGAACCCGGATATGGTAGAGCCGGTGTGGCGATGATTGTCCGCATCCCCTATATCAAGATGTTGGAACTCACTGACGACTTCCTTTACGAAACAGTGTAAGCTACCCAATTTGTTTAGCTTCCCCTTTGCTTGACCACTTACTTCTATGCAGAGATGTCGCCAAATGGACTGTGATAGAGGCGACTTTGGGAATCATGGCGGGATGTTTGCCAAATATTTGGTCATTGGTAAAACTCGCGAGATCGAGACGTTCCTCACCGAGCCTTGGACGGGCAGGCGACGAGAAAGCAAGCCATCGAGTCGATATCGAGGGAGGCTTTAAACAAAAAAACACCGCCCATCACAATCGCGACACTATTCTCGTCGAAACAACTGTCTGGCAGTTTACTGGCAATTCCGACGATCATGCGATATATAGTAGGACGAACGATTTCGAGTTTGATTGGCAGCAGAATCGGGGTATAAAGACGTAGGAAATGTCAAGGTGCCTTTTTATTAACCAAGTCTTTTTTGCAACCTTTGGAATTAGAGGCGAAGAAAGTTAGATTGAAGCACGGAAAGGGAAGTTAAGAGAGAATAAAATACTAATTTCAAAAAATCGAAAGATGCAGTGTATGCTTTTATGATATCCGGAACGCCGATAGAGAACGATGATCAAACTAGAAAACCGACAGGTCGAGGGAAACACTTGCGTTGAACGCTCTATGAGACTGCCAAATCACCCATTCGGTCATGCAGAGAACAAGTGCTGAAAGCATATCAGCTTTACAGGGATCGAAGAAATACCTCTATTGTTTCTTTTTCATGAGGTTCCATAAGTATGATCTTTGTCGCTTTGCATCTAGCACGTAGCCTCACATATAATTACACAGCACACAAGAAAGTTTAGATATGGAACTTTACAGCTTTGTTACGCTTCCGAATAGCTATCTGCGTTTTGCAGTGACCGCAGAGACCCACCTTGGTGCTTTCAGGTTTTCAGACAGTGTTGCGAATAATATGGCAATAAAGTAGTATATTGCAATACATACCATATAATATGCCTTTTCTGGTATTGTGATAATATGATATGAAGTCTACGATATTGTGACAATATAATATGAGGATGTCCATATTGGCAATATACCTATTATCTATATTGGGCTGTTAATTCTTGGGTGAATTAGCCCCGTGAAAGCTGCAGAACTCGGCCTTACCCTATATAAGAAGCAGGGATAGCTGGCATTTTATTGGCCATCGTTCACTTCCACGCACTTCTTTGTTGACAATTAGACCTAACACGCGATCACGCATGAAAGAAACGCGTGAGGGAGTGCAGACCATGTTGGGTTGGGCCATCTTCGCCTCTGCTCCCCTCATTTCTTTTTGTTTTTGTTTTTTTTTGTTTTTTTTTGTTTTTTTTTTTCAAAATCACTCGTCGAACTCAACTTTGCAAATCTAACTGCCATGCCTCAACAACGCCTCTCTTTTGCGCAATGGTCACAACGAAGAGGGTCGTCAATTTCTGGCGACCTTCTGGAGTTTTCCAGCCAGCAATCGGATGATCTGGACGTAAGCCAAAAGTCCAAGTGCCTGTCATCTCAACCTCGCACCGTCTCCACAACCTCCTCTACCAAGCCCAGAACATCATGGGTCTTCTCTCATATGCCAGACGAGGAGGTAGAGACGAGATACTACAATCAGCGGACCGGAAAGGAAGAGTGGCGCTGTAAACATTGCGACAAAACCTATGCCTCTTCAGGGGGTACTGCAGCTCCTGCAAAACATCTCATGGACCCTCCTCCTGACGGTCACGGCCTGCCAAAAGGAGCCCCGCGAACAGCGAAGCTACAACTACACGAACTATTATCGAACAAGCTCGTGTTGCGGCAGAAGAAAATCCCCGAAAACGCCGTCGACTCAACGATCAATCCGGAGACTCGATCGAACCTGACCAGCTCGAGGCATTATACGTGAGTTTTATCACGGCCTGCTCTCTCCCATTTCGGCTCGTGGAATGCCCAGAGTTCCGAGCACTCTTGGCCTACATCAATAACGATATCGAGACTTGGCTTCCGGATACGCATGATACCGTCAAGACATGGATTATGCGCCAATATGGATGCCAGAAAGAGAGGGTCAAGCAGCGCATACAGTCGGCAAAGTCAAGAATTCACATCAGCTGCGACCTTTGGACTTCTCCCAATTCTTTGGCCATTTTAGGCGTAGTCGCACACTATGTCACGGAAGACGGTCAGCTGGAACACCATGTTTTGGCGTTGAAAGACATCGACAGTGAGCACGACGGTTCTCATCTCGCTGTGGCCATTTTGAAGGTGGTTGACGAATGGGGCTTTGCTTCCAAGCTTGGATATTTCGTGATGGACAACGCTGGCAATAACGACACCATGATGAGATCCCTTTCGCTTGGTCAGTACAACTCACTATTTCTCCTGACTGGCGGCCCTAACATCCCACAGGCCTCCTACGCCGATATGACATCCAATACGATCCCAAAGTGCACCGACTCCGCTGCCAAGGCCATATCATCAACCTCGCCGCCAAAGCCTTCCTCTTCGTCACCGATAATGAGAAGCTCGAACTCGACGATCCTGGTGTGCATAATGTGACACTAAAACATATTGAAGCGTGGCGGAAAAAGGGGCCTCTTGGCAAGATTCACAACTTCGTCGTTTTCATCCAACGAAGTGTCCAGCGCAGCCAAAAGTTTCTTACTATTAGCCATAACCGTAAGCTCGCACGGGACAACGGCACAAGATGGAGTTCGTGGTATAACATGCTGCGAGTGGCCCTGAACCTCAGAGATGCGATTGGCGGCTATTTCAACAAATGGATGGAATTAGATTGCGCTGGAGACGAGCTCTCTTCAGAGGACTGGATCATCTTGGAGAAAATCAAGTCTTTCTTAGAGAAGCTGAAGATGACGACCAAGGCTCTCGAGTCATCGTTTGCAACACTCGATAACGTCCTCTTGGCTATGGATTTCGTTTTAGAACAATTCGAAGCAGGGAAGGAGGCATATATTGACGATCCGATAATGGCGCCTATATATAACTCTGGCTGGGCCAAGTTGGACAAGTACTACCGGCTCACTGATGAATCGCCTGCCTACGTTGCCGCTATCGTACTCCACCCTTTGCATAAATGGCACTACATACAGGAGAACTGGAAAAAGGAGTGGGTTAAGTCATTAAAGAAGTTGATGGAGACGCTGTGGAATAACTATAAACCCATGGAATCACCTCTTCCTCTCTGCGAGGTCCCATCGACGACCACGAACGAGTTCTTAAACTGGAGGAACAAGCACCTGCAGCCATCGCTCGTCACGGATAAATATGAACGATATTGCAACTCTGAACGGGTTTACGGGTTCACAAGCGCCCTTGCATAGTGGCTAGAGGAGACACAGCAGAAAAACTACCCAAACTTAAGTAAAATGGCGGTAGACATACTGTCAATTCCCGTAATATCTGCAGAGCCGAAGCGGCTCTTCTCCAGGGCCAAGATAACCATTACAGATCGTCGAAATCGGCTTAGTAGTAATGTAGTTGAAGCTCTGGAGTGCCTGAAGTCATGGTTTGGGATACGAGAGCTTCATGGTGATGTACTTTAGCTGCCGCAGTAGAATAACCCAGATCACGTGCAATATATGGGATGTATTGTCATACTGGCAATATATTGGGTTCTTGGCAATACAATACAATATAGGCCAATGTCATATGGCCTAATACAATATGCACCACTTGGCAATACAATAATATTGCGAGGCTTCCATATTGCCAATATATGTATTGTTTATATTATTCGCAACACTGCCCACCCGGTCTCGTCCTACCATGCTCATCGCTTCACGAGAAGCCATTGGAGAAGGCAGAAGTCGTGCCGTCGTAAACCAGCTCCTCAAGAAGCAGCTGGTCTAACCAGGCGCCTTCGTATAAATCCTCTGATCCACTAGGACTGGCGGCGTCCTGAGAAGGAGGTGATGAGTGATTATCTTTCCCATCATGGGGTAGAGGTTCTTTTAGTGACGAAATTGGGTTTTGTTGATCCGTGTTTTGTGCGGATGTGCAGGTTTGAGTTACTGTGGCTGTCTTGAGACTCTCAGCTACTGCTTGTTCTATCATGCCGGCCTCCACACGCTTGCGATCTCTCTCTATTATCTCCCACCGGGCTTTTGCACGAAGGTTTTGGTACTCAGCGAGTTTGTTTCGTGCGTAAGAGCCAGAGGGCGTGAAGAAGCGCCTTGGTGACGAAGGTGAGCTTGATGGTGTCCTGAACAGCTTTGCGGTTGTCTCGTTGTCCTCTTCTTCTTGGGTACCTCCCAGCTGTGGCATTTCTGACGGGAGTTCCGGCCGCTGCTTTACCGCATTCCTCATTGTATCATTCATTGAATTATCTCCTCCATCTCCATTCGGCATGTTCTTCCGCTTCATCGTCTCCTTATCCATCTTCATCCTTGGTGTCCTCAACTTCGCCTTAGGTAAGTGTTGCCTCAAAACCGCCGTGACTGCCTTTGCAAGTTGACAGGATGGAAGGACCAATCTCATTCCTTCTTCGTAAACACATGTTTGCAAGTCAATAGGCCCAAGCTTAACTCAATTAAAATGATAAAGATGAAGATAACGGATTTTCCAAGAATGCAACACGAAAGATGTCCCAGTTATCAAATCCAGAACCAAAGACAACAATCTCCAAACATTTCATTACCCAAACATTGAACAGGACTTCGCCGACCTTCACTGACCGATTTCAGTGATCCATTCCCTTCAGGATAGCATTATCCAGCGGAACACACCCAAGCCATTCTTTCTTGGAAATTAGTTTCACTCAACCCATCGGTTTTCGTGTCACTGACCTGCGTTCTTCCAGCTTTCCCCTTCAGAGATGCTTGGAAAGTTTCGTAGAGCGTGTGTTGTCGTGGTATTCCTCTGTGGTTTCGGAAATTGGTCGCTTTTTGTACCTGGCTTGCAGCCTGGAGATCACCTGATGGCGGAAATCCCTTTCAAAATCTTTATAATTATTCAAAGAATCCTCTAGCTTGTCTTCCAGATATTCAGCAAAAAGCGAAATGTACTGTGCAACAAGTTCTCTGGCCTTGTCGTCAGTTTGAGTGGTATTCCTGTAAATCAAGTCAATCAATTTAGCAAGTGTGCTGAATTTGTCGCTTTCATGATCGAATTGGCGAAGTAGAAAGAACATTGTCCACAAGCAGGTATCTTCCAGTGGTTTTTCAGGCATCTGCATGTGTTGTGCGAAGATGTACAAATTGGCATGACCGATGAGGCATGCTTCACGACAAGCCGGTCTCGCGTTCGTATTCGGATATTCCACTTTGTAGGCACCCTCGGGTCTCTTTTGATAGAACTCCCAGAACGGGTCACACTTGGTCGTGGTATAGGGGCAACTGAGTTTGATCCCATCACGTCGGTAATCCCGCATCTGTGTGATGAACCCTTTAACAGAGTAAGGAAACAGAATTTTAGTGTTTACTGAAGGCTCTGGAGAAGGCAAACCTTCCTGAATTGTGTCGGAAGCTATAGACTCTGTCTCGTCGTTCGTGCCTTCCGAAAAGGTGCCGGAAGCTACAGACTCTGATTCGTCGTTCGTGTCTGCCAAACAGGTGCTGATCGTACCTTCCGGGAAGGTGCTGGGAGATACAGACTCCATCTCTTCGTTCGTGCCACTGGTTTCTGAAGTTGCATCCGGAAAGCTGTCATATTGGCCTGTATGAACGTACTGTAACCATCTTTCTACCATTTCCTTCTTGGTACCAGGTGGGAAGTGGTATTCACATTGCATGGGCTCTTGTTGGGGGTTGCTCATGGCGTCCTCCAATACCTTTGACATACGGGCGGCAAGACACGCCGATATATAGTATTTGTGCTTTCCATCAACAAACAATGTTATCGGCGGACTTTTGTATACGCTGGATAGGTATCACTTGTTAGTCTAATTCTATTTAATGTCGCATCAAGATGAAAACTTACTCAATGTTCGATCCGAAAGTAGAACTTTTAAGTCTGCTAGACATGATAATAGAACTGTTTCAGCAACTGAGTGACCGGCATATAATCTGTGAGGCGCTCTGATTGATGTAAGGAGGATATGTAAATGTAGCGTTCTGGTGCAGATTTTCTGTCAGTGAAGTGTGGACAGGCACCAACTTTAAGTACCTAGCATCCAACGCTTGCGCTCCCCTTTCCACTTAATGCCAATCACTTCCACGCGCTCCTTCCGGCTGTGCCACCTCGCATCCTCAGCCCCTGTTTCACCCATCATGATGTGACAGATCAGGTATTAATCTCGAGTGTGATTACATGTCGCATTCGGCCAGGGATGTACCCCGTAATTGTAAACAGTATTTCATTTGATACAACTTTATTTCTAAAGATATTCTATCCTGTTGGATGATCCGATCCAAATTCTACAAACCGCCAGCGACCAGCCAGCGACCAGGAGAGGTGGAGGGAGAGTGGGATATGTGAAAGACAGACATGTTTGTAGATCATGGCGCAAACCCCGAGCTGTTAGCCATGATCCTGCGTGCGCGCTATGTTACCATGTGACTAACTAAGGTTTATGAAATGCCACTATCTGGTGAGACCTAATCGTATTAACTTTAGAAGCAACACCCTTTGGCCTGGGATAGACTAGTTCTTCTTTCTAGATACACGAAGCCCTTTAGCGAAATTGCGAGCAACATAACTTAGCGGTAAGGCAGAGGCCGAGGTGTTTTCCTGAATGACTTGTCAGCACAACCGACGGCAAGTTGCCTGTTACAGGGATACACATCCATATTCATGCGCCCGCTAGTACCGTCTCTCAATATCATATCCTCGTAGCCAAGATGCAGGGTATACCTCTTTTTCCGCCTTGATTCATCGATAGCCGACTCCGATCCAACCTATGAGAGTTACCAGCCATGACGCGTAGCCTATCCGAGATACTGCCTTGACGATTGGAGATTGCGGTGACACGAGCGGTATAACATCATGATGATAGCTTGTTTCTTTGCTTTCGAAGGCCGGCCGCCACCGGTCACTATTCGTCTGCCATAGCCAATTACATTCTTGCTGACCCTGTGGAAATGACTACGCCACCGTTGGCGTGCTGAGAAGCAGCATGGAGAAAGCCGACTAAGATCCCAGTGCTTACCCCTTTATCTCGGCCAAGCTGCTTAGTCGAAATTTAATCTTAAGTGGCAAATTCAAACTTAAGGCCAACTGCCTGCATCTCGGCTGTGGTAATAACCGTCTATTATTGCGTGTAGCAATTTGTATCAGAGAATTCGATGTAGACCAAGTTACTAACCACATGACGTTTTAGTGTGCAAAGTGGAGGTTGGTGGCGGGATATGTATGGTATATACGATTGTGAACTTCCTCATCCATCTCTTCTTGAATTTTCTCGACTTCCTGCCTGGTTCGGCCTTCATCAGATCATTTGATCTTGCTCAATTGGGAGGAGGGGGTGGAGATTGGTTTGAAAATATAGCCGGACAAAACGAAAGACTACCTATAATTACAGGGCATATCCTTGAACCCGGCCGTGACCTGAAATTAAGGAATTCTTTCACGAATCGAGATAATCGTGAATGTTTACAAAAGTGGTAGCATGCATAAATTAGGCTCGAAATTAGGAAATGATATGTGATACAGCAAAAGGAAAATAGGGGCCGAGGACGCCCAGTGGCACAGCCGGGAGGAGTACGTTGAGAGTAGTCGCGCGAACGACGACACAGAGTCTGTCACGACCGAATCATCCACCCAAGCTCAGTCTATATCCGAGGATGTTGCGGATTATCCAGATACTTCCTTGAGCTCCGCCACGTCCGAAATTTGTGAAGAAATCAACTCTTTGAAGGAGTCAGACGACAAGGAACGGGCCGACTTGACACTCCATCTGGCGAGGCTCCGGTACCTTAAAGGTTTAAACCAGGTTGGCTTCTTCGCCGATATCCGATGGTACCCGGAACATTATCCAACATCTTACTATCTCGATGGCCTTTCTAACTTGGCTGAATGTCTTTGTCTGGCAAATTATCTACAGTTCAAGGAGATGGTGATTACCATTAAGTACTACATTAAACAACTGCTCTGGCATTTTCTACCTAGACCAGAGGTTTTTAAAGAAGTTGTTAAAGCCGCTCATACCATATAAAGAAACGGAGGAGGGTGACGATACCAGGAAAATGTTTGCCGCTTACGTTGGATATCTTTGGGGCGATGAAGCAGCAGTTCTAACGCAGATATTTGAAGAGCACCCAGACTTCCACCGCGACATTCAGAGATTCCTAGAAATGGACTTCCATGCGACCAAAACACCTATTGCCGCGAGTACATTATGCAAGAGAGACTCAGAAGAGTCCTGGGAGCTAACCGGAGGAGGAAAAAGGAGAGGGTGGTACTAGAGGAGGCTTTTAAAAGTACGCACGTTACTGACAAGGGGATTCCAGTATTTATTAAGCAAAACTGATGCTAAATAGAGATAATTTAGGGCTAGCAATATTTAAAGTTAGGCAATCTAAATGGAAGAATCACATTAGAGTTTTAGCGAAAGGCAAAATTGCTAGTCCTTAATATCCTGCTGCTAGGTGTAGACAGCTGTACATTGCTTTTACTAGTGCCGTGACGTTTGTCATGCAATTGAATATTCAAATAGTTACAGACACTTGGCTAGGTCCTTGGGAACCAAACTCCTGCAAAGTTAATGTAAGTGGCTTTTGTCTGGATGGCGATAGACTGTCAGTCAAAATAGAGGAGCTTCGTCCAAAATCAAAGTAAAGTGTGAAAATAAATCCAAATCTCGAGGACCCGTTTCTCGTGATTCTCTCATGTTGCTCAAACCTTCTAGCCTAGTTAGGATGATTTGCAGCTGGGCTTCAGTTTCGGCCGAGCTCGAGACTCTGGGTGACGTTCAGTCATATGAAGTAGTGTCATATCAGGTAGTTCACAGACAGCACATGCCTACCCGGACACCTCAGCCCATCGTACATATGAGTGAGCCAGTGGATAATGAGATAGCCAAAATAGGAATAGATATCACTCTCTTCAGACTCTGCTCCATTTGATTTTGATCTCAAAACGATTCCCCGTTCCTACCCCTAACTTGACTTTATGACCTAACCTTGACCGCACTGCGTCGTTTCAGCACGCGACTGATTGGGAGAAAGATCCAGAGGCGAAGGGCAGCACTCAGCGACTTGCGAGCCACTTTGTTCCAACTGAATATATCTTGTCCATTCCGCGCGCAACGCCGCTTTACACAAAACCCCCAGTAGGTTTCATATAGTTATATGTTCTGGCTCGCGTATACTTTGGTGATGACAACCTTGCGTCTGACAACACATGTCCTCTTTTGAACTGATTCGCCCAACTACGTCATCTATCCTGTTGCTTTCTTCCTTACTTTGAGGGTCACACGCAGACATGAACTTCTTCCAGTCCTGGCAGTCGATAACCCTTCGAGTAAGAGTAACTAATATCGCTTCAATAACTTGAGAGTTTGGAAGAAGTTTTGGTCTTCGCCAGCGGCATTGTCATTGGCATATTCATCGTCTGCAGAGGATGCAAGTGCTGAAGGTTGATGAGCCTTGATGCTGTTAAGATCAGCCGGTCCAATCCACAAGAAAGATCGTGCTAAAAGTTGATCAAATAGCGGGGAAGACTTTACTGCTTCTGGTGATCTGTAATAGAGTCAGAAGGAAACTTCCGGTACTTCCTATTTGAGAGAACACTGACCGACATAAATGGTTGGATACAAATCGATTCAGGACCATTACGAAACCAACCGAGGCAATGTAGACTGCCACCCCTCCAGGCAGCCCAGATGACTCTATAGCCAAGATAGCACCTAGGAAGACAGACTGGGCGTATATTGTGGCTTGAGATTGAACCTTCGTCAACCTGATTCTCTTAGAGGCGAAGATGAGAAACCTGGTGTACAGAAAAGCATGTAGTAGTTTGACGACAGCTCCATGCATCCAAGGATCCTTGCGAATGACCGTGACAACCGCGAGTACCGGTCGTATGATGGCGGGCGCCTGATAAGCCGCCCTTGTAGTTTTATTGCCCCTCAATAACGGCCTGGCAAGCTTCAGGGTTGTCAGAGAGTGGACCAGACACAGGATTGTGTCCACGATATCTGGCAGCGCGGCGTCATCCATGGAATGCAGATAGTATTTGGCCAACTCCGTTATCCCAGACAGTATATGTAGCACCAAGGTCAAAAGCCTATCCCGATGCCAACTGGAACGATAGACCGGCAAACTACGGCGTGTGTGGCAGCAAGAACATATCCTAATACCCTGGATACTATGTGAAAGGCAATCGTCCGTCGATGGTTACAATGAAGACGCATTGTATTATCGCTGCAACACTTGACTGGCAAAGCAATGCTGTCTGTTTCAGAATTCAAGTAATATTGAGCTTAATCTAAACCTGGTTGCATACCGAATTTTATCGAACACAAGTGAAAATGATGTGCATGTGCGCCGAGAAGTTACGCTAAACCGTACCCTCACTTCTGGCGTAAAGGATCCTTCCGGTCCAAAAACAACATGCTTTTTTGAAAAGTCTAGATTGGGCCCTCTGGGTACATGGCTCTACCTCATAAGCAAATGCTCTGTCATAATTTGGCTACCTTATGGGTGAATGAGCAATGTTTGACTCAGCGAGTGAAGGACTCAGCAGCACCGCTACCGCCTGGAGTTCCGGGTCGCGAATCTGGGGTAGTGGAGATGGATCGACAGTACGAGCCATAAGTACTGCGGCTTGCGTCAATGATGTAAGTACATCGAGATAGTTAATAGCTTTCTGTGGCTGGCCAGGGTGTACCCAATGTGGGTCTATACTTAAGCCAGATATGTGAGGCTTTATTTATAAACGAGAGTTATTGTTGGTGAGGAAGGTGCAAGTTCACTACAACATACATCGCTGACGACTATTAAGACTCCTCTTTTCACAATCACATAGGTTGCACGATATGAGAATAGAAATACAAGGTACTCTTGCTGTTAAACATTGAAATTGAAACCCTATATTGTTCTACTGATATAACCCTCAAATAAAGATACTAACGTGGACGTAAAGAGAATTCTGGGAAATAGAAAAAAGATCTGAAGATGAAAGCCACATCAACACTGGGCAATTAAACTCTTATGACATAAGACTGGGCAGCCTTCACGAAAAAAGGAAAACGTCTGATTTGATCATCAAAGGAGTGAAAATGGACCAAGAGAAAAAGCTTCGTCCTTGAGTTTAATGCTGACCCTGGTCAGGATTGTTGAAGTCGCAACATCGAGCTTAGTAATGTAATGCTTGATCTTGCAATCTCTGTGGGTCGTTATCGCCGTTGTGGATTTTAAAACCCTGCCTAGTCATTGCTTTATCAGGAAGCCATTGCTGTTGGGCGACGTGCGAACCGAGGCTGTCTCATTCCATTGAACATTCTACTACTCCCAGGTCGCGGTGGACCGTTTGGTTTCACCCATTGCGGGGTGGTATGGCTGGGGTTTCTCGCTGATGTGTGTTGTGGAGGAGTACCACTTTCTACATCAGGGTCTGCTAGAGGACTCTCCATAGACTGGACGACCTTCGAAGACTGGTATTCATCTGGTGGGATCGTCACTTCTCTAAATCTAGCCACATCGTCGTCAACTGGCGATGGCGACTTCTTGCGATCCTCGACAACAAACGGCTGTCCAGGACGCAGGGCCTGGTAATACTTTCTCTCATACCAGAAAGCCATCTTGAAAAGTCTATAATCCTGGAAGGCATTTTTATTTTCTCGGTCCCTGCGAACAGGATCATCTTTCGTTTTATAGTAATAGTGGTATCCCTCTGGCCGCCGTGCCTGGTACGTTTCACGATCGGATGGATCCTTCGGGTCATAATTGGCGCGCCACCATCCACGGTTCACAAACGTGATTTCTCCGCCACGCCGTCTTCCTATGATGAATATAGGTTGGCGCCATTTGAATTTGTACGGATTTTCTGGATCGAGTCTGGACAAGAAATCACTATGGTTCATCTCTTTACCAGGCGCTGCCACGCCAAGGACGGTTTCCAGATGTTGCCAACTTTCAGGGTTTTGGCTAGCTCGGTACTTCTCATCTGATAGGCAAGGTGCTTGTGCCGCATTGAAATCGTCGCTTTTCATACCTTCAATGCGATAGATGTATCTGTCACCAACTGTATACATATTTATGTACTTGGGGCGTCTCCCTCCCCGCACAAGCGCTATCGTTTGCATGTTTGCTGGGGGTTTTCGGTTACCCGCTAGATCGCCCATAATTTCGTTGTATTCATCGTCTTCATCAGGAGGAGGGGGAGAAGACTGTGGTGTCTGCTGCCCCTGGGGAGACTGTTTGGTTGATGTACCAAAGAAATTGGTCATGTCGTTGTTGTTCGACTTTTGTTTCTTAGAGTTGGGCTCAGCTACGCCTGGGCTAAAACTCCTATATTCACGAGCTGCATTCGTATCTCCAGGTATCTTTACACCACGTTTGGTGGGCCCGTCTAGAATAAAATGGTTTTCATCAGATGAAGTACCGCCGTTCTGTCCAAATGAATTATTGCCGTTCTGTCCAGATGAAGTACCGCCATTCTGTCCAGATGAATCATCGCCGTTGAGTCCAAAAAAAGTACCGCCGTTCTGTCCAGGTGGAGTACCACTGGTCTGTCCAGATGGAGTACCATCGTTCTGTCCAGGTGGAGTACCATCGTTCTGTCCAGGTGGAGTACCACTGGTCTGTCCAGATGAATTGTCATCTGCCTGGGAAGAGGGGCTTTCGCTCTGTTCGTTTACTCTATTTCCTGCTTCTTGGGTATCACCCATCGGCAAATCTTCAACTGGCGATTCTACCTTGACGTTATTTTGCACAGAAGTCATGTTCACGATATTATACAAAGATGTCTGTGTCAAATTCTGAGATACTTGGGCATCCTACACAGCTTATATACATAGAGGGGTCTTACAATAATCACACAAGAGTGCCATTTCGGCCGAAAGAGAACAAATTTGACAATAACTACTTTGATCATGCCATCAATATCACGACTAAGCAAGTCAGTCTTGCAGGTCAAATTCATCCGCAACAACATAGTTATTGCCTTTCATGGCCTTCATTCGTCACTGAAGCAACAAAGTGTCCGCTGGCGGTCAAGCCTGTATGGGACGGCAACTTTTACATTGCTCAACTCACGGTCCCAGTTCAGTTGTTGCTACCCTTGCAGTCCTTGGGCTCTAATTTCGGCCGCTAGCCTATTTTTCATTAAATGTAAGATAAGCTTTCGCTCACAGATCATGGCAGTGGCTCATGCAGCTTTTACAGTATGTAAAGCTAGAAATGTCGGGAACATGGCTAAGCATGCACCAGTCTCCACGAAGGCTGATTATCGACTCCAATAGGCAGATGTTATCATCCCTCTGCGACCAGAGAAGGCCTTAGTGAAAGGAAGATATTGACCTACGCTATCAATTGTTTATCCATAATGACTTCACCGAGAGCAAGGAGTTGCGCTCCGATCTGGCCTTTCTTTTGCAAGACTCATTCTGAGCATGTCTATATGTACCGTAACCAGACGATCTCTACCATTTAGAAGCTATTATTGGTAAGGTTTGGATGATAGTATGTGATAATGACAAACATTCCAAGTAGACAGTGTCAACCATCACGGCTTTTGCAGTGCTCTGTGCACTGTCGTAAGCCACAAGTGCTACGGGTCAGTCAGTTCGCGAAAGCTTATCTTAGATTCAATGAAAATAGGCTAGTGGCCTCTAATTTCGGCCGGGAATATATGAACCTATCTTCATAGTAAATTTGGGACATCAGTCACAGCTGTCACCTGATAATGTGTACACGATTTTCTTGCCTTCCATGGAGCATATTTGCTTTGACCTCAAATATGTGTCAAAAAATGTTGGAGAAAGGCTCGGTGATCTAGATTGGAACAATACAGCGGTAGGATGGATGCTGAACGAAACCATTAGTGCATGGTCTATCCATAGCCGGTATAGCTTCCATATGATAAAGTGATAAAGTATTGAGCATTTGCACCTTCCGTTCCAAAACAAAATGCTCTTTGTAAAGTCTAGGGTGGGGTCGTTACGGTACATGTCCCTACCTCATAAGCAGTCATTTTGTCACAACTTGGCCGCGTATAAGCAACTTCTGGCTGACGGAATGAGATACTCAGAAGAACCACCGCTACCTAGAGGTTTGGGTCATAAATCCGGGGAAGTGGGGACAATGTGACAATGTGAGTCGTGAGTACTATCGCTGAAGTCCGTCAGGGAAGTCCACAAATTTGCGGGCCATCAGTCATTTGTCGAAGCGTGCACAGTGTGCATATATACCTGTCACGAGAGATGGAGGCTCTTCTTAATTAACGGGAGTTATTGTCGGAGAGGAAGGTGCAAGTGCTTAATACTGCAAGCATTGGGATCGTACGCAACACCAAGACCAGGAAATAGTACGACCTGCAACATTCTCGCGTCTATTTTGGCTTGCACATGGTGTTAGCACCATCTTTATTTCTTTATTTCTTTCATTTCTCTTTTCAGTTCCACTGATTCAAAAGACGCTCATACGGCCTGTTCTCTCGCTTTCTAGTCTTTTTTCTTTGTTTTCTTCCGTTTCTAAACGTGACAATAAACTATACAGATACTCATGAATAATGATGTCTTTCAAATGCTTTGGCCGGCCTCACTCAGCACATGGACCCCGCTGCCTACGAGAACGTGATGAAAAAGAAATCATCCTGCCATCCATTGAGCGAGACTCTCGATGTTATCAATGGCCAAAATTTGGAATCAAAGTATGGTCTAGCAAACTCATTTCTCGGCTGTACCCAAGGGAGGTTAATCAAGATTTCGAGCGGTCTTTGGCGCCCTCGCCAGGTTTGCCTTCAGGCCCAGAGTCACATACTGAGCACTACGAAACAAATCGTCTCCGTAGTAGGAGTGTCTCTGGATAGAGCGAAACCTCTTCTTCCTATCCTTCTACACCTGACACGAAGCCGAAGAGTTACCCCATGACTTGTGCTTTGTAGGTTCAAGCTCCTCAACTCGATCAGAAGGAGTGACGTGATGTGGCCCAAGACTATTCATTATCATTATTACCTTATCTTCTTTGGAAGGGGACTACGACAGGAGGAGAAAAATATTTCGAAAACATAGTGCATGAGCATAGATTGAAATAGTAAACCTAGTATCGTAAACCTGTGTACATACATACGAGTGTGCCTTCAAAAGCGAAACGTTGATTCCCCCTTAGCCACTGGTCAGTTTGGTTATGTATGCCATCTTTTACGATGTTTATTCCAATCAAGATTTCCTATAGCTAATCCATTATGGTCAGTACAACCAGAAAAGCCCTTTCATATTCCTTGCCACTGCTTCAATGCTCCTTGTAGGGTGAGAGAGGAAGCCACAACTCTTCGATATTGTGGATGATAATCATTTGAACCAGGATAGTAATCTCGATTACCGGTACCTTTTAGAGTTTTGAGTTGTATTTGCCACCGCTGGGCTGGACGAAGCAAAATAAGCCATTGGTAAAGTCATTCCACTTTTCTTCGGACACAATCGGCGCCGTTATATAATCGTCGACTGGATCACGATGAAGTGACTCTGACCTAATTTGAGCTAGGGTTGATTCGTATTGCTCGTCTAGCAGGGGGTCTCCACATCTCGCTTTGCCCATGCTTTGGGCTGACAAATAGATCAAAGGCTTGCTCGCAGATAGACGTTCATACAGTTCCAGTACGTCCGAAGAAATCCCTGCCTGCTGGGCGGCTTCGTAAGCCATGCGGTGACCGATGGCTTCGACCAGCGGTCGGCATAACGGAAGAACATGTTGATTGAAAGCTTGGCTCCGATGCTGTCTGTATCCTCCAACCTCCGTGAGACGTGATTGGATGTCGTTCATCAAGCCCTGCTCCTGCTGCGCCAGGAGCGTTAAGGCATTCTGGCATGTTGGAAGCTTCAGTTTGCCGCCAAGGAGCTCAGACACCAAACCTAAAATGTTTCAGTCAGCAAGGCACCGCCAGGCTCTGTCTTAGCAGCGAGTGAAGATTTAGGTACGTACGGATGCATAGCACCAGCGTGTCGCCTTCGGCTATGGAGTTCCCTTGGAAAGTCAAGTCCAGTTCACTGATCTGGTTGAAGGCAAAAAGTCCTTGCCAACCGCACCTTTCTGTGAGGTCCCTCAAGACCCGCGATGCTTTGATCACTGTTGCCTTGAAGATGGTGGCACGCGCATGTTGCTCCGGGCGGGCAGGGTTGGAGCACATTCCCACAGTCCAGTGCGCAAAGGCCGTCAGAACCTTCACCTGGACCCATCCTTCGACGATAGGGCGTTGCTGGGTGCTGAAATTCATAGATGCGTATTGTTGTACAATAGTTGTATGTTGTGAGGTAGTGTTGTACAACTTTACAACAGTTGTACAACAATAAGGTCACGTGCAACGACAAAACGGGTAGAATTAAGATGCCATGGCTCTATATCTTCGTCTATAACATTTTAGTCATCTTGTAAGACTTCCGAACCCTTCCAATTTGAGTCTTGTTCTTCTCAAGAAACTCCACACGAAAGAAGCTGTAGAAGTCCCAGCCCAGCCGCTCGATGGCTGATAATTGAGCAGATGTTGAATTAATAGGCGATGAGCTAGCCATAGTCGAGATTCTCGGAATAAGTGCTTAAGCATATGACACACTAATGGTGCCTAAAGCGTCTAGGATTTGCAGTGAGATTCATAGAATCAAAAACAATAAAGACAGGGCAGCTCGGCCATAGCATTGATTGAAAAGTCATCACTCGCATGTGGAAAACATCGAATCGAAGAAACCTCTTAACTTCTATCTATGAGGGACTGGGAGCTGGCTTCCTGTAGCTATGTTTCGTCATAAGCAGCATTGATGGTCTTTAGGCAGCCGTATGCTGCCTTGCGCTAGTTGTGATGTGGCGTTCGTGCTGTCCGTGAAACTATTCACGACAGTTATCCTTGGCCGTGAAAGAGCTTATCCGAGGAGTAAAGAGAACATAAACTTATATGTCTGTCTGCTAACGGTGGGCGCCTAAGATCCATAAACGTGCCACGGGCCGTAGCCATCAGTGAGGTCGCTTACTACTCAGCCGGTGGCGGATAGGTAGCTTCACGGCGTAACAAGGCCATCGTGACACGTCACGTTTCTGGTGTATACCTACGATAAAACCAATATCTGATTAGCTAACACTACCAACTTGACCAATTATATGAAGCGCTTTATTGTTGCACAACAGTTGTTTGGGAAGTCCGGTTGTGTTGTACAGCTTCAACAAAAGTAGTGTTGTACAACTATACAACAGTTGTACTCATATAACAACACTACAATACGCATGTATGCTGAAATTGATGATTGGCATAGTTTAATGTCCATCTGGTGACAGGATAGTCCTTCGTTCGCTGTAGAGAGCAGCGATGCGCGTTCCCACACGCATGGCAGATATGCCCATGATCGAGAGCGACAACGTTCCAACAGCAACCCGCCAAATCTGACGCAGAAACTCGGCACGCTCATGCTTTGGTTTGGAAGTAGAACCGAGAAGAGCACTTGGTGGTAGCTGAACATGATGAAACGTAGTGATTGCATGATCCAGCGGTTTGGTACCTGGTCTTGAAAGTAATATTCGCGACGAAACCCCAGGACGCATCGCACCCGCATCGCTAAGAAAGACAACGAATGGCTTTACCCCTTGGCTCTTTCCGTGAACTATCAAGCGAGCAAAAACTATTGCAACCCGTGGTATGCCACAGTACGGTGTCGGGGGGGCATTGCCTTTGATGCTGCTTTGTTTGGGGTGTGCAGGTCGAAGGAATCTTACTGTCGAAATGAAAATCCCAAAACTTCTCAGTAAGGGCTTCGATGTCATGCAAACTCATGCCTAACGCGAATTAGACTTGGTCGATTTCACTCTCGAAAATATCATATACGCACCGCTATGCTGGCACATCAGCTTGGCTCTCTCATAATGCAGCGCCACCTCCTCTTCCTTCGCCGGGGGAACAAGATCATTGTGGCTTTGCCAGACCTCGTGATCGAGGATTGCCTTGGTTTGAAACATCGATTATCAGGTTATAACAGCCACCCGATGATTTGAAAACTGATGGAAGACCCCGAATCCGCCTCAACAGATTCCTCGCTGGTATGGTTCATGCAGAGTTTGCCAATGAGACTTGAGCGACTTGATCTTGTTATGATATAACAATCTTTACCGGCTTTCTAGGAAGCTAGCAAATCTTACGAAGTTTATGAGACTCTTAGATGATACGCTAAACTACCGCCCGGTGGATAGTTGGACGGAAGCGCCATCCAAAATGGGTAGCACCAGTCCGATACTGAACAATATTGAATTGAGATGCGATAATTGATGTCAAGGCTACTTGCAACGGCTTCGGCAGCCTAAATGATGGCGCCAAGTCATTTTTAAGACGCAATTTTAGGCTCACTAGACCTTTTTGAGCTTGCACGATGGTCAGGCTGACGGTGTTAAAGGCCACAAGTGGTCATTCTTGTTCAGGGTAATGGCTGTCGTTGCAAGGAGACGGGGCAAGCCAGTGCAATGTCGGCATAACCTATACATACCGAACTCAGCCACATTAGCCACAGAGTACCCGCTGTTGATTTTGTTCATCACTGTATTCGAGTCAGGCGTTTCAAGTCACTATCGTTGACCTGAGGCTAGTGGATGCTTCATCCATTATTGATTGGGATGCAGACTAGCGTCAGCCTGTCAATATTTAGCGGTGTTTGGAGACAAAAATGAAGCATGTCCAGGATGAACTGTTTCGTACAAAACAGGACACGTCCCTGACTGGCTATCGCCCGACGTGTCTGTCTTTCAGCATTCATTGTGTGATGTTGACTTCGAAAAGACTGGCGTGTGACGTTTTGTGCCTTAGCAAACTCAAACTGTATGCTGTAGCATGCGGCCGTCTAGGGCTCACTGTGTCGCGTCGTGTAGATACAAATAAAGAATTGTCGCCATCTGTGGTTCCTGAGAATTGGTTGAAAGTTCTTTGCCTGGCAGACGTGCACATGTGTTTGATTTTCCAATCATGAATACAATCTCATTCAAACTGCGCGACTGCTCGCAATATTGCCGAAGCGTGAATAATCAAGCCGATAGGGACCCTTATATTCCATATCTACCTTCGTCAAGAAAGCTGCCCACCGGTTTGATCGCAGGACTGAACACTGAAGAGGACTGCAGTTCAGGTGCGGGAAGCCATCACTCATGGTTCCTCAGGGCCAACAGCTGTCTGATAGAATGGATCTGTCCTGATTGTGAAGGTCCAGAGCAAGGCATGTTTTTCGAATGCCACTACTGTAGACGTGTGAAATGTAGGCGATGCGTGTAAACCGAACCTTTGCACAGGTTCAGGGAACCTATATGCGAAACCTTTTCTTCTACGCATATGTTTCTTTCCGTTCTCATTCACCGCAGTGGCGATAGTAAGCTTTTACCGAAGTCGGTCGTCGAAACGCCGATAGTTCCTTCTTAAAGATCCGAGGAAAGTCTTCCGGTTTTCCTTTGATCGCAAACTAATGATCTCCCTTCTCTAATTCTCTTCAAACCCGGCGCTAGGGTCGAAAACGATCACTCTTCGCTTTTGTGTTCTCTTGGTTTGGGGATGCGAGCCTAAAAAGGAAATTGAACTAAATGTCGCTGTCCGTGGCGAATATTGTATTGAAAATTCCAATAGGACACGATATCTTAACAATGAGCTGTCAGCTGGCTTCACCAGACTTACCGGTAGCAGCCTGCCAAGGTAAAGGAAGCACAATTATCCATAACTACTGTATTGAAGATAAACCTTTTCTATCACTGCCATAGGGTAGGGTGGAAATCGATGCCCCATTTCATCCTCGCTATCCCCCATGAGTATGCACATACAAGCCATCTTGAGTCTGCAGTTTCCCTTCGCTAGAACAGTTGAGCTTGATCTTTCGGAAACATGCTGATATTGACTGTTCTAATGTAGTCCTGGCGAATGTCGGAGACCGTCGCGTTCAGCTGATCTATAGCTTCCAATAGCTTGTAGAAGAAATCTCTGTGATATGTGGCGTCCTCTCGCTGCTTTTGGGTTTCTTGCATGAGACGTTCGTTTTCTTGTTCCAGAGTCCAGATGTTTTCCTGCAGCTGCATTCGAGTGATTGCGTCGTAGGCTGCACTCGTCTCCATCATAGAAACTTGATGTCCTAGTAAAGCTACGTCTTCACTCGTTCCGCCCCGTTCCGTTACATCCGCATCGAATGTTGGTATGCCGTATGGCGGTGGGCTTCCCCGAACGCAGGTGGCCACCAGCGAAATCACCTTTGCTGAATGTGATGGCGTGAAAGCTTCTCCCGACTTCTCTGCAAAGCTTCTGGTATGCTTCAGGTTCGTGGTCTTCAAGTTCCCTGGAAAACAGATGTGCTACTTCTTTCGTATAGGTCCAAGTGTAGGCATCGCTCTGCTTCATCACCAAGCGTACATCGCCAGGTTCTAATTTGATACCGGTCCTCCTCTCTACTCTTTGTTAGGGGACACGAGTTCGGTTATCGTGGGTCATATACTCACCAATATGTGCTGTAAGCTTGTCCCTGCATCTTCGTAAAAGCAACCTGTCCTTGCTTGTATCTCTGGCGACACCATCGACTGCTTGGTATGAACCGAGTTGCTGCATATTCGATGCTGTTGACTAGATCTTGGAGATGTGCGATGGGGTGATTCTGATCGCTTTGTATCCCTTTTCACTGTCTAGTGTATTCAAAGCGCATCTGATGGAAAGTGTCGTGGTTTTCAATTCTTCAAATCGCATATCGCAAGTAATTTCACCTCAGATGGATGCAAAAGGGACTTCATGGACTGGAGTCCGAACATAGCGGTTTGCTTTACGTTTCAAATACGCCAAAGATAAACTACTACAAAGTCTAAGAATGAAATCGCTCTCACGTCGAGGAGACCTTTCTTGGCTGAAAGAATATACTGCAACTTTTTCTGGCCAGGCAAGGTGCTCGATTGTTATGATCTACTATCCATGACAGGGCCATTGGTGGCCATTTTCAAACTCTGGGCTCATACGGCGCCGTAACGCTGATTTCTCGTCTCTGCAGTAGCAAGAGCCTGCTTATGGCCCTATTCTGTGTGTCTTGCACGCCATGCATCCAATCAACCGTACTCTTCAGAACTTCTAGCTCCCTGCACAATTCTTTCATTTTTTCCTGCATGTCAAAATTTGAGTCGAATGAGTCGTATGTGGGAGAGACGTCCAATGCGGGCTCGTATCCACTAGAAGTGGATTCAAGCTGCTGAATGTCCGGAATGGGATCAGTTTCAGGACAGGGAGTAAAGGGACGCTCATGGCTCGGTGGAGTGTAATAGTCAGGCAGGTCCTGCCCATGATCAATTGTCCATTTCTCGCTCTCCGATTCAAGGCCTTGGAGTTGAAATGGTTGCGGAAGCGGTGACGTCATTTTCACATCCGACGGGTGCGACATGTGGAAAGAACAAGACAAGGTCGCAGTCTTTCCGGGCGTTCCAAGCATACTTATAGTTATACCTGCAACGTTATTGCAAACTCCCAATGATCAGTCCTTTGAACTCCTTGACGCCTCGATTTGATCGCTCTCTGAAAATCCGTTTTTGGCTCAGACGGAAACGGGTACAGGAAGGATAAGGGGTGCGAGATACGCTACTATCATAGCCCTTGCACCATATTCAATCAATCAGACTCCCACCAAGACGTGAAACTAAGGTGTCCGGGCCACAATAGAAATAGAAAAGGGTGCGTCGAGTGCCTCCGTGGTAATTTCAGACTATATTACTCCTATGTACTGTAGTGTAGCCCGTTTGTCTGACTTTCCTCAAAACCGCAGCCACTTGTGGTCACTCCTTTTACTGTACCTATGGCGAATTCAAGCCTTGAATCTCTCCTCACAGTACTGTAACCGTGTCTACCATGTTCGTAATAGGCTGCCGTGTTCTCGACTTTGTCGAGTCGCTATGAACCAGATCAAAATCGTGTTGTCGCCTCCAAAACTTGTTGTTACGACATTGACACGTACTGCTCCAGATAGCGGAGCATCTAAAGACAAAAAGAAATGATCAGCCTCACAAGGCACACTTGGTCGTTGTAACGAAATAAAGACGCTGATACCTTTTGAGGGCATTTCTTGCATAAAAAGTCCATCTTCTGCTTGGTTTTGTGGCCTCCGGGCCAGGTAACGTAAATCATCAAGTCTTCTATGCTGTCTCCCTGACAGCCATCGATGTGAAAACTTTCGTTCTCCCACGTGCCCCGAGGAGGCTCCCACGTCGACTTCGGTGTGCGGCTTGGGCAGGCAAGGCGATAACTCTCACTCCTCTTGCCTGGTTTGATGCTGGGATTAGTGCCTGTCGGACTTGGTCGCTTGTTCGCAGACTTTCTAGCTCTTTTCCGCCGCTTGGCGAGGCTTGCAAAATAATTCTCCACCAACGCGTCGCCTCCGATTCTGTCCCCAATAGTCAGCCCAGTGGGTAAACGGCATGAGAACCAGGTAACTGACTCAAGATTCTCCTGGGGTTCCCATGTCCATTCCTTTCTGCTCTCGTGTCCCTGCCATTTGATATGGAAGTATGTGCATCCCTTTGGCCCATTAGTATCATGTGTGCAGAGGTCGTTGGAGATGTGAATGTTTTGAGTACAGGTATTTCTCTGACGTTCATTGTCTTCTAAATGTATGAGAGGGGGGAAGTGGACAAGTCCATTGAGAAGAAGTTTTTAGTGGCACGGTAAGCGCGAAAGTTGGGGAAAGGGGTAGCCGATCGAATAGAATCATCCTTCCTACCTTTTCATCATCGAAGTAGTGATCCTGGATGGAATCTACCAAGTATCTTATTGAAGTCAATATGTATCTCACGGCCCCAACCGCAGGCTGTGGGAGAGGTGGGTGTTGTGTTATTGCCACTCACATGCCATTATTCTCCTGGCCGTCCCCTTTAGCTATGGTCATGACACACCAGGATTGGAGATATGCGCACACGATGCTAAGCGGTCTGTACACTGATTTGGCACTGGACGAATTGAGAGATTTGCGTGGATACCTGTTGCAGAGCTGAGGGTGTAGTCAAAACAGTAAAAGAAGTAGACACTGCAATTGAATAGGAAGTGGGCAGAATGAGGATATTCCTCTTTTTTGGACTAAACCGAGACGTAGGTGCAGGGAAAACAAGGGTGGACCAGACGACAAAGGCCCAGTTCTGGAACGGATGTCTGCCGACGCTTGACAGGCACAAGGGCCTGAAGCAGACCTTCAACCGTAAAGTAGTACCCACTGACAAGGAAGTCAAGGGTTGTAGGGCCATTTCAGCCGCCTTTAAATTTCACTCCCTCTCGGCATCGCGCCATCCAGCTTCAGACCTCGTTCTTGATGAAATGATAATGGCGAGAATACATAAACGGCGGCTCCCGTGCTGCGTCCTTTCCTAGAAATACCTTGATGGTGATTCTTTCTGAACAAATAATTTTGTAGTCACCTTTTAGTCGCCGACCCCGTTTCCGCCATTAATCAATTTCTAAGTATGAATCTTAAAATTGTCTCATCGACCTTTGTACTCTTACAAGTCACCACGGCACTACCAATCACTTTGTACGAGCAACGTTGGCCAGCAACTAGAATGGTAACAAGGGTCGAAGATACGTGTGCCCAGGAAACAAATTTCCTGGGAGGCGTTTCCGACGCACTCAAGACTGTTGCCTGTATTTTGCGTGATTATTCCTTTTGAGTTAGACGTCTTGGACAGCTTACCAGGGGACATGTAGAAAAGGTGGTGGTGGGGGAAAGAATACGGAGCGGGAAAGATAAGGAAAGTACGGTAAATCGACATTTGTCGAATAAGGAATTGTATGACACAGTCTGTCTAAGGGGGAAAACACGTCTGTTACAGAGGAGCCTCTTTCTAGCTGTCATAGTTTTTTGGGATACGATTTGGCACCTTCCTGAGGTTAAAGTACCGTACAGTGTCCCGTTTCTCAGGTGCCTTTGCGAGATTGCAGAGTTTAAGATGGATTACCGGCGACAGGGCACGCCACCCGCATTACAACTATAGAAAATCAAAGTTCGGACGCAGTGTTTCAAGCCTAAAACTACCGTTTGGGGTGTCATATTGGATCCCCACCTTCCAGTCATTGAAAAACTTGCACAAAAGAGACAAGGTTATTACGATGACTTCGGTTCGATCAAACCAAGAAGCAGGTAAGGCCGATTACGATAACCAGGTAACACAATAGAAGTGATGGCATCCTAGCAAGCTATTACTAGTAACTAACAAGACCCAAGGATCTACAGGGTGGTGCGGGTCCAGCGTCAGTAGTTTCTTATTTTAGTTTTAATGGAAGTACCCCAAAACGGACTAAGCGTGGCGCATGCCATGTACACAGCCAGAGTCGAAATCGACCCCGCCAGGTATCAGACATAACAGAGTCCAGTTATTTCGGCGTCCGGGCTTCAAAGATCCGTAGTATAATCGACTTACAACTACTCCCTTTTCATAAGAGCCAGCTCGAACTATCCGCATCATTTCTTCCGGTCATGCATGGAGTTCAAATTCACTTGGGATCACTGATACCCATCTAAATGCTGTTAGTGAGTACGAAGGGCAGGGATCATCCCATCGTCGGCAGTACGCGGGGCATGCGCCACGTTTAGTCCATTTTGGGGCACTCTCAATAAAACTACAATAACAAGTTACTGACGCTGAACTCGCACCACTCTGTATCATTTCGTGTTTGAAAAGCTGTTTTGGAAATTCACTTCAATCTGGGTGCTTTTCGGTCACCATGAGAACTCGATCGCAGCGGAACCCTTCCACCAGTCTCGGCACCGCTAACACTAAAAGCCATTCAGCTCGAGCAGATTCATTGCCCAGCGTGGAGTGGGATCGTGCTGATGTGGATCACATGGAATTTGATGTGTCGACGAGCACGTATTACGTTTTTCTAAGATGGCCGAATGGGGATGTGTCTGAACATTCCAGAGAGGAAGCTTACGCAAAGTGTCCACAGCAGGTCAGTCAAGGCAAACCATCGTGGCATCCGGTGATTACGGTCTAATGGCTTCACAAGATGCTTCGATTCTATATAAGACATATCAAGCTAGTTTGAAAAAACGGATAGCCCTACACGACCATGAATAGAAAAGCCTCAACTACGTGTGGCCGGGTGAGGAGTAGGTGAAATATCTTGTCAAGAATCGTGCCCCATTTTTCAATAATATGGGGGTGTGGTGGTCTGGGGTAGCCACAACATGGAAGAATACTAGGCATTATTGCACCAAGTCTTTTTACTACACTCCTGATGCTAGGGCTTGGTTAGCATAACAAGAACGTTTTAAAACTTGAACAACCTGAGATTATCAATCACTCAACCGAGACTTATTTTGGCCAAGGCCTCGCTGCGTTCACGTATTTTAAATGTCATTCGAACAAAAGGATAGAAAAGGCATTTAGACGCTCAATTCGAAAGTTACGAGAATATCAACATTCTGACGACAAACATGCTATGTAGCGAGCGAATCTTGAAGATTAACGTCCTGTTTGGGGTTTTCTGGTCTATACTGGGATTGATCGTACAACCATAATCGTACGTGTCTATTTTGAATAAATGTTTGGTAATTGAAACCTTTGTCTACATCGCACTCTCTTTGTTCTCGGGTGTGACATGGATATCTTCATGCGTTGGCTGTCTCCATTCCCAAAGTTCGCAGCAGTTACGTGCAGCTTCTAGAATTTCCGAACAAGAAAAGAAGAAAAGAAGAAGAAGAAGAAGAAGAAGAAGAAGAAGAAGAAAACAGATCTTCGGTAGGTCAGCTACGAGGAGGCGCGGGGTAGCTGATCTGACATGATTTCCTTATTACCGTCGGAGCTTATTTGCATGATCACCGAGTTATGCTCTCTCGGTGCCCAGGCCTCACTAGCCCGGTCGTGTCGCGTGCTCTACGACATTTGCAAACCCATACTTTACAGAAACGACGTGATCAACCACAGATCCTCATCCGTCTTTTACTCTATCGTCTACTGCCGAGACCGGCGCGATGCGCTGAGGATCCTTGAGGCGGCGAAGGAGGGTGGAGCTGCCTTTACAAAATGTCAAGATGCTCAAAAATGGCATCCACTATCCTTTCACCGCATCGACGCAACTCTCTATTCGCCACTTCATCTAGCAGCACGGAGAGGGCTGGACGATATTGTCGCCTATCTTATCAACCATGGTCTTGATATCGACGACAAAGAGGGTATAGACCTCTCCAGGAGAACACCGCTTATGGAAGCCATCCTCAATCACCAGGAACTGACAGCCGTGCTCATAGTCCGGCGAGGTGCTTCGAGAGGCTTGCGTCCTCCCGACTTGGAAGCATTCCAAGCCGCTATACGAGAAGGCATGACATACCTGTTAAGAGTCATGGTGGAGCGGAATGCATTAGATGTCAATTCTGAAATTGGATACGGATGTACTCCACTGGCGTTAGCTGTCTGTCACAGGAAAGGGCCGGTGATGGCAGCTTTACTGGAACTTGGCGCCCATGCACTACCTGCGATGCGGAGGTTTTGCAGTGACAACGCCTTCCTTTCTATCCTCTGGATGCTGGACTCAGCCTCATCGCATTTGTTGAAATCATTAGAGCTCGGCGGGATGCTGGAGCTTGCATTTTCGATTGCCACAGAGCGGGTGTCTTCAGTACAGACTAACCGGCAAGTCGTTGCGCTGGAGAGACTTCTGAAATTGCTTTACCGAGATGGACAAATGAATGGCAATACCGTATCACTCCCTGCCAGGGATTTTAGCGATTTCCTAGACGCTCTCCTTCAGATGGTGTTGTCAATCGATTACACAGATACACGCCTCGCCGGCCTGTTCCACAGCTGGGGTGCGACGATCCAGACAGGAGTATATCTTCGCTTAAACAAGGTCCTACGTTCTTCAGTCTTCGAGGAGAACATCCGGCTTTGCCTCCGTCGCCATCCTGGACTGCTGCACTGTTTCGACTTTGTACACAGTCATTCTTTGCACTGCCCAGCCTTGGCAGGACGCTGGGCAGTAAGGTACTTTCTTGATCACGTCCCTGGCTATATGCTATGGCTGATTCAGGAATTGAAACAACAAGGCTTTCCTTTGGATCGGCATGGCGTGGAGCAGCTGGACCTTTCCAAGTTCAAAGAAGACGGAAGCATACCAGGATAGAAGAACTAAGCCTGTCTTTGGCCATTGAGCTTGAGGTCTTTCCAGTGGTTCCTACAATGTTCCCTGTGGCGTACTAAATAGGTCAAGCTCGATCATCATGTCATAAGAACAGCAGTCAAGGTACAGAATCCTGCTTTCTGTTAGAGGACCTTGCAATATGTACCTATAGGTTAGGATCTCCATGGGATTTGTAAGGATGGCATGCTGAATTAAACCGATTACAGTTTAACGTGGTAAAACCTCATGATGGACGAGGAGTGCGCCCGCAGTTTTACTCTATCTTCCTTGACAGCTATCTTGTCCTCTAACTACACTTAAATATGCATAAGTCAATACGAATGATACCCGATGCAGTAGTAGCCCCTTGTATCAATTGTAAACCAGATGATCGACCAGAATCGAGCGTTTCGTAAAGGAAGAAGCCATCTTATTTCAATTAATTCGCGGTTTTGTTGTTCGAAAATGATCATGCTTCTTTTCATGACGTTTTCCGATGCAAATAATATTGGACTGACGATGAAATGACAAAAGAACCCTAGTTGACCTCATCCTCAGAGTCCGTCTGGTAAATTCCGCTTTCATGCACAACATGCTCGATGGTAGGTGTGCAGGTAATAACTTGTGAAGACAAGTGAGGTGATCCATCCGTCTTTGGACGTCTCCTCCTCCCTCTTTTTGATAGCCAATGACAGTCTCCTCGTGTGCAAGCACGGCCGATTACGATTGCTTTGAAAATATTTGTACTTCTCGCAAAGTCGGACCCGTCGGTTGAGCTTGCGGTTGTCGTCCTTTAGCTTTGTGACTTCCATCTTCAATTCCGAGTATAATCTTAAGAGTGTATCAAGCTGCCGGGACTGGCAAGAGTCTTGAGTGACTCCATGGGTTTGGAATGAGAATCGCTATTGATAAGCATTATCAATACATTGAGAAGGAGCGCTGGAGCTCGCCGCTGCACTTCTCAAATCGATGTTGGACGACGGATCCCTTTGGCATGGGCATGGAGGTTCCATGTCCGGAGTGAATGGAAGGCTGGAGGACTGCGGGTAACTCATCATGGCACGAGTCGTTCGAATGTCTGGTGGCGCAAGCTTAAATGACAAAAAGAATAGTTGTAGAAGGTCTGTGAAAGACTGTATTATCAATATATGGAAAGCGGTTTCTGATTTTAATCAAGGTCGACCCTCCGCTCCCTTTTACATACCGCGGCCAAACCTCCGTTGTATCATTACACTCACCCCTCACGGGAGCTATTGATATTGTCAAGATTGCTTGTGCATAATGCTACATTAGTAACTAGGGCTTGGGCCAGCTTACAGTTTCCATTGCATTACCCCTTGGTACATACTATGTGCTAATGGTGGTTGATATACCCACTAGTCAGGCTGAGCGCAGCCACTTCGAGTCACGTTATTTTTACCGCCTGAAACAATTCCTACCTACCTAAATAAGCCTATCCCTAATAAAGATGATGGTCAGGCATAACCTGCCAGTCAGGTCTGCTCAGTGTGACTTGAGGTAAACGTAAGATCGTCCCAACTTGGTCTTTTTCCTGGGATGGTCACCGCTTCTGGCAACGACAAGGACTCCGCACGAGGCAGAACTCAGATAGGTTATGACTTGACCGGATCTTGGTATACTAGCATGTCGATTTTCGCATGGACATGTCTGTGAATAAACAACAAACCATATATACAGTAGTCGCTGCCAGGTACGATGACATCAGATCCACGACGAGTCTTGTTCCGGCCATTGATTTGACGTCGGATATAGCATGCAAAAGGACAACTTCAAAATCTTCATAGTATTTTGGCCGGGAACTGCTGATCTAGTTGCTGGTTACTGGAGCTCAATCACACATCTTCATCATTAGGGGATACTGGGCTATCAAAAACAAGTAAATCTAATAATACGGTGCTCGGCGCTGACATTCTAGATCAGCGTGTTGGGGCATCCAGGAAGAAATAACTTTTTGCCAGTACGAGCCCCGTTAACTGCTGACCATTTAATCCTTGTTATGTGGTCTTGCCTGATGTGTCTATCAATGGTGTGAGTGATTTACATTCGTACAATGTGAAGTTGGGCGCACTCGGTCTGTGTCAACCTTGAACGAGGCGTGATTTGTCAGACATTACGTGTATTCGGTCCATTGATCCAGATTGGTATATTCATGTTGTGTTCTGTTCAACTCTCCCCTTCAAGGTTCTACCGTTTCGGTGCGTAATCTTAAAGTATCCCTGCTTGCACGTGACAGTTCAACAGGATTGTGTCAGTCGCTCCTTAAGCACGCCAGCCCCACTTGACCCCTTTCCAGATCTAGCCTAGTTGAGAGATTTGCTTATTTGCACATAAGTCAGGAGAGCAGGGTATGCATATATATATATATCCTTGACTTCCAACTTCCAACCAGGGTGGCAATCAACATATGTATCTGGCTTTATCCTGGCGTGTCAATATTCCGAGCAATCAGATCCTATCTTTCATTCTATGAACAACATTACAAAATGCTTACTACCTTCGAATTTTGGGGACCAGAATCCAACCAGCAACTTTATTATATGGATTCGATCAGCTCTTTCGGTGAGGATCTTCCAGGTCAAATTACTACACCAACATGCATCGCTCCTGGTTGGCTTCATGTTCTATCCATGACAGTAGTGGAGTATAAGTCAACCACTTACCAATGGATTCACCAGGATGATCCAATCCAGGAATTTGTTCTTGATGCAGACGTCGGGGAAGGATCTCTTATGAGTCCCCTGGATCATAAGGACATAACGCCCTGCGACTGGAAACGTTTGGGATTCAACAGGTAAGAGCTAGGCTACCACAGTTAAGACTTAGTTGAGATGAATGCTGACCAGTCAAACTCAGTTCTCACTTATCGCTATCCCCGAATAAACAGGAACTTGTCCTAGAAGCCCCTTTGGTCACATCCGGACACCGCGAAGAGACCGATGTTTGTCTTCAAAGACTCGCTTCTAACGCTACTCCTGATGGTACGAAAAAGAGGTCGACCGTGGAAGAAGGCGAACAAACCGGAGATTTAAAAAGGCGTAGGCTCGATTCGACATACTCCAAGCAAGAAGACGTCAAGCTCCCCTCTAGTTCGAACTCTCAAAGCGGACATAAGGATGACTGCAGAAAGAGCGTGGTTAATGATAGTTCATCGCCTTCACGACTCGAAGTGGATGGGAAAGATAAGGAGAGAAAGACTCTTGAGCAGGGAAATGCTGTCTATGCTATACATGAAGTGCGCAATAGGAGTCCTACGGGCTTGGAGACAGCCGATGATGTACTCGGTTCGAAGAAGGATAGAATATTAGCAACGGAACTTGGCTTTTTTTGAGTTAGACGTGGAACGATCTTCAGCATACTCGATGTCTTATGGCGCAATAATATCAACCCTGACTTTGTAGGACTTCGAAAGGAACAACGGCGCAATACGTCGACGTCCGTCCTGCACTTGCCTGTCTTTCAACGTCGATCTATTTTATTTGCTGGAAATTGACTTTATAAGAACTTAAACCTAGACCTCTTCCTTAGTTGTTGGGAGGCACTGATGTCTTCCTGTCTTGAGGATGTAACACTATAGTCCGTACCTTCAAGACCCCTTTAGCAAAAAGCGGTTTTTGGCACTGGACTGTATAGGTTGATATAACAAATTCAAAATTCATATAAAAATATCTCTAACTTTGAAACTGCAGGATAAAAAGATTTCCTATGCTGTGCACTATTTCGCAAGTATTCTTTAAATGGCTTCAAAACTGTAGAAGTTTATCCTTTTTCGGTGATGACCTGGGAATGTGGAGTGACTTCTTTTCCGTCCATGACTGGAAGATGGCAATGCTCAGGCACATAGCGAGGATAAATCCAGCCCAACCAAAGCACAACATGTACGAATATTGCTAAGGCCCACGAGGCGATGAGCAAAGGCCACAATTGACATTGGAACTGGTGGGATGTTATAAACGCATATGCTGTGCTTGAAGCAAGGAAAAGAGGTAAAGGTGACTCCATCAACAGTTCGGTCATGGTGAACGGACATACGCGAGGCTGACTGGAAACGGTGAGGAGGCGTAAATGTAAGGGAATCCCGGGGATGTTTACCTGTGACGTGGATGATGGTTGATCTAGAATTTCGAGAATGATTCCCTCTGCACAACAATGGATGATGTAGAAGTGAACTGGGCTACGGAAAATTACGATTTGCGAACGATATACTATCTTTCTTTCCCATAGCAAGGTTTCCTTCGATAGTTTGACGCTTTGCAGCGATGTGGCGTTTGACTTTTCCCTTTGCCGCCCCCCATTGGCCTAATTTCATTTCTTCCTGCAGTTCCACCAATGCTTAGGACATAGGGAAACAGCAACAGCAACGGCATGGACTACGGTTGATTTTGCGATGCAATTGGTTGGCTAACATGAATCGCTGAAATGGCCGCATTTGGCTGCTGGTGCGGCCATTCCCTCCCACGTCGGGTAATGCTTTCCTTCCTAATCTAATCCGGTACATATAACTAGTTTAAAATAGTTTGAAACTATTAAATCAGATGCCTTGTTCATCCTATCATGAAACCTAAAAGTAGCTTATTCGACCGCGACCGATCCGACAAATTGGCAACAGTCCCTTGGGACACCATATCTGCACACCTCGTACGCATGGACTGAGAGTATCCGGCCGTAAAACCACCGTAGCGTTTATTCCACCACTTGGACGTATCCTGAGGCTTCGAACTGCTTCTCTTTAGCCCGACCTTGTCGCGCACCGGGATGACCGTTGGTGCGGCGACTACTCTTACAACACAGCCATGAAGGAGTACTTGAGCTCGCTGTTGAAGTTTTCGCTTCCAAGTCCAGATCCCGCGACGATCCAACTCCTTTTAATTTTTATCTCTGTTCTCCCTGTTGCTTCAAGTGTCATAGCATTGGGACTATTTCGGTTCAAACAACCTTCTGATAATGATGGCGCAGAGAAATCTGCTCCTGCGTCCTCATGGGGTGTTCAAGCCATGGGGTACCTGCTGTCGCTTACACCGCAACCAGAGAATTTCTTGAGACGCCTTACGTATGTTGAAAGCTCCTTCCGCAGACCTTTACGGGTCTTTGTCACTACTCCCACCTTTACTTGACAGGCTTGACAATCGTTCCATCCTCACATCGATGACTAACCTGGCCTCCAGTCAACAGCTGCAGGGGGCTCCGGCTTACATTCCGTCGATAGGTCGGGAGATATACTTGGCCATGCCTGGCAAGCAGATCGAAGGATTGTTCAGAAGAAGTAGCAGTCTGGTACCGACGCCTAGTTTGCTTGATGCCCTGTCCATCTTCTTCGGGCTGTCAGGCCACGATGTCAAAGCTTTCAGCCATGGCCATATATCTGCTTACGAGTCCAACATAGGAGTCTACACAACTGACGCGGATGCCTTCCGGTGCTTCATGAAGCATCAGAGGCAAGACTGCGCTGATCATCTTGAAGGGCGGAACTTGGTCCCTGTTGTGGAGAGATTCAAGAAAAATTTGGCATCTGAGATTTCCGCAACGACAGAGATCGGGCAGAACTGGGGCGTCGTTCCTGATCTCTTCACTTTCTTGCCAAATCCGATACTTACGGCAAATATAGAGGCTCTGTACGGAGAGCACCGGCTTAAAACTTGTCCAAATTTCCTTCGGGACTTCTGGGCCTTCTATAAAGCATTCCCCAACATTGCCAAAGGTCTGCCCCGATGGATGATGCCATCTTCTTTCCAGACCCGTGACGAAATGCTGAAAAGCTTCAGCCGTTGGCGCACCTGGTATGCTGCAAATTTTGACTGGAACAATCACGAGCTTCGCGATGTCGAGTACGAACCTATCTGGGGTACCCAGTATGTCCGTAAGATGGTTCAGCGACACGAGGCCCTCGGGCTCTCCGACAACGGAGTGACCGTGGTGATGCTGGGATACTTTTTTATGTACGTTTGTGATTACCCCCCTTTTTTCGGCCTCACTCCAAGTCTGCGCTTCAATCGTGACAGACGCGAGATTGGCAAACTGCTAAGCGGCTTTGGCTTACCCAGTATAGCACAATGGCAACCACCGTCCCCGCTGCTGTGTGGATGATCATACACATCCTACTCGATGAAGATGTGCTCCGACGGGTTTGGTACCAGATCGGTCCGGCGTTCCAGTCCACAGGGGCCGGAGAGCGACCAGATATCAAGATGTTGATGAAAGACCCACTCCTCAACTCCATCTACTACGAAACACTCAGGCTACGTGTCACGAGTACTGTTGGTCGAACATCCATCGACGAAGGGTTGAATCTCGCTGGAGGCTGGAACGTCAAGGCTGGCGAGCCCATCATGTGTACTGGCCGGCTTGCGGGACTGGATGAATCCTTTTGGAACACCGGCCAGCCCCTGTCTACTGACCAGCCTTCGCACCCTCTGGAAACCTTCTGGGCTGAGCGGTTTCTCGATTGTCCAGGCAGCACCAGTCTCAGCGGACCGATGAAGAAGAAGCACGTCCAGCCTATACGGGATTCTCCAGGTAGGCCACAAACGCAGGTGGGTTTAGAACATGCACGTTCCAAAGCCTCTGTTGCTGGCTCACGCGGTCACTTTTTCCCTTTCGGTGGAGGATCATTCCGCTGTCCGGGAGAAGCGTTGGCTAAACAGGTCATCTTTGCGTCGGTCGCGATACTGTTGCAAAATTATGATTTCACACTTATAGATCCGGAGGGGGCGAGGAAGCTACAGCCCAGCCACCAGGAACTACCTTTCGGCCTGCATAGTTTTGATGGCTTTGTTCCGGTCGAGATACGTAGGTTATAGAGAATAAAAGGTCTTTTTGGCTATATGCTGCGCATATTTACGACGGATTGTGGTTGTTCTTTTCGGTAGGAAAAGCTAGATACAGCCGATCAGGGTCGGACACGTGCTCCAAGTTTACCTATCTATCAATGACAGTACCCCTATAAGGCGAAAAAGACCTAGCAAGGACGAGATTCACATGGAGGTGGCTTTGCCGTCTCTAGGTTGCGAGGCACGAGGCACCATCAGGGTCTTGTAGTTGTCAAACTTATGTAATTTAAAATAGTACCTATACTACAGTGAGGCTGGAATGCAATTCAATAGTCTATACCTGTGAGGGAGCCAATGGCGAAGCATCGAACTGGCCTCTTAAAACTCAGATATATTTGATTGCTCAGATGCTTTTGGACCTTACTCGGTACTCTGTTGAACGGCATGCATCCCCATCCATCTGACCGTCAGATTTGATACCTAAAGCTCCATATCCAGGCACAACTGCGACGTCAGATCCAATCACAGAATCATCATTCAGCTGCCTGGTCATCCCAGTAAGCGATCCAGCGTTGAATGCGTAATTACATAAATCGTCCATCGATAAGTATCTGTCGGGTTTATGTTTGCTGCTTGATAAGGTTTGTACGACAGGACAATGCACTGGCCCATGATGGTCCGCTAGACCTGGACTATCAGGATAGAGCTTTGGCGATAAGGCACATCTAGGGCAACGCAACGACTCGTCGGAACATACAATCTGTTCTTTTCCTAATGGATTTCCACGTTGAACGTAAGAGTCGTGTAGCTTCCATTGCGACCGTGCCAGAATATCACAGTCCAGACAGTACGATGGCCAGCGTGGAATAAGGCATGGTCGTATTCCTAACGACATGGAAAAGTTTGTCAAACAGCTTATGAGCTCTGTTCTTGAACTGCAACTATTCCAGGACAATGGTGGAGCTCTTATAGCGTCGCAGCTCAGGGCCTCGAGTAAATCACCCGTTTTAGGCCATCCCCTTGGCTGCTAGTATTTTATTTTCTCGTCCAGTTCGGGTGCTTCTCTTGTGCAGACATATTTTGGACAGACCAGGGCTGTTGGGCTCAAAGCAAGCCTTGGAAGCTAGTGTCTGACCGGGCATTGTCTGTGGACAGTGGCCATCACATTACAGTACTTCTCTAGAAGAAAGCCGTACCTGGTTCTCCCTGTTCACCCTGATCACGGACTAAGCCAATCCATCATTCAATGCTCATGTACAGTGGCACGACAGACATATACCCTCACTATACAGCATAGCTTGGAAGCCCACAATATGATTTTTAAAGAGTATAGATGGATGTAAGCTGTTGTTCTAACAACACCTCGCGCCACACCTAGTCTACCAACCACCATTAGAGCAGCCTCCTTTCCACTTTTCCAAATACCAACGTTTATGAGCCAAATGAGCACATGGGTGAGAACAGAACGCGATTCGAGTTTGTGGCCAGGATAACCATTCCGGATTACAGTCTGTTATATACATACACAACTGATAGACCTGCGCTACATCATCCTAGCAGTAGCTAAAACGGGAGCTAGTTACCTCTCAGGCTGGTTCAGGCCCAAATCGTTCAGTAATCAACAGCCTCAAGTATCCAACCTGAATTGAGACTTTCCTTATTGTACCTGGATAAGAAATTCCGCCAGGTCCACCGGCTCGTACTTGTGGCCAGTCTTTGGTTCGAGTATGCAGATTCCCGTATCTGAAATCTTGAAGAGCAATGGCCCGCTTTGCGTGTTGGGTAACACTACCCGCGCCACTTGACTTGGATACGTCCCAGAGCCTAGTCCGAGTAGAATCATCGCAAGGTCAGGCAACTTGACCCTTTCGTGGCCGTGCTGACTCTTTAAAGTGACGACTCCTTCTGACACTTTAGCGGGATCATTGCGAAGAGTGAAGGATAAGATCCATCTTGCAAGACCAGAGAAGCCATGCTCTTCCAGTCTGCCAACAGAGAAGGTGATCGCCTGAGACGTGTGGGACGGTACAGCAATAAAATCGCGAAACACATGAGCTCTGCGTAGTACATATTCTGCAGACTCTGGATCGAGGGCGATGTTGAACTGATCGTTGAAGATGTTGCCGGCAAGGTTTAAAGTTCCCTGTGGAAGATGGGAGGTCAGAAAGTGGAGACGGGCAGTCAGGGTTTTCGTATTCTTACTGCTTGAACGAGGCATTCCATCTTTGCTGCTACGGCCGAGTCATCAACGAGACGACGAAGAAGCTTGAACGATGCGCCCTCTATGAACGTGACGTCACCTGCAGCCATAATTCGCCCTTTCAACTTTTCCAAATCAAGAGAGTCGACCGAGAAGTCCATGTCGTACCGTTTCTCATCGGCTTCGCTGATACACTTTTCGTACCACTGTCTGATCTTCTCCCGCCGTTGGGGCATAGGCGACTCCATGGAACGATAGAACTCCCTAATCTCTTCAGGAGTGCGGCTGAACAGCTGTTCTTGGGCATGACACTTGAGATTTACGGGACTCGCCTTGGGCAGCCCCTCATTATCCACCAGGACAGTGAACTTGGAGTGACGCCCGGATGTTCCTGGTCGTTCGCAGAGGCACATTGCAAGGTCTCTGGCCACGAGCGAAGCATGTAGCTTCGAGTCCTCTACGGAGCCGTTGGAGTCTTTGATTGCCATATGGAGCTGGTTGTAGGTTTTCCGTTTTAGCAAACTGGCTCAATCCGAATCGAAAATACACAAAGTTTGGGAGACTCACCAAAGCCCGGTCTTCGTCGCTAATTTTCTCAACCTTGCTGATAGCCTGCTCTGTCAAAAGGCCATTTAGACGGATCTTAAGGGGACTTCCAGCACCAGAAAAGTGCTTCCTGAGCAAGCTGTCCAAATGTTCTTGGGCGTCAGGTTTCAGACTTTTCAGACTAAAGTCAACGGCACGAGGCTCAAAGATTATCACCAGTTCAACATCAGACCTTTTGTTTGCCCATTAGAACATGAGCATAAATGCTGCTATGTTGTCGGCATCTGGGCCATCGTTGCGAACGATCATCAGCTTCTTGGGTTCCTGTTCACGAGTCATTTTGGCTCTTGAGTGATTAGTGAATGGAAATTGGAAGGGTTGGAATGACAGTGGAATATGTATGTGGTAAATGTTAAAGATGGTGTTAACAGTCCGAGGAAACAAGAAGAAGACTTGCGCTTTGCGAATGTTGTGTGTGCGTAGATGGACAGACGAGCGCATACTTATACTTATATAGCTGACCTCAAACGGTGAAGTTACAGAAGCCTTCTTTTCCAGGCCCCGTAATTACAGTGGCTCAGCTGTGGTCTGATCTAGCTTGCGGTATGCCTTGGTGATGATGTTGAGCTCAGCCATCGAGTGTAGGTTGCGACCCACATTACCCGGCTAGGACCAACATCCAAAAGCCTCCAAACTTGAACTGTGCGCTACCTGAAGCCTGGTGAAGTATAGTAACTCCTTCCGCTCAACGTTTTCGCAGATACCCACGGCTCGCACGATGATTCTGCCTTCGCCTGCCTCTACCTCGACATCTAGCCTCCTTTTCGTAAGACTGAAGTTGAGCAATTATGGAACAGAATAGGATCACTCTCGTCGTGGCTATAGTCATCCTTCCCTGGGTTACTCCTGCACTTCCCTTGGCTCAGACACTGTTCAAACGTGTCTCCTATAGATGGGAGGGTAGCAGGCTTCTACCAGCGGGCATATGCCTCGCTCTATCGCTCTTTTGGCCCGCCATCGTCTTACTAGATCAAGCTGTGGACATCAACATCCCGCAGCGATCCACCCACAGATATTTTGCCTGCTTATCTCGACGCAAAGATCCCAGGGCGGGAAAGCGTTAGAGGGTACGTCCCGCCAAAGCGCAATAGCCGGATTGTAGCCCAGTTTTCATATCAACCTAATGACGCGACAGTCACCAGAACACAGAGGAACAGTCTTACGATACCAAGAGTAACAATCAATCAACCCTATGCTCTCCGGGGGGTGCACTGGCTTGCCCATATAATCGGTCATCAGCTTGTGGCTGTCGTCAATTCTCTTTACTACATATGCCAGCGCGGAAAGACGCCATGGTATTTGGAATGCTTCGAGGTCCAGAAGTGAAAGTCCGAGAAAGAGATCGAGAGCTGGTGGAGATGCGGTGGATCATGAGGATGGAGGGCTGGGCTGTGGGATATCGGGTATGGATAGTGGATACGGCGATTACTCGCTATTCAGTCGTACAAAAGACGATGTTATGTAGAGCGGTCGAACGACAGCGAGAACTTGAGAGGAAAACATAGATGAGACGAGTTGACGGGTGTCTGACTCTCTCCATCAGGGTCTTCGGCTGTTGACTGAACCCGTATCTTTTCGAGAGGCAGGACGGAGCACGCGGGTCCTTTGCGTTCTTTCTCGTTGGCAGATGATCCTTCATTTTCGTGCGAAGTTTCTGTTTCCAGACGCTGAAGAGCTTGCTGAAAAACACCCTCAAAAAGGCATTCATAATGCATCCACTTCCCGTACTTCGAGCTTGTGCACCCTATCAGCATCCGGTCGATGTTCGCAGGAGTCTGGCGCTTTCATGTCCTAGGGACCGGAGAAAGGACGCGGCTGCGGCAGTTATACGCTTGACGGTAATAAAATGCATCCTTGATCTCTTCATCATCCGACCCAATCCATCGTCTGACGTCCGTTGTTTCCTTGATGCTCATTACATCAATGATATCCATATGGTTGGACATAATTAATTCGCGTGGTCCGTGGTACGGCTGGCGACCTTCTATTATCGTCCTGCCTCGTAAAGTGCCGGGGGGGATATCGTGTGGCCTGTACATCCAAGATACACGCGCGTAAATGTTAAATGTATCCAAAGCTCTGATCTCAAGGACCTGCGCTATCCAATGATCATCGTGCAGCTTGGAGTTTCCGTCCTGTACGTGGTTCTCGGTACATTGCCGCTTGATGCTCTGTTCATTGGCAACGACGACAAAATCCCCGGTGGTACATGTAAATCCATTTCGAAAGTTTTTATACCGTGTCATGCCAAGCCACCGATTGCTCGGCTGTACGACGTAGTAAACATCCATGGCCTTGAAGGCACTCGTACGTGGGAAGTCAAACGTTTGGAGTTGAAAGTGCTTGGAATCATGTCGATCCTGGCGCGTGCACGTTTTTCCATTTTTTTCCTTTTCTCGTTTCTCTTCAGCGCGTGGAGGGTTGGCCTTGTAGACGATAGTGAAAGGACAATCTGCATCTATATCCTGCTCTTTGGGACACGGTCGTTTCCGGTCACTCATCGCGACAACCGGACGAAGAAATACAAATACTTATATGGTAATAGTAAAGATCGAGATACTTTTGGAATGGCAAAGGCTAGTTGTGCCAGAGCATTCGGCGTCGCATTTGGAAGGATAGACAAAGGAAACAGGCCGGATGTCGCGTTGTTTTAACGTTTTGCTAGCTATTAGTCTGTTTCGGGTTAGCATGATTCGATCAAGCAAGGAGCGCCCCGAATATTGATCCGTCATATTCTTTCCCCACCAAGGCCAATCCCGCTATCCAACAAACATTCAAGAAAAAGATCTGGAGACGAGAGTGCCGTGAAGTCATTGTTAAGAATTTCATGATTTCATGTTGATTTTCGTCAGTTTTGGAAGCATCCCTTCTATATTACTTGTTGGGAGTTTACTGTAACTACTATAACGTCCAGAATCCTGACTGTCGTCGGATGGTGCTTCTTTTGATCGTCACGAGACTCATGTCCTGCAAGTACGTGCATTGCTGTTTTCGTCTCTAAGTATTTAGAACTATCCATTTGAAAGTTTAGAGACAAGACACTATGATGAAAGACCTACTAGAGAGCAATAAAATCAATCAATTCTGGAATTACATTTAATAGCTTTGATGTTTTGGCTCCTAGCGTTTCAACATTTTCTGCTTACTTACACAATAACGTACTCTGGCCATGCAGAGATGTGTGTTTTGATTATTGGTTCAATGTGTTAGTGTCTATGTGGCTTATTTGCCCCCCCCCCTAGCTAAATTCATCCTTTAAAACAGGACAGACGACGGGATCTGCTAATGCGGCTTGAAAATGCTCCTACAGCTATTGCCGTAGCGTATGTAGATACAGACATATCTCCAGTAGGTTCTTGGTACATCCAAAATATCATCGATAATTAAGAAATGGCCTCAGATACGTGCAACCAAAGGCTAGACGGGAGAGAGAACGTCAAATTTATAAATAACTCAAATCTACCCATCATCCGTATCGTAGTGTGCATCGTTTCCGTTGGAATGAACCTCAGTCTCGACTCAGTCATACCCGTTGATATGTTTCTTGTCAGTTTCGCGATCGCCGTCATCTTCATCGTCACAGTCGCTAAACTCACCTTCATCTCCGTCACATCCTTCGTCCGGATTCCAATCATGGTTCGTTACCTCGCGTTATAAGAGAGTAACGAGATATAGTACATGACGCGTCATAATGGTTTCATCACGTCCAAGTCATAAATTATAGATGTCTTGTTCTTGATATGTTTCAAAATGCTGAACCCTGAACACATAAGAAATGGACATTTTCCATACATCAACATATCTTTCTAAGCACTTCACAACTTTGAACTCACGGGGCCAAAAGTTATCTTTCCAGTAGGTATTCAACCAGCATCGAGATCTGTATGAAGTCCTGGCCAGCGTGAACTTGGCTCAATCAACCATGAGATCGACACCGCGGAATACGACTCATAGCTGAGCTTCCACGGCAGCCGGACTTCGGAGTGCCGTATCGTGCCATTGGCCTAACAGATAATCTTCGTTCCATGCTGTTTTGAGCTTTTTTGCCGTGGCCGCGATGATGACAAGTGGTCGGTTGTGAAACAAGCGAGGCCACCCAGTGTGCTGTAACCATAGAGTTGTTTCATTCTATTCAACGTCGTGGTCAGTAATCGACGTTTTTACGTCTTCGTCAGTGGGATGTGTATGCGTAACTGCTGATAAATTTTGTATAACTAGATTTTTGGTCAGAAACGGACATTAGAATATTGCAGGTCCATCTTTAGTTGGTCGTCCATGGCTATTGCTTTCTGAATATTCAGGCGCTTACATGCATGCGCCACGCTTAATCCACTTTTGGGCATTTTTGGTAAAATTACAATGGCAGCTTACTGACGCTGGACCTGCACCTCACTGTATGATCCAGCGTCACAAACATAACGCCATGCCACGCCCGCAAAATCTAAACAGGATGCAAGACTATGGACATGAACCAATTACTTGAGTCTTGCCAAGTAAAGTAAAATCGAACACCTGCCGAGCACGGGATCGCGGCAATTTTATGATCGCCAGGCAGGGGTATGTGGCTTGGGTGGAACGTGGAGGCTGACGTACAGAAATGGCTTACTGAAGGTAGCACGATCGGTGGCTCGCACTGTAGATTTAGGCTCCAGGCTGTTGGGTACTTGGGTTACCTCGAAGTACTTCTTTTATCGGCTAAAATTTGCTTAACCACAATAGATTAGTCTATTTTGGCCGATTTGTTTGCTTACGATGTAGCTTGATGTACTTTAAAGTACCCACCCTAGATTAAACAAAGAGCTTGTTGTTCAGGAGAGGAAGCCACCAGTGCTGAATACTGTGATATAATACAGTACCAACCCTTGATTCAGACGTCACCTTCTTTGGAGCAAAAGTACAGCATTGTCTTGTTACGAGCGTCATCACCTAACCTCACAGACGGGTGTGCATCAAGAACCTTTTTTTTTCTCAAACCTTGCGTCGCTCCAGAGACAAAATCGGACGTTTGCAGAATTCTAGAAACTGCCTGACCAGGGTGTCGTGGCTCTTTCCTTCATGAGTCAGAAATTGCACGACACTTTTCTCGCAGCCCGGAAAAGTTTGGTAGTGTAAAAGATCATATAGCAGCAACAATCTCACAGCTGAGCATTTAACGACATGCCGTTCCACCTCTTTCCCCTGCTGCCGCCCGACTTGCGCGTGCAAATATGGGATGTTGCTCTGCGAGACGCAGCTATGTCGGTGGTATCCCTCAACATGGACATCATGTGCCCCTCAAAGAGTGGATTGCTGTGCGCATCAGAGACAGTTCTGCCAGGTGGTTCATATCGTATTGCTTTATCATGTAAAGAGGCTTTATCTGAGTGGGAAAGGGCAGCAAGTCTCTTCTCGGAGTGGGCATCTGTTAAATTATTCGTATCCCGAACGGTGTTCTTGCTCCTCGATCTAATGCAGCTTACGTCAAACTCGCCGAGCGAGACCTTCGTAGCCTTAGACATGGTTGCGAATATACGACATGTCGCTTTCTTTGCCGAACCAGGGATCAACCTGATAGAAGCGTTGACAGTCCTGACCAATTTCAATCATGTGGAGACCATTTCCATAGTCCTTCCGGGTTGCATTGTCGAAGATACGGTCTCATTGAATCGCCACAAAATCCTTTCCACGGCGCATTTCTTGGCTAGCTTGATGCATGAGTCGCCCGCAAGCACCGCACAGCGTACTACGACTGAACCAGCCGGACTCTATGTAGAATGCAGTACTATCGATCGTAAGGTTGAAGCATTTTATACGCGCCCAGATGCCCCTTCAGTGAGACTTGTTTCACCTTTGTGCAGTGAAGGTTGTCGACATCATCAGACGTTTACCAGCAGGTCATTGGGTTATTCTCTATTTGAATGCACCTAACTCGGAGTACCCCTACCTTTGCGCCAATTTGTCGTCGCTCGCTAGGATATGTGTATAACCTAAGAGAGGAGAGGCCACCGCGCTCGCCTTCGGCAGTTAACGTACCGTAGACCGTATACTCGACTTCTGTACTATCAGTACTTGCCAACACGATTGGACAGCCTTAAGAGACTTCTGGTCCGAAATACGCCTGTTTTCGGCGCCCTACAACTCGAATGTTGCCCCCTCCGTCCACCGTCTTGGTGATTTCCCTTCATCGATCCAGACAACTTGACTTGTTTTATGCATAATCGGTTTCACGTGGATGGGCGACAAGGGATCACAGGTATAGCTCCATAGATGCTGCAGCAGATTCAAAGGTTACACAGCCCAGACCAGGAACTCCATGATGGTTGGCTACTGGAGCGGTAAGAGGGGTATGGAGTGACGACGTTGGGAGCGATGAGATGATGACTGCAGCACATACGCGGTTCTGACAAGTAGAATGAGGTCTATCCATCAAGAGCAAATTTGGTTTGGACTCAACCCGGCAAATCGTGTATTATTAGTCGAGTAACTAAGCTACTGTTCCAAAAAGCCGGACTCACCCAGTCACAACCTGACTGACGCACAATGGTCGATTGGTACAGGGTGGTGCGAGTCCAGCGTCAGTAACTTATTGTTGTAGTTTTATTGAGAGTGCCCCAAAACGGACTAAGCGTGGCGCATGCCATATGCACAGCCGGAGCCGAAATCAACCCTGCCAGGTATCAGTCATAACGGAATCTAGGTATTTCGGCGTCCGGGCTTCGAAGACCTGTATTATAATCGACTTACAATCACTTGATTCTTATTAGAGCCAGCTCGGACTATCCTCATCATCTTTTCCGGTCGTGCATGGAGGTTAAATTCACTTGAGATCACTGAAACCCATCTAAATGCAGTTAGTGAGTACGAAGGGCAGGGATCATACCAGCGTCGGCAGTACACTGGCCATGCGCCACGTTTAGTCCATTTTGGGGCACTCTCAATAAAAGTACAATAATAAGTTACTGACGCTGGACTCGCACCACCCTGTAGTTGATTCGTGTTTAGCCGCTCAAAAAGGCTTCTGAATGCATACTAATACTACCCCACGTCATCACTCCGCTATTTCGGTAACTCTCGTCCTCTTCCAGTCATCAAGTCGAGGCAGAATATGGACTACGTTGTCGTGTACGATCGACTTTGATGTATCTGAACCAGGATGACGTCAAACATAGACATACCTATTAAGCATTGACAGCGCAGCGTGGTATTCCAAAAGATATGAAAATTTATCTCTGAGAGACGAATCCCAAAACTCAATCGCATCTTCAAGGCCACGACAGACCAGGAGACTGGAATCATACTGCTTGCTCTACTACCCAAAGCATCCTCCCCCTCCCCCACGGTATGACTTGTCCCAATCCTAGTATAACCACTCGATTGCGCAGCGCTGTCGTCGATTGGAACAAGCATCTTCAAAGTATCAAAGACCCAGACGACGCCTTTCGCCAGGAGCGGGCTCGTATAAGCGATGTGTCAAAGAAAAGAATCGAAGAGTTCTATCTCAATACCCTGCAGGGCAATGACAATGAAAGTAATAACGACAACGTTGACCTTCTTTTGCGATCCCTCCTCTCCGACGGCCAGCAAATGAAGGAACTTGAGACGGAGCACGAGGTTACCCGAGCCAAAAAGCAAGAGCTACAGGATAAAGTAGCCGAGTCTGTAGGGAAGAGAATTGTTGCAGATTTGATCGACATCCTAGGCCTCACTACTGTCCAGAATCTGGTACCTGCGGTACTTTCTCCACCAGAAGGAACTATATCAGCAACCAAAGACTACGTCGATGGCGCGAGCCTGCCAGCTCCTGATGATATGGACGCACCACCAGCTACAACTGGGCTTACCACACGTTCCCGAACCTACGGCGCAAGAAATAATGGAGTTCGTCGAAAGATGACTCCGTCGATAGGTCCATCTATGCCTGAGGGTGACAGCTCGGTAAGTCATCACATAGTAGCAGTCGTCATTATCCAGTTGTGTAATCGTCTGCCTTTTTCTTCTTTTACACCTCAGCGTCTTTTATCTTTGTATTTCATACCAATAACTTCTGCCTGTGTCGTTGCTTTTCTTTTCTTTTTTCTTTTTCTTTTTTTTTCACTTTTTTTTTTCTCTCTCATACCTTGTATCACTTTTCCCTCCCTTGTTGTTACGATAATCCAAGACTTATCCGGCTGATAGTAACTTAGCTCAAAAGAAAGCGACAAGCGGGTGATTGCGATGAGCAGGATATAAAGCAGGAAAAGAAGACTCCCCGAATTTCAACAAGACAAACGCCATCCCTTGCTGGAAAGAACAACACGGACAGCGTAAGCTCATTGACGACACCTTGTACCAGATCCGGGGATTTACACCAACATAGCAATGAGACGACTGTCTCCTCCAGCAAGAAAGGGATGAAGCTGCAATTGAAGGACATCAGACTCGATGTCAACCGCCGCTCCGCTCGTGTCATGCTTCAGAGACATCCATTCCGAACCGACCTGTCGGTTTGCCTAGTATTCTTCCCGCCAGACCACGCCAGTGTGGGCCTCGATACTGCGGTCAACCAATCGTTCATGCCTACATTCGTCCAGCTTGTGAACCGACGACGAACCGCAAATGACCCGGAGGGTCCAGCTGCCCTGGGAACTGTACCACCACCCGTTGATGCTCATACGGGCCTCAGCAGCGGCAGAGGGGGGTGAGGGAAAGGCTGCCAAGAAGTTTGAAAACAAGAAAGGATGAACAGACACAAAGTTTCACGGCAGAAATCTAATGTTCGTAGTCTACCAACTAAGGAGTAATATTGAAAAACATCTCGACATCTAGTGCATCGTGTGATCCAGTACACTCACTGTTGATTGAGGACTTGACGTTACCTGTGCTCATAATATCGATTCGTCCGTGGTTGCTACGTCGGCGTTCTGCTCTACACCAAAGACCCTATAACGGGCCATGGTTCTAACCCGTCCGCCGTCTCTCTTCACGAATCTTGGTGACCACTTTCTGCATCGCACCCTCTCCATTATCCTCGTCATATCGCTCTGGATCGATCAGAAAATTCCATTTATACGGTCCGTTACAGTCACAGTCAGGCCTTTGCGACATGGCTTTCTTTCTCCAAGATTGGCCATGTTCCATCATCGGAGCGGCCCGGCTAGTTCGCGAAGCTTGGACCATGGCATGTAGCAATGCCATCGTAGATATATCGGCAATGTCTATGCTGTCGGGAACGAGATTAGAAGGAAAATTAAAGATTAACAGAATTCTTCGTCACATCAACATTACATACTGAGATGGTGGATGAGCCGATGTGAGCCGTCCAGGAAGCATGGTCACACCAAGGTTGTGGTAGAAGTTATAAAGCTAAAGTGCACGAGCACAGCCCGACTACCACCAGTGAATTTATGCAGGACAATGGAGAGGGACATTAGACAGAATGATCCACAAAGCCCGTTTTGGGAGGCATCTGTCTCGTAGGTAACGCGTGCCGCATACATCTTCGTCTGTTACCTCAAGAGATCGTACCTGAACACGTCTTGTTGCGGAGTGGATAGCTTTCATAGTTGTAGGGTATGCGAGGGTAGACAGCCCGGTCACTCACACTGTTTCCGAATATCTGACACGCTTGATAGTCGATGATTTATTAAGGGGTAAGGGTGGGAATCAGTTGATCAGAAGACTGCCCGGCTTTCTCGGCCTCTTTCACTCAAGATAGGCAACCGGCATAACTAAAGTCATACGTAGCGGCCTTTCTAAGTATGCTCTCTGTAATGAACGCCGCAGTGCATCCTCGTGAAAGATCTTTACATAGCTACATTGAAAGGGGCTTCCTCTTGAGGTTGTAGGTTACCCTGCAGTCAAGCCATGAGACGCAAATCCTGTTGGCATTATTGTGCAGCGGATATGAACGGACGAAATCGGCGACGAGACCTCGACTTGATATTTACCTTCATTATTGCAAAGGGTGGGGCAACATACAAAGATACCCTTTCGGACGATAATCCACCATCAGTGTTTGGCTATCAAGATTGCTTTCGGAATGGTGGCATCATAGTGTATGAATGAATTTATTCCGCCCGGGAGGATACGCCTCATAGGGCAGGGAGCATCATAGTGTGTGAGCATTGGACGTCTCGTAATAGAAAAGATGGGTCAGTGAGTCGATTGCGTAATCAAAACAGTCCCATTGAAAGGCCAAAATTTGACGATTTCTCATGGGCATCACGTAATCAATTCTAACTCAATTTGATCTAGTCTATTTTTACGCCGGCTGTACTCATTTAAATTCTTTTTTTTCTTCCCATCTTCTGTTCCTTTTCCTCCAGGACGTTCCACAAAGCTCCTGCGAACATAAGTCAGTCAGAGTGCAAAGCCTCCTGCCGTTGTAAGACAGTTAGAGATATACGCTCCTTCAATTTTTTTCTGTTTCTGTTTTCTTCTGTTTTCTTTTTTTCTTCTTTTTTTCTTTTTTTACCAGTAGGTCATGTCGTATGTCCGTTATAGGACCCTTTGGACTGGTAAGCATCTCGTGTAGGCTCGATCAGTCCGTCTCGTAGAAACTACCGGCACCGTGCTCCTAGGCGGACAAATTTGACGGCAAGTTATCTTCTAGTGTCCCTGATTGGCGGCGGCGGTTTTAGTCCCTAACCAAGCCTCTGCCGTGGGATGAACTCTTAATTGCCCGTATCGTCTGTAGTAGTATAGGTAGGCAAATATCCAAAACGAAAAGCGGCCAATCTCAGCTTTCACAGGACTGGGGTATGGACAAATTAGCCTGGGTTCCTGAATGGGTGACACTCCGTCCGGTTTCGGCCCAAGCGTGCACATATGCGGTCGGTTCTGTAGGACGGATCGGCGATTTTGAGACTCTGAGCACCCACTTAAAATTTTAACAAGAAACGGCCAAATTAGGCTCGCCTTACCCATACATCAACCAACTACACATGAACCCCAAGTTCGAAAAGTCAAAAAATCGCCATCGACGGAGCATATCCTAGAGGCAGTTAAGGCCTTTCGTCCAAAACCGTACGATTTAATTCCACTCGCGTTCGAGTCGACTTTGCCTTAAGACCTACCCACCCACACCCGTGAGTGTCTTGACACCATGCCAATACTGTACGCCAGCGGCTTAGTTTAGCCGAAAGGACACTAGTCTCTAATCCATGCTTACATACCTTGCCTACTTTTTCGTCCTCGTCTCCCCAAGTCCATGCTCATGCTGTTCCTTGCCTTGCATCGTCCAAATTGTGACCCGTTTCCTGAAGCTCATAACTGTCAGACCCTGCCTGCATTCGGTCCATTGATGCACATTGGTGTATTCATGTTGTGTTTTGTCCAAATCCTGCCCCCTTGAAGGTACTGCCATTCCGGTGCGTAATCTTGAAATATCCCCTGTTTGCATGCGACACCCCAGCACCTGTCCAATTATAACAGGCTACATACTGTGCCACTCTACCCCTACCGGCCAAGATAAGCCGGTATGCCACCAGCGACCGCTGACAGGCCTAGCATAGAACCAGCGACAGCCTCGGTAGCTCTTCGCCAAGGCCATTCTTAGTTCAGCAGCTGGGCCGCTTGGTTTTGCTTGTTGACACAGATTCTGGCTGCCTTAATACCCCTGTGCTGGTGCGCGTGCTGTCATTCCGGGTAACTTGCCTAGCTTCAGTCTAGCTTGGACGATCTACATGGTCTGGCGCCAGTTCTTCAGCGCCTCGCTTCGTTCGACCTCGGTCACTGGGGGTCACACGCATGCAATTCATCCAAGTGAAACACATCATGGATCCATGAAAGCATGAAAGTGGATAGACAAACCAGAAAGCACAGACGCAGAGATGAAGAGCATCAAAACTCAATCTGCGAAGGACAACGTCCGCCTCCGCCGCGTCTATTTTCTGCTTCTTTGATCAGTGAGAGCTTAAAAAATAAAAAATAAAAAATAAAAATAAAAATAAAAAGGAAAAAAATAAAAAGGAAAAGGAAAAGTGGACCTACAAGCCGCTTTGGCTACTCTTGGGGGTGAAATTCATGGCGACAGAGTGGAGCCGTGCGATACAGTAAAACGCAAAACAGTCGCCCAGCAATTCCCTCCTATAGGGTTTTCAAGGCAGCCATTGCTGTTGGCAACCACGATAAGTTGTAGAAAATCTAGTCGCGCATCGAACTGGGTCATTTGGCTATGAAACTACAGACTACCCTATACAAGCTAGCATCCTGCAGCGGCAGAAATGTGCCGCCAAGAGCTCAAGGCCCGGCTACCTGGCCACTAGATCGGCGATCAAAAGTCCGTTTGGGCCGTTCCTGTATCACGTGATATGGGTTCAATACATGATAAGTCGATCGCCATTACCGATGTAACCTCAGCGCTGAGCGGTCGACACTAGGTGGGGGCAAGCAATTTACGGAAGAACGGAAGGCAGAAATAGGACGCTGAACAACAAGATTGACAACGGCATCGTGAAATCGAATTCACAACCAGGGATTCGAAAGAGGTGTTGGCTCTAGCAAACATTGGACCCACCTCTATCATGGGTTTCCCGAGGATTGACCATTGGATATGATGATTCTACAGGGCATATCGGCAACTTTAGGACGGCCGTGGCTGCCCACGCTAGATCCTGACGAAGAACGGCTAATTTGGGCTCCTTTTTGCTTTATGCCAACTAGGTAACCAACTAGGTAACCAACTGTAGGGGAACACCAAGTTCCAAAAGTCCAAAAATCACCGTCTTTTTTTCTTCTTTTTTTTCTGGAGGAGACTGGGGCCTGTCACCACAGGAGGAACGGGCTGTTCGTCCGGCCGTGCGACGCAGAAGGCCGCGGAGAGCCAAGAAGCGGAATCCCGGCAAACGCTTCAGCATGAGAGGGGCTTTTGTTGACGGAAGCGCCCCCTGAATCCCTGACCATAAGACACGCTTATCTAGGTATGTACTAAAGCGAGCAAGCCTTCCGCCTTTGTTGAAGGCATTTTGGACGTCTACGAGAGCCTTCTCCTCCTTGTGACTTCGTGGTGGCGGGGGGGGCAATAGGGAGCCTTCTGTATGCGTTCTTCCCAGATTGCTCGCTGGGTCTGGAGAAGGACGAATCTGGCCGTGATCATGATGGCCACTTGCCCGGTTGAATGGTCTCTCTGCGACTTGTGAAAGGGACAGTACAGTGAGGTGCGGGTTCACCGTCAGCTGTTTTTTTATCGTGCTTTTATGAAAAGTGTCCCAAGATGGACTGACTAGTGTGACGAACGACCCATGCATAGCCCGAGCCAGAATGTACCCCACCATCTCTCAGCCATAATTGTCTCTTGCTTTGTCGGCGGTCCGGGATAGGGTACCAATATTCAGACCAGCCTATTATAGCTTCAATCATGTGATAGATCTTTTCGTTAGTAACTATCCCTTCATCCGACTCGAGGTGATTTCCATCCTCGCTTTAATTCCTTGATGCTGATCAGAGTGCTGTTAGTAAACAACAGAACAATGACCCCACTAGCGTCATCTGTCACTAGGATTAGCGCCGCAGCTAGTCTGCTTTGAGTCAATTCAACAAAATTATGATGAAGGGCTACTGACGGTGAACCCGCACCCTACTGTAGCAACGAGACAGCAATAGCCAGTCGCACTGTTAGCCAGAGTTGTGACATCTCCTTGCACTCTTCTAAGTTATGATCTATCGTGGAGTATGGGTAGGAGCAAGTGATTTACGATCATGTCGGGATCCCATGACGTGCGGCAGGTATCTCCCCCCATAATCAGCTCCATAACAAGTAAATGGCATTTCCGGATAAGCTTTTAGCATTCATAATCGCCGTGCGACTTCGTGGAATAGCTCTTTACGTTACGTTACATGTTGCCGCCAGGCATGATCTTCACGGGCTTAGGAAACATGACAACTGGGAAAGACGAGCTGTCGCCCGCATGCCATTCTCTCCAAAATCGGCTTCTTTGATTGAACTGGACAAAATGGGACGACAAGCCAGATAGTTCCCGGTTACTGGCGATTGTTTGATCGGTGGCGTTATAGTAAATGACATCTTGTGTGAAAAGTCCAAAAAAGTGCAGCACGATTGAATATGCGGCCCAGGATAGCCTAAAGCGGCTAGACGAGTATCCGTAGAAGCGGCCGATTCTTGACAGCTTTTGTGCTCATCACGTAATCATTCTAACTGGATTCGATTTAGCGCCACTACTTTTTTCTGTTTCTTTAAAGCACTTTCTTATCAGCAATCTTGTTTAGTTCCTTTTTCTTTTCCACTTCATCGCAGGTGAAAGTCGGTCGAAGCAGAGCTCCCGACACTCTAAGTCGATCGGAGATTCCCGCAGGTGAAGATCGGTAGAGCAAAGCTCCCACCACCCAAGCCGGTCAGAGATAGTTTTTTTTTCTTAGTTTTTTTTTTCTTAGTTTTTTTTTCTTAGTTTTTTTTTCTTAGTTTTTTTTTTCTTAGTTTTTTTTTCTTAGTTTTTTTTTTCGTAGTTTTTTTTTGTTACTGTCTTTTCCATATATCTATGATGTAGTTCCCATGCGTAGGTCTGGGTCGTGCCGTAAGACGATTGAGGAGATGCGTTGAGGCGCGAGCGCTCCGTGTAGGTAGGGTTGATCGGTCCGCGTTGTAGACTCGTAGCGACGTGCGGGCTTCGGCTCTGACGGATAAATTTGGCCATAAGCAGGCTCATGCCGTCCCAAATCGGCAACGGTAGCTTTTGGCGTTTGTCCAGTTTCAGCCGTTAGTTCGACATGCTCCTGATTGCCACTGTGACAATAAGGCCTGTAGCGTCCGCTGTATGCGTGGGTGAGTATCCAAAACTGGAGGCGGCCAATCTCGGCTTCCACAACAAGGTTGTGTGGCCGAATATGTGCGATTTGGCGACGTTCTTGAACGCGTGGTACTCCGTCCGGTTTCGACCTGAATGCTCACGTATGTATACTATCCCGAGGATTGACCATTAGACACGATGATTCCACAGGGTATATCGGCAATTTTAGGACGGCCATGGCTGCCCACGCTAGATTTTGACGAGGAGCAGCCAAATTGGGCTCCTTTTGCTATATGTCAACTAGGTAACCAACCAACTGCACGTGAACACCAAGTCCAAAAATCCAAAAGTCGCCGGCATTGAGTGTTTCTGGAGGCGACTGGGGCCTGTCGTCCAAAAACGTACAAAACGATTCCATTTGTGCTCGAGTCAATTTTTATCTTGGGATCTGCTCATAGCTGCGAGCAATCGAGCCTTGACACAATGAGCACTCATGACCTGGCGCAGACTCACTGCAATACTGTGCAGCATGCCACGAAACAACAGCTTGAGCATCCTGGCCTCGATACTACCTCACCACAGGAGGAACGGGCTGTTCATTCGGCCGTGCGACGAACAAGGCGGCGGAGAGTCAAGAAGTGGAATCCCGGCAAACGCTTCAGCATGAGAGAGGCTTTCGTTGACGGAACCGCCCTGCTACGAAAAGCGGCCAGGCTTGCGAGGTTCGACGACATTGCTGTAGACTTGTGCTTTTGGGACCTGGGCTGCTCGTCATGGGTTGGTGTGGAGCCTCGACCTTCTGGCGCGATAAGCCGCAACATTAGAGAGGTACGTCTGGGTCGTGGCCGCTTTACCCCACACTGCCCGATAACTGACTATGCCCTAAAGTTCGAGGGTGGGAGTGGGATCGAGGATGGGAGAGCGATATTCCGAAAATGGTTGCGCTCTCTACATAATGGAATCGCCAAATACGTCGAAGCATATGGTGTCCCTTGTCGGTTCAAATGTTTCGACCCTTTCAAGGAACAATGGCTTGTCACCATCGGGGCGCCCGCCGGCTGGCTCATGGATTCTCAGGATTGGGAACGCGCAGTGAGTATAGACCTGAAATGGAACACCAAACCTCACAGCTGCTTACGAAGCCTAAACAGTGTGAAAGTCGCTTGTCCCGTGAAGCAAGATGGAAAGCGCAACACGTATCGGGAGGTGGCCGACCCAATATCTCGACTAGTTCTCAAGGTGTAAAGAGGGAGGGAAGGAGAGAGAGAGGGAGAAAGAGAAAGAGAGGAGAAACACCCCTAATCTTGACGGGTGATTCGACCAACCGATCTATGTGATGGTTCGGACACCTGTGAGTCTAGCTTTTAGACTGTATCTACAACTGCGAGCACACACACACACACACACACACACACAAGTCTATTACGCCCGGCAGGCCAGCCCCCAGAGGGCTCTGAAGCTAAGAATACATACATCTCCCTCATTATTGCCTTGCTCTCGCCAAGCCGATGAGAATTTAGCCTTATCCTTTCCAGTCCAGTTATCGCATTTCTCCTTGGCCCTTCTAGATGTTAGTAGTAGCAAGTCAACTTGAAGCCTATTTCCTCCAAGTGTTCAGCTTCCTATCGTCGGCGGGCTGAAGCGATGGCTGCTGTTGACTACTTGAGGGTGTCGGGGGTTATCGGTTAGTGTTGATAAAGTGTTGCGGGGTTACTGGTATTCCTGTCATCTCTGTTCTAGGCGACCTGTGGCGATCGCGAATCTGATTGTGGCTCGTACTGCGTCCATGTTTGGCGTCCATTTCACGCATCGGAAGAGAAAATGCTCTACCGTTTCCTTTGCCCGCCCACATGGACACTCATCTGTTGGTGCTGCCCTGATCTGATATAGATATCCGTTTAGTCGCGCCATTCCGGTTCTAAGCTGCGCCACTACACTGGCTTCCTTCCACGACAACTTGTCGTAGAGCATACGCGTGTGTTTACCAGGCAGAGCTGAGTCGACCTTCCTAGAATGCTTGCCAACTCCCTCCGGCAACTTTCTCTTACTTTGCAGATCTGCTCTCAATCGATTGAGAATTGTGGTCTTCGCTTTAACTGCTCCCCCTCACTGCGAGTACAGTAATACTTCTCACCAACACATGTAATTGGTCAACATCGTGAACAAGCATTAGTAAGCTCGTGCGTTATCAATCAAAACATATTTTCACATCTTCTTTACAATAGAAGAACGAATACTGGCAAGCAAGCAAGCAAGCAAGCAAGCAAGCAAGCAAGCAAGCAATCGTGATCCGGATGAAAACTACATGTGTACGCGTTCGGTAGAGACAGGAAGTGTGAATATGATGGGATGACAAGCTTTCCTGTCTGTTTCAGGACCGAGAGCATTTTTGGATCGATGCCCTTACCACAGAGACGTACCTCTCGAACGGGCTGCCGCGCATTCGATCGTAACAAGACAGCTTAACTCGGACGCATCTGTGGACGAGGGTCAACTGCTACTGGTGCTTACCATATGTACCCTGCTAAACCTGACATAAATCTCGGCCAATTTTGTCTACACTCTTTCTTCGATGTTACGGGAGACCTGCGGTCGTGCGGCCTAAAGTGTGCAAGAGTAGTTCCTCCCGATATTGACGACTGAGATCCAATTTTGAACAGCCTCAATAACCACCGTAGATCGAGCTGAACGTATGTGAATGGTGACGCAGGAACTGTGCGTATAGTTTGTATAAGATGAAGCCAAGGCATCTCAATAACTTCAATTCGATATAGGAAGAGAATCAGCCTATGAAAGAACCGCATTTCCATCTAACTTGTCGACGAACAAACAAATGAACCAAGCCATATCCCCGCATGACCAAGTGATGGCATGCGCCGCAGCACATGAAGACTTTGGTCGTCATCACCAAACGGCCAACCATCAACGAACAGCAGTTACCAAATGCGACATCATCATAATGGGCGCCGGCGCCGGCGGCTTGACTGCGGCGGTAGCGGCGGCAGCGGCGGATGGTCGGCGCCTCAGAGTCATCCTGGTAGAGAAGGAAGATCATGTTGGCGGCACAACTTTCAGGTCCGGTGGCTGCATGTGGATGCCCAACAATTTTCTCATGCAGGAAAATGACATCAAAGATAGCAAAGAACAAGCCGCGCGCTACATCAATGCTGTGGCAAAACTTGGAAGCCCGGTCCTTGAGGAACAAGCCGTTAATGTGGACCTGCGCTATGAGCGCCTCGACGCTTTCTTGACGCAGGGGCCCGAGATGATGAGATACCTTAGAGACCAGGGCTTCCGATGGATGGCCAAACCGTCCCAGTTCCCAGACTATCACCCGCACGTTGACGGTGCGGTCGAGCATGGCCGCACCTTGGACCCAGCGGTTTTCGATGCGGCAAGCCTGGGCCATTACCAGAAATACCTCCCGAAGCCAGACGGCGTGCCTGTGGTCCCTAGGTTTGAGGACTTCCGGGTCTTGACAAGGTTGCGTTCTTCCAGCCTTTATCCTGCGGAAGCCTCGGCTCTTCCGAAAGGAATGGTGAGGCCTATGTCCATGGGGCGATCGCTCATTGCCCAGCTTCTCAAGATGTGCATGGAACACGACAACGTAGAGATTTGGACTGGCTTGGAGCTGAGCGAACTCTTGCTATCCGATCACGATGGAGGCGTGATAGGAGCAAGAGTTCACCGCAGAGGCGGTGAGGAACACGTTGACATACACGCATCATTGGGTGTGATCTTAACCACAGGAGGTTTCTCCCAGAACCAGAAAATGAGGGATGCATATCTAGGGAGAACAACCGCCAAGGGGGCAACTTCGGTCATGTCAACCAGGGCTGAATGGAGTCTAGCATCTAACGGGGACGCTGGCATCGCACTGCAAGCCGGGCTGAAGATTGGCGCTGGTAGTGCACAGCTTGGTCAAGTCTGGGGTATTCCCACCATGGTCGATCCTAGGACGGGAAAAGTGACGGAAGCCATGTTTGCCATATCCAAGCCCTTCTCCATAGTAGTCGATGGCTGGGGCCGCCGCTTCTTCTCCGAGTCCCAGCCCTACGGCGAGGCCGTTAGGTCCATGTATGAGAGAGCAAATGAGGACGCAGAAGCGGCCGCATTCTGGCTTGTCTTTGACCAGAGATACCGGAAAAGATATCCCATCGGGAGCCTCAAGACCGTCTGGCAGATTGATCAGGCTATCGAACGAGGCTTGCTCTTGCACTCGGATACTATTGACGGCCTAGCTGAGCAGATAGGGGTGCCGAAGCACAGCCTGCAGGCGACAGTAAGCGAGTGGAATACAATGTGTCATCAAGGTATAGATAAACATTTCCACAGAGGTGAGGACAGGTACCAGCAGTTCATCGGCGATCCAACTGTGGTACCAAACCCATGCATGGGTCCTGTCAAGGAAAGCCCGTTTTACGCCATCAGAATCTTTCCCGGTGATGCTGGCACGCGAGGCGGCCTGCGGACTGACCAGCACACAAGAGTGCTCAGGGCAGACGGGAGCGTGATTTCTGGTTTGTTTGCTGGGGGCAACGCATCAGTTGCGCTTCTTGGAACCCAGGGGGTGGGAACGACACTCGCCCCTGCGATGACCGAGGGCTTTGTCGCGGTGAGATACATGCGGCAGCTGGCTGAAGGCGGTGGCGCCCTGCTCACGGACTAGAAAGACGCCGTAGTCTACTAGTGTGTCTGGCGACATAGTCAACAACGTCCGTATGCTATGTCACCTTTGACTCGGTTATATTGATAGACGACATAGTGTACGAAGATAGAAATAGGGGAGTGGCGGATCGTCGTACCGGACTCATGGCGATACACCCTTGTACCATAGTTTATAAACGAGGAACGGTCTAATTGAAGTAATTCTATATTGTGTAATTCTCCTTCCGGTTGTATTGTGTAACGGCTCCGTGTGCCAAGGCCAGCCGCAGTAGGAGGACGGAAAAACCTGACAACTGTCAGCACCACATCAGGCTATACCTATACTTAGCGGTCTTGCCACAATGGCAGAGGCTCCTAATAGTATATTGATGCGAGTGGTCTTGTCGTGATAAACTCCCCAATTCTCTATACACTCGACCCACACTCACGTCTCAGAAGGTCATAATTACTTCAAATTCGGCACGTGACTGGGCCCAGAAGAAAAACGAGGGGGCAAGCACGAACAGGGATTGTCTTATATTGTGGTGCGTGACATGATTGGCAAACTGGCATCTAGGCTGGTAGGCTACGTAATGAAGACTAGTTAAGTACATGTGTAGATACACGTGGGGTTATGGAAATATGCCTCAGGCGAGGTAATCTAAAATGCGGCCCAAGCGACAAGAGGAATCCTTTCAGCGATAGCGGACTCAACGTCGGGTTCCCCGATACCTGGCTCTGCTGACAAGGCCCGCTTTGGTAATAGAGGCACCGTGGTATACGTTGACACTGATGGACTAAGATAATCGAATATGGCTCGGAGATCCTCGTCTTCGACCGTGAGAAAGGAAAGATTACTCTTAACGATCCATGGCATCACCATCCGTTGAAAATGGTCCCTGTCAAAGTTCTTGACGAAGGAGTTCGCCATGGCCTGCTCCCGCGGCTTTTCCGGATCGAGCGTCAAGGTATCAGCTATTGAGCGGTGCTGCTTCTCGACGCTTTCCGCTTTCAACTGCGTCGAAGACTTCGTCTTGCCCTCTGGCGCCCGAATATGATGTTCTTTGAACAGATGTTTGCTGGCATTTTGAAGACCAGTATGTGTGAAGTTCTTCGGCTGGGGGACTCGTTGGTGAATGCAGAGTTTGCATACCCATCTTCGCTCATGAGCCCGCTGGATATCATACCCGTAGTCCCAAGTCCAGGAGGAGGTGTCCTTTGCGCGCTCGGAGAAGAGCCAGCCGCGGAAATGACGAAACAGACGTTCTTCCTGTAGCTGTTGGGCATCAGCTAGTAACGTTGATGGTGTGCCTTATAAGAATTAAGTAACTGTAAGTCGATTATGGTACACGTCTTCGAAGCCCGGACGCCGAAATATTCAGATCCTATCGTAACTGAGACATAGCGGGGTTAGGTAATATCCGCTCTGGCTGTGCATCTGGCACTTAGTCCGTTTTGGGACATTCTCAATACAACATCAATAATAAACTACCTACTGACGCTGAACCCGCACCACCCTGTAGACCAATCTTTGTCGCAATGAATCATCATCAATCATGGAACGCAGCCTCCTCAGGCATCCTGCCAGCTACGATGAAAGCCTTACAGTAAGTCATTAATGCACAGGAGGCTGTGCCTGCTACTAATACTATGAACTGTAGTCTGTAGATTCGATCCCCTAACTAGACAATTGCAGCTAAGAGAGATCGAGATCCCAGTGCCCTCAAAGGATGAAATGCTGGCCAAGGTCATTGGTTCATCACTCTGCAGTTCCGATCGTCTGTTGTTCGATCCAGACTTTTTCTTAACCAAGTCTTTGGAGAGTCCAGTAACAATGGGCCATGAGGCAACTGGCAGGGTCATGAAAGTGGGAGAAAACGTAGTCAATTTCTGCGTAGGGGATCCTGTAGGATTTCTTGCCTCCAGAGGGTGTTTTGAATGTGTTCAGTGTAGGACATAGTAAGTACGCCCAGTTTGATACATAACACCGTTTATGGAACGCAGACAGACTAAGCCTACCCTAGTTCAAGTTACGGATGCCCAAAAGGTTTGGAAGCTCAAGGTTTCACGTGCAATGGGTACCTCCAGGAGTATATTGTTGTCGATGCTCGAAGCGCGGCTAAGTTTCCCCCCAGTCTGGATGTCGCAAGATCAGCTCCACTCTGCTGCGCGGGCGTAACTGCGTACAACGCCATCAAAGAGTGTCTTCCAGAAGCAGGAAAGTGGCTGGCAGTCTTCGGGACGGGGGGTGTGGGTAAGATGGCAATAAAGTACGCCAAAGCAAAGGGCTTCAAGGTCGTCGCAGTGGATATCGATAAGGATCAGCTCGGTGACGCAGAGCGAGCTGGAGCTGACGAAACGTTCATGCCAAGTGATCTTTCACCCGATCGCGTGGCGATGTTTCGTGAGAAAACTAGAGGCGGTGTTGATGCCGCAGTCAACTTTACATCTTCAAGCCAATCATATACTGACATGCAGGGCTTGATCAAGTTCAACGGCATTCTTACGGTGGTGGGTATTGCTGACGAGCTCAAGGTCAAGCCTATGGATATTAGTTTTAGAAAGCTCGTTATCAAAGGAGCCCCAAACGGAACGGCGCAAGATCTGAAAGAGTGTTTCGAGTTTAGTGCGAAGCATGATATCAAAGCACCCCACAAGTTTATCGAATTACAGGATGTCCCGCAAGTGGTTGAGGAAATGAATAGTGGCACGGTCAGAGAGCGCATGATTGTCCTGTTCTAGTCAACCAATGTTGGGGGGAAAAGATGTGGGTCAGAATCAATATAAAGTCAGTTTCGAGGCCTGAATAAAGAAACCATAACGAAAGCGTTTCAATGACTGCGGGCAGACTTGACCTTCGTGATAAATCAATAACATTGAGCTCCGTAACAAGAAGCATTCGGTATGCTGCAGCCGACGCCTGTACAGATATACTGCTGGATAATGGGATGTACTCTATCGTTTTAATTTATAACCCCCAAAGTCTTTTGTTCTCCACCGCCCACCAGTTGGCCACCGCATTAGCCTCCCTAGTCCAACGTGACGCTTCCTCGCCATGGATATGTCTTATATCACTTATCAGTTGTTCCACTGACCAATTCTCTAGAGGCTCAAGTTCAAGTCGGTCGTTCTTCAAGTCAGTAAATCTCCATCGGGATGTACGGTCAAGGGGCATGACAAGTCTCCAGGGCGCATCTGCAGACGTCACTGTCAGCATGCTTGAACCGCTGTTGACGATGCCAAAGTTCCACGCCCGGCGGCCATTTTTCATGGGCTTGTAGGGCCGGATGAGCGACTGCCCTTCGTAATCTTGAATGAGATCAGATGCGATAGCTGTATCCCTGCGGTTGAGTGATCCCGTGTTGATGAGCAAGTCCAATATCGTCGGAAGAATGGAGATGGAAGTTGCGCTCGCTTCATACTGTACACGAGGAATACTAGGGTGCCTGAAAGTGATAGGCACGCGAAAATTGCTGATGTGACCATTCTTGTACGTGCCGGTCCTAGTGGAGACATCCTCTCTGAATGCTTGCCCGTGGTCGCCGACAAGAACCACAAGTGTCTCATTAGCGATACCTTGATGATCGAACAGTTGCAGAAGCTCGCCGAGCCATGCATCCGTGAACCGGATAGTGTTCAAGTAGTTGTTGAAGTCTTTGTGCCATGCCATCTTCCCCTTCGTGTTCATATACTCTCTCCTTTCGAAATTGCCTGGCAGTCCCCAAGGATGATGTGTCGTGCTAGTAAAATGGAAAAGGAACATTCTCTTGTTCTCCTGCTGGACTTTCTTCACGAGGTCTCGCAAGTGCGTCTTCAAAACGGTTTCAGGGAATCCAAAATAGTTAATTTCTTCTAGTTCCGACTGCCTTTCAGTGTTTCGTTTCAAAAAGTCCTTGTTAACAACCGTTTCGACGCCCATACTTTTGGTGAACACATCCTGGCGATCGTACTTATCCGTTATCGATTGGAAAGAAGCGGTAAGCCAGTCTTGTTCAAGGAAGTCGTTTGAAGCTGCCTTGGCTTCCTTCATCTGGTTGAAGAGATGCAAGATTTGCGAGATGCAAGGTTGGTAACTTTGCGCTTCGGACTCTTTAAAGTTGTCAACAGGAATAGGCCACACTCCACAGTAAGTTGCTGCCAAGCTTTTTAAGGATAGTGATGCAGCGGTGAAAGCACCTGCGACATTGATGCCACCGAAACCATCCTGCGTCGTATCATTCCACTCTGGTATCCGCATCTGGGGTAGCTCCGATCCATCTGATCTCTTCCAGCAGACATGCTTGCCAGTGACCTTTTCCGCCACCGGAGTTAGGCGTGACAGTATGCCATCGACATCGTCTACATCTCTTTGTCCCTCGTGGGACCGAAGGATGATCTTGTGCATATCAGATCCCTGCTGGAGGGGGAATAGCTCCTCTCTGATGCTTTCCATCATGATGAGCGCAACGTGTTTGATCTTGACCGTCCCAGTTTCAAAGGTATGGCGGAGGATGTCCAAGACCTCTTCGTCCTGATTGGTAATCTTAAGCGGATCGTCCACCGGATTGTAAAATACGCCATTGGTCTTGGTTTTGTTGTAGATGTGTTCCAGATCACCACCATTATCTGTCTGTCCATCGTCTTGATGGGAACCACTGCGCGACAGCCATTTGTGAAAGCCATCGGGGGGCGTCTTAGGTAACCATCTTGGGACACCATCTCGATATATCTGACTCAAGACACTGTCTTCACCTGGTGCCCAACCTTTGAAGTGACCTTTAGGACCCTCCCAATATCTACATTGGATAAGTTCTGGAAGGGGCCAAGGATTGCTGATACGAGGGTTAACCCTATCTCGTCTGTCTACGCTGTAGCTCATGACTTGCAGTAATTCGATGGGCAAGCTCTTAGACATATCAACATATGGCGCTGAGGGGCGGAGGTACGTTGACAAGACCAAGAAGAGTAGAGGCAACAAAAGTTTGACACCGATGCGTTTGTACATACTCAATATCCTGGTCTGGCGTCTCACTCTTGACCGCTCGTATGCGCTTGGATAATTTACCGAGTTGCGATAATCATAGCCGTCCTCAATGCTGCAAAGATCACGGCAGGGTTGGCGCGGATTCAAGGTGTCCAGTACTTCTTAAGCTATTAGCGAATTTTTCAGGGGATAATCAGCATTGTCGGTGACTTACCTTGCCATAGAGATGTCCTAAACATATCCAGAATCCTACCAGTCTCATGATACAGGAACTTTCGAGCAAACCAGGAGATGTTCAAAATCAAGACTAGAAGTACAAAGCCAGATTGAGAGCCGCTTAACAAGATCTTGATACCATCCTTGTCGTTAGCATACCTGTGCGCACTTGCCCAAGTCACCTCGGTGCCAGTTTCGTAATAGAAGGTCGAGTAGAAAACTGTTGCCGCAAGAAGGATGATCCTGGGGGGTCCATAAGCGGTTATTCTGGAAAGTCGTGAGAATCTACCACGTACGAGAAACTGCAACCTATCAAACGGCTTATGTAGGTCGCCACCGTCCTCCTATGGGACAGGAACAGTCGTGACAAACATATAACAATAACATCTGGAACTAGGACTGATGGCAGGAAGAATATGAAGGCAGTATGCGACACAGTTCCCATGTATAGTCGTAAGTGAATGAGCTTTGACAAGCATACACAGACAGAAATGTTGGAAAAGCTGAGAGAGAATACCATCGTACAGGCACCACAATGGTATGTGAACGACGGGCGCCGGGAAACTGTTGTAGATCAAAGTAGTTGTGATATGGTTATGAACATTCCAAATTATAACAGTCTAAGAAAAGAAGAGCCCCTCTAGCACAGTATGTGTTTGTTGGCTTAGTATGCTGACTCATAGATCCAGAATGGGCCTCAACCTGACTACAAGATTTCCACACAAAGCACTCTTGGTGCGGTTTCATCCCGGCTTGGGTGGTGACTTGCACTAATTCTCTGATTGAATTGCCGTCATTGCGACCTGCAATATAGCAGCGGCCGCAACTCTCCTAGTGTCAAAATTTGGACCAAGCTTTTAATGCCTTACTGCGTCATTCGATCCTTGTGTAGAACATCGACGTTGGCCTGGGTCGATGATGCTCTGGCAATCCTGGATAAATTCCAGAAATTTGATGAAGCTTGGAGTCTTGTTTGTGGCTACTAGCCTGGATCTCAACATTGCATGATAGAGCTGTTCAGCATGGGCTTGTTTCAGTGACATACCACATCAACCATGAAACCGCAAAGGGTTTGATTGTCAAAGTCCGAATACTCGCCATTGAATCAATCCCACAATGTGCTTTTACTCCCTCCCGCTGCTTCGAACAGGCCATGAGCCAGTGATGTCACATGATCAGCCTGGGCGAGGTCGACAGATTCGGGATCTAACCCATCATTGTTCTCGAAGAATATTCTTAGGATAGATACTTCATCGCGTGCCAAGAGAGTTCTAGCATCTCGACAATTGTAATCAGAGAGCAGACTTAGAGTAAGGATCTGCAGGTATAAGCAAAACGTATATACAGTTGACCTATCGGCTTTCTGAAGAGATACATATATCAGTCGCTCTGAACCTTCATCCACCACACTACCAAATACCTACTCCAGCATGGCGTAGAATTATACATACCTTCGAATTATTTCTGAGCGTGATCCATTTGGCCATCGCAATGTCGGCATGTTTTCGAAGTGCTTCTCTTTCGGTGGAAATGAGGCTGTGGCTCTCCATAGTTTGCTTGCCACATATAGGTTCAAGAGCAGGCTCCTCCTGGGGCAGCCCGGTGGACACTTCATATCACTCTGAGCAGATTATAAGATCACATTGCTAGTCTGGGCAATTTCACGAGGAAGGCGCACCCATGGGTGTCCATATATGGCGACATGATATTGTCTCTATACTGTCTGTGGAGTCGTAACGACTTATTTGATAGGTATGTAGGCCGGTCAAATAATCATAGTTTCCACCAAGCTCAACCAATCAGATTGCACTATTTACTCACCTAACAATATGGGCCTTAAATGGGCGGTCCAGGCGGTCCAATGACCCTGGACTGGACCACCTGGTCCAGCAATTTTTCCGCACTGGACTGGACTGAATAGGCGGTCCAGTCCAACAGCCCACTACGGACCGCCTATTTCCCACCCTGACCATATGCCACCTTATTACGCTCACAGACGCGGGATTCCCACCACCGTTCCTCACGAATATCACGGGCATACAGTGCCCGATCAGCACGCCCATGTTCAACTTGTTCATCGAGCCACAGCCATACCGCGCCAGGCATACTACGTGACTGAGCAAGGGGACCCTGGCGTTGCTACAATGACAAGTTCTTTGCCTGCTCACTACCACTTATCTCAACAAGTGGAGCGACCTCCCATGGAGATGCCGTATTCGGCTGCAGGAATACCGACGTCGATTCAGAGCAGTCCCAGCACCTTCTCTGCCACTTCAGTCCCGAGCCCCATGGTTCAAGATGGCTTCTATGCGCACCAACCAGCAACCCAGCCAGCATATACAGCAGCGGAAACTCAACCAGCTATGGTTCGGTACCACCAACCGATTCAGCATCACATGGCACAGCCTCAGCAGCCGGTTGTATCGCAGCCACAGCATATGCCTGCCACACCGGAAGACTACTGTCGACCATCATGGCACTAAATGCCATATTACACACAATTATGAGCCTTTGTGTAGAGCTCATGGGAGACGTTGTCTACAGTTCGAAACGCAGCCGTTGCGTGTTTTGCCAGACCTGGTGCGATTTCAGGCTAGCAATATTCCCCATGCTCATTTTGTCAATTGCTATTACCATAGCATATGCGACTTAGGGACAAAGGCGTTACGGCGAGTCATTCTTAATATTAGGATTCTATAGCTTAGATTCTTCAAGCGGCAGCTCAGCATGCTTCAACAACCCCTACGTACTTGCGAGAACCAAAATACTGCATGTAATCATTGATCTCATCGTCCTCCGGTTACGTGCCAGTATAACCTGCTGATCGGCTCTAGGGCTGGGATTCGCAGCTCGTAGTTGCAAAATAATGATAGATTCCTGTTTGCTCTTATGATGTTCAGAAGCAGTCCTCTTACTCAAGCGGGTGTTTGAATCTCAAGCCTCACACGGATGGAAACCTGTAGCATAACCCATTTTGGGAGGACAACACGCACTATGTTGTTGATATAATGGCCAATGAGCCCCAAGACCATGTCAAAGGACTAGACTGGCCCAAGGGATGTGGCTGTAGAAGCTAAATCTCGGTACTACTGTGACAGGTTTACGCCGGTGTCGGCCGTCATTGGCATTCTCTACAGAGCTTTAGGAGAAACTAACGTCTACATAATATGTAGACATACCCCGGAAGTTAACAGCATAAACAAAGGTCTCGAACCCAACTAGTTAAATGTAAATACAGCAGTCAATATTTACTCTTTGTGTGTGTCGCTAACATAACCATCATGAGACTCAGATCTGTGCAGTCAAGCCCAGATCCTCTTCTACTAGATATAGCATATTGGTTCCCCTCCGATTTGGCTCCTAACGGTCCCCACCATCTCTAAACAGCACACTTGCGTATCACAAGATTTCATACCCGACAAGGCTCGGTGGAGCGTGAGAACCTGTTTTCTCTTGTAATGTCGAGCCCATCTTCCCCGTCGTGTACTTGATCGAAATAAAGACCTTCAGCTTCATCGTCAACAAAACAGGACATGGCAATTAAGGTTTTGATCTTTCGCCTAGCCCATAAAGATAACATGATCAAAATGATGAGCAAGACGAGTATTTCTGAAGCGAATAAGATGACAAGCTCATTCGGGAAATTGTTGGTATACCATAGCAATACGCCGGCTATTGTTGAATGTTGGAGGGTTCACCCTCAGCTTTAGGATTAAGGTTTAGGATTAAAGTTTGAAATCCTAAACTTAGATCATAGGACTTTCATCTAGGACTTTCATCTAGGACTTTCATCTAGGACTTTCATCTAGGACTTTCATCTAGGACTTTCATCTAGGACTTTCATCTAGGACTTTCTAGGACTCAAGTCCTAGAAGGAACCAGCCGAAGATATAAGGTCTCAATAGTCCTTCGATTTCGAGAGGATGAAGGAACACAGACTATTCACCTTAATATCTGACAGCTATGGCTTCCAGCATGAAGACATCAAACAAGAACAGAGGTACCCAAGACATGATGAGGTCTGACCTCTCGTATCGACCGTTTACGGACCGGGACATGAATTGAAGGATGCCAATGATGACGGCGGTAGCGATGGCGGTAATGGCGGCACTGGTTAGTAGAGCCGCTGCCGCGAGCGCTGGGCCGCTCAGTCCGTCTGCTTGCGATAGACCAAACATTGTGAAGCCCAGTGATAGGACCGCTAGCGAAGCTACAAGAAGTAGAAAGCCGTTGTAGAAACGCACGACTAGGCCGATGATGGATGTCGGAGGGCCAAATTCTGTATCTACCGTAGGCATTAATCGTCGTACGTCATCCAGTCAGGCACTTAGACATCTTTGGAAAACTCACCTCTAAACATGTTCATTACCTACGTATTTAGGAATGGATCTGTTGATTCGTGTTCAGAGGCCGAGTTGCACTAGAAATTGGCGCTCATTCGTGGCGATATAATGCAGCTGATATATGTACACGACCATTCAAGGAGCTGATTGAGGTAATAGCGAGTGCGACTTGCTCCATATTTTTATTTGTTTGTCCCTTTGTTCCATCTTTTGTCCGTTTCTGTCCGTTCTCTTCCCCACTGCCTCACCCTCGCCGGACTTCCAGCTAAGAAAGGTCTACGGTGTGATCAGTCTGAGGACGGAATCGGCCCATCCATCTGACTTAAGCCCTGAGCAGCAGCAAGGGTCTGGGCAGCAGGCTTGTCCAACAACACGATGGTAAAGAGCAAGTCTCTGGCAACTTCCTTATCAAGGCAAGGAAGGGGCCACATCTTGATATGAAAAAACGCAAGGAAAAGATATGACTGAGGAGCCAGTTTTTCGCCGTAGGCAAGTAACGAGCTAACGGTAAAACAGAGCGTAGAGTGTGCATCTTTGACCCTACCTAAGTATGATGCTTTCTATAACTGGTTCAGATTAACGTCGTTCAACGACGAACGTCTCAGCACACCGGTATATCCCATTCAATTTGCTTTGTCTCATGCCTACTCAGGGACGCCATCGTCCGGAACTACCGTCCAGAATAACGAATCATTTGAACCGGTCAGCACCTAAGGCACCGGTGAGCCCCGACAAGAAGCTTCGGTAGCTCTTGGGCAACCCATTTCAGCCACTTGGTATCAAAGCCGTTTGTCGAGCTAACGGATAGCCACAGGATCATATCGGACACACGCATAAAACGGCTTGACTATCAACCCATATTTCTCTAGTCCACTACCTATCATATAAGAAAGTGCCTTCATTGTATGCTTGATGCCCTTTTCCCTTGTTATTTTGAAACCTAGCAGCCGTCCAAAAGACGTTTAGTAAACACCACATCACCGTCCAGGACTGACACCAATATGAAGAAAACACCCACGTCCGTTTCTTCGCAACCACCACCATCACCACCAGCAGCAGCTCAAACTGGAATAGGGTTAGGAACCATCATTACCATCTACCTAACCTGCATTATCAATGGTGCGTTGTTTGATTTCAAAGTTTTGACAAGGGAATCCATTTCGTTGACAATACTAACCAACATCGTATCAGGGTTCGACGTAAGCAACGTAGCCAACATCCAACCACAGCTTTACGAAGCTTTTGGTCATATCGAGCTTCTCCCATGGATCGGGCTTTCTTACTCTCTTGCAAACTTTGCCACGCTGGCGTTTGCTCGTAAGATCATCGATTTCTTCAATATCCGTTACGTGTACATCGTCAGCATCGTCATCTTTTTCGTTGGTGCGACTCTAGCGGGTGTAGCGAAAAACATCTCCACGGTCATCGCTGGCCGAGCGATCATGGGGATTGGAGGTTCTATTTGTCAAAACTGGTGAGTATTGTCATGCTCCTCCCTCTCATTCCTTTCTTTCTTTCTTTCTTTCTTTCTTTCTTTCTTTCTTTCTTTCTTTCTTTCTTTCTTTCTTTCTTTCTTTCTCTCTTTCTTTTCCTTTTGTATTTTTCTTTTGTCTTTTCCTTTGGTTCTTTCTCGTTTTGTCGCTCCCCACTCTTTCAATATGATACATACTAATGTGACCGTTGATCGCAGTGCGATATCATACTTTGCCATGTATGCAACGGACAGTCAAAGTCCTCTCCTATACGGCATAATGAGCGGGCTATGGGCAATTGGTCTTGTTGTAGGCGGTCCGGTAGGTAGCGCGTTTGCGGAGGGCTCGACCACGTCTTGGAGGTGGGCTTTCTTCATCAATCTACCGTTCTTGGGCCTTGCCATCATCTGCGCTGTCATCTTTGTACCAAGCAGACCTGATTCTGATGGTCTTCCTCTACGAGATCGCCTTGCCGATACTGACATCCTTGGGATTGTCCTCCAAATTACTACAACTATCTTGTTCGCCATCGCCGCCACCTTTTCTGGCCCTGTATGGGAGTGGAACTCGGCACCCTGCATCGCCATCTGGACCGTCTTCGCCGTCGTTCTCGCGGCCTGGGGTTTTCAGCAACTTCGAAGTTACCAGACTCGACCTGGCTATCAAGTGATACCCATCACAGTCATGACACAGCGTCACATGCTCCCTCTTTGGGTCGCTTCGGGCTGCGCTGGTGCCACCTACGCCATCATGCTTTACTACATGCCGCTCTTTTATTCTTTCTCAAAGGGCCTGGGCGCACTACAGCAGACGGTGCGGCTATTGCCTTTCATTCTCACCTTCATCCTCACCGTGGTCATCATCGCTGCTTCCTTACCGAGAATGAAGCAGTACGGCGTAATCTACCTCGCCGGCGGTGCCACCACACTCTCATCGGCAACAGCCCTTGCGACTACGATCTCGCCGGGTGTTCCTGAGAGCAAGGTCATGGGTCTCACGGCTCTCGTGGCCGTGGGACTTGGCCTGCACTTCCAGCACAGCAATGCCATCTCCAACAGGATCAACAAGGATCTTCGAGACCGGGTCGAATGCGCTGCGCTGTTGAACATGAGCCTTATGGGGGGCATATCCATGGCGCTGATCATCGCAGGCGCTATCTACGAAAATCGTGGCATGTCCCTGTTGAAGTCCGCCCTCGGGTCTGCAGACTATCCTGAGGCAGACCTTCGCGAGGCGCTGGCGGGCGTTTCGCGTGGTACCTTGGCAGGGGGCGAAGCCCAGTTGATGGCTCATGGTGCGGAAGCAACGTGCAAAGCCATTTCGCTCCTTCTCTATATTGTCTCGTCTAGCGGTGCTCTCTGCTTCGCTTGCGGTGTACTTGCTGTATTTGACCATGTGTCAGTAAGCGGGTCTGAGCGGAAAAAGCCTGTCAAGTGAGCACGAGTCGACGGGTGTTGGTGAAAAGATAGAGTGCGGATAATACAACTACAGTAGTATCAACAGGATTTGAGCTTTTGACACGCAGAAGCTGTGAAAGGCTTCTGTTTCTGGACTTATTCTGTGGTGACGCACCTGTGTTCTTGAATTGAATCTAGCTCGTTATCATCATCAATGCTGACACCTAACCGCAACCGCGAACCATCCATCACGTCCCTGAAACTCCTGTCGCACATGCTTCCCTTGATATCCCTTAGATCCGTGCTGGGGGTCATGTATAGCTTACCCAAAACAAGTAGGTGGAGATAGGACGGCAAGGTATGGTGCAGGATGTTTCAGCCGCACTCGACTACATAAAGACGTATCGTCGACTGTTACATAAAGCAGCATAAACTCGCTTGCCTTGTTATGATTTCCTACTTTCTATGTCACTTGTCATGTGCCGACTCTGTTGCTTGCAAGATATTTTTCACTACTTAAATGACTGTCTGCGCCTAGGGCAATCCAGCTCACCACACTTGTGCCGTTTCCAACCAGCTTCAAATCGCCATTCGACTATTCACACGACTGAATCACTATCATATCTATATCTCATTGGTTTCCTTTGAAATTCTTTAACTGTCACCACAAAACATCACCTACCGTCACGACCAAATCATGACTCAACCATTCGGGGGTTACCATCCCAACTTCTTCTATGAAAACAGCTCTTCATGCCGAGAAATTGCAAAGAGCCTAGATTCTTTCCATAAAAGAGGAATGAAGCGTTCGGATACGTATCGTGATATGGTACACGCAGTCTTCCAACTAGGCGAAATGGACGTCTACGTCCGTGATCAACTCAAACATGGCTCACAACCAGTGATTTGGTTTTTGACTCGAGGTCCAACACATATCTCATAAGAGTAGAGATATCTCGCAGAGCCTTCGAGGCCGTAGCCGGCAAGATACCGAAAGAGGAGCACCCGGACGTTACCACGAGATTGGCCATCAGTTCATTTATTGGGGTCATTCGCAAAGTTCTTCGATTCAGTACGTCAGAGATCCCTGTGGGGGCTACAGGACGCCATGAGACCAAAGACGACATGGACATTGCACTCAAACGTGAACCTAACGGTTTCAGCTTCCCAGATCCTGAAGCAGTGGATGTATTGAAGGCTTCGACCATAGACGTGATTAGCTGTATCTGTCAAGAGATTCGAGAACACTATGTACTTTTCTGATAGGATGGGAAGACTTCACGGGGGACAAGGTATCCATTTTGGGACAAGTGATTCGAAGCATCAAGCTATAGGAGCATATCATAGTATTGTTCCAAGTAATTCCATCTGCTTTCTTTCTCTTGACAAGCCTTCTTCCAATCGAACAAAGGCAGAGCACGCCGCGTGATTGCCATCCACTTTTCTCACCTGAACAACGCCTTCCAAAGCCTCTAAAGGATGAACTCGTGCGACACGCATGTGTTCAGGGTCATTCTGTACCTACTTTCCGCACTAAGTGAGGCTGCGAGGTTCGGCATTGCTAAACTACGTGAGACGTTTAACATCGACTCGCCCTTGTCCCCTCTCAAAGGCAAAGCCTGTTACTTTTTCCACTTCTTAACTCAACGAACCCTTTTTTGGTAGCATGGCATCGAAGGAGCTTATTGTACATACAACTGGCCAATCTGTGGGCAAAGGTGTCGAATGTCAAGACGTCTTTGGGTGTATGGCTTTCCTTGATACAACCTATTTTGGCGTGTAAAGCAAGTGCCAATGAAATACGTGCGTTACAATTTGTGGATATGAAGCAACAAATAGACCGATAGAGACTGCACTGCTTCGCAATTAGCTCAATAGGTTACATAGCGTCATATATGGACGCATATCGTCAGCCATCACCTAGTGCCATTTCCACGTTCACTGCATCAAATTCTTAGGACGTCCAGAAGCTCCCAGCCAGAAAGTACCACATAACTGACATTTCAATCTTGCTTTTCCCTTTCTCCATCAATCTTCAACCAATTGTAGATCCCTTCCAAAGATAGAAACGAGACTGCCGCCAGTTTTTCACACACGTCCGCTAACAGACTTGTCGATGGAAAGCAAGGATATAATTGAGGTTTCGCCCCCCCCCTCCACCATTACCCTGCAGTCGCTGCTGTAATGCGAAGCTGGGACGATCTTGCGATGAAATCTATTATCGCTGTTTCTTTGGTCGCTCTGGCTCACGCAAAGTGCGATTGGCCCAGTGACATAGGGGTATGGCATCCCAAGCCAAGCCAGACCTTCGGGATAGTCATAATGGACTTGGGAACAACAGAACAAGAGATCCAGCTGCTGAACCCAACGATAAGCATAGATAGAATCTATCCTGAGGTGCCATACAATGTTACGTACAGACCATCCCGATCTGGAAAGTGGACGGAGGGGTGTCCGCCCTCCCTTAGGATTCCAGAGACATCGGATCCATTGATACTAGATCCATCGAATGCCGGACAGGAAGCCCCGCTGTCTACATCGATCGCTGGTGCTACCGATATTGTTGGTGTTGACAATGACGATGAAAATGATGATGATAATGGCGGGGATGGTGGCGGCGCTGCTGACGAGAATCGCCTCCAGAATACCCATACCATTCGTAAGACGGTAGCAGCTAGAACCAGCACGACAACCACTTATGGCTCCGACCTATCATCTACATCGATGGTGAGTGATAGTCAATCTGCCGACGAGTCATACCCCTCTTTTGCAAAAAGCAGTGACATCGGTAACGAATCTGAGGGATATCCGACGACTGGGTCGGTAAGTGACACATCGGCCAGTGCAGCATTGAATCCCACGGCACCATCGTCAGAAGATGAAGAAACTAGCCTTTCTCATACCGAACGGCCCGGGCAAGTGGACGCATCAAACACTTCCGGGGCCACCCAATCGACAGGTGCGCCTGAAAAGACACCTACGGCAAGTCAAGACACAGAAGCCAAACCGCCAACAGCTTCGGAGGACGCGGTATCATCATATGCCAGTGTATTTGAAGAGCTTGCAGGGGCATCAAGCCTCCCAGATGTCTCGTCCACTGGCGCAGGATCTGCAACTACAGGTCCGGTGACAGAGAACGAACGAAGCCTGGAGTCTACACTCGCAGCCTCATCTGTTCCGTCGTCCATTACCGGTACGACCGAACTAGAAACTGCGCCATCGTCAACATTGCCACAGACAGGCGCATCCCATGATAACGAAACAGAGGAACCGAGCGGTGCCTCGTCCAATGAAGAACGCACCACTTTGCCCGAAGATCATTCAACCCAGGTACACTCAGCAGGAACTGAAGAAGTCCCGACTACATCCTTAACAGCAATTGCAGCAACAACGACGACTGCATCACAGGCACAGAAACCCACTGGATCGACTACAGATTCGAGAAGCACTGATACCAGCAAAGATACCTCAGCAGAAACGCAATTTGCAAACACGGATACAGCGTCCGACCGGGCCGTTTCGTCCACACATACGATCTCAACGACGACCAGTGCCGTCGCTCCATCCAGCGATGATTCAACGAAGCAAGTTAGTACGGGAGCCAAGAGCTCTCGGGAAGAGATAAAAACCACATTCACAACTTCCACTTCCACTGTGGATGAAGAAGCCACTAGTACGGTAAGCCCGTCCGTTGGGGATTCGATGCTCTCGACAGAGTGCTTCGACGGTGGAAAGCCGTTTGGCCTTGGATATTTGTTTGGCTTCGGACGCTCAATCGCTTTTGGAAATTTGTTTCCCCCCGACCCACGGTATGATGACATGATACAGGACATGACGAAGCACTTCTGTGGCAAGTCATCTATTGATAACAGAATGAAAGCGGGTGACGAATGCATCCAAGACTTTTGGCAAGATCGTACTTCCCAAGTTGGCTACCTATTCGAAATCTGTCCAAGGAATAATTGCCCATACTACGGTCAACATATGGGCCATCCGCTCGGACAGGAAGGCCTCTCTTGCACAGACATCTTTATGGAAAGGATTTGGCGCTTTTGTAAGTTTCCAATGTTGTATGAATGTCATCAAGTTAACAGTTTTCAGGCAGCAAGAGGGATGGGGGGGTATGGGTTACTGGGTGCCTCGAATACAAACTGAAAATTGGTTAATCTGTTCTAGCTACGAAGGACAATTTGCATAGTGAGAAAGAGCCATATTTGGGGGCGGAGGGGGAGGGGGGCAATCTTGGCTTAGGTACTAAGCATGTTATATAAAGTTGGTTTAAGCCTAAAACCCGCCTGCACCGGAAAGAAACCCTTCTCCCAGTTGTGGTACGTTATATATACCGGTCTCACGTCTTCTATTTGTTGAATACTCAAGAGCGTACAGTATGTGTGAACTTCATCTGATAAAGTCTAACCCCCCCACCTCCTTTTCGGATGATAGGCACACGAGTTGAGCTCAGGTCGCCACCATCGCCCCAACGCTTGGAATAGTCGACGAGGTAGCAAGTTACAAACCTCGCCAAAGGTTCCCAGTGAGATACTGCCTTCCTGTATGGATTCCTGGCGAAGCAAGTTGAGAAAGGCCTTCTGGTATCAGGAAGTGTTTGTTTTTGAAGTTGCATCGGCTTTGCATTGACGAAAGTGCTGTGATTCGGCGCACCATTGAGTTGCCTGAGGTTAAGTCATAGCTTCTCGATATCTGGCTTCCCGATCTGTAACTTCTTGTAGATGGGTGGATGCCTCAAATGTAAGAACATTGAGCGTTCCTTGCGTTTTCTTGGTACTTGTCTTTACTCTCAGCCTGTCTGACTGTCTTTTTGTCTGTATGTTGACCTCAAACTATTTGCTGCCTTCTCGGGAAAGAGAGAATCGTTGGCATGCAGCACCTTCTGTCCACGGTAGAAGTTCGGCCGCCTGATGTCCTATGGATGGCCTTCCTTTGCTTCTTGGATTGAACCCCCCCCCCCATGAAGCTCTGTACAATGCGCCCGCATCGTCTGAAGCTGGCGGATATTAAAATGACAGTGTCGACATTTGAGGACTTCAAGCTTGGGTGGGGCGAGGCAAGTAATGGCCTCATTTGTTGGTGGTGGATATTGTAATTGATGTAGTTCGGTCCGGGTTCGTAGCACATTCAGTATCACTTTGGTATCATCCACTAGTCTGCGCCGGATCCCTGGCTCTATCCCAGGATGATTCTTGGCAAGATGGGTGGCGAATTCGTTAGCTAAGCATGCATACTGGCACTTCTGGCATACAAGAATCCGATATTGAGACAGAAGCATAAACGGGTATATAGGGTTAGAAGGGTCGAGCTCTGTCGTAGGCTTGAGTGCCATGGTCTAACGAATCAGTGCTAAAGAGAACTAACAATAAATGCCGGCTGGCTGTCACGCTTATCGTGGTAGAGAATAATAAGTTAAAATTAGAAAGTTGACGCGCTGCTGTTGTCTTGCCTAAACGTCTTTCCAAGCACCAATCAGAAATACAAGCCAACCCCTTATCGTAGTCGAATCTATCACAACGCTAGTCTGTTTTCCAAAAATCAAGTCTACCCTCTGTAAATTGAGGTAAAATCAATCAATCGTACAGCAATTGATTTTTGGACTGTAGGGCTAGGTCAGGCGGACTAGAGCCCAAGTGTAAATCCAGACTCAAATGAAATTGATACTTGCTAATTAGTTAATCACACCTTTGGCTATGATTCTGTCTATTTTTTATATACTTGTTTGTTATGATTGAAGTTTGTCTTTGTCAAATTCGAGCGGCGACTAGAAAATGGCAACTAAAATCTGCCATTCACAATCATCCCGACCCTATCCTTGCAAAACTGACATTGATACACTGGCATAATATCGCTTACCCTACAACCAATTCTGTCTAGCATTTCTTACATCAGGCTTATATTTCAACTTTTGACTGGGTACTCCATCCAAGTCGTCCTCATCAGCTGAAGAATGCCAATTCCAGGGCCAGTAACTTATTTAATTGCAATATTAATCATATACAAGGCATCCAAGCGATGACGGAGCATTCTATTGTCATCCTATGGTATGCTATGATAAATTTACTGATAGAAATTTAAACTTCAATTTAGCAATTTTAGCCCCCCAAGATTCAAAGTCTCCATCTCGCTCTGGATATACTCGATCGCGACACGCAGTGTTTCTTTACCTCCATAGCAAGCACCACTCTCAATATGCTGTGCCAAACCGCTCACGGTCGAAAAGCTTTTTGGAGGTTTCCTTCTACTGCTGCCCTTCGTCAGGGCCAGTGGACAATGGAACAATATTTCATTTTGTGTACTCCGAACCACGCTTAGGGGTGTCTTGGTATGAACACTTGACGATAAGTGTTGTTGGAGGGCCTTAGGACCGTATGTGCGGGTACGTCTGGGTGGGCAAAGGGGACATTGTCTAAACCCACTTACAACATCCAGTCGCCGGTTAATTGCTTCATGGAGGTCTGAAATATGCGAAATATTTGAATTCAGACTTCGCATTGGCGGTGGATAGGATTCGAAGAATTCCGTAGACGTAGGAGTCAGCAGTGGACTGCTTGTTGACGATGTCGAAGGCTCAGACACGTCGTCCTCCAACGGTCGCATGCTTGAGCCTTGGGTTGTGATGATCCCTCTTACGTCATTCTTTACAATGGCTGCATTTAACTGCGCCTTTCCTATCTTTGACGTACAAGTTCCGCTTTCCAAGTGATGCAGCTGCGCCGACGGGCAATCAAATGTTTTCTTGCATTTGCCACTCGCTAGACATTTGATGTGGCATAATGGCTGGTGTCGAATCGAGGCTTTCGCTGTTTCAATGCAGCCCTGCTGTGGAAGGTCCTTCTACACAAGTCGCATCCTGTACGCTTTGGGGATGCTTCGTGTGGATGTGCTGGGCTGTTTTCAAGATGCTGCGAAAGACTTTCCTCTGTATTAAAATTACGCTTGCAGTCGCAACAGCGAAACTGATTTGGGCGGGGAAGCATTTTTAAGAAAAAGTGTTGAATAGTACAGGTCTCTCAAGACAACAAAGGAGCAGAACAGCAATAACAAGGAGGAGAGATCAATGGGAAGCATTTGTACTCACAAGTTAGATGGTGGGGAAGATAAAGTCGCGATGCCAGGACGGCACGTTGAATATGATACCATATTTCGGATTTATCTATTGCTTTGCATACAGTACTGAGCCCCTGCACCGTCCGCTCCAAAACAGCATGCTCTTCGTAAAGTCTAGGGTGGGGCTACCTGGGTACATGGCTCTACCTCATAAGCAGACATTTTTGTCAGATATTGGCCGCCTTATGGGTGTGTAAGCAATTTCTGACTGAGCGAACGAAGTACTTGGAAGTACCGCTGCTGCCTCTAGGTTTGGGGCGCAAATCTGGGAAGTGGGGATAGACGGAGTGCGAATCGCAAGTACTGTAGCTGAACTCGGTCAGGTAAGTACGTTGGCTTGAAGGCTACCAGTTATGTGAGAAGGCGTACACAGTGTGCACATACACTTATAGTGATAAATATGACTTTTGTTTAATCAACAACGGTTATTGTGATAGAGGAAGGTGCGAGTGTGAGCTCAATACTGTAAAAGCCACTTAACAAGGCATCCCATCATTGGTAACCTACAATACCAAGTACTTGGACTAGAGATGAGTGCTGTGTTGATTTATGCACGAACCAGTGTCGCCACATCTTCACGTTAAACTTGTAAATGCGGGGTAAGTGATAAGGGCGTAGACTCCGCGTCCAATTGAAACTGGGCAGTGAGTCTTTTCCGCAAGAGGACAACATATGGACCGGCAAAACGGAATCTCGGCCACCAAGGACGATACGAATACAACAAGACCAAAAGAGTAATGTAGACGCATACTTTAATTCAGAAAACATTGTATACTCATGAGCCATTCATGCGCCTTGAGTGTATCATATGGAAAGCACAAATATCCTCGTATTGCCATCAATGCCTCCATATTTCTACAAGGACTTACATTAGACACTAGAAGCTCTACCTACTTGGGCCCCGATGTTGTTCTGAACGCACGTAGAATTCATACTGATAGTCTGTTATCTCGGACTCCGTGTGAGAGTTATATTTGTCGATGTTGAAAAGAGATACTGGTGTGGGTCCAACGAGTATAATCTTGCACAATTCGGACGCCTCTTGGAGCCATGAGCGCAGCATGTCCGATTTGTTCTGTAATCGAGTTTCTAATGCTCTTATCAGAGGTTTCTGTGCTTCCTCCGACAATCGATAACCGCTGAAGTCATTCCTGAACGCACAGAGCGTGACAAGAGGTCCTAGGCCATATTTCACGCCGATATCGCTGATGCTTTTCCAAAATTTCCAGCTCCACAGGTCCCTTTTCATGCAGGCTTTGCTCCGTGTCGATGATGCCATTTTCTCTCGTCGGACATCATCTTCCATCATCTTGTGGAATAGGACGGCGTGGTAGCGACGATGAAGATTTCCACTTGTCTTCGAATACCGGAGAAGTGCCCACAGAACGAATGGGTCATCATCTGAAGATACTATTGCTGACCGCTTGAAGTGCATACCGTGTGAAAGATTGTCTAAGATGACTTTACGGTCACCACTAGGATCGCATCCATACCCACCTATGCCGCCATCTACAACAGCAGGCGGTGATCTTCTCTTACGTGACGTATTGGCCGGGGGTTGTGTCTGTGCACTGCTAGGTTCTGTGGGAGGCTCAGAGTATGTTACGGGCGGCTGCATTGGATTTCTGCTGAGGGGAATGGTTTCTACAGTCGGATTTAGTGCAGTACATGGTGGAGAAACAACCTGGTCTTCACGTTCTGTTACAAACAACCCGTCTTCCATCAAGGGTCGCTGTTCCAGGCCGCAAGCTAAAGCAGCTTCCTGGCTTATTTGGTTGGCGGCGAGGGTTAGGTCTCCAGTTTCTATAACTTTCTCCAGATCGATACTGAGTAGATCTGTAGGCAATGGATTGGCCTTGCGGCAAAGGAGCTCTACAAACGCGCCAGCACGAAAAGGTCGTATGAGTTCGTCGGCAACGCCTTGGCTGAGATGAGGTTTGCGCTGCATTATAAGTTTGATGCCCATGAGCATGAACACGCCTGCGTCAGCGGGATCACTGTAACGTGGACTCTGCCACCCTTCTATGACGGGCCGGGCACCGCCAACGAGAGGTACGCTTCTGGCATTACCAGGCGCGCTATCGTACCAGTGAAAACAATCTGAATAGGCAACAGCGAATGCCCAATGGTTCTCATAAAAGAGGGGAATGACGGCAGGATGATCAATTCCATCTGTTTCATGAATGGAGTTCTGATCTCCGCGAAGCATCCGAGCCGGAAGAATCTCTACGTGGCGGCTTGTAGGCCGAAGTAATTGTAGGTAATTCTCCACAATCTCAAAGTCAAGGTAACCACCGTGGAGTAAATCCCACATCGGCTGTGTAATCTTGCTACCTTCTGAAGGACTCTTTAATTGTGACAGCTTGCTGACAGACTCGGTCCAGGTCTCATTCACCAGACCAACCAAGTCTTGTAAAGACTCGTGAATGTCTTCTTGGGCAACGACTTGCCGAGGTGGGAAGGATATTGAGGCAGTAGAAAGAAGACTGGAAGTACAAGTTTCAAACCGTTTATTAGCTACGCGCGTGGCTGCAGACATCAGTGCTAGTGATGTTTTAGTGTGTGGACGTAGCGCCAGCTGCTGAAATTGTTCATAATCATCCATTAGCTCTATCATGTTCAAATCAAGCACGTTCCTTGAAGCTTATAAGAGGAACAGACGGGAACCGGGCGCTAATCATATCACCTTATATAGCAGAGTGGGACGGTCTTGGTCCACCATCGACATCTGCGTCATGGGTCAAATATGGGCCGCAAAGACCGATTCCGCATACAAAGTGCGAAAGTCCAATACGGCCCTGCTGCTGGTACCTCAGTCAACCAATGGGTGCGGGTTTAGAAGGCATGGAAGTCAGTGGGCAATCTAGGCCAAACTTTCAGGCGTAAGTTTGTGACACTTTGCTTATTAATCGAGAGACTCTAAATGAACGACTATCTCACTATCTCAGTAAGTTATAGTTGGACGTAATTGGAACCAAGAGTCCGGATGCGTTCTCCGACCAATTCAGAATCTTCAGCACAAAAGGCCATACCGAACCAACCGCGTACATCAATTTGTTAGCCACGAAGACCAATCCCTATTGTAACAACTTCAGACAATATCTTCTAGTCGCACTGTCACAATTGGGAGTTTCTTCATAGCATCATCATGTCCAAAGCCATCCATCCGGCAACTAAAGTACGAAACCAACGTTCCATCCACCCTGGACCATGCGTGTGGAGCGCTGCGGAACCTGTAAAGGAAGTTCACTATATCTTGTCGCACCCCCCGTTGCTTACAGGCCTCTATGAAGGACAAAATGTAGCGGCCAGGGGCTGGAAGGCCTGTGCATGGTGTTCCTCCAGCGAAGATCCTATGCAAAGCACAAAACGGTGTTGTGGTGCTTTGAAATGTTTCGAAAGATGGGTACCGTTGTGCAATGCACACCATTGTCAGGAGATCTACGGCCATCTGCGCCGTTCCTGTTGCTTGCTTTAGACTTTGACTGGCGCGAAGGTAGATTTTATGCATCTCGTCCAAAATTGGATGGGCCGCCCCGAGATTCTGTGGTCCAGGATAGAAACAGATCGAAACCGCCAATATCTTGTGAAGGTTGTCTCTTTGGATAGGATCCAAGTCAAGATCTGACATGAATTCCAGTAGCTGGCCCAGACCGTGTAGGGCGTTTTCCGAAAGACTAGATATCATATGAAGAGGGAATTCCTTCGAAGGCTTAGTACAGCGCATAGCATATAAGGGATTCAACTCACTGGTATATATGACCATGTGGCTATCCCCAGTTTGCGGATATTCTTATCAATGAGTGATTGGGTCGAAGGGTAGTCCATAGCCACTTTCATGCCACGCAAATGCTGTAAAAAAGCAGACGGGTCGATCTCGGATCGTAGATTTTCGGTTTGGCAGCCGCCCATCAGTTTATAAATCGCCTTCGGAAAATCAAGCTCTTGCTGGGGGAGCAGTCCTGTTTGTGACGTGGGTTTCGTAACCCCAACACCTGATAGCAGCATGCGAATCATGACGATGAGGTTGGGATTTGGTTGGGGCTTCTTATACTCATGCTCGAGGCCTTCCTGTAGTCGTTCGATTATTGCCGCTGGATCGATATTTTCAATTTGTGAGCGTAACTGATCATCGGACGGGGTCGTCGAGAGGATGATGAATACGATTGCCTGAACAAACTCCTGTCGCTGTCGATTTGTTTCCAAGGTCGAGCCGGCTTTTATTTTCTTGATGTTGTTAGTCCTGTGGTAAAGGAGAAGCAAACAAGCAGGAGCAAGTGAAATGAGAGATATACCAACAGTGCATCGAACAAGAGGATATATTCAATCCATGGTGTGGTAAAGCTGTACCGCTCCCGGTAATACTCTGCAAGGCTCGTTCCGTGGTCGGCTATGCCATATCGAATGTTCTCAACGAACTTCATGTGTGCCTTGTAATAGGCGATTACCGGTCCGTACTTACACCACGAGTCCTTAGACATCAGTGACTCGATGGACACTGGAAGCTTCTCAGGTAAATCCTTATACCGAGAATTGGAGGGTGCATCATTAGGAACAGCAATCTCCAGTAGATGATGTGGACTAGGCCCAACGACGTGCGCCCCATGTGCGGTGGAAACATCTTCAGGCAGAATGTGCAAACACTTCCAACTGATGCTTGTGCGTGGAGCCATGGTGCTAGTGGGGGAGCAGACAAAGTGGTAAGGGAGAGGGGGAGGTAATCACGAAGTAGAAAATCAGATGAGCGTGAGGTGAGGAATGGGAGGTAACTGATACTTATATTTGTATTTGTGAGGGGCATGTAACTAAGATCATGAACCCTGGTCATTACCAACGTGTCAAATGAATATGCCGCTGCATGTGATCTTCGATACTTGGCTATCGAGACACCATACTCTATGGTCCTCTATGCACACTTACTAGGATGTCTATGTTGTTAAGAGGTCCGTGCTTTTCTCTTGGTCTTTCACAATTTCACTGGTCACTTTGATAGTATCTTTCATAGTCTTTATGATATTCCATCTGACAATGATGGTGCGAGTATCGGAGCCAATGTTGCGCATATGTTTGTACAAACTTGCAGTTCATAAACAATTTTAGGAGTGTAAACGAACACAAAGGATACTCAACGGCCCCCGCATACAAATGAGTTCTCTTGGCAACGTTAAGGTCTCAAGCAAGGTCTCTAACACGACCCGAAAACCAAAATACTTTGAACACGCTCCAAAAGTCCACGATTCGCATACCCTAGAGAACTACACTGCGAGCAGCTTGGAAGAGTAGCTAGCGGGGATGCTCAAACATAATTTTGGCCTTAGCAGCTACCATGGAGCCTATATGTATCAGACTATATGTATCAGACCTGAGTCTTTCACGCATTGAGCCTGCGTACTTTACTTGACGGGGCTTTAGTATACTTTGATCAATCAGGTGACACCGAGCTGATGGCCAACAATCTTCTGGGCAATAGCGAACCATCGCCCCTTGTCGAAGTTCCTTGCGTGCCCTGATCCCAGGTAACGTCAATGGTTGGTATTGACCCCAAAACCTGTCACGTTCGCGTGGAGGACAGCATACAGTCCCGGTCGAATTTAGAGGCTGCTTGCCTAATTCAACAAAGTCAAGATAAACTTTGGCGCACGGGCTTACGACATTGCACGGAGCGCTGCAAGAACCATGATAGCTGATCCTATCTCTTTGTAATGCCTGTCAAGATCGCATACTGTCATCAACACTGGCCAATTATGGCTCCCAAGTGATAGAAATCATCTGATTACTTGTGGACGCATCCAGAACAAGCCTTTCAAAAGAAAGGCCAGATCGGAGCGCAAGATCTGGCTCTTCGTGGCGTCAATATGGATAATCAGCCGACAACGAAAGTCAACATCTCGCTTTGACTGAGGTCTATTCTGGACGTGGAGATTACGGCAAGTACTTGGACATATTCCCGGCATTTCCGGTCATACGCACTGTAAAAGCCACAATAGCCACTAGTATGGTTCGTGTGCGAAGGCTTATCTGACCTTTATTGGATTAGGCAAGCGGCGTCTAATATCAACCAGGACTGTAACCTACCGTTCGAACGGAGATACTAATCATATGGTAATAACGAGAATCACTGGTGGAGTGCTTATGGCCCCCTTGTTGAAGTATAAGCCTCAACAGTCTTCTGGGGTTAACCCCTTTTGTTTTATGATCCCTACCCTGCGCGTAATTAGCATCATATCTCCGAGCGACCAACAGAGTCTCTTTTTGTGTGCGAAACAATTGACGGAAAGTCGTGTTAGGCTCTTTTGCGCGAATAACATAGACACGTAGCCGAAAATTCCGAGACCGCGACCCGACTAGAAAAGACGGCTGGTTGAACGTGGTCCGTTGATCAGGACGTGGCAACGGTCATGGATTCCACCATCATCATTGAGTCTAATCTGGGTGCGAACATTCGAAGACATCCACGTGTGCAAACTATGCGGCACCTTTGCCATCGAGCTCTGGGACCCCACAAAACGTTCTATTGGATGCATCCCACTATGAATACCAGGTGGTGCGAGTCCAGCGTCAGTAACTTATTACTGTAGCTCTATTGAGAGTGCCCGAAAATGAACTAAACGTGGCGCAAGCCCAGTGCACTGCCGACGCTGGTATGATCCTGCTCTTTGTGCTTACTAACAGCATGCAGAAGCGAGTAGTTGTAAGTCCATTATAATACGGGTCTTCGAAGGCTGGACGCCGAAATATCCAGATTCTGTTGTGACTGATACGTGGCAGGGTTGAGTGCCTATGACATGCACCACGCTTAGTCCGTTTTGGTGCACTTCCATCAAAACTACGATAATAAACTGCTGACGCTGAAACCGCACCCCACTGTACATTTATTGTCAAGTCTCCCCGGACAACTTGTTTGCCACGTTACCATGCTGTGCTCCTTTCCCAATATGTCCTCCGCTTCTCGACATGGGATAAACCTCGTGGCCTACATTATTGTTTCCTGGATTGCAGTTGTCTACGCTATTCTACCGACTCCGGGAGCTTCTGTGTTCATTACTCCACATGCAGCGTATTCTAGCTCGGTAGGAGTCCTAGGCTGCAAGGTTGATACGAATCGGATCGCTTATTGGCCCCTTGCCGTTGGATGTGATAATATATGTGTCAAGGTGTCTAATGAGGGACGTTCCCTTCATCTTTTGCGCATTGATATGTCCCAAGGCGCGTATGATATTTCCTACGATGCTTGGAATTATCTGGCGTTCGGCGTATCTGCCATGGATAACCCCCAGCAAGATGGGGAAATCCTAATGTCGTACGAGGTCGTAGAAACATCAGAATGTCAACACCTACTCCATGAGGGGAAGTTGCCTCTGTCAGCGGCTAACAGTATGAATTACGTCGCTCTATGTGCTAGTCAGTCTTCGAGTTGGGTCGCAAACAACTATCAATTGTATAACATAAACGATCCCCTGTGCAAGTTTGGGGTAGATGAGAGATGCGACCTCGACCTAGCTACAAGTAATCAGCCAAGCTGTCCCAGTGTCTTAGGTAATCCTCTACCAATGCAGTCTAGAGTCAAGAATGTCGCGTACGGCACTGGTCAACTCGTCCCTGTATAGGCCGTCTGCGATCATGTGGGATGCTTTGGCCTGTCGATTGTAGTCGGTCGTCTTATACTTTCTCGCAATGTTCCATAGCCATCTCTAAGACGGAGGGGTCAGATGGCGGCGTTTATGACAATGCTAAAACAAATACATATCTGGCTATTAGAGAAGGGTGAAATCGAAAGGCGAGCGACGAGGGCAATACAATCATGTATTTACATAGGCATCTAATCTGATACGCCATCTATCATAAAATTTTCTAGCTCGCGGATGAATAGCTCCTGCTCTACTGCCAGCATACCCAGCGATTCTCTTTGCAGCCACCATGTAGTCTGGCCCTAGTAGAAGTACAATCCTTACTTTGTCTAGCTTTCTCAACACTATTTCTTCTCATGAGTCTAAAGGCTTGTATAATAAGCTAGGATCTTGGAGGATAGGATGTATTCAGAAGTTTCCACCACCTCACTGCTTGCCCATGTGGAGGTTAAAATTCCATCTTGTTGGATATATCCTCAAAGCATGCGCATGGACCATGGAGGGGCATCTCCCCATCAATAACTTTCCGGCGAAAACAAGCCCAATGCATTATATGAGACCCACATGTTTTCTTTACGACGTTTTCGATATCAACCGGGTTCTCCCTATTTGCACTACAGAATCCATCATGGCATATCATACAAATTGGGCTGCTGGAGTGTTCACGGGCTAGCATGTCTGTCATGATTGTTGGAAAAATAGATTTCGGGTCGTTCTTTTGCTTTTGCCTTTCGATATCTGAGATTTGACTGAGGAGAACTGATTTTGATTTTGCATCCAATCTCGCCAAAGTCGCTAAACGCAGGTTTTGCGGACAGTCATGCATTACTTCTGCCAAAGTCGTCCTGTCGCTTTCTTCATAGATTTGCGCCATATAATCCCATAAATTTTCTTCATTCACAGAGGACTCGAACAACTTGTAGTTTTTGACTCGAACGGAGTAGACAGAGTCCCGGGTTTCGGGTCCTGGAAGCGATTGAGCTTCATATCCCACGCCATCATCATCATCATGGGTTAATGTAACAGGGCGATGGCGTGCCACTCGTTTAGGCAATGGTTCTGGTACAGAGTGCAAGCCTGTTTCCTCGATCTTTCGCTTGTCAGGACGATCATAATAATACCACGTTTGTTTCTTTTTTGCTGGTGGGCTTTCAAGATCGCCCAATGAATCTCTATCTCTCTTCATTGCAATATGATTCTAGTTGACTTGAATCACTCGATCAGGCTCTCCTTTACCTTATATTTATGGATGAGAAATCCTCATATCTGGCTCACTATTACTCCTCTTTTGGCTTAGTAGTCCTTGTTCAAGGTTTCTTTTTGTAAGGACGGTTATGGATGTCGTAATACAATATTGAACACTTACACCTTCCTCTCCTACAACAACCCTTGTTGAATAAAAATTCGAATTCTATTTATCGCCATAAGTATATGTTCACACCGTGTACGATTTTGCAGATGACAAATGACACGCAAGTCAACGTACTTACCTGGCGGAGCTCAATGGCAGTACCTACGACTCGCACCGTCAATTGGCATCCGCTTCTCCAAGTCGCGCCCTAAACTACCAGGCAGCAGCCGTACATCTAAGTACTTCATTTACTCGACCAGAAATTGCTTACGCACCCATAAAGCGGCCAAATTCTGACAAAACATCTTCTTGTCAGGTAGAACCTAGACTCTACAAAGAGCATGTTGTTTTGGAGCGGAGGTACAAGTGCGTGCTCAGTACTTAGTCTTTAGCCGAATGTCTCTTTGTGAATCACCCTGACAATATCACAGTACTGCCAACTGCCATCGGAGGCCAGTATCTGCGTATTATTAGATACGGGGGTTAGTGTACCCGTGATGTTATCAGTATAAATTGCATCGCAGAAGGCGTTAACCTAACATCGAGGCATATATGTCTCACCTAGACAATCGTAACAATATAGGCTTTCCACACCAAGGATGCTCGTGGAGCACAGAAAATAGGTGGACCTGGCTGGACCGATTGCAATTTAACACCGAGCGTGCACAACCTCAAAGACCATATATCCGAATTGAAACGAAAACGGACAAATATGGGCATGTTTAGCATTTACTCATATCTATGTTTCATAGCTAATGTACAGCATAGTGTAAGAAGGGGTACAAATGCTAGATTGGATAAATGCAAATCAAGTGGAGGCAGAGGGATCGGTTGGCGATCCACGATGAATGAATATGCTCGACTCAATTTGTTTCCTACCTCGTTCTTGAATACATTCCTATGAGATACTGGCGCAGAGTCCTGTGTTACTGCACTCTTCATGCCACACAACTACAGTACCCCCAGAGTGGATTTCTACCTTCCAGCACCTCTACCTGAAAGCACTCAGTATGCATGATGTGAGCCTTACACTCCTTCCATACGACATCTTCACCCTCTTCCATGAATGGCTCTTTACAGACGTGGCAATTAGTGTTGCTGCCATTGGCGTCTATCCCTCCCATTTTGTGTTTAATGGTACCAAGTACACGTTTCGTCATAGTTGTGCTGAAATAACCTTTTGAATCGTGAAGGATGCGACTTTCCTCAATGAAGTAAAAATACCACATTATCTCCTCATATGAACACCGCGGAAGAATATTGAGGATATGAAGACGGACTCCAGCTGGCATATCATGGAGCATGATGGCGAATGCAACTTGCCTCTCGGATAATCCGACCAGAGCCAGTGCCATGAGCTCTTCTGTCTCTTGGATAGATTCTAGCGCCTCACTAAGCCTGATCCTTGCTTCCATGTTTACCAGGCTACTGTCTAGCCTGGAATCATTATGTGGTGCCACCGACGTTAGCAATGGGATGAATTCTTCTGCTAGATCTCTGTAGCTATTCATTTTAGAGTCTTGATACCACGGTATCAGCTTGTATTTTGAAGACTCTAACTACCTTTTAAATCACGGCTTGGCTCGACTGAGCCGGCCGAAATTTCTTTTCCTCGTCGCCAGATCGCCTATAGAAATCTGCATCAGCCATTCTTTGACAATATGGTAAAAGTGCTTTAATGCATTTTCTAGACAAATAGCGTCCAATTCGAGCGTAGAAGTTGGCTCGAATCAACCCATCTGGGTGTACAAGAGAGATCGCTGAGAAGTAGACTCGAGTACAACTGAAAGCGGCCGTGCTTATCTGTTACACTTGAGATCCGCGATGAGATCCAACGAACCATTTTTTACCAGCTCCATTGTTGCGACAAAAAGCACGTTTCTTCGTAGTCATTTGTCGGGTAAGAAATACTCAAGAAGCTACTGGTCAGGGTCCCAGCATACATAATCTCTGCGAAGAGCTATTTATCGTGTACGTGGAGAAAAGCACACAATCGGAATAACGTCGCAAACATCGTAAATTATAGCGCTAATGGTATAGTTTGGACCACTAATATAATATCTAGTCTATCCATACGACGCTGACATAGTAATGTTTCTAGGCTTCTAGAAACAGTGGCTCGCTGTGACCTCCTTTCACCTCGTCTGTTCCACAGCGCATGCTATCCTAACCAGCCAGCCGATAAAACACAGTTTGCGCTACGTAGTGTCGGCTCTGAGTTGAGTATTTATCTGAAATAGCTGGTGGAGGCTGACGAAGGCGTTTCCAAAGGGAATTCAAAGTTTCCATGACCACGATTTCTGTGTTTGTTCCTATCGACACAGTTCCGAAAAGAATACTTTTGGCAAGCATGCAGCATGATGTAGCAATAACAGAAGGCTTGATCCCGACAAACTCTGGATGATAAAGCGAGATTTCCGACAGGTATGCTGCCATACTAGCTAGCTCGCCGCCCCTAGGTTCTCCTACAAGCAAAAAGTCCAGGTAATGGTCCGTTGTCGGATGGCCCATCACCCAGTCTAAAGTGTACAAGATTGAGACTTCCATCTGCGCTAGCATATGTGCATCAAAGATGTCGTGACACAGCTTCCTTATCTCACTAACCGACAGAGGCCTGAGATTTCTACCTCGGTCAGTCCTGTCACCATATTTGGAGGCAATAAAGAGTGCGACACTCCCAAGCAACCAGTAGTGTTCTCTAAAGACCTGTTTCCTTGAGCAATATCGATCAATGAGATTGATAGATAAAAATAGCACGTGCGAGGGAAGACGAAAGTGCTGATGTGATCGGGTGACAAAGTCGATGAGATTTGACCGTAGGTCCCACGTGATTTGTTCTTGCTTTTCGATCATGAGAATGCTTGGCAAAGTCACATCCTGCTCAATGTCAATTATAGGGAAATCATGATTGGTTCTCTTTGCAGATCCCTACCTCCATATAAGCAAGATGGTCTATGATGTCTTCCAAGTAGTCGTCTTCCTCCCACAACGTATCGATAAACCCAGATGCCCGCGTTTGATTCTGATCCATGGCAGGAGAATCAGGGTTGATCCAATGTCACGACTTTTTTGGAAACTGGTTATAAATTAGTCTGCTGCTTAGCCGGTTATCGTTGATCTTATACCTACATCCCCTCTTCTCGCCTTTTTTCTTTTGATTAAAAATTCCTTCTCCTTTTACCGTCCTACAGTGATGTGAATCGATCGTGACCTATAAACCCTTTTTTTCTCTTCTTGGTTTTTGAAGAGACTAAAATGGCTGCAACAGCCGAACTTACCTTTCCCGGCTGTGCGTAGCACCGTCTATGTGGTCAAAGTTAAAATAGGATTTCAAGTTTGAGAGAGTAGTCCCCGCCCTTGGCTCAGAACCATCCAACGTTTCCTACAATGCAACGGTGGCGCGTTCTGGATGTTGCGTTATGGTGTCCCCTCTACCATTCTCAAGTAACGAAATCGCCGCTGTTATTAGTAAAACTGACATCAGAGCTAGCCGGTGACCACTTGCGGAACTGTATAGGGTAAAAGAGATTCACAGTACCCAGCACAAATGATTTATCGAATAACTATAGGTTAGCGTATAGGATAAGCGAACGCGAGAGACAAGTGAACAAAACAACACCCCAGTTTTCATCTCAGAGGCAGGTTTTTTTTTGAAGTCTTATAAGAATTTCATAGAGCTATATTATCCGATCAGATGATATCTGGAACTTTGATGAGACTGGCTTTATAATGGGCGTCATTATGGCCGGAATGGTTGTCACAGGTTCAGAAAGGCAAGGAAGGCCAAAATCAGTGCAGCCTGGAAATCGTGAATGGATTAACTTACTGTAGTTAGGCACTTTCTATATAACCTCCCAGCATTACAGCTACGTCCAGCAAAACCACAAACATTAAAGCCCACCTTTGCCGTTAGAGGAGGCTTATAGATGGAAGAGGTTGCAGGCTCAAAGAGAAAATGATCGCCGGGGCCGGATGGCTCCGAGCCACCACCACCCGCGCCATCTCGCACTGGTCGACCAGATCGGTCCATCCGCACCGCTCTAGTTCCCACAGTTCTGGCTTTGGGTAAAAGACCTTCATGATTCTTGAATAGAAGAACAACAATTAACAACTGAATTTTTACACACAAGTGCACCCAGCATTGACAGCGCATCATAACAACAGCCAATCGTGGGAGACGGCTGACGTGAAGTTGCTCCCAGAGCCCGAGGACGACTTCCAGGACTGCATTTTTGTACATGCAGGCACGGACGCAGAGACAGAGTCTGTTTATTAACGTTGAAATGTAAATAAGTTGGCTTTCGAAATATATAATACTATCATATTGAAGTAGCAAGGCTGGGAGTTTTGGCGAATAAACGAACATAGAGCCGTTACACGGGGGTATAGACCTCTTGTATCCGCACAGGCAATTCTGTTGTGATCGGTACCTCATCCCCGACGAATACCAATACACACCAGACCGTGTGTGCGTATAGGTATATGTATGGGTAGTGGCCAGGGGTACGCGACAATTAAGAATAGAAGAGTAGGTTAGGGGTGAGGGTCTCGGGCGTTGCGAGACCGTCGTCAAATTGCTGTGAAAACACTTGAAGTATTTTTTTGGCCTTCCAACTCAGGGATTGTAGAGGCTGGGCAAGGTACTCGTCGCAGTATGCTCTCTTCTCGTGGCAAGAATCGGCTCTCAGGTGCCCTATATGGCCTTCCGTTGGTGATTGGAATGAAGCGAAACCATTCGCTCAGCGGCGAGTCTGCCAGTCCGGTCTCACCCCCATCTGGCACAGTGAGGATCTTCAGCGTTTGACCTTCGGGAATTCCCTGCGTTATCAATGTAAAGACCGTGGGGGATATATCAAGCAGCTCTTTTCTCCAGGCTTTGGTGCCGTAATGATAGTGGATCAATTCCATGATCTCATCAAGCTCCTCCTGTCCAATCTCCTTCAAGCTTTAGAAGATGTAGTCGGTATTGGCATATTGTATAATTCCGACTCGTAACTTACTCGTCCAGCTCAATGAAGAGACCTGGAACTACCATCGCACCCCAACCGAATTCCGCAATCAGTTTCAGGAAAAATTGGCCCAAACCAATCGACGCAGGTAGCTTTTCTCTCAAGAATTCCACTTCCTCGACTGAATAATCGTCAAACGGCGTTGAAAGAAAGCCTTCCTGTATTATCTCATTGATGACTGTGTCAGATTGAAGACAGTCGTAGTCGTCGGTGTGTTTGGCGTCCGCGCCTTTCAATTCTCGCTGGTATTTTTCATAAGCACCGTTTAGCTTCTCGTTGTATTCCATGGCTAGCATGACCCCATCAACCCGATGTTCGAAAGCGGCCAAACGTAACTGGTGTTCTGCTTGCGTAATTGCGTTCTTCGACTCGACTAAGCGACTATAGCACTGCGGGAGAGACGACGTCGACAGATGAGCACTATCTATTTCTGCATCCTCGCCTACTGAGTCATCGTACGAAATCGAGATTGTTTTGAAGGCTTGACAAGCACTAGGCCACGGATTGGCTTCTATTCTTTCTTCCAACCCTAGAAATGTTGGCAAATCTAGCGCTTGCGACTCAGTCATCGTTGTTGTCGGACTGGACGGGAAGAAGAAATGAGGTACTTGGCGTCAAATGGTGGTGGGGGAGTTTTCTGGCAGGTAGTGTATGTAATAAAACTGTAGTAGCCGCGATCTAAGACATGAAGGTTAGTTAAAGAAGGGAACTGACGCAGGCATGGTGCACACTCATATAATAAGGAAACATTGATGACGTCATCCGCCAGTTGAAATTTGAATGAGAATAAGAAAGATCACTTACGATAGGTGAAAGAGTCGACAAAATTTAGAATGCTCCGATATCGATTCCGGCATGTTATGTGGGCCGTTAAAGGCTCTTTCTTGGGGTGTAAGACAAGGACGGGCAGTACAAAACTTTAGATTGGACTCCAGTATTGATGGGATGTCGGTTTTGGGACTTACCTAGTCCTACAGTCCGAAATCAGTTGTTTGTTGTTCAATTGATTTGTCTTGCCCCGTTTTACATGGGGTAGACTTGAATTCTTTGTATTCTGGGCCCCGGTTCAAAGAATGGCTTCAGATGCTCGTCAGCTTGCATTCTATGTGTCTGCAGCTGGCGGTGTATTAACTTGGCAGATGCAGTAGAAAAGGTGATCTTTTTGTCCAAGTACAATACAAAAAGTCCGTTCTAGACTAAGAATTGTCTCATCGTCGGTTTATTCCTACAGAATCCCAGGACTATCTATATCATAAACCATACCTAGCAATGGCTGATCCGATCCATTTTTGGCGTTATAATGTAGGCGAGCATAACCCACATACTCGCACCCCGCCCGTACTTGTACATTATAACCATCAATGCGACGGGTCGCTTTGGTACTTATCTTACGAAGCAGTACACGGCCAGAGCGGAACAGGACAGTAGATAGAAAACATGAAACGTCCTGTCTTCAACATTCGTCATTACACATCATACAGGCCAGTAAACTCTAAGAGCAGCGATATCAGGTCTGAAGAAACACATCCACATTCTTTTATTTCGTACTCTGGCTTCGACTAGCTCCCGATCATCTCGCCCTATCTTGACTCTTTTTGTAAAGCTCCTCGATTGAGGGCAAATCGTCATCGTCATCATCGCCGCTGTCTTGAGCCAAAGTTTGCTTCTGAGGTTGACGGGAGTGAGTGCTAGGTCGTTGATTTATGAACATGGTGGCCTTCTTCTGTAACTTTATTAGACATGCGCTCGTTTTCTTCCTAGCTACCTACATTTGCAGTCCCCGCTCGCTTTGCTAGTCTTTTCCTTGCTGCCTTGGCCTTAAGAGATGTTCTTAGTAGGCGTCTAACCCATAATCCATTATTCATAAGCTTCTCAGCACGACGTGTTGGTATGCGCCGGCGTGTGGTCCGCCTCAAAGTCTCAGGCTGGGCCTCTTCATGATCTATCTTTGGCTTTTGTCCTATACCTGCATGACTTTCAAAGGGCAATGCAACATGAGTAGCACTTCCGTGCCGCGGCTGACCTATTCCGCCAGCTCCGTGTGTTCTCCTCGACATCTTTGTCGTATCATGGCGACCATTAAGGCTACTTTTGTAGCTCAGGTTGGCAATATCTAGCACATCACGCATCGCTGTTTGTGGGATTAAGAGGTTGAGGAGTTTCGTGATTGCTTTTATAGGCATCGGTAGAGGATGGGAGTGTCGAAAGCATGTGCGATATTGGACTGCACATTGACTGAATGGAAACTGCGGCGGTGTCTTGTCTTTTATACTCAGGCATGTCCATGTAAATACCTCTTTGAACTCGGCGGAGTGGGGAAATGTGCGGCTAGACATTATGGAGTAAGCTACTTTAAACTAGGCTATTGCCATCATTATTACTAGTGCCAGGCTGTAGCATTTTGATAGACTGAACCTTGAATTTATGACCTTTCTGTCAGGGGAGCAGCGATGTCGAGCCATACACATCAAACCTTGGTTTTCGTAATACAGCGTATCACAAGTAATTTTAGTCATCGCAACGTCGATCAGACGCGGTCTTATAGAGTAACGATCAAAATCAGATTATCCGTTCCCGAGCACAGTCTAATTTACACCGCATGGATGTTTCCAAACTCTAGCGTCTTAATTGCTCAGGAAATCCACTTACACGATATTCTTGCATCCATGCTAACGGAGTTACATGCAAATTTAGAAAGCTCCATAAAGGTTTATAACAAGTTATCATTGATATGTCCTCCATATGCTAGCCTTCCCTATGATGTCCAGATACCCGGTCTACATAAGTCTCCCTCCCTGTAGGTGAACGGAGTTTCTCAATTAAGAGAGGAGTCACATACTGTTATTCGCCCATTGTGTGAGGGGGACGTTTTCAGGATGATCGTGCGCATATTTGAGCGGCTACGACAAAAAAGGCTGGTAGAACCCCTGACCTTGAGGCGCTACCGGGATGAAATATGAAACATGCGTCGGAAACGAACACTTCTTTTCCAGTAAAAGCTTATATTCACTTTATCCAAGGCCCTGCTACGCATGATCCTTGAAGAAGCACAAACCTTACGATCCTAGAAGTGGTAAGTTGTGCAGAACAGGGAATGTTATACATATGTTACATCAAAGTCCACCAGGCTTACTGGAGCAGACTTTCTGAGTCATCTCATCTTAACTTCGGCGACACATGCCGGATCTACACCAAAATGATTTTGCCTTGTTTGTCATCACTCTTCTCGCGCTTGCCACATCTTATCAACAACAACAATGAAGGCACCAGCTGGACCAATCGCTATCACTCAGTACAGGAACGGACAAAGGTGGCACTCCGACACAAGAAGATCAGTTTGCAGGTGCTCAGGAGACACCGTCAGCAACCCCCTCAGGGCCCTCCCCAGAGCCATGACAGGAATAGTCTCGCCTCAAAACAAAACTTGAGCACGCTCCATACAACAAGATACACACCAGGTTGCACCCCTGTTCCACTGGCAGTTCCAGCAAGATCACATTATATCGATCGTGCGTGCCAGACTGACTTGTGTCGAATTTCACTGCTCTCAACAGACGATCTAGTCTTTGAAATGCTTCTGGACGAGTGCAGGATTCCCAATGGGAGGTCACCTCCTCCCTATGATCCTCAAGATGGCTTTTAGTGGAAATCACTTTGAACAGATGCAGTCATGCAAAGCCCTGGTCAATAGCTTTATTGAATAGGGTTCAATTCATTTCGGCATTAGGTAGATCTCAAAGGGTGGTTGCGGTAACAAGATAGGCAAAAAATGACCATTTGTTGATCATGCTTTTCAATGACCGTACGATGACTATCTCCGCTTACGACTACAATGGTATCAAACACTAGGCAATGTTGTATATGTTCGGTCAAAAAGGGTTCCTGCATCTCGTCATCAGATATGATGTTGCATGTTCTTATACGAAAGGCGGATGGTCGGGGCGACAGGCGCATTATCGCATGGGGATGCTCTGCAATCATCGTGGTCCATTTGAAGTAATCTTCTATATTTCATGCTGGATGTTCATATTTCTCACGTAACTTTCCAGCCGTATTTCCAATACACTTATACAAGACCTTCCCCAGAGAAATCACTTTGATAAGCCCGAAATCCGCATCAACCGTTTTTTATTTGCACTCGGTACGTCGTGTTGAAATCTATATTAGTTCAAAATCCCCGCCCACGACTTCATTAGGTCATTTAGGCTACCACACTGGGTGTAAGACAGCATATCGCCAAGGTAAACTGTGCATGTGATGATGCCTACGTAATACCTAGGAAATACAATTCACAATTCTTGGTACCCCGCCGAACAAGACAGTTTTTTTCAGCCGTAATAGGCCTCCATATTCTTGAAAGGACGAAGAGCCTATTTCATACTGTAAGGGCGTCTTTCTATCTCATAGATCATCGCAATTGTATACGCCCTGCTTGTGTCTTGACCGAAATTGACCGAAGTGGCTTGCAGTAATCGCAAGACATCTTGTTACTTAACACTCCTTTTCGTCCTCGCCATACGCAGAAGCTGTTTTCTGTAGCATCGCATGTGTTTCATGTTGAATCTATAATAAAAATAAAGTCTTTTGTATGCTATCAATATGGCGGAGTTTCGTTTTGAAGATGAGGATTTGGCTACCCTAAAGGGTAAGGTTGTTCTCATCACAGGTACGCATACATCAATACTACCAGCACCTCCGTTCCCTGCCGCATATTGTCGCATACTGTTCAGCCATCGGCGTTCTGTTTGATTCGCAAACATTTGATCGCTAAAATATCTCAAACAGGTGGTTCATCCGGCATAGGTTTGGCTACTGTTGAATTACTTCTCTCAATCGGAGCTATGGTTGCTATTGGTGATTTGCAGCCTCCTGGACAACAGATGAAAGGCACATTCACATTTGTCAAAACAGATGTCACTAGATGGGATGACCTACTGGTGCTCTTTGATAAAACCAAGGAGCTATATGGCCGTATCGATCACGTTTTTGCCAACGCCGGTATTGGACCTCGAGCTGATTACTTATCTTTGGAACTTGACCAGGATGGCAAACTTATGGAACCACCCAGCCAGAGTCTCGACACAAACCTCAAAGGCGTCATCAATACCTCTGCTCTGGCGATTCATCATATGCATCAACAAGAATACGGGGGAAGCATCGTCATCACTGGATCAGCAACCGGCCTGCAGCGATTCCGAGCCGTCGACTATGGTAAGTAGGAAGGAAATATTCTTTCACGTCGCTTTGTTCATTATAGGCTAACTCATATTAGCCACAAGTAAACATGGAGTTCTCGGTTTTGGACGAGGGCTTATCCCTTCGCTTAAATCTGCTCAAATTCCGATACGGGTCAACACATTGGCACCCAGTTGGACTGACAGCGAAGTTGTCCCATCCTTGAAGGCTTTGCTGAATGACATAAACGTCGACGCACAACCGGCGTATGTAGTAGCTCGTTGCGCGTGCTATCTTATGTCCGATACTTCTATGAACGGACAACATGTCCACGTACAACGCGGAAAGTACGTCGAGGTTGATGACGCCGTTTTGCTTCCGGCATACGACAAGATCAACGGCGATGGCTGCCCGAGTGAGGATGAGGCTTTTGAGCGACTCGTAGCGCCAGCTGCATAGTTTTAACTTCATCATTACTTCAAAATTGATCACGTTCCGCAGTTTTAAAAAGCTATAAGAATTATGCATCAAGCGCAGATCGCCCGGCAATTTATACGCTCTTTTCTATCACTGAAGAGATGAAATTTACTCATTGCGGTTAAGATTAAAAATGCCTTAGGGTTAGGGTTTGGTATCAGTGTTCGCCCAAGCCGTTCGTAGGTCTTTTGGGCCGTGCATACCTTTCCATACAACCTGAGTAGATTTGTGAGCATGTAATACTGTGAACACCATTCTGTTGCGTCAGGAGAACAACGGTATATTCCAAATCAGCAGAGGCAACATATTCAACGTAGGTAATATACGCTCTATTAAGTAGATGGTGGGCTTTGTGCACCAAGCACGATTCGATAAAGATCTCTATTCGTATAATATACTGTGACTCTTCCTAATAAATTCTTGCTATCACCATCGGGTATTGCCACTGCGAGATCATTCTAGCTTCTCTGGAATTTTATTTGGCTCCATTTAGCTTCAACAATGCCCGTTGGCGTCAGAATGCCCGCTTGGAGGGTCCTTCTCATTAGATGAATGTACTAATAGCGGCCATAAAGGGCGCTGAAATATCTAAAAGCAATAAGCGCCCGAACCATTAGCCCCTTTGCATCATCGGCCAAACATGGTCGAGTCTTCATTTTATTACAGCACGAAATAAACGATCTTGGCTTATATTGCTGGGAATTTACCCGATATAATTTACAGAGGGATCATTACTATCACTACGACAGTTGGAGACGATATTAACTGTCAGATCCTGTTTCCTGTGCTGACAAATGGAAAGAATAGCGGAACACTGTTCAATGACAGAATACTTCGCACCATGTTGGCCTTTTTTCGAACACTGATGTCTCTGCTCGTGGTATCTCAGTCTCTGCTAGCGGTTGCAGAGCCCGACACCAGTCAACTGTATCAGAGAGAGCCTCCACAGAGTGAAACAGGATATGTCAACATGGTTTATTTTGTAAACTGGTACGCCTGTTCGAAAACCCACGGGGCCACCCCAGATCCCGGACTTCTAGTCGTGTTGTCTAAGACCAGGTGCTGATTGTTTACGTATCGTAGGGGCATATACGAGAGAGACTTCCAACCACAGGATCTTCCCGCTTCTAGCATAACACATATACTATACGCTTTCATGAACGTACAGCATGATGGAACCGTGTAACTACATCCGGAAGATGACCGCCATACCAGTGTCGTTGAATCTAACCATTCTCAGATTCACAGCCGATACGTACGCAGATCTGGAGAAACATTACGAAGATGATTGTAAGTAGTTTACCTCTACATCCAAACATATCTCTTAGCATAAGAGATATAAGGGCCGACTCAAAGTGTGCGAGTTTGCTGACAGAAGTCAAACCCGAATCTACAGCCTGGCTCGAAAGCGATACACAAAACGCGTTCGGGTGTGTTAAACAACTCTTTTCCCTCAAAAAAGCACACCGCCAGCTCAAAGTCCTGCTTTCTATTGGAGGTTGGACTTGGTCTACAAACTTCGCCAGTACTGCAGCTACTTCCACCGGTCGATCTAATTTTGCCAAGTCAGCAGTGACACTCATGAAAGATTGGGGCTTTGACGGTATTGATATTGATTGGGAGTACCCAGCTAGCAACGAGGAAGCATCCAACATGGTACTCCTCCTTGAAGCGGTTCGAGCTGAGCTAGATGCCTACTCTTCCGAACATGCACCGGACTATCACTTCCAGCTTACCATCGCCGCTCCAGCAGGATCTGACTACTACAGCAGGTTGCATCTAGCGGATCTTGGCAGTAGGGTCGACTACATCAATCTAATGGCTTACGACTATGCAGGGTCTTGGAGTCCTGTGGCTGGCCACAATGCTAATCTCTATGCAAACAAAGATCTCCCTCAATCTACCCCTTTCAATACCGATGACGCCGTAAAGGCTTATCTGAAGGCTGGGGTCCCCGCCCGTAAACTTGTCCTCGGCATGCCTGTATACGGTCGGTCCTTCATCGGTTCATATGACCTGGGAGGGGCGTACTCAAGTGTTGGAAGTCCTAACAAGGCACTTGGCAGCTGGGAGGCTGGAGTTTGGGACTACAAAGCTTTGTCCAAGCAGGGCCTCACGACGATGTACGACGAGAAGTCACAGGCGTACTACGGTAAGCTCCAGTCTGGCCCAGGTATTTACTCTTACGACACCCCGGAGGTGGTCCAGAAAAAGGTGTCGTATCTGAAACAGCAAAGCTTGGGAGGGGCTATGTTCTGGGAGGCATCAGGAGACGGGAAAGAGCAAGAATCGCTGGTGGAAACGAGCTTCCGATCTTTGGGAAGCACTGACGAGAAAGAAAACTTACTTGTTTATCCTGACTCAAGATACAAAAATATTGCCTCCGGCTTAAGAGCAGGAATTGCCTTTTAAGCCGCTATATAGATACCCGGTAGAAAGGTAGATAGTCTTCAATGCACTTGTGTGTAAGAATTCAGTTGTTAATTGTTGTTCTTCTATTCAAGAATCATGAAGGTCTTTTACCCAAAGCCAGAACTGTGGGAACTAGAGCGGTGCGGATGGACCGATCTGGTCGACCAGTGCGAGATGGCGCGGGTGGTGGTGGCTCGGAGCCATCCGGCCCCGGCGATCATTTTCTCTTTGAGCCTGCAACCTCTTCCATCTATAAGCCTCCTCTAACGGCAAAGGTGGGCTTTAATGTTTGTGGTTTTGCTGGACGTAGCTGTAATGCTGGGAGGTTATATAGAAAGTGCCTAACTACAGTAAGTTAATCCATTCACGATTTCCAGGCTGCACTGATTTTGGCCTTCCTTGCCTTTCTGAACCTGTGACAACCATTCCGGCCATAATGACGCCCATTATAAAGCCAGTCTCATCAAAGTTCCAGATATCATCTGATCGGATAATATAGCTCTATGAAATTCTTATAAGACTTCAAAAAAAAAACCTGCCTCTGAGATGAAAACTGGGGTGTTGTTTTGTTCACTTGTCTCTCGCGTTCGCTTATCCTATACGCTAACCTATAGTTATTCGATAAATCATTTGTGCTGGGTACTGTGAATCTCTTTTACCCTATACAGTTCCGCAAGTGGTCACCGGCTAGCTCTGATGTCAGTTTTACTAATAACAGCGGCGATTTCGTTACTTGAGAATGGTAGAGGGGACACCATAACGCAACATCCAGAACGCGCCACCGTTGCATTGTAGGAAACGTTGGATGGTTCTGAGCCAAGGGCGGGGACTACTCTCTCAAACTTGAAATCCTATTTTAACTTTGACCACATAGACGGTGCTACGCACAGCCGGGAAAGGTAAGTTCGGCTGTTGCAGCCATTTTAGTCTCTTCAAAAACCAAGAAGAGAAAAAAAAGGGTTTATAGGTCACGATCGATTCACATCACTGTAGGACGGTAAAAGGAGAAGGAATTTTTAATCAAAAGAAAAAAGGCGAGAAGAGGGGATGTAGGTATAAGATCAACGATAACCGGCTAAGCAGCAGACTAATTTATAACCAGTTTCCAAAAAAGTCGTGACATTGGATCAACCCTGATTCTCCTGCCATGGATCAGAATCAAACGCGGGCATCTGGGTTTATCGATACGTTGTGGGAGGAAGACGACTACTTGGAAGACATCATAGACCATCTTGCTTATATGGAGGTAGGGATCTGCAAAGAGAACCAATCATGATTTCCCTATAATTGACATTGAGCAGGATGTGACTTTGCCAAGCATTCTCATGATCGAAAAGCAAGAACAAATCACGTGGGACCTACGGTCAAATCTCATCGACTTTGTCACCCGATCACATCAGCACTTTCGTCTTCCCTCGCACGTGCTATTTTTATCTATCAATCTCATTGATCGATATTGCTCAAGGAAACAGGTCTTTAGAGAACACTACTGGTTGCTTGGGAGTGTCGCACTCTTTATTGCCTCCAAATATGGTGACAGGACTGACCGAGGTAGAAATCTCAGGCCTCTGTCGGTTAGTGAGATAAGGAAGCTGTGTCACGACATCTTTGATGCACATATGCTAGCGCAGATGGAAGTCTCAATCTTGTACACTTTAGACTGGGTGATGGGCCATCCGACAACGGACCATTACCTGGACTTTTTGCTTGTAGGAGAACCTAGGGGCGGCGAGCTAGCTAGTATGGCAGCATACCTGTCGGAAATCTCGCTTTATCATCCAGAGTTTGTCGGGATCAAGCCTTCTGTTATTGCTACATCATGCTGCATGCTTGCCAAAAGTATTCTTTTCGGAACTGTGTCGATAGGAACAAACACAGAAATCGTGGTCATGGAAACTTTGAATTCCCTTTGGAAACGCCTTCGTCAGCCTCCACCAGCTATTTCAGATAAATACTCAACTCAGAGCCGACACTACGTAGCGCAAACTGTGTTTTATCGGCTGGCTGGTTAGGATAGCATGCGCTGTGGAACAGACGAGGTGAAAGGAGGTCACAGCGAGCCACTGTTTCTAGAAGCCTAGAAACATTACTATGTCAGCGTCGTATGGATAGACTAGATATTATATTAGTGGTCCAAACTATACCATTAGCGCTATAATTTACGATGTTTGCGACGTTATTCCGATTGTGTGCTTTTCTCCACGTACACGATAAATAGCTCTTCGCAGAGATTATGTATGCTGGGACCCTGACCAGTAGCTTCTTGAGTATTTCTTACCCGACAAATGACTACGAAGAAACGTGCTTTTTGTCGCAACAATGGAGCTGGTAAAAAATGGTTCGTTGGATCTCATCGCGGATCTCAAGTGTAACAGATAAGCACGGCCGCTTTCAGTTGTACTCGAGTCTACTTCTCAGCGATCTCTCTTGTACACCCAGATGGGTTGATTCGAGCCAACTTCTACGCTCGAATTGGACGCTATTTGTCTAGAAAATGCATTAAAGCACTTTTACCATATTGTCAAAGAATGGCTGATGCAGATTTCTATAGGCGATCTGGCGACGAGGAAAAGAAATTTCGGCCGGCTCAGTCGAGCCAAGCCGTGATTTAAAAGGTAGTTAGAGTCTTCAAAATACAAGCTGATACCGTGGTATCAAGACTCTAAAATGAATAGCTACAGAGATCTAGCAGAAGAATTCATCCCATTGCTAACGTCGGTGGCACCACATAATGATTCCAGGCTAGACAGTAGCCTGGTAAACATGGAAGCAAGGATCAGGCTTAGTGAGGCGCTAGAATCTATCCAAGAGACAGAAGAGCTCATGGCACTGGCTCTGGTCGGATTATCCGAGAGGCAAGTTGCATTCGCCATCATGCTCCATGATATGCCAGCTGGAGTCCGTCTTCATATCCTCAATATTCTTCCGCGGTGTTCATATGAGGAGATAATGTGGTATTTTTACTTCATTGAGGAAAGTCGCATCCTTCACGATTCAAAAGGTTATTTCAGCACAACTATGACGAAACGTGTACTTGGTACCATTAAACACAAAATGGGAGGGATAGACGCCAATGGCAGCAACACTAATTGCCACGTCTGTAAAGAGCCATTCATGGAAGAGGGTGAAGATGTCGTATGGAAGGAGTGTAAGGCTCACATCATGCATACTGAGTGCTTTCAGGTAGAGGTGCTGGAAGGTAGAAATCCACTCTGGGGGTACTGTAGTTGTGTGGCATGAAGAGTGCAGTAACACAGGACTCTGCGCCAGTATCTCATAGGAATGTATTCAAGAACGAGGTAGGAAACAAATTGAGTCGAGCATATTCATTCATCGTGGATCGCCAACCGATCCCTCTGCCTCCACTTGATTTGCATTTATCCAATCTAGCATTTGTACCCCTTCTTACACTATGCTGTACATTAGCTATGAAACATAGATATGAGTAAATGCTAAACATGCCCATATTTGTCCGTTTTCGTTTCAATTCGGATATATGGTCTTTGAGGTTGTGCACGCTCGGTGTTAAATTGCAATCGGTCCAGCCAGGTCCACCTATTTTCTGTGCTCCACGAGCATCCTTGGTGTGGAAAGCCTATATTGTTACGATTGTCTAGGTGAGACATATATGCCTCGATGTTAGGTTAACGCCTTCTGCGATGCAATTTATACTGATAACATCACGGGTACACTAACCCCCGTATCTAATAATACGCAGATACTGGCCTCCGATGGCAGTTGGCAGTACTGTGATATTGTCAGGGTGATTCACAAAGAGACATTCGGCTAAAGACTAAGTACTGAGCACGCACTTGTACCTCCGCTCCAAAACAACATGCTCTTTGTAGAGTCTAGGTTCTACCTGACAAGAAGATGTTTTGTCAGAATTTGGCCGCTTTATGGGTGCGTAAGCAATTTCTGGTCGAGTAAATGAAGTACTTAGATGTACGGCTGCTGCCTGGTAGTTTAGGGCGCGACTTGGAGAAGCGGATGCCAATTGACGGTGCGAGTCGTAGGTACTGCCATTGAGCTCCGCCAGGTAAGTACGTTGACTTGCGTGTCATTTGTCATCTGCAAAATCGTACACGGTGTGAACATATACTTATGGCGATAAATAGAATTCGAATTTTTATTCAACAAGGGTTGTTGTAGGAGAGGAAGGTGTAAGTGTTCAATATTGTATTACGACATCCATAACCGTCCTTACAAAAAGAAACCTTGAACAAGGACTACTAAGCCAAAAGAGGAGTAATAGTGAGCCAGATATGAGGATTTCTCATCCATAAATATAAGGTAAAGGAGAGCCTGATCGAGTGATTCAAGTCAACTAGAATCATATTGCAATGAAGAGAGATAGAGATTCATTGGGCGATCTTGAAAGCCCACCAGCAAAAAAGAAACAAACGTGGTATTATTATGATCGTCCTGACAAGCGAAAGATCGAGGAAACAGGCTTGCACTCTGTACCAGAACCATTGCCTAAACGAGTGGCACGCCATCGCCCTGTTACATTAACCCATGATGATGATGATGGCGTGGGATATGAAGCTCAATCGCTTCCAGGACCCGAAACCCGGGACTCTGTCTACTCCGTTCGAGTCAAAAACTACAAGTTGTTCGGAGTCCTCTGTGAATGAAGAAAATTTATGGGATTATATGGCGCAAATCTATGAAGAAAGCGACAGGACGACTTTGGCAGAAGTAATGCATGACTGTCCGCAAAACCTGCGTTTAGCGACTTTGGCGAGATTGGATGCAAAATCAAAATCAGTTCTCCTCAGTCAAATCTCAGATATCGAAAGGCAAAAGCAAAAGAACGACCCGAAATCTATTTTTCCAACAATCATGACAGACATGCTAGCCCGTGAACACTCCAGCAGCCCAATTTGTATGATATGCCATGATGGATTCTGTAGTGCAAATAGGGAGAACCCGGTTGATATCGAAAACGTCGTAAAGAAAACATGTGGGTCTCATATAATGCATTGGGCTTGTTTTCGCCGGAAAGTTATTGATGGGGAGATGCCCCTCCATGGTCCATGCGCATGCTTTGAGGATATATCCAACAAGATGGAATTTTAACCTCCACATGGGCAAGCAGTGAGGTGGTGGAAACTTCTGAATACATCCTATCCTCCAAGATCCTAGCTTATTATACAAGCCTTTAGACTCATGAGAAGAAATAGTGTTGAGAAAGCTAGACAAAGTAAGGATTGTACTTCTACTAGGGCCAGACTACATGGTGGCTGCAAAGAGAATCGCTGGGTATGCTGGCAGTAGAGCAGGAGCTATTCATCCGCGAGCTAGAAAATTTTATGATAGATGGCGTATCAGATTAGATGCCTATGTAAATACATGATTGTATTGCCCTCGTCGCTCGCCTTTCGATTTCACCCTTCTCTAATAGCCAGATATGTATTTGTTTTAGCATTGTCATAAACGCCGCCATCTGACCCCTCCGTCTTAGAGATGGCTATGGAACATTGCGAGAAAGTATAAGACGACCGACTACAATCGACAGGCCAAAGCATCCCACATGATCGCAGACGGCCTATACAGGGACGAGTTGACCAGTGCCGTACGCGACATTCTTGACTCTAGACTGCATTGGTAGAGGATTACCTAAGACACTGGGACAGCTTGGCTGATTACTTGTAGCTAGGTCGAGGTCGCATCTCTCATCTACCCCAAACTTGCACAGGGGATCGTTTATGTTATACAATTGATAGTTGTTTGCGACCCAACTCGAAGACTGACTAGCACATAGAGCGACGTAATTCATACTGTTAGCCGCTGACAGAGGCAACTTCCCCTCATGGAGTAGGTGTTGACATTCTGATGTTTCTACGACCTCGTACGACATTAGGATTTCCCCATCTTGCTGGGGGTTATCCATGGCAGATACGCCGAACGCCAGATAATTCCAAGCATCGTAGGAAATATCATACGCGCCTTGGGACATATCAATGCGCAAAAGATGAAGGGAACGTCCCTCATTAGACACCTTGACACATATATTATCACATCCAACGGCAAGGGGCCAATAAGCGATCCGATTCGTATCAACCTTGCAGCCTAGGACTCCTACCGAGCTAGAATACGCTGCATGTGGAGTAATGAACACAGAAGCTCCCGGAGTCGGTAGAATAGCGTAGACAACTGCAATCCAGGAAACAATAATGTAGGCCACGAGGTTTATCCCATGTCGAGAAGCGGAGGACATATTGGGAAAGGAGCACAGCATGGTAACGTGGCAAACAAGTTGTCCGGGGAGACTTGACAATAAATGTACAGTGGGGTGCGGTTTCAGCGTCAGCAGTTTATTATCGTAGTTTTGATGGAAGTGCACCAAAACGGACTAAGCGTGGTGCATGTCATAGGCACTCAACCCTGCCACGTATCAGTCACAACAGAATCTGGATATTTCGGCGTCCAGCCTTCGAAGACCCGTATTATAATGGACTTACAACTACTCGCTTCTGCATGCTGTTAGTAAGCACAAAGAGCAGGATCATACCAGCGTCGGCAGTGCACTGGGCTTGCGCCACGTTTAGTTCATTTTCGGGCACTCTCAATAGAGCTACAGTAATAAGTTACTGACGCTGGACTCGCACCACCTGGTATTCATAGTGGGATGCATCCAATAGAACGTTTTGTGGGGTCCCAGAGCTCGATGGCAAAGGTGCCGCATAGTTTGCACACGTGGATGTCTTCGAATGTTCGCACCCAGATTAGACTCAATGATGATGGTGGAATCCATGACCGTTGCCACGTCCTGATCAACGGACCACGTTCAACCAGCCGTCTTTTCTAGTCGGGTCGCGGTCTCGGAATTTTCGGCTACGTGTCTATGTTATTCGCGCAAAAGAGCCTAACACGACTTTCCGTCAATTGTTTCGCACACAAAAAGAGACTCTGTTGGTCGCTCGGAGATATGATGCTAATTACGCGCAGGGTAGGGATCATAAAACAAAAAGGGGTTAACCCCAGAAGACTGTTGAGGCTTATACTTCAACAAGGGGGCCATAAGCACTCCACCAGTGATTCTCGTTATTACCATATGATTAGTATCTCCGTTCGAACGGTAGGTTACAGTCCTGGTTGATATTAGACGCCGCTTGCCTAATCCAATAAAGGTCAGATAAGCCTTCGCACACGAACCATACTAGTGGCTATTGTGGCTTTTACAGTGCGTATGACCGGAAATGCCGGGAATATGTCCAAGTACTTGCCGTAATCTCCACGTCCAGAATAGACCTCAGTCAAAGCGAGATGTTGACTTTCGTTGTCGGCTGATTATCCATATTGACGCCACGAAGAGCCAGATCTTGCGCTCCGATCTGGCCTTTCTTTTGAAAGGCTTGTTCTGGATGCGTCCACAAGTAATCAGATGATTTCTATCACTTGGGAGCCATAATTGGCCAGTGTTGATGACAGTATGCGATCTTGACAGGCATTACAAAGAGATAGGATCAGCTATCATGGTTCTTGCAGCGCTCCGTGCAATGTCGTAAGCCCGTGCGCCAAAGTTTATCTTGACTTTGTTGAATTAGGCAAGCAGCCTCTAAATTCGACCGGGACTGTATGCTGTCCTCCATGCGAACGTAACAGGTTTTGGGGCCAATACCAACCATTGCCGTTGCCTATGATCGGGGTATGGAAGGAACTTCGACAAGGGGCGATGGTTCGCTATTACCTAGAGAATTGTTCGCCATCAGCTCTGTGTCACCTGATTAATCAAAGCATACTAAAGCCCCGTCAACTGAAGTCCGCAGGCTCAATGCGTGAAAGACTTGGGTCTGATACACCTAGTCTCCGGGGTAGCTGTTAAAGCCAAACCTATGTTTGAGCATCCGCTAGCTGCTCTTCCAAGCTGTCCGCAGTGTAGCTTTCCAGGGTGTGTGGATCGTGGACTCTTGCAGCGTGTTCAAAGTATTTTGGGTTTCGGATCGTGTTAGAGTCATTGCTTGAGACCCTAACGTGACCGAGAGAACCTCTTTGTATGCGCGAGTTGTTGAACATTCCTTGTGTTTGCTCTCACTCCTAAAATGTCTTGTGAACTGTAAGCCTATAGAAGCATATGCGCAACATTTGCTCCGATACTTGCACCGTCATTGTCAGATGGAATATCACAAAGACTTTGAAGAATGCTACCGAAGTGACCAGTAAGATTGTGAAAGGCTAAGGGGAAAGCACAGACCTCTTAAGAAAATATAGATCACATTGACCGTGCATAGAGGACCATAGAGTATGATGTCACGATAGCCAAGTTTCAAAGAACACATGCAACGGCATATCGATGTAACACGCCGATAGTGAGCAGGCTTGGTGATTTTTAGTTACATGCAGGGTTCAAATCCACGACACATCTGGGCTCAGTGGGAAACAGGGGTTGCACGTGGCGCAAAAGGATCCGTGCACGAGTCCACGGATCGCTATGTGATCCTAAATCCACCAGAAGTGCTAGTGTAGTGTCGTGGATTTGAACCCTGGTTACATGGCCCTGACAAATACAAATATAAATATGAGCTACCTCCCATTCCTCACCTCACATTCATCTGATTTTCTACTTCGTGATTCCCCCCTCTTCTCCGTTACCACTTTGTCTGCTCCCCCACCAGCACTATGGCTTCACGTACAAGCATCAACTGGAAGTGTTTGCACGTTCGCCCTCAAGATGTTCCCTCTTTAACACGGGAACATACGGCGCATGTCGTTGGGCCTAGTCCATATGATGGCCTACTGGAAATTGCTGTGCCCAATCACCCACCCTTCGATTCTCGGTATGCGGACCTATCTAAGAAGCCCCCAGTGTCCATTGAGTCAATGATGTCCAAGTACTTGTTGCACATGCACGGACCGGTGGTCGCCTATCAGTGCGCACTCTTGAACTTTGTTGAAATTATTCGAAAGGGCATCGCCAAGCATGGAACGAGTCTGGCAGAGTATTACCTGGAGCGATACAGCCTTACTACTCCATGGATCGAATACATCCTCGTATTTGATGCACTGTCTGTATGTCTCTAATTTCACTAGCAGCCATTCCCGTTGGCAAGGCTCGGACCCACTACACTGCAAATCCACGTGGACCACATATAAGTGGCCCATCTCTATTACATCCACTTGTCGGCGCTCAGATTACTTAGTAATCCACTACACTTGGACCTGAAAGTGGATGTAATGGAGTGGATTTAGGTGGATTTGGGTACAGTGGGATATTCCCTGGCCCTGTACGGTCCATAGTACTTATTTTTGTATATAATTGCCTATTAAATCGATGTACCTGGACCCAAGTTAGCCGAGGTCAATCACCCCTACAGCTAATCCATTATACGAGAAACTACCCCTATTGAGCACGTTTTCTACAGGTTTCCTGCTTTGTTTTTGCCAAAAAAAATAAAATTTGACGATGTCAGCCAAACCAGGCCAACCAGGCCAACAGCAGCAGCTCGAGGACCGTCTTTTTCGCCATTTCAGAGGCTGGAATTGGTCAGAACGCGCTCGTGATACTAGCTCTTGGCTGTGGGACTTTGGCTATGATATTCAACGTCATGGCTTACGCAAATGGGCTTGCAAGGACTGTATCCTCGGAAATCGTCCCATTATCGCGAGTTTTACCTCTTCAGGTCTCCAGAACGCGGCAAATCATCTATGGCGTGAGCATAAAACACTAGCACCAGAGGGAGAGAAAAAGAGCACAGCACAGCTCAAATCCGAAGGCGCACTGAAATCGAGCCAGCCGACTATTGCCTCTGTTTTGAAACTGGACGTCAACAAGCCTACGGAACAGAATATCGCGAATAGCTTCATCTCACGCTTTGATAAGCAACACTTTCAGCGTATGCTAGTCGAGTTAATCGTCAGTAGCAACAAGTCATTTTCCTTCGCCGAGAACCCCATCCTCCGAGAAATTTTCGACTATTTGAGTCCCTCCGTTTCGATCCAACACGCCAACTTGAGTGCCAGGGCTGTCCGATATAAGATCATTCAAGAGTATAACCGCCACAAAGCAGACGGTTATCGAGGTGCTGAGGAACTCCCCTGGAGCGCTTCATATCTCATTTGATGGCTGGACGTCTCGAAATAAGCTTGCCCTGTACGGTATTACTTGTTTCTTCAGAGATGAGAAGAATCGGCCATGCAAAATCATGATTGGGGTTCCGGACGCTCATCGTCACTTCGGCTCAACGATCGGTGGGGAGGTTCTCGACGTCCTACACACTCTTGGCGTGAGTCCAGAGAAGATTGGCTATTTCACGCTCGACAATGCTGAAAACAACGATACTGCAATGGAGGTCATTGGTGCTGAACTTGGGTTCGATGGCCGACTATGCCGAGGACGCTGTATTGGCCACATAATTAACTTGTCAGCCAAGGCGCTCTTGTTTGGCAAAAACGCTAACGCATTCGAGCAGCAATTATCAGGTGCAGAAGCGTTGTCTGATACTGAATACGCTCAATGGCGCAAAAAAGGACCAGTTGGCAAGTTACACAATATCGTAGTTGATGTGCGTATTAGCCATCGGCTAATTTACTTATTCAAGGAGGTCCAGAGGGTAAGCGGTCTTACTAAATCCTATTCGTCTCATACTAATTTGGTGTATCTAACAGGACGAAATTAATCGCGCCGCCACCCTTAAACTCCGATCGAAGAAACCACTCAAGCTAATTATCGATAACGACACGCGTTGGCTGTCACAACTCTACATGATCCGCAGGGCTCTACGGTTGAAAACCTCTATCGAACTCCTACTGATCAAGTATAAGGCGCAATGGGAGGACGAAAATCGGTCTAAAAATACTGGCCAAGTAACGCAAGCCAAGTTGGCGAAAAAACCACGCATCCTCCGAGACGAGAATCAGCTAACAGACAAAGACTGGGAGGTTCTTTACCATTTGGAGGCTATTCTGACTGTTTTTGAGACCGCGGTAAAGACGCTTGAGGGTGATGGACACATCCGCAGGCGTAAGCAAGGCTGGACTGGCTCCTACGGCAATATCTGGGACGTAGTGCTTGGCTATGAATTGCTGCTTAACACACTGGAAGAATATAAGCAGCTTGCTGCTGACTTTCCTGATCCAGAGCACTTCCGCATCGGAATCAACCTTGCTTGGGATAAGCTGGATGAATATTATCAGCGGTTGGACGAGACGCCAATCTACTATACGGCTATGGCGCTCCATCCAGCTTATCGCTGGGACTGGTTTGATGAAACGTGGGCTCATAAGCCTAGTTGGGTTGAAAAGGCAAAAGAGACGGTTGCCGACGTCTGGCTGTCCGATTATGCTCATCTCGAGGTTAGAACCAGCAGCAGCAGAGGCGACGACGAGCCACCGGCAAAAAGACCTCGGTTTTTCAACCCCTTCGAGAAGAACAGTCGTGTGCCAAGCTCAATACCACCCTACGCAGCAGCTATTGTTGGCGACGAGTACCAAGCGTGGCAGACGGATCGTGACGCCAGCGACGGCAACGTTCGTGATCCAATTGGTTACTGGATCACTAAGCAAGGCAGATATCCTCGGTTATCCAGGATGGCATTGGACTTCCTGACGATCCAGCCGATGTCAGCCGAGTGTGAGAGGTTATTTTCAGCTGCTGGCAAGATGGTCTCGGGGTTGCGTACGAACCTGGATGCTGAGATTATCGCCATTTGTCAGGTTTTACGCTCTTGGTACCGTGCTGGCCTTATCAAGGACCTGGATCCATTGCTTAAGTCGCACCTTGAAAGTAAGCCGGATGGCGGTTGTGGGACTCTAAGCGACGACGAGCTGGCGCTTGCTGAGTCAAAATGGCTATTGGAGGGCGAGGACAGCGCCAGCGAGGTTGACGATTCAACACAGCAGCAACAGGCTGAAGAGTTAGTGTCAACCTCTGAAAGTGAGGGTGAATAGGCACCGAGGAGGTTGTGAATAGCCTCAAGGGTCCACTATAAATCCACTTATAAATCCACGTGTGTACATCCATTCCGCCCCGGTCAGATACGTGCTACATCCACTATGTAATTGCCTAAAAATCGCACATCCACTCTACTTGGTCCAAAAGTGGAGTGGATGTAGTGGTTCCGACCCTTGGTCTCGCCGCTGAGGAATGCAAAGGCTATACAGAACGATCGCTGGCAGGCGTCGACGCCAATCATATCAAGCAGTGGCATCCCGTATTTGTTTGTCTTATATGTACAGTCGAGGAAAGCAGGTCTGGGTAGGCCTGAAGGTACGCCAATGACTCTGGATGGGCGAATAACACCGCTGTGATTCGGTCATCCGAATCAAGCCGCATTCGGTTCCAGAACCCTTCCTTATCCAGTTGGTTAGCAAAGGCGTGTATAGTGCTCTGACCCTCACAAAGCTCTCGTTTGCTATCTGCGATACGATTATAAATATCTTGCTGCGTTGCAATAGTGTTCGAATTCTGGCGGATATAAGTCCTGATATCCTTTGGCGCTACTCCTGCATTCGTAAGGCGGCTGACTGTCGACTTGTCTGCATCGGAGAGCTGCCGATGGACTGGATGGGCCGATTTGTGCCAGCTTGGCTCGTGGTTGTGTAAATGAAACCGGCTGTCCGGACGATGCCTTAAAGACCAAGTCGCCTTATCTAGGGATTCCTTTGCGATAATTGAGAACCGGCAATTGGTTCCTCGCGTAGTAGTCTTACGCTGGCGATCTTTTGACACGCTAGGCGGACGACACCATCGATCGCATGCGTAGGTGATAATCTGCCTGCCGCTAGTTGATCGTGAAGATCTTCCAGTTATGAACGCGTATCCTCTCGGTGCTGCCCACTTGTTGATAGCGGCGAGCAGAGCCTCTCGTGAATCGTATGTACCCTCTGGCGGGAGCACATCATCAGGAAACGTCGCTTGGGCCATGATGAAGCCCGCACCTGGGGACTACAGTTGTGACGAGCAAAAGCAGTAATGGGTGCAGCCCGTGAAAACCGCGACAGTGGAGTTTGGGCGAAATTGAGGGCTGACATAATCCGCACGCCTACGCGTTCAGGAGTGGAGGCGCGCCTAGGCGTGTCCCTATGGGACCCCTACTTGTGGTTAGTTGTTACGTAATCAACCAACCACAACCGGCGTCGTCTAGGCGCACAGGACCTGTGTGCTCGGGGCACAGACCCCCCCGTCAGCAGGCTAGGGGCACAGCCCCCTGACTAAGCATTCATCATTTATGGGCGGCCAATACATGGGCACCCAGGTGCGCCGCCTGACTAGGCGTGGCACCAATACATAGCCTACAACAGGACGGTTAGGGCTACTTTGGAGAGCTGTTGCTGGACAGATAGGCGGGAGATGAGCTCAAAGATACAGCTGTAGCCTAACTGTGGGTTAACGGGTGATTAAAGTCTTGAACACATTATTTTGCGGTGAACACGATTCTATAGGTCCACGGAGCGTTGCAGAGTCGACAGCATGAAAACTGATCCAAAGGCCGCCCTGTGAGGAGTAAGAGCACAGCACACATGTCAATTCAGCGCGCAAAACGACTTGATTATTAGATAGGAAGTGACTATATTCTTTGGTCCAAATACGTTTAATTCCAATGCAATATCATCTCCAGGTATCTATCAATGACGGTGTTGTAGTTGAGTCGATGAAGCAAATGTCTTAACACAATCTCAGGTGTTAGTGCTGTTGTACCTGCCGTACGAGTCATGAAGGCCGGCTGAGGCTTTAGTGCTTTGTCAAAGTGTGGGGAATTTTGAGCCAATAATATTGCGTGCCCTAGCCCAAGGTTATTTGGGCACCTAGGTGCCCATGTATTGGCCGCCCATAAATGATGAATGCTTAGTCAGGGGGGGGGGCTGTGCCCCGAGCACACAGGTCCTGTGCGCCTAGACGACGCCACCACAACCAAGCAAATCAAATAACTTGGTTATTGGACACACTGGTTGTAGTCATCTGCGATGATATCCACCATTAGCTGTCCGGCTGAGTTTGATGTCGTCAAATACCATGCTACTCACCATCTATTGTGGGAAATGTAAATGATGGCTCAGACAGATCGACCTTGTCTGCTGCGGGGGCACTTAATGCGTGGGCAGTTTTTGCTTCCGCAATTTCACGAGCAGCTCGAGCTTCAGCTCTCTTTGTGGTATCATGCTCCAGTGCAGAAAGTCTCTCTTGGTCTTTTTAGAAAGCTTGCCTTTGCGTGCCTTTTTTGCTAATAAGCAAGCAATTCCCCCCTCTTCATGAACTGCTTCAGTCGCCTGAGCCTCAGCAATTCTTTGCGCCACGGCAATACTGGTTCGGTTGGTTCACCAAGATTTCAGGGGCTGCTTCTGCCTGCACTGCCTCGGCGGCAGCAGCGGCTTTCTTGGCTGCTCGTTCGGTGACTCTTTGGGTAAGGACATTGTAACGATCCACCTCCTTCCTCCTGATCAGATTACCACCTCGCTTCGTTTTTAAAGCATCCAAGGCTGCAAGCTCCTTCTCCTCTTCAGCAGCGATTGCCGCCTCGGCCTCACGCGCAGCTGCTTCTTCAGCTTCACGAGAAGCCTTCTCCTCAGCCTCACGGATTGCAGACTCCTCAGCTTCACGGGAAGCCTGCGCTGCAGCAGCTTCTTCAGCCTCTTTAGCAGACTTTGCCTGGGCACGTTTGACCGAGTTCCCGACCAAAGCCATTAGGCGAGCTGTTTCAGTTTTAGTGAGCTTCACCTTTTTGGCCTTTTTGGCTTTCAGAGCAGCCATTTCCTCCTCTTCCTTGGCTTCTTCTTCTGCCTCAGCATCCAATACAGCCTTAGCTGCAGCCTTTTCTACTTCTTCAGCAGCCTTTTCTTCGGCCCTCTTAGCTGCTTGCTCCTCGGCTTCCTTCATAACTTGATCCACATCCGAAGCCTTGCCTTTTGCTATGGGTCCGGTATCGCTGAGACCTCGGAGAATCTCTACGGGTTCCTCCTTCCGAAGTGAATCATCACGTAGAGATACTTTTGAAGTTTGAAGCAGCAGAATAGCCTTCAAAAGTACCATGCTGAGCGTGTTGGGAGTTCCAATCTCAGAGAGTACCTTTTCTGAAGTTGTATAGGTAATGTTCTCGGCAAAAGCAAGGATGCGCGACTCAACATACGCGGCTATTCCCGGGAGAGTGCTCAATGACAGACTTGACTCTTCCATGATATCAACCAAGGAAGGCAAGCTCAACCTGTCGCCGAGTGCGATCATCTCTCTTCTTGCCAGATCACAAAGAGAGGGCAATTGAAAGGATTGGGCTGCGGCGTACACGCGGAGTGCAGTTGTAAACTCGGATGCATACCTCATCATAATAGTCTCTCCCTGTGGCTTCAGGCATTGATACCTGCCGGTGATCATAAAGTGAATAAGGACATGGCCGGTATTGTAGTCGATATCGTCCAAGTGAAGGTCGCGTAACGACGAAGAGAAACAGTCTGTCGCGACGCTTCGGGAAGTAAGCTCGACACTCTGATGCAGGAGTGCGTGAGGGATATGGAGGGGTCCATTTCCTTGGAAGTATACGGCACAGACTTGACTGGCGTAAGGCCTGTTGCATTGTCAGTTGACGGTCTTCAAAGAGAGAACTCAAATTCCTAACGAGTGTTCTGGCCTGCTGTCTGGTTCGCCATCCCAAAAGGGTGCTGCGGCCTCTCTTTGCTTGTTGACCGGGTCGTTAGACATGTTTGTGAGTGTTGGATAAGGGCTGAACTATGTTAAATCTAGATAATAAAAGCCCGTCGCGCTATATAGGTAGATTGGTGGTAGAAGGAGCACCCCGATATATAGAAGCATTGACAAAGAGACTCGGAGTAGAATGAAAAACGCCGGGTCAACGGCCCACACGAAGGTTATTAACAATCTCCGGAAACCTCAAAGGCGCACTTCATTCCAATGACATAAGTGTGATATAATATAGTTTATTCCTTCTGGGAAAACTACGCTAAACCATGCACCTCGACAAAGCTCTAGTTTTCCCGATTCACACCGTTGAGGGGTCTGCTTGGAAGCCAATTTCCTGAGGTACTTTGCCAAAAGTATCTCATCCCTAATTTCTCCCTACTCGGCCTAAAACACACAACGTATGTACTTATTTCGGACTGATCTACAGCCGGCGGAAACGCCACATAACCCGCTTGGGTAGCTGGCAGAAGATCGACAATAACAGAGCCTATTTCCAGCCTTTCAGCTCTCCACGAAATTGCCCGCATGCGGTTGAGACACGGCACAACTTCTTGCAGTAAGCTGAAAGTGAACTCTCAAAATACAATCATCCTTCAACATACCACCTCTCTAATTATAGATAACTACATGTTAAAGGCATTGATATATCAGTATGTCTTATTCTGTTTGGTAGCTAAGCCACTGGCTTTAGAAGGGATCTATGAGTGAGTTATGGCCTCATGCAGAAGACCTTTTCCTAGAACGGGTTATGTATAAGCGTCTTAGCTGCATGACGGTAAAAGTATGACAATCTTCTGTGGCGGACCGGTCTATGCGTCCACCTCCGCGTTCTGGTGGCAGCAGGTAGTGCTAACCTTGGTAGATTGCATGAATGGAATGTTGCGTAACCTTTACAGTATTGTACATGTACACCTTCCTCTTCGCAATAACATTCTCTTTGTAAGTTTTGGAGTAGAGACTTATAGATACATGTGTCTACTTGATAGGCGGGTAGGAATAGTCAGATTCATATGACGAAGGAAGCTTTAATTAGGTCTAAAAGAGGGGAAATGATCAGGCCAGAATAGCCATAAACCGTTACTTTGCATGTGCCCTGTAAACGGTGGGCCTCCTGCAGTATAGTCGTATGATTTTACGACATTCACCTTCTAGTAAATGCTTACTTCAACATATGACTGGCTAAAAGAAAGGTAATTACTACACCGGGGTGACAAAATGGCTACACCAGCGTGACTCTTACACAGGCGTCATTTCTACGGCTTCTGATTGGTCCATCCCTTTTTGTTAGTGCATTTAGCTTCTGCCAACACTGTGTGTAGTGTTGGAGAAATGGCAGGCAGCCACCTCAAGGAAATATGTCTCACGATGATACCAGAACTGTCTGAACAGCCTCTCCTCATCAGGTATTAAGAAAAGGAGGGACTTCCTTCGATAGTAGGTAGAGGATAGCGAGATAGATAACTACCCTCTAGGGCATACTTGAATTGGCCTGGTTCTGCAGTGAAAACTAGACCTTGTTGTGATGTTCGCTTTAGAACTGGTTGACCCGATTGGTTCTTTACCAAAAGCAAGGACTTTTTTAAGGGGGAGCTGCCTTCACCGCCTTTGCGTGGATGTACCTGTGGGTCGAAGGAAAAAAGAGCGAATCAGAAGCCATAAAAGAAACGCCTGCCTGTATAAGAGTGACGCCGGTGTAGCCATTCTGTCACGCCAGTGTAGTAATGGCCAAAAGAAAATCATTTACTCGTTGGCTAGCCGGGAGGAGTGAGACCAAAAGAACCAGTTGAAGTGGCACCAATCTCTGATGAAGTAGTATACATATCGGAGTGTCTATTCCGCGAACCAGGCCAGTGCTCAACGGGATCGGCTTCAGACAGGGTGCGAGCGGGAGGCCTCACAGGGCGGGGCCAATCGGTTAAACAGCCTTACGGATCAAATCGGGGCGACAATTGCTGACATAATTTGGGCACCTAGCCCATGTATTGGCCGCCCTCGAAATGATTTCCGGCGGGTAACCCTTCGCAACGTAGTGTAGCTCCATTTTAATTAGCTCAAAACATCAAAACACAATACACACGTTTACGACACAAATATCCACCCTTCGAAATCACTCCTCACCACGACATCAATCCTATATATCATGGATGGACCATCGAGTATAGAGGAATTGACAAGACTCCTACGAGAAGCTGAGCAGCGCGCGGAGGAGGAGCGACAACGCGCCGAGAGGGAACAGCAACGCGCCGAGGGAGCAGAGAGAGAACGACAGGAGGAGCGACAACGCGCCGAGAGGGAACAGCAACGCGCCGAGAGGGAACAGCAACGCGCCGAGAGGGAACAGCAACGCGCCGAGAGGGAACAGCAACGCGCCGAGAGGGAACAGCAACGCGCCGAGAGGGAACAGCAACGCGCCGAGGGAGCAGAGAGAGAACGACAGGAGGAGCGACAACGCGCCGAGAGGGAACAGCAACGCGCCGAGGAAGCAGAGGAACACACACGACTCACGACGCTTGACGAATACATTGCAGCTTGCCATGATTCCGTCTTCTCTCGCTTCGCCATCGAAACAGATCCAAAACTGACCTCAAAGGGCCCGTTGACCAACCCGCGTAACAAGTGGTGTCCTAAAAACCTCAGGCCATGGCCCAACTTCCTTCATCAACAGAAGGTCACCTTCGGTACACTGCACCATTCATTTCCTACCGAAAGCCGCCTTTTCGAGAACCGAAACTTCCTGGCCGGCATGGGGAACCGGGTCTCCCAACGACCGATAGGAGACGAGAAGACGCTCGAATATTTCCTACATAATAGCGTGGAGGATCCGGTTAGGGCCATCGTACAACATCTTAAACAGGTCGAAGAGGTCGGCAGGGATTTTCAGATCGGAGATGGTGTCGTCTTTGAGAACCATCCCCATGCCCTCAGCGATGTTGCCGAAGAAGTGGTTGAGAGGGAGACCCCATCGACGCCGCCGCGGACGCCGGACCACGGAATAGATCTCAACCAGTTGCGGCCGGATCAAATCTGCGTCTATCGATCCGACAACACGCCGTCTTCCCAGCGCACAATGGTTTACGTTTCCGAGTACAAGCCGCCCCACAAGCTGACCGCTCCGCACCTTCGCCTCGGTCTCCGCCCCATGGACATCTACAGGGAAGTTGTGAACCGAAGGACGATTCCAACTTCTATTAACCCTGACGCGCGTTTCCAGTACCACGCGGAGAAGCTGACGGCATCTGCCATCACGCAGACGTATCACTACATGATTGAAAGCGGCCTTGGGTATGGTCTTCTTACTACTGGCGAGGCTATTGTGTTTCTCAACATCGACTGGGACGACGACCCTGAGACTCTGTACTATCATCTAGCAGAGCCTGGTCCGGAGGTGTCGGCACATCCAAACAACCTCCATATATGCACGGCTGTCGGTCAATATCTAGCGTTCACCCTCATGGCTCTCGGTGCGCCTGGAGAGCGACGGGAGATTAGCCAGGAGGAACGTCAAAAAGCTATGAATGGCTTGAAGAGGTGGTCTGAGGACTTCGAATCGACATTCCGTTCTATCCCAGAAAATGAACGATCGGTGTCGTCAGCCTACTCTCCTGGCCATGAACCTACCACCTACAAGGATGTCGATCGGTCGCCGGCCTTGCCGCGCAGAAGGACGCGTCGAACTGCCAAGTGCCAGATTGGCGAGGGGTCGTTGAGGAAGGACGGCAAGCCGGAACCATCTGATGACGAGTCGGCATCCAGGCCACCGGACACGCCTACGCCAACTGGACGAAACACAAGACAAGGAACCAGGCGGAGCCGGCGACTGGCGTTGCGGCCGCCGCGCGAGACGGCGAGCAGGGTCGGCAGTACTGTACGCAGAAATGTCTTCTCGGGATGGTCAAGGGTGGTTTTCTTGACCCAAAGTGCCCGAACGTGGCGCTTCACTGCGGGAGCTGCGCTACCGCCCGCGCACGTCATCCTGTCGACCACAAGGAGTGGCTTCGCCTACTCCGGAAGCAGCTGGAACAGTCTCTCGACGACGGGATCAGGCCATTGGGGGAAGGTGGTGCGCGGGGTGTGCTTTTCCAAGTGACCCTACTTGCTCATGGCTACACCTTTGTCAGCAAGGGCACGGTGCGGGCTTTCATCAAAGATCTCCAGCACGAGGCTGCTGTCTACGAGCGTCTCAAGCCAGTGCAAGGCGTCCACGTGCCCGTTTTCCTGGGTGCGGTTGACCTTCGATCGATGAACAAGACTTACTACTACGACCACCGGGTCTACGTGGTGCACTTGACATTTTTGTCCTGGGGAGGCTGCAGCGTCGACGGAGCGCAGAGGGCTGGCGGCATGAGCAGGTCGCTCGAAGACGAGGCCATTCGGTCCTTGAGAGCCATGCATCGAGAGCGCGTGGTCCACAAAGACGTGAGGCTCGCAAACATGTTATTCAATCCCGAGACCGGCGGGATTATGGTGATCGACTTTGAACGGGCTTTGCTGCTCAACCCGCCTCGACGTCCGCTGGCGCAGCTGGTGCCGAACAAGCGAGCGTGGCAGTCGGAGACGATGGATGGCAAGAAGGTAACTGGTGATTCGAGCAAGCGAAGTCGGTCAAGTCAAAGCTTTTTAGAGGATATCCGGTTGGCAAAGACGGCGTTCTTGGAGTGGAATGCTAAGCCATAGGACACGGATCGCGAGAGCACTTTGCTAGTAAATCTACAGTCAATCACCCTACTGTACCAAGGACTGCTTGTAATATACTAAATCTCACTCCGCTCGTGCGCTAGTCCCCTGTCTTCAACTCTTCATTATCTTGATGAAACTTCTTTTGACGCAGATGAACGCAGCCTTGCACCAAAGTCAGAGAATCTTCAAGTCGGCCCTGACTGTGCCAAGTGAATGCAAGGTTGGCGGCCATGCTGGTCAGCGTGTCGGGATGATCAACCCCGAGCTCAGTGATGCAATAAATCGGGGTGGTTAATTAGCGATTCAATGAGTCTGAATCCTAGGCCGATGGGTCCTGTAATTGATTGAATTGAACTTGTTGATTGATTGTGTGTCTGTTCTGTGTCTCTTGTTTCCCCTCTTTTCAGGAGACTACATTTACACTAAGCTTCTTCGCGTCTCAGATAGTCATGTGACCCAGCCTTCTCTAGATTCGAGGCTCGTTTTGTTAAAACGCCTTGCTACCCTATATCCTTCCAATACGACACAAGATTGACACATTCTTACCATGCCCTCGATGCATATAATGCCTATATTATCAATTCCTTTTCCTTTACTATGAATGTTGATTTGAATTCTCACCACCTTTTGGGTAGGTATTGGATGAGACATCGGGGATGGTAAATTAAAAAAAAAAAAGAAAAAAAAAAGAAAAAAAAGAAAAAAGCTCTAGGAGCGGCAATATAGATAACTTCGACAGATTGCCCACGGGTTGCGTCGGCATGTTGGCCGTATTATAGTACCCCGGTATTCTGACTGGCGTAGATGATGTTTGCTGCTTTTCTTTTTCGCCTTTGGCGCTGCATATAGCATCAATCATCTGTGTGCTAGAGAGTATAGATAAATCTCCGTGCTTTTCTTCGGTGTTATCCCCCAGTATTTTCAAGACCGTCTCCTTGGCAGTTTCTCTTTGATCTAGATAGTTGGTAATCGCCATGAGCTTTTGCCACCGATCTTCTCCGAGATGTTGAATTATGTGTATGAAACGAAATCGGGCGGCGACAACCTTTCAATAAGGATTTTGTTATTGAAGCCAGAAATGAGCGGCGTGATTCCACTTACATTTTCGTTCTGTCATGGGGCTTTGCCTCCTACTGAAACTCGGTCCTTGCGAGATACCATCGTGTATTAAAAGCCTCACTCACTTGTAAGAATGCGGAACAATCAAGGCCGAAGCAAATGAGAAAGGTAAAGGAACCAAACTGAGTCAAATGATGAATGGGGGGGCAGCCGCTTTTGTAGGATGAGCAGGACACCGATAGGTTGATTACTAGCCGCATCCCTGTCTGAACTTACAGTGGCTGCAGTGGCTGCGGTGGCAAGACCGCCATACCCCCTGGCGACTCCTGAGTTACCCCTATCACTTATTGGAATGGTGAGTAGACCTACTTACTGTACGCAGTCGTGGTGGTAATTCGACGACGAAATACAACAAATCTGGCCCATGCACGTTGCTGGGTTATCCGTGCACGCGTTATGTCCGCGTATTTCGTTAATCAGGTTCGCGATCGCCACAGGTCGCCTGGAACAGAGATGACAGGGACGCCCTTAAAATAGCAACATTTTATCAACACTAACCGATAACCCCCGGCCCCCCCCAAATGGTCAACAGCAGGCATCGCTTCAGCCGCCGAAGATAGGAAACTGAACACTTGGAGGAAATGGGCTTCGAGTTGGCTTGTTACTACTAACATCTAGGAGGGTCGAGAAGAGGGGTGACTAGACTGGAAAGAACAAGGCTAGATTCTCATGGGCTTGACGAGAATAAGGCAATAACTAGCGAAGTGTATGTACCTTTAGCTTCAGAGCCCATTGGGTGTTGGCCTACCGGGCATAATAGACTTGTATTGTATTGTCACAGATAATAGACTCTCGCAACATAAGGCCGCCCAGAAGCATGGCATGCCCCAGACCACTCTTTCTGATCGACTAAGAGGCATACCGCCTAAATCTGAAGTCACCCATCCTGGCCGGCTGTTATCCAAGTCTCAAGAGGCCAGGATGATTGATTACCTGGATACTTCGGCAAGAGGCCCTAGGCTATGCTCCATCCCACAGTCAAGTTCGCGCCACCATCGCTGTCCTCCTACGACAACAAGACAGGGAACGGCCTATCGGTGTACATTGGCTAGCCAGGTTTGCGAAACGCCATCCACCCATAAAGAACAAGGTAGGAAAACGTCAGGAATCATCGAGGTTCAATTGTTTGACCCCGGCCGCCGTCAATTGGTACTTTAATATTCGGGAAAGAGAATATGGCTGGATCAAACCTGAGAACACGGTTAACGTTGATGAGGGCGGTATAATGGCTGGATTTGGTAAGCATTTGTCGTTATATCTATTGATTGAGCTAATCTATTGCGAATCCAGGCTTGGATCCCTTAGTTATCGGCAACAGCGATCCCAAGAGGAAGGCCTTCCTGAAAGGCTCTCAGTCCCGCACTTGGACTAGCTTTCTCGAAGCCGTGACTGCAACTGGCCGTCTTCTGAAACCGGGGATTATCTTTAAAGGCAAATAAATTCAACAGCAGTGGTTTATCGAAGAGCTCAAGGAGATAGCCGACTGGTATTATATCACGTCCGACAACGGCTGGACGGAAACAGGGCCCGTTCCTTATTTTGACTCTCAACTGTGACCTGGAAACGGCCAATTCCATCGACCAAAATATGGAGTACCCTATAACCACAACCCCGCTATAAAATAGACTGCTGCTGCTGGAGGCTTGATAGTATGCTGACCGAGATACTTTAGTGGTTTGCCAGTGTAATGGCAACTGACCTAAGTGGAATATCATTTCGTTAGTTGTAAGGGGAAAGAGGCATTTTAACATGGAGGGACCAACAAAACATGGACAACCACGCAAATATGCAACAGCCCAGGACAAAGCGACAGCAGAAAGTCAACGCAAGCAATAGAAGCGACAGATAGTAGCAGCTAGATAGAGGGGCTTGCCATACAGCGATCTACACCTTTCACCTTCCTTTTATTACAGCAGAACAGAAAGTAAGGGAGTAATTAAGAGCAGGCGCTGTATGGACCTGAGGATACGAACTTCACATTGATAGTGTGAAACTAAGGTCCATGAATGGGCTTTAGGAAATGCGGACATAAATTCAGCCATAAGTGGCACAGCATAGGCTTGAAATAAGGACGAAAAGCAAGCGCTGTATGTAGGCGTTAGCGACTATTACCCTTTCAGCCAGAATAGGCCGCCGGGCCCTATCTAACATAGCTTTTCAGTATGACACATTTAGAGACCTATGTCCAATGGAGATACTTAAGGCTCGGACAATGCAGTTCGTCGTGACTCTGGAAGTGCTCTCTCGGGCGTGAAATCAGATGATCCATGTTTTGGCATGGTTGCATAAATTTCAACCTTGGAGAAAACAATTTTTGCCACTGAATCTGTTTATAAACCTACGTCACTGTCCAAATATATCGCCCTCGATGAGTCACTTAAATAAAACCAGAAACGGACATACCTTCCGAGACATTGATGCTTGGGAAGCTCTCAAGAAACGTGATTTAGAGTATGCCATCAACCTTCTCGTCTCAGGTGAATGGACCATCGATGGTGCCATAAAAGACGGTTGGGGGTCTTTGGACGCGAGGGTGGGCGGCGAAAGATGTCACGAGACCGCCCTCCTGGCCCTGATCCTTCGCCGCCTTGTCATCAAGTACTTAAGAGACAGCAAACTTCTAGAGGAATTCAAGGCACTTGTTATCGAATATCGCGCCAATCACGCTCAAGATAAACCGTGGACCAAAGTTTTCAAGGTTCAAGATGTTTATGTTGATAACTCTAACCGTTATAGCCAAATCATGGAATCCATTATTAACACTATAGGTCCTGACTGGACAATGTTTATTGGCTCTGCACGGACGCTTGCATCATTCAGTGTACTCAGCACTATGGAATGTGGTTTGACTGTTTATTATCGTCGTTTGGGGGACGTCCTTGTCGCCACGAGCAAGGGACAACGTGCAGCTGGGATGGGAGAATATCATGATGCTGAGTACCCACTACGCACTTCATTCACCGATGCTTCTTTCGAGCTCATTGACAAGCTCTCTGCTAAAACTTTGCCAGAAAGGGACTCGGAAAAGCCTTTCGGTCCAGAGCCTCTGGCCTACAAGACCCTTCCAGAGCAAGCACGAGAGGTGTTCCAGTTCTCGAAAGCCAACAAGATCATTCCAGGTCATAATGATTGCCCTATTATCGTGGGGTCTTTCTCCGCATCTATGCAGATCTTGATTAGGCTCTGCTGGCTGTACAAGATCCCAATTACGCTTTGTATGCCCCGTCTGCGGTACGAGAAAACTGTCGGTGATTTAGAGAGCTTGGCGACATACAAGCTTACTTCGGCACCTGTGCGGACTTACGTTGCTGTCCAGAAAGCAGGAGGAAGCTTTAAAATGGTACATTCCATAAAAGAGGGTATTGAAGACGAGCCGTGCTGGAAGCTCGGTGGCTACAGCATGTATCATGAATCACAACTTGGAAGTCTTCTCTCCTCGGGAAATGATGACGAGTATAACAAAGCCCTGGATCAGGCTGAAGTTGGTCATTTGATGTCTCTATTTGGCTTTGTCCATCCCGAATATCCACTGCAAACTGAAAACGGAGGCGCAGACCTTGTGGCGTTGCGAAGCTCAATATGTAGAGAAGTCTCCCAATCAGCTGAGCTAACTTTTGAGGGCATCAATTCTGGCTGGGGGTTGGAAGACGACGGTGGAGTGAACAACGTGAGCCTTCGCTCGCTTGCTTCCGCTTGCAATAAGGTCACCAGCCAGTACAATCTTCATGACACGGTTCTCGCTACTCAGCGCCACATCGATAAGAAAAAGGCCTCTTATCGAATGCAATGCAAGCCCATACCATTCACCTTTGACCACATTGACATTTCAACTCCAAGGCATGAAAAAGCTAAGTGGACTGGCATTCTCAAAAGGCACCTATATACTATGGAGCCCATGTATGCCAATCTTTTTGTGGTAGGTAGGACGGCTTATAGTATGAGGGACCAGACAGAGGCGGACAGGCTTATGATTCTCGTCAACAACGATAATCAGAAGCTAAACACCTTGCTCGAGCGACATCCTGAGCATAGTGTCTTCTTAACGCAAAATCACCAGAGAAAAGTTGACGAGTTTCGAAAAAGGAATAAAAGGGAAATTGGAAAGAAAAAGGCCAGGTCTAAGGTAACAGGGAAAAGGCGTTTCTGAGCCACGTAATGCATCATCCAATATATATGTAGTTAACTAGTTAACTAGTTACTCTATTTTTCTTTTCTTTTCTTTTTATTCGCCTCTACCTAAGATATCGGTAGGCAAGGGTCCAGAACCAATCAGCTCAGCTGACCCCTGTAACATCGTAACTTTTCAGGAAGAGCCACTCTCTCCGGAGCCGGAACATATAGATGATCCGGTGGTTCTAGGGTAGCTGCTCTCCATTCAGATATATCAAATGCACAGGCGTTGTATTTGAATTGATTGATCTGATTGAGATATCTGATATCTGATTGTTAATCTGATCTGACGGCAGCCCTGGGAAAAATGATTTTGTAATTAATTCATGTCCCAGAAGCTTTTTAGGTTCAGTTTCCTTCCAATACTAATCAATCACGTTACTATTTTAGCGGGCGAGAACAAAAATCGAAGATCGAAATTTTAAAACTGAACTTGAAATTCCCTGTAGAACACACGTTTAAAAAATAAAAATGAAAATAAAAATAGGGTAGGTAGTTAGCTATCTTATGTGTCTTACACCAGCGGCTCTCCACCTTTTGCTGTTGCTTCAAAGACTCCCGTCACCTCAGTCTCCGTCAATGTTTTCCCCTCGTCGCTCTCACTCCAGTCGTACATTTCAATCCCCTTATCAGAACGTCTAAAGAGAAGTGCGCCATTGGAATCCTTCTCATCGACTTCTATGAATCTCAATTTGAACCCCATACCTTCCATATATTTGGGAATAAGCGCACATAAGAACGCGGTCAAGTCGGGCATCGGATACGCTTTGCCAGAGTATTGTCCGTCTAAGGAGACGTTGTTTGCGACGATTTTGAGGGGGTCCTCACGGCAGTTGAAGCCCAGGATTCGCTTTTCTAGGCAATGCCCTCCAACATTCTTCAGGCCTAGTGCTGAGTATTTTATACTTTGCGCTGTGTGTGAAGGTACGACAGTAAACTTTAGGAATTCTGTTGATCGATTAAGCACTGCTTTGGCAGCCTCTCGGTTGAGGGCGATATTGAACTGATTTGCGAATAGGTTCGCCGACATATCGCAGGAACCCTGGTAATTGTCAGTACACGGAATCGGTCTATCGCAACTTGAGACATACCACTTGCAAGTGGCATTTGATTCTGCCAGCCAGTCCTTTATCAAGAAACTGCCGCAAGATCCTCAAAGAGGAACCCCCAAAGAACCGAACACTTGCTGCAGCTTCGATTGCGTCATGGACAGCATTCAAGTTAAGGGGCTGTACAGACGTGTTCGAATTGCATTCCTCTTGTTCAATTCTTCTGATGCATCCCTCGTACCAATTCCGTAGGCTTTGTGTTCGCTGTGAGAAAGGCTCTTTCAGGATTTTGTCGTATGCCTTCAGCTCGTCTGCGCTCCGATTGACAAGCTCTTCGTGATGGTGAACGTTGAGATTCACGGGATTCTGAATCTCATCTAGGGTTTCAAAGTCCACGAAAACTTCATTCGAGTCGTTGTTCGACCACTCGGCCAAACAGGAAGCAAAATCCCAAGCAGTGAGACGTCCATGGAGTACAGCATCGTCCTTTGCACCGTATTCTGGTTTTGCGGCCATTTTGAGCTATGCTCCAGTCAATAAACCTCATAACACGGTATCCGAGGAAGGGGAGCTTACCAGGTGACGATCAGATTTTGTGAGACCTTTGATATTATCAAGATCCACCTGCTCGATAAGTCCACCCAAAAGCACCTTGAAAGGATTCCCCAGACACGGAAAGTGCTCTTGTATCAAATGCTGGCATCTGGATACTTGCTTTGCTGTCATGGATAGTCCAAAGCACACTTGGCGAGGCTCTATAATCCAAATCAAGCGAGTGTCCGGCCTTTTGTGTGTCGCCTTCCACAGTGCCATAGCGGCGGCTAGGTTGTCCGGGTCAATGGAGTCATTGTAATAAATAAAAAGGGTTTCCCCCATGATGAATATGCCGATAGCAATCCGTGTTCGTCAAGTTGGGAAAGTGTACTGGTGTTAAAGCTCGAGGGTTATGAGGGCCTATTTAAGCAGTTTGTCGTGGGAAGAAAATATGACCTTTCAGATGACGTTAGTTTGTGTATGCAATGGAAAATCGCCTGAACAAGCAAATGCCTTGTCTGCCTTGTGAGCGTCGTGAAACAGCTTTGGGCACAGCCTGGCTTGGTTCAGATAACGAACGTACTATCTAGCAGCAGTAGTAGTGGTAGTGCGGGGTGAGAGACTGAGCCTGAGTGATTTAAATTTGACCTATCGAGTAGTGCCTCTGCGACTGGCGCAAAATCTTTTCAATCACCTTCTTCGCCAGCTTATCTATGTTCTCAACATCAAATCCCTTCCTAAACTCGATATTGTCCCAAAGGACATGTTTCCGCTTACTATCTTGTAGAAAATACTGGTCTCTATTCACAAAATAAAGATAGACGTGTCCGCCAGGATCACCTGAAGATGGCGAACGTCTTGAATTCTTCAGAGTCCCAACCCAGCATTGCTCGTTCTTCAGTTGCAGTCGACGCCCGCGCTGTTTGTCTGTCACATGCTCTAAGCGAGTAGGTGGTGCCTCTGTCACAGAAACTTAGCTTCTCTTTCTCAGATTGGGCCAGTGTGCCCAACAACCTCGAACAACCAAGTTACTTGTCTTGGTTGTTGGACACACTGGATTGGGTACTTGGACACTCACGACGTCGGCGGTGAGCTACCTTCCTCGAGGGTTTAGCTGTAGATCCAGGCATATGTTCGGAACACGTATTGTGAGGGCCAAATTCAAGCAGCTGGGACGAAAATGGTGGAGTCATGCGGGGTTTCTCGAGAGTGAAATAATCCACGACTTGACGGGTCTATGGCGGGCGGCGACTGACAGTAGTAGTGTTCATTACGCCCGGGAGAACGGATCTCATAGGGCCTATAGCTACGCTAAGTTATCCACGTATCCCCGCTTTTCGTCCACTCTACACAAAGAAAGCCCTACTGCTCTTCCCAGCCTTTCTTTTCTAACCAACCCCGTTTGCTTGACTCTGTCAGTTTTGGATGACGTCGTGGTTTCAGTGCTTAGGCATTTGTTCACAGCAAGCTAACCGCTGCGGAGGCACTAGCGCACCTTGGAGAATGCCACGTCAAGAAGCTTCTCGCTACCTTTGACCCCAAGACCCGCCTTTGTAGTCTCGCTAAAGTATTCGCAGGTGTACAGGTAGCCCTGATGCTCGGAAGCTAGTCAAGGGTAGCTTGCCAGATTCTCAATACTTTACATCATACATTTATCAGGAGGATAACCTAGTATCAAGTACCTAAGCTAATTGAAGCTACTAACTGGAGTCGAGGTTTATCTGCACACCTGCGAATACTTTTTGCAGCCAACTGTAAACCCACCCCACCCACAACTCATGATGTACCTAAGGCGACAGGTATACTTGTAAGAAAACGCTTCTTACGGGCCAGGATATGGGATATGTGATATCGGTGACATCATTACAGTTACGTAACAGCTAAAAGCCCGTCGTATCAGACGTAAGTATTATGGGCACTTCCGTTTCACATTGCCGATACAGGAGGGAGCAGCTTTCCAAATCCCGACAGAAACAAATCGATGCCATTTAGACAGACAGAACCGTCAATCGGTTCGTTAGGGTTTGCCATGCGTCGAGTTCAACGCTTGGCCGACTGCGAATGATGTTAACCTCTCGCTGGAATCAGCAAACCAGCTCAGCGCGTCGTCCTGGTTCGCTTAGGGTTAACCCGGCTACACCGCCAAAAGTATGTGCCATGAAAGTTGCGGAGCCCCGGAATACATGGGGCCAAGCTCCTCCTCTGGTACTCCATCAACATATTGGCGAAGCTGCTTGTGTTGCGCAGCCATGTCATCTGCCAACGCCTCTACGACGATTAACTGCCGAACCAGCCATCGCTCCAAGCTCCTGTTAGGGGCCAGAAAAGAGACTACTAGAGTAGTTGCGATCCATAAAGCTCACCGTCTTTTTGCTGAGTCGTCCTTGGAGGACGATCATGGACTCATGGTGGAGTCTGCGCTAATTGCATCCTTACTGACTCCCGGCTCTAGCGTCGCCTAAGCCCGAGAACTAGCCTCGCAAGCTAAGCTGACCTAGGCCTCCTAGCTTCTGGCTTTCGCTTCTCCCCTATCTCTTTTTCCTTTCCTTTTTATTTTTTTGTTGTTGCTAGTTCTTCTTTTTGGATTGTGCCTTCCCTCTCTCTGCCCTCTTTTTGTCATATCCCTGTTGACGTTGATCTCTGAGCTTTCTCGTCTGCGTACCCACCTTCACGCATTGATGGTGTGCTTTGCTGTCATGTCATGTGAGCTAACGACAAAGCTAATAGTGACTAGCGGCCAATGTGGACACAAAGCGGTAAAGACCACGCAGATCATTCAAGTTAGAGAGAAGCTAGGCACGTTCCGCGACTGCTTATCTCAAGCGATCCGAAATATTTCGGCGGTGCACCTGTCGGCCGGTACTAGGTTACTTGCTGACCCTTTCGAATAATTCTTAGCCAGTCCCTTGGGCCGAAATCGACGACAGGCAGGGATGAATTGTCATTTGTCGGGACCGCATCACTTCCACGTAGACCAGTCTGTCTTTGAACGAACGATGTCCCAGGCGGGAGCCCACTTCACTGACAAATGATTTTGTGCCGTTGATTGTCGTGTGTGAGCATGACGATGTCGGTCATCCCTCGTGCTTGCCGCAAAAAAGAGAAGAAAAAAAGGCTCAATACAGAGAGCCAAGCCAAGCCCAACCGGGGTGTCGGGACGAAAGCAAATGTCAGCGTAAGGCGAGGGGTGCATATGCAGGGTAAGTACAGGGCGTGAGTCGCAGCAGAAATATGGGAATATGGTTGTCGTTGTGGACTCGATTGTACAACCCGCAGGGGTCTCAAATATTGGCGCGAGACTGAGCTTTTTTTTCGCTATCTTTTCTACAGTATTGAATATAAATTAGACCTTTGTATCAGTCCAACATTTGAGACCCCTGCGGGCTGTACGGAAATGATACAGTGAATCTTGCCCTTTCAAATTGTGATCCTTTCAGCGCCCGGGGTTACATCAGTAGTTGGTGTGGCCGCCATCCTCTGTTCACGTAGCCCATCACCCCTGTGCAGCTGAATATCAGATCGACCAACCGCCCTCCTGTGGGTTTTTTTTTACAAGTGGCAAGCGACAGGGATCCTATTCAACTGCGGAGGCCTTTCCTTGTGTGAAAATGCCGTGCGTGTGAACCCTATAAATGTGTTGCTTGGGTTGTTGGTGGTGACACTTGGTCGCCATCCATCAACCAAACGAGAATTATCCTGGAGCTATTTGCATACCGCACAGCGAAGCCGCCATAATCTCTGTAAAGATGAAATCCAAATCGCTTAACTTGTTTTTCTCTTCAAAAAGCCGTAAAAGGTGGCCGGCCACTGCACCGCCTTCACCGAAATCGTCTCGATCTGCTTCCCCAACATCTGCTCAGCAAGCAACTCAACCAACATCTGCTCAGCAAGCAACTCAACCAACATCTCAGCCACCGCCTTCTCCACTCACCTCGACAGATGCCGAAACCTCACCACTGCCGAGTCTACAAGAGCGAATTTGGAACCAAGCCTACGATAAGCTCAAAGAGAACGAGCCTAAACTGGTTGGGGTATACGAGAAGATCTTATCAGCTAAGCTACACGGAGACGACCCGAGCTCTGCTACTCGCGAATCAACAGACAACGAGATAGGAGAGACTCCGAGGACACGATGTGGCCAAATGCAACAGCTGGTTCAGGCTGGACTGGACCGGACGCAGAAGCAAGCGTCTATCAAGCAAGGCATCGACGAAGGCCTGCAAGCGGCGCAGGAGGTCAGAAGAATAGTGGACAAGGCGCTGCATGCCGCTCCGGAAGCTGCTGTCGCCTGGGTCGGCGTCTGCCTCGGACTGGAGGTGTGTGTGATCGGCCCTCACATCCGGTGAGAGAACAATGGATGGTCCCCTGCTGACAGTTAATAGATCCTCTCGAACCCCATCGCCGAGGCACGCGATAACCGCAAAGGCATCGCCTACGTTCTGTCGAGAATGGAGTGGTACTGGAACTTGGTGTCTCTGCTTCTTGACGAGAACAAGGCCGAGCAATCATCTGCGGGGCTGCGAGTCCAACTGGAGAAGCACGTCGTGCAGCTCTACGAGAAGCTCCTTACATATCAAATCAAGAGTGTATGCCTTTACTACCGGAATTGGGCTGCCGTCATCGGAAGGGATCTGCTCAAAATCGACGATTGGGCTGGCAAGCTCAGCGAGATCAAGGAAGCCGAGGCTGCCGTGCAAGGAGACATGGAGCAATACAATACCGGAGAGAGCAGAATGCAACTTCGGAAACTCACCGACGCTGCGGGCGCTCTAGAGATGAATCTCCAAAACATTCATTCGGCCATCAAAGGCGTACATTCGGCCATCAAAGGCGTACATTCGGCCATTGAAACGCAAACGCAACATCAAGAGAAGCGGCACCAAGACGACGAGGCGAAGCAATGCCTGAAAGACCTGCGCGAGACTGACCCTCGCGACGACAAAACGCGCATCCAAGAGACAAAAGGCGGCCTGCTCAGGGACTCTTATCTTTGGATCCTCGACAACAACGAATTCCGGCAGTGGCGTGACGAACCGCAAAGACAGCTGCTCTGGATCAAAGGTGAGCCTGGCAAGGGCAAGACGATGTTGCTATGTGGCATCATCGACGAGCTGGAGAAAGAGCCCGGCAATCACCTGTCCTACTTCTTCTGCCAAGCCACTGAGGCAAGGCTGAGTAACGCGACTGCGGTGCTGCGCGGTCTGATCTATCTGCTAGTTGCCCAGCAACCATCGCTCATCCTGCATATTCGGGAGAAACACGACCATGCGGGCAAGCAGCTTTTCGAGGACGGGAATGCCTGGGAAGCCTTATCCAAGATCCTCGCAGCCATGCTTAATGACCCGATTTCAGACGGTGCTATCCTGATTGTTGATGCTCTCGATGAGTGCAAGACAAGCCGCGACCAACTCCTCGATTTCATCATGAAACCGTCTCGAGCCAAATGGATCATATCTAGCCGCAATTGGCTGGATATTGAGGAGAAACTCGGCCATGCAAAGCAGAAGGTCAGGCTTCAGCTCGAGCTGAACCAAGACTCCATCTCCAAGGCTGTCGACACATACATTGGATACAAGGTGGAGAAACTGGCGGACCTCAAAAACTACGACAAGGAAACAAGGGACGCTGTTCAACGCCATTTGGTTGGCAACGCCGATGGCACCTTTCTCTGGGTAGCCTTGGTTTGTCAAGAACTGGCAGATTCCAAGGTCCGAAAACGACATACGCTGGACACATTGAAGTCATTCCCTCCAGGTCTTGATCCTCTCTATAAGCGAATGGTGGAACATATCAGCGATTCGAAAGATGCAGATCGTTGCAAGGATACCCTCGCTCTTGCTTCGGTTGTATACCGACCCATCAACTTGGACGAGTTGAAGGCTCTTGCCGAGTCGCTCGACGATCTTGACCAGGATGAGTTGGAAGAAATCATCAGCTCCTGTGGTTCTTTTCTGACTCTTCGAAAAGGCGTCATCTACTTTGTGCATCAATCAGCCAAAGATTTCCTGCTCAAGAACGCGTCAAAACAAATCCTACCTTCTGGCATTGCGCACCAGCACTATGCCCTCTTCTCGAGGTCGCTAGGGGTCCTGTCGGAAACTCTTCGACGAAACATCTACAGTCTCAACACGCCAGGATTCTCCATTGATCAGGTCTCACCGACTAATCCCGACCCATTGTCCCCAATTCGATATTCATGCGTCTACTGGGTTGACCATCTTCACGACTCAGATGTCGCAGAAGTCAACGACATTCTACGGGATAACGGCAACGTCCATGTATTCATCCAGAAGAAGTACTTGTATTGGCTGGAATGTCTTGGTCTGCTACGAAGCATATCGGAGGGAACCAAGGCGGTACACAAGCTCGAGGCTTTAGTGGTAAGCTGCTCTAGATGTATATTGGAAGCCGTCTAACAAGGTTATAGAAAATCGCGGGAGCGCAGAAACTGACAGAACTACTTCGAGATGCGCGCCGATTCATTCTTTCTCATGCTCGCGCCATCGAGATTGCTCCATTGCAGGCTTATGCGTCCGCACTCGTGTTCAGTCCTGAACACAGTCTCACCAGAGAGCTCTTTAAGAAGGAGGAGCCGGATTGGATGGTATTGAAGCCAAGAATGGAGGCAGATTGGAACGCTTACGAGAAGACGCTTGAGGGCCATGCCATGTCGGTGACGTCGGTGGTGTTCTCGGCAGATGGCCAGCGTATTGCATCTGGCTCACATGATGGGACAGTCAAGATCTGGGACGCGGCCACGGGCGCATGTGAGCAGACCCTCGAGGGCCATGGCAATTGGGTGAATTCGGTGGTGTTCTCGGCAGATGGCCAGCGTATTGCATCTGGCTCAGATGATGGGACAGTCAAGATCTGGGACGCAGCCACGGGCGCATGCAAGCAGACGCTTGAGGGCCATAGCTATTCGGTGAGGTCGGTGGTGTTCTCGGCAGATGGCCAGCGTCTTGCATCTGGCTCATATGATAACACAGTCAAGATCTGGGACGCGGCCACGGGCGCATGCAAGCAGACGCTCGAGGGCCATGCCATGTCGGTGACGTCGGTGGTGTTCTCGGCAGATGGCCAGCGTATTGCATCTGGCTCACATGATGGGACAGTCAAGATCTGGGACGCGGCCACGGGCGCATGTGAGCAGACCCTCGAGGGCCATGGCAATTGGGTGAATTCGGTGGTGTTCTCGGCAGATGGCCAGCGTCTTGCATCTGGCTCATATGATAAGACAGTCAAGATCTGGGACGCAGCCACGGGCGCATGCGAGCAGACGCTTGAGGGCCATGGCGATTCGGTGACGTCGGTAGTGTTCTCGGCAGATGGCCAGCGTCTTGCATCTGGCTCAGATGATCACACAGTCAAGATCTGGGACGCAGCCACGGGCGTATGCGAGCAGACCCTCGAGGGTCATGGCGATTGGGTGACGTCGGTGGTGTTCTCGGCAGATGGCCAGCGTCTTGCATCTGGCTCAGATGATCACACAGTCAAGATCTGGGACGCAGCCACGGGCGCATGCAAGCAGACGCTTGAGGGCCATGGCGATTCGGTGACGTCGGTAGTGTTCTCGGCAGATGGCCAGCGTCTTGCATCTGGCTCAGATGATAACACAGTCAAGATCTGGGACACAGCCACGGGCGTATGCGAGCAGACCCTCGAGGGCCATGGCGATGAGGTGTGGTCAGTGGTGTTCTCGGCAGATGGCCAGCGTCTTGCATCTGGCTCAGATGATAACACAGTCAAGATCTGGGACGCAGCCACGGGCGCATGCGAGCAGACCCTCGAGGGCCATGGCGGTCCGGTGACGTCGGTGGTGTTCTCGGCAGATGGCCAGCGTCTTGCATCTGGCTCATTTGATAACACAGTCAAGATCTGGGACGCGGCTACGGGCGTATGCGAGCAGACGCTCAAGGGCCATGGCCATTGGGTGACGTCGGTGGTGTTCTCGGCAGATGGCCAGCGTCTTGCATCTGGCTCACATGATAACACAGTCAAGATCTGGGACGCAGCCACGGGCGCATGCGAGCAGACCCTCGAGGGCCATGGCGGTCCGGTGACGTCGGTGGTGTTCTCGGCAGATGGCCAGCGTCTTGCATCTGGCTCACATGATAACACAGTCAAGATCTGGGACGCAGCCACGGGCGCATGCGAGCAGACCCTCGAGGGCCATGGCGGTTTGGTGACGTCGGTGGTGTTCTCGGCAGATGGCCAGCGTCTTGCATCTGGCTCACATGATAACACAGTCAAGATCTGGGACGCAGCCACGGGCGCATGCGAGCAGACCCTCGAGGGCCATGGCGATTGGGTGACGTCGGTGGTGTTCTCGGCAGATGGCCAGCGTCTTGCATCTGGCTCACATGATAACACAGTCAAGATCTGGGACGCGGCCACGGGCGTATGCGAGCAGACGCTCAAGGGCCATGGCGATTGGGTGACGTCGGTGGTGTTCTCGGTAGATGGCCAGCGTCTTGCATCTGGCTCAGATGATAACACAGTCAAGATCTGGGACGCGGCCACGGGCGCATGCGATCAAACGCTTAACGTTGGGAGAGTATTATATCACCTTTCATTTGATCCAACGTCAAATGCTCTCCTCTCTACCGATATTGGACTTCTAAATCTGGATCGCCCGGCTCTGCCGCCTGTCATAAATGATCGGTCGACTGAGATAACATTACCGCGTGTTAGCCATTCTGGATGGGGTATAAGCGCGGATGGCGAATGGATTGTTGAAGATGGAAAGAAGATGCTTTGGCTGCCTCCGGACTATCGAGGGGGCAGGCCCGCTATTGATAGATCAACGGTCGCTATCGGCTATCATTCAGGTCGTGTGTTAGTGTTGAAATTCTGTTAGAGCAGAGGCAGGCATCATTGGAGTCTTGAATCCAGTGGGTAAATCCGACTTCGGGTTTAAAGCTACTAGCAAGTTTTTCAGCCAAATCAAACTACGATCTCTTCTTTAGGGCTCTAACTAGTCATGGTATGTCATGTAATACCCGTTGGCTCATGTGGGCCCGAAGGGCCCAGGCGAGCCAACCTATCCTAGCATACTGGCGGATAGTGCTCACTATCCAATGGCTTTACCATAGTAAAAAAAGGTACGTTAATGAAATGACGACCTGAATCCATTGCACCCCAACGGATTCAGGTCACCCATAGGTTTTCATCGATAAGAATGCATTTTAAATAGATGCATCGATCCATTATATCGAGGGAAGCTTATATCTGGCTTGCCGGCCTGCGAAAGTCATTTTTGCGGCGTTGCGACCGGTTCAAAGTTCAATTCAATTCATCGATTGAAGTTGAATTGAGACCAGGATTTTGCCAGCCAGATTAGTCATTAAGACCAGCCCGAGGGCGGCCAATACATGGTGCCCCAATAACCTTGGGCATCCCCCCTAGGGCACGCAATATTATTGGCTCAAAATTCCCCACACTTTGACAAAGCACTAAAGCCTCAGCCGGCCTTCATGACTCGTACGGCAGGTACAACAGCACTAACACCTGAGATTGTGTTAAGACATTTGCTTCATCGACTCAACTACAACACCGTCATTGATACCTGGAGATGATATTGCATTGGAATTAAACGTATATGGACCAAAGAATATAGTCACTTCCTATCTAATAATCAAGTCGTTTTGCGCGCTGAATTGACATGTGTGCTGTGCTCTTACTCCTCACAGGGCGGCCTTTGGATCAGTTTTCATGCTGTCGACTCTGCAACGCTCCGTGGACCTATAGAATCGTGTTCACCGCAAAACAATGTGTTCAAGACTTTAATCACCCGTTAACCCACAGTTAGGCTACAGCTGTATCTTTGAGCTCATCCCCCGCCTATCTGTCCAGCAACAGCTCTCCAAAGTAGCCCTAACCGTCCTGTTGTAGGCTATGTATTGGTGCCACGCCTAGTCAGGCGGCGCACCTGGGTGCCCATGTATTGGCCGCCCATAAATGATGAATGCTTAGTCAGGGGGCTGTGCCCCTAGCCTGCTGACGGGGGGGTCTGTGCCCCGAGCACACAGGTCCTGTGCGCCTAGACGACGCCCTATCACACCACGTCTACAAGGTTATGTAAGACGCGCAACGACGCACGAATCACGATCTGATTATCCTTTTCATTAGAGAGGTCTTTGCCTATCTATAATGGTCATATGCCGACTTAATAGAGCATGGTCATACAGACCCCAGCTATCACTCTTACGACGCTATGGGTGTACTTCGGTGCACTGACATAAATTTCTGCGCCAGTCCAGTAAAGTCTGCCTCGAAAACCTTAAGAGTCATTCGTCGCCCTGAATTCATTCCCAGACACGTGTAACTTAGAACCAACCACAGCACAATTAATCCATTCTTATTTTATCAGGAGGATAACAGTCTCGGCCACCTCTTTTTCCACCTATCTCAGAAATCTGTCAAGTAGAGGCTCTTATTAGTTGATTCTAGCGGTTATGAGAGGGATCGCCACAATCAGGATCCGTTCTGCCTAAGCGGATGCAGTGCAGGCAAAGCCCGATCTTTTTGTTGAGGCTGTCCAATTCCCGGCGACGGTCTTCCCTATATGCTGGGGGCTCATGCTTGTATGCATATCGACACTGAGTACTTTGCTCCTCAGGAACCGGGCCTGGCATCCTCTCCGCTTTCTCCAGTGCCTTGGAGATGGAGATGTGGAACAAATGTGCTGGCCAAAGACCTTTTTCTTGTAGCAGTTTTATATATGCATACGCATATTTGCTTGTCCATCCACATTTATGACAACACATCCCAGTCCCATCGTTCACTCCTGCTATGAGAATCTCTGCTACCCTTAATCTTGCGAACCCTCTCTGCTCTTCCAGTAAACCTGTCCGTTCTCCCGTCAGTTAAATGTCCAAGCAACTACTGGAATACTTACAAAGTACCCTCCATGGCATAACAGATTCAACTTCATCCCAGGAGAGAGCAAGATAAGTACCATCATAATCAAAAACCAACGCTCTAGTGATCTCATTGAATGCTTGTGCATTCCGAAACAGGTATGCCGCGGCAGCGAGAAGCATCAAATTGCTAGCTTTATCTCTGGAAGTTCGAAGCCAAGTCTCGCTTGCAAATTTGAGTGCATCAATGCAACCATACTTGTCCGCAACGATGGCAACTGCGAGAACATCGCCAGCGACGAGGGTTCGAGGTACCTTTTCATTCTGGTAGTGAATAACAGAACATATGATTTTTAATGCAGCAGCATTGTCATCGGGTAGCAGTAGTTCGAATGGTTTATCGTGGTCGCGCATATCATGACCTTCCTTCCAGTCTGGCCCGAACATGACGGAGAAAACTTTCGAGGCTGCCATCAATGACATAGAGTGAATACGGAGTCTCGTCTCTTGCGGTCCAGCTATCAGAATAAGGTCGCCATCTGCAGCAATTTCGAAAACTGTGTTGGCCTCGGCGTCTTTTGAATTTTCCATAATGATTTCAAGCAACCTGCCGCCGCTGTGAGAAGGCGTCGTTGACAAAGCGGATCACGTTAATGTTCGTGGGTAGCCCGTGTATTACAAGCCAATACAGGAATGGAGTCTATGGTGAATACAGACAGGACAAGGACGTGTTTTGTTTTTGTTGGTGAATAGAACTCTGGTGTCACAGCCTGAGTCTGAGCCCGAATCTGAACCTGATCCTGGGGGTGTTATAGCTATATATATGAGAATGCAGTGTAAGGTCAGGGACCTTGCATCCTAGTCTTTTGCCGTATAGCGCAGCGGGTAAGGCCCTGAATGCATCCAGGGACCCTGGCCGTGACAGAGGAAGGTGTACATGTACAATACTATAAAGGTTACGCAACATTCCATCCATGCAATCTACCAAGGTTCGCACTACCTGAGCTGCCACCAGAACGAGCTAATAAACTCAGCGCTGCCTACTACGCGGAGGTGGACGCATAGACCGGTCCGCCACAGAAGATTGTCATACTTTTACCGTCATGCAGCTAAGACGCTTATACATAACCCGTCCTAGGAAAAGGTTTTCCGCATGAGGCCATAACACACACTCATGGATTTCATAGATCCCTTCTAGAGCCGGTGGCTTAGCTGCCAAACAGAATAAGACATACTGATATATCAATGCCTTTAACATGTAGTTATCTATAATTAGAGAGGTAGTATGCTGAATGATGATTGTATTTTGTGAGTTCACTTTCAGCTTACATCAAGAAGTTGTGCCGTGTCTCAACCGCATGCGGGCAATTTCGTGGAGAGCTGAAAGGCTGGAAATAGGCTCTGTTATTGTCGATCTCCTGCAAGCGGGTTATGTGGCGTTTCCGCCGGCTGTAGATCAGTCCGAAATAAGTATCTCATCCCTAATTTCTCCCTACTCGGCGTAAAACACACAACGTATACTTTTGGCGAAGCACCTCAGGAAATTGGCTTCTGAGACCCCTCAAGGGTGTGAATCGGGAAAACTAGAGCTTTGTCAGTAGTCAAGATGCATGGTTTAGCGTAGTTTTCCCAGAAGGAATAAACTATATTATATCGCACTTACGTCATTGGAATGAAGTGCGTCTTTGAGGTTTCCGGACCACAGGGTATCAAATGCACGATCGCACCACCAAGCCGCAATTACCACCACATTTTAATAAATTCCTCAATCAATTGAACAATATAATTGGAAAGTGATTTATATATCATTTCAATCGCTGAAGTCAGTAGATTAATATCCACTATGTTTTCCATCTCTATAAATGCAGTTATCGAGGCGTTTTGGCATCGAATGAATTAGCTTGTCAATAGCCTCCTGTGTTGTAACGGTTGCACCTAACCGCTAAGCCACAGGGCAAAAGATCGGGCCGTAATCACTATGCTAACGATTACAGTGGTGCTTACAGCTGCCTATAGGGGCCGATCGTAACATGTGTGATCTCATTCCTGTCACAGCTCGAAGTCAGACCAGCCTACCCTAGAGCTACAAGTGGATCAGATCACGTGGCGATACGTTATCGCTGAGACTTTAGTTCACCGACTAGATAGATCCTGAACGTAGCTCCTCGAGCTACGTCTTATCAATAGAGCCTGACCTGCCTGCAGTGCCTATCCGTAGCAATAGATCCCGTTCCGCCTGAAGCGTTCCCCGTTCACCTGTATTCCCGAGACCAGCCCGTGACATCGATAGCACGTCGATCATCGATACCTGAGTCGCGAAATATTCCCTAGGTCTCTCTGAGTCTCTGCTTTTCAAATGTGATGGTTTTAAAGTCCAGGCGTCTTGACACATGTTTTGCTCCGTCTTCGATTGATCCCCTACCAACATGTCTGCTGCGCTCTCTAGCTCTAGAAGATAGACAACTCCCAATTGCTCTTCAGTCTTTGAATCTCGGGGTAGATTTTCTGCCAGGTTTTCTTTAGGCTAAAGTCCTTAACGTTGTGGGTTAGGCCGTGACACCTGTTATTATCTCTTATGAATTGAAGTCCCCTTTCCTTCGCTAACCGGGTTATTTTGAGCCAATCAGCAATGCGATAACGCTTCAAACGATATGACTCTGATTTTAAGCGAAACAATTCAATTTCTTAGCCGATTTGAGTTCAATCGCCTCTTAATAGTTCCTAGGTCTCAGCGATACCGGACCCATAGTAAAAGGCAAAGGTTCGGATGTGGATCAAGTTATGAAGGAAGCCGAGGAGCAAGCAGTTAAGAGGGCCGAAGAAAAGGCTGCTGCTGCCGCTATTGCCGTGGCGCAAAAATTGCTTGCTTATTAGAAAAAAAGGCACGCAGCGGAGGCTGGTTTTTCAAAAGAGACCAAGAGAGGCTTTCCGTGCTCGAGCATGATGCCGCAAAGAGAGCTGAAGCTCGAGCTGCTCGTGACATTGCGGAAGCAAAAACTGCCCACGCATTAAGTGCCCCCGCTGCAGACAAGGTCGACCTTTCGCTGTTGTGGGCCGCCAGGAATGGAAGCGAGGCCATGGTCAAGATGCTCCTCGACACGGGCAAGGTCGACGTTGATGCGAAAGATTACATTGGCCGGACGCCGCTGTCGTGGGCCGCTGAGAATGGACACGAGGCCGTGGTCAAGATGCTCGTCGACACGGACAAGGTCGACGTTGATGCGAAAGACAAGGGCGGCCAGACGCCGCTGTCGTTGGCCGCCAGGAATGGACACGAGGCCATGGTCAAGATGCTCCTCGACACGGGCAAGGTCGACGTTGATGCGAAAGATTACATTGGCCGGACGCCGCTGTCGTTGGCCGCCAGGAATGGACACGAGGCCGTGGTCAAGATGCTCGTCGACACGGACAAGGTCGACGTTGATGCGAAAGACAAGGGCGGCCAGACGCCGCTGTCGTTGGCCGCTGAGAATGGACGCGAGGCCGTGGTCAAGATGCTCGTCGACACGGGCAAGGTCGACTTTGATGCGAAAGATTACATTGGCCAGATGCCGCTGTCGTTGGCCGCCAGGAATGGACACGAGGCCGTGGTCAAGATGCTCGTCGACACGGGCAAGGTCGACCTTGACGCAAAAGACGAGACCGGCCAGACGTATTAATGTTAGCGACAGTACTTATGACTCCATTCCCCCACATTCGCACCCCGGAACTCCAGGCAGCAGCGGTACTTCTAAGTACTTCATTCGCTAAGCCAGAAATTGCTTACGCACCCATAAGGCGGCCAAATTCTGACAGAATATCTGCTTATGAGGCAGACTTGCAAAGAGCATGTTTTTTTGGACTAGAAGGTCCAAGTGCTCATAATTGAACATCAATTGGTGGCTCGGGGGGTACTGGTATATCCCGATTTTTACGGTCTGCAGTCCTTGTTCGCCGAACCTTGAAGCCGCGAATAATCTATATCTATTAGCCTGGCACTGGGCGCCTTACTAGATGATTGGAACTGAGGAATGATCGAATGATAGCTACTTGATGCATCCGGTAACCCTAGTTCTATTATGAATGGTCCAAGCGAATGCCTTGTCACTAAACCTTCTGCTACGCACTGCCGCTCATGGGAGGACAGCCCGGAGCATATGTCCGCTATCGCCCGTACCCACTCTGATATGGTCAAAGTTGGACCGCACGGGGGTAAAACAGTAGGGTTGCCGTAGGCTAGGTGATGGACTACTGACGCTGGACCCGCACCCCACTGTACTATTAATAAATGAACTCTCTTCCTCCTCAACAGTGGTATTCATCACAAGATGTCACGGGTCCGGTTCGGTATACAGGTGGACGGGGAACGCTTCAGGCTGAACAGGATCTATTAGCTACAGATAGGCACTGCAGGCGGGTCAGGCTCTATTGACAAGACGTAGCTCAAGGAGCTACGTTCAGGAGCTATCTGACGGTCGTTCAGGATCTTCTGCGATAACTTATCGCCGCGTGATCTGATCCACTTGTAGCTCTAGGGTAGGCTGGTCTGACTTCGAGCTGTGACACAAGTTTACTAGCAAGCTTATAAAAATCTGGAGGCCCATAAGTAAAAAGCTCTAAATATTTATCACTTATAACCCTAACCAGGACCCCTTCGGCGTGTTTTTTAACTGCAATGGCGAATCATGCTCGTTGTCCTCCTACTGTAGCCACTATATCCCTCCGCCATAATCTTACGGTGCTCCCCCTCCACCCAACACCTCTGGGTCCCGTCTCGCCTCCTGTAGGATCTCCCTCACCCGAACATATTGTTCTTTGTCCTCTCTCTCCCACCTCCTACCATTTGGAAACACTACCTTTCGTACCCTATTGACCCAAGGCACTAACGGTTGATAATAGGGAGTGAAATTCTCCTTCGCGGTTTTGATGAAGTCACCTTCGTGGGATACTTGCCCTTTCTTCAAGTTTGCCAATTCTCCCGTATCAACATAATTCCACTTATCAAATTCTTGAACGACTCTGGTTTCGTCTGCCCCGTTGTAGTGGATGCATATCCAGAACAAGACCCAGAAGAATGATTCAATATCGTGCATAAAGGAATGCTGCTCGCCCAGCAGCGCCCCGATTGCCATGAAAGCCCGTGTTCCGGTTTTCCCCTTTGCCCCTGACGCAACCTCTCGTGACTCTTTGATAGCCAGGTCAAGGTCAATCAAGAAAGAAGACCAGGAGGGGTTATCGCCATCCTCGTTGATCATGAGATTGTTGACCGAGATGTCTCTGTGAAGGAAGCCTGCCTTATGCAAAGATTCATGCCCTTCAATGCACCGCTCAAACGCAGCAAGCAGAGCCGACCGGGAGCTCGCCTTGTAGATAGGCATCCCGTAGTCTCGGAGAATGACACGCCGATGTACACGATTTGGTAATGAACTAGCGGCCCTCGTTGAAGACACGGAACAAGATCGCTTGCTAGAAGGAAGAGGAGCGCCAGCTTGGCTAGATGACCGCTTTCTGCTGGCACTGGCGCTGCCGCGACCCTCTCTCGATGTGCCAGATACGACGTTGTTCTGCCGGATTGGTCGTTCCGGACGGTAGTTCGCAGCTTGCGTAATATCCAGCCCTTTTCGAACATTATTCCGGATGTCATCATCTGCCCCGTCAATCTGTACCGTCTCGTGGTGATAGTACCGGGCTACGTTAACGACACCCTTGTCAGTCGCCTCACGTAGTAGTTCGCCTTCTTCATCTCGTTCCGGATATTGCCACGAATCCTTAATGACAAGCAGCATCTCCGGCCGTCCTTCGGGATGGGCTTTCCAACATGTCGTCGCTCGACCAGCTATGCAAGGCGCCCGCTGCATCACCTCGTCGATGATGATCCGCTCGGTCGAACCATTCCGATCGACCTCGATGAATCGCTCCCCGTTTGCCGTCATGATTGTCGGGTCGAACCCTAGCTGCTCCTCGTTCATCCAGAGAAAGCCAAGGATCGTGGACACAAACTGACGCCCATCTTTGTTAATGTCGAACTGCTCCGATGCGATGCCCCCGAGCCGGTCAAACGCCCATACCCTCATGAGGGACCCGCAGATGGTAAAGCCCAAGACGAAGCGACGGTCGTTCTGCGCAGCCAGCACCTCCCTCGCGTACCGCCCCAGATCAAGCCACGCCATCGAGGCCTTGTCGGCGGACGGGTTGCTCTTCAGCTCTCCAGGCACCAAGATCTGCGACCAGTGGCACCGCGAGTCTTTCCCAGCACTCGTATCCTTGACAAAACCGACGTCCAACTTGCGCTCTCCTGTAGAACCTTGTATTGGCTTGTTGGGCTGGGCAAGAGGCCGTCGTCGATGCCGATGCGTTGGGATTGACCCGTGGCTGCCTGTGAATGCCGCTAGTTTGTCGCTGAAGTCGGCAAACCAGCTCAGCACATCATCCTGGTTCGCATCCCTGGGCCATCCCTTCCAACCGTCCTCAAAGAGTGGATCACTACCTTCGAGGCATTGCTCGAAGAACGCCTGGGAGGCTGCGTCAAGGCCGGCCACGCCCCCAAAGTATGTGCTGTGAAAATTGCGGAGCCCGACATACATAGGGCCAAGCTCCTCCTTCAGCACATCGTCCACATATTTGCGATGCTCGGACGAGTTCGCGAAGCTGCTGGTATTGCGCAGCCATGGAGTCTGTTGGATGGAAGAAGCTACCTGTCGGGGAGGCGGGGTGGATTCGGTGACGGCGTTATAGAGTTCATCCCAGATTAGGGCATCGTCTGGTTCATCGACGAGGGCTGATTTCAGGAGAGGCTTGACGCGATCGAAGTCAAAGTCGGCAGAGGCGGCAGTAGAAACAAGTCTTAGGAGATCGCTTCGGAGGGTGCCACGACCTGTCTTCGAAGGTAAGAGGCGGGTGGCAGGAAGAATTTGAATCGCTGATAGAAGACTGGACGCGAGATCCTGCACATCTTTATATTGGTTAGATGAGTGCCTCAAGGAAATTGATCCGCCGTACCTTCATGTTCAAGCTGGTCCAGGGCATCTGGAATGCAGGAGAGATGCGCCCTTTCGCATACCGAACTGAAAGAACCGCGAAAGGCATCGATGCCATTCCCAATAGGGTTATCCTCGATGATCTTAGACTGCGGTTGATTCCCCATGGTGGATGGGAACAAGAAGTCGCGTTTGTCGTATGTTCCTTTGTGTAGAAAGGATTCTGGCCAGCAACCCAGTCGCCTGGCTGGGTTACTGCCGGGAAATTTTTGTTCCATGCGTCTTAGTCATCGGACGCGCTCAGACGGGGCCCCATAAGGACACGCATGAATGAATGAATTTATTCCGCCCCTAACGAGACTTAATGTTGTGGGCCCTATGAGGCGTATCCTCCCGGGCGGAATAAATTCATACATACATAACTATGGAGAGAACTTTAATTTCTTACAGACAACTCAGAGCGCGCATCGATGGGTTTGCTATGATTGTGACGTAACGGAGCAAAAATATTATGTCAGCAATTTTTGGTTGCCGGAGTGATTTAGCATCACATCATTGCGGGGCTAACTTTTTCAATCTACTTCACAACATCAACAGCACAATCCACTACGAGATGCGACAAACTTCGCCATGAGAGACCGTACATTTATTCTAAACTGGATTAAGACAGCCCATCTGAGTACGGATATCCAACATACTAAGGACTCCGAAACTACGGGCAAGCGGGCATATCCAAGTCCTGAGCCTGAGGAAATGAGTGACTTGACTCCAGAGAGGACCAAGAAGAGAAAAACAGCCAGCACCAATGAAGACGATGAGGTCGAGGACATAGATGTTGAAACAACACCGAGAGCACTATTTATGCCTTCAAGACCGGCACCATCTCCGTCATCCTCGCCAACCAAGTCATCTGCCAGCATCAGATCAGCAAGTCTGAGATCCCGCTCTCAAGCTTCATCCCGCGCATCATCTCGCGCATCATCCTCGCGCCGCAAACTCTCGAACTTAAGCTTAGTAGAGCACGGTGTCCAGCGACAGCAACTAAACGGCCCCGATACTCCTAACCTTCCGCAACAAATTGTCGATGCGCTCAAGACGATTCAGCGGCTGGAGCGGGGCAAACACGTCTTTGCATCAACCCTGGACAGGAGCAGATTTACATCCCTACTGGACGTGAATGATCTAGATGATAGGGCTTTTGCCACGGATAGGGATGTTGGAAGCCATTTGTCGCCGGAAGATGTTGATGAAATCTTGGCTGATGCTGAGAGATGCTTCAAGATGGACCATGACGAGGGTGTTTGGAATGTAGAGGTACATCAATATTTGCTGAAAAAGGTTTTGCGGAGATCTGGCTCCAGCCGTCTTGTCGATTTCACACTCTGGTAAGTTTAGTACGACATTCCAAGCACTCTTCGTTCACATTGCTGATAGCGGTTTCTAGTACCACTGCCCCCATCATTCGCGACTATCTACCTCCCCTTACAGCGGAAAAAAGAGTAGACTTTTGCTTCTTTATTGACCCGAGTTGCGATCCCTCCTATAAACCAAGGATCGAAAGCCTTGTAAAGTCGCTTCCCGAAATGAGTATGAGCCATACGTCCTACGGTCCTTTGCGGGTACGCCCAACGACAGTAAGTCTGGAGACTAAGAGACCCGGAAATGATTTCGATGGTGCAATTCTGCAAATCAGCGTTTGGCAATCCGCACATTGGGTCATGCTGCGTTCACTACTGGGCCGGACATGGCCAGGGAAACAAGCCTGCGGGCTGTCGAGGAAGGACTATGCCAACAAAGGCCTTAGGGAACTGGGTGCTTTGCATGGCATAGTGGTTCAAGGTCATGACTGGATATACGTCGCGACATCTCCAGAGTTTGTCGACGAGGAGGGGAGGGAATCTACACGAACGGTAAGTTTTGGCGACTTCGCAGGGGAATTTGGATCACCGGACTAATCGAAACAGCAACTTTGGCTTTACGAGCCAATTGGGCGCACAAATACTGCATTCGGCGTGCATAAAGTATCTGCGTTCCTTGAATTTTTAAAGACGTGGAGCACACAGACCTATTGGCCATGGTTTAAACGATATTTCCTCGACGATATCGGTACAGTTTTACCATCAGGTCCGATTGCCACAAGTGCATTTTAACAAGTGTTTGGACTCAACGGAATTATGATAACCCGCTAGATATGAGCAGGGTTTCTAAGTAGTGCTGGTATATCCATGAGCATTGTCGATGACAGTGAGTCGACATTTGTGACCAAGATGCCATTTCGCAAGCTTGATATATCCAGCCCTCTTTGTGTCTGGTGTCATTGAGGCTAATATCATGAAAGCTATTTGTCTACAATGCTTTCCTTCCTATTCCTGTATTATCTTTGTGGTCTACCTAACTGATGTTTTTAGAGTTTATCGCCTGCAAGGATTATTCCCCCCAATCAAAAATCGTGAAATTAATACAGCTAGATAGAGTCGACTTACAAAAACGAGTCTATGCCTTCCAATCGACATTATCCACTTGTATTCTGTTCTCACGCTTTGCATTTACCATCTTCTCTTCATCAGTATTCAAAGCCTTTCTCGACTCCAATAAAAGGCAGCGGAGGTTACGGGACATAGAGCTTGATATATCAATTTTTACATAGGGATATCATATGGATAAAGAACATATCTGATAGCTATTTAAAATGATAATATAACTTGTATTCTTTTTTTTTCTTTCCCAGTAGACCTTCGTATATACTGGTTCGTTTTCTAGATAACGTACATGATAAGCGAGTGTCTCAACAAACATCGATCCACAAGATGTAAATCGTCACAAAAACACAACGAACCTCTAAATCAATTGAAATTAACTGCTATACTCTTCCTCAGACACTGAAACAACTATCTGACATGTTCTTGCGTTATGCCCCATCTTGCCGCATACTCCACAATGCCTTTCCTTCGCTTGCACCGACCTTCCCTGACTACCACTTCTCAACGATTCTTCCACTGCCTGCCCGTCAACATTCATCTGATCAATCGCTTGCCTTCCTTCCTCTACTGTCATCACCCCTCTCTTCTGCAGTCTGGTTTTTTTCATATTCCGCCGCCGACTTAGTATCTCATTTGCTTGTCGAAGGTCTTGGTTCTCAGCCCTTAACAAGGCATTCTCGTGCATTATCGCCTTAGTTCCCTTAGCAAGAGACTTGAGAGCTCCTAGAATTGACTCTGGGGAGCTACTTTTGTGCCGCCTGATTCGTCTATCGAGGTATTCACACTGAAATTGTGCTTCAAGCACGGTCTTTGGCGTCTTTGAGACCCAAGGGGTCGAGGGGCTAGCTACCTCCTCGGCAGGCGTTGGGGTCCGCAGCCGCACATCAATCTTTGAGACCACACTTTCCGGGTCGAGAGGCACAAGCCCGGCTCCTCTAAAGGCTGATTTTATATTTTCCTCCGTCATTGTGGCCTGAAATGCGGCATAAAAAGCCGAGAAGAACTCGGTCTTGGAAACGTGGGTTATGGAGCATCGGATCAGATGCTCAATTTCTCGACCATACGCCTTCTTGAGTAGGTTAAAGCACCCGACATCAAGAGGCTGAAGTAGATGAGACGAGTGAGGTGGCATACAGAGCGTGATGATCTTGTTTTCCTTACAATATCTCTCAAAATCGATAGAGTGGTGACTTTCGTGGCCGTCGAGGATCAGAAGACGATAGCGACTATTTGATCGCTTGCTTGTACACCGGTCGAAGTGTTTTAGCCACTCGAGGCCTACCTCATTATCGGTCCAGCCATTTGGGCTCGTCGCAATGGCCCAATCGCCTGGGAGGTTGCTGTCTCGGTACCAGTTGGCGAGGTGATACTGGCCCGCACCAATGATGAACGGCGGGATCGCTCGGCCTTCCGCATTGATCGCCTGAATGACTGTAATCCATTCCCGGTTTCCAGGCTGCACTGATTTTGGTCTTCCACGCCTTTCAGCACCTGTGACGACCATTCCGCTCGCAATAACGCCCATCATAAAGCCAGTCTCGTCAAAGTTGTAGATTTCATCAGGTCGGATGCCATACTTCGCAATTACATTTGCTACGAGCCTAAACCAGTTGCGAATAATGGTCGGATCTTCACATTTGGCTCTCTGGTAGTCATATTTACGGGGGAAATGCGTCTTGAGGTCTTTGTGTCGCTTGACGAAGTTAGAGGCCCAGCGCTTGCCGACAGGCGGCGTCTCGCGGTCGGCGAGCAATCGGTTAGCCATCTCCTCAACACAACGCAGTCGCGGGGGAAACCCTCGCGAATCCAGATCGAGGATGAACTGAACTATGATCTGTTCTTCTAGATCAGATAGTTTGCGTGATTTTGGGATAGAATCACGCGTAGAAAGGATACCCTTCTGTCGGCGATATAAAGTCCAATAACGGACCTGGTAGATGCCTGCGGCGCGTCGGAGACTTAATTTTGGGTCATTTTGAAGGGCACGAAGTGCAAGAAGAATCCTAGCCTCAATATTTGGGTCTGGCATATTTGGTGGTTGAAAATTAATTGATTAAGTTGAGAAGATGTAAATTGCGGGATTTTTTGTTGCACTCGCTTGTCTGTTGCACCCGCTTATCATGTACGTTATATGGTATGTATTGCAATATACTACTTTATTGCCATATTATTCGCAACACTGGCTGCATTCATCGGCGTTGAACATCTGTGAGGCCTCGATATCTCGATTTTTAACAGCTACACCAAGGTCAGTATAGAATTGCTGAAGATCCTCAATATCTCCAGCTTCAAATCCTGCCCTTTCTCGTTCGAAAGCTCGAACTAACTTCTTCTTCTGCAGCTGCGGGTTATCGCGAAGAAACCGCCTGTACCATCCATCGCCGACAGGCCCTGCTGGAGGCGTTCGTGATGCCCTGGTCTCTAGTCCGGGTGTTGTTCTGGCTGAACAAACACTTGGGGTTAGCGAGATTGTATGGCGGTTGCGGGTCGTGCACGGGCCATTCCCTCAGGACAACGTTCCCCCAGGACAACAACGGTGATTGGGTCGAAAACAGACGAACCCCAACCCCAAGTTGACAGGGAACTAACACCAAATACCAATAACAGGCCCAGAAAACAACGAGGGGAGGGAAGAGTTCAATCAATTCTTTACATACAGGTAAATCGTAATTAGTAATTTAAAAATAGAGTTTACATATCACTGTAGCAATAACAAAAGCAAGTCTATTTACATTAAGCCAGATATATTTATATCAGTAGGCATTATCATGATACTAAATAACAACAGTATCATCATCCAGACGCAGCCAGATTTGAATTGTGCGTTTTATATCAGCGGCAGCACCGTTCACTCACCACTACGTACAACCATGAAAAATAATACAGTGGACCAGATAATTCAGCTTTGCGAGCAGCTTGATGTCCTGCTTTGTCTGATCTGCGAGGCAGCTATCAAACCCGAGGTCGATAAGGTAGAGCACCACTACCGCAACTGCCACAAAACTGTTGGAGAGCAGCTACAGGCGGTAATTGCATTCGCAGCATCGTTCTCGTCGTCGGGGTGGCGCCCCCGGACACTGCAGGATCCAGCAGACGAGAACATACAACTGCCACCAGATGGAAGCGCGCCGATCCCCGGGCTGAGGACATATAAGGGGTTTAGCTGTAGGGCCGGGGGCTGTCGCTTTCTGACCCGCAACAAGTCGAACTTTTCTACACACGAGACCCGCAACAGACACAGAACGCAGGTGGAAGGTAAGCGCGGACGGGAGTACGTAATGCTTCAGTCACTGCGCAAAGCCCCGCATGCAAGGTACTGGATCGTCAACCCAGCGCGGGGCGCTGAAACCACCGACGCCGATGGCGATCCGGCCACTGAACGCGCTGACGATGGCGTAACTGCTGGGGATGCTCTACTACCGCAGACCGTCCGGGCATGTGAGAAGGATCTAAAGAAGGCAGAGACGGAACGGCAACGTCAGGTAGAGGCACCAGGCGGAGTCGACACCGAGTCGAGATGGGTGCAGTTTATGAAATGGTCGGCGCACTTGCAGCAGAGGGACAAACCGACGCTGTACCAGGCGGGGCTATCACCGGCTTCTGCCGCAGTCGAGCAGCGGATGTGGCCCCGCGAGCGCCGTGAAGCGAACCAGAGGCTACGTGAGCTGACCGAGAGTTTCCGGCGCGAGCTTGGCCGTTGTATGGAGAGGCTGGATAGGGTGCCGGACGAAACGCTCGAGTGGCTCGGCAGCATTGACCCGACCAAGCCGGTATCGACCCCGTTCGGCCGAAAGCAGCAGTCAGATACGATGGACAGGTACAGTGCGTGCTGGCAGCGGTACTTGTGCTATTGCGTCCGGATTCAGGCGCTTGGGCGCGATGGGGCCAAGGCAGAGCACGGTATCCGATTTACGGAAGAGCAGTGGAATTCCCTGGCTGACATCGTCCAGCGACTTGATACTGTTGTCGACAAGAAGAAGAGGCAGGGGCAGCAGCAGGTCACGAAGGGCAGCAGAGAAGGGGATAGAGGAGAGGGAGAAGAAGAAGAAGAAGAAGAAGAAGACCCCGATAAGGAGGCACTTGATGAGGCTGTCTTCGACTTCTGCATCAAGTCGATTAAGCAGAAGCTTGGGAAGAAGCAGTACTACAACCCGCTGCTCCACTTCACGGCTGTACTGGGTGTCAAGGAGGATGGCACGTGGGTACCGTCCCACACACATACCCGGTTTCTCGCCGGTTTCTTATGGTGCGGGCGGATTCTGATGCTAGAGCACTTCTTTGAGGACGACCCGTACGACTCCGACGACTCGAATTGCGACACGAGCTTTGCGGCTATCGATCGGTTCCAGAAGGGTCATCGCGACTGGCTCGCAACCGGCTCGTATACACCGTTCAGTGCTATTATCCAGTGGATGACGTACGGGAGGGGCTACCGTAATCAGGAAGGTGGGCAAGCGCGGGTGCTATGGGACAGTAATGGCATGACGCTCAACTATCTGGGCGACAAGATCACCGTAAACAGCTTTCAACGGGCAGCACAGGCATTCGTGCGAGAAGCGGAGGGCTGGCTCGACAAGCTTATGGACGGACAATGGAGTCAGATCCGCGAAACAATACGGCTACAGGACATCGCCGATAGCTTGGTGTTTGAGGGCCCAGGGCGGTCATTTGCGACGAACCGGAAGAATGCATGGCTCAAGCCGGGTGCAGAGAAGTTAACGAGGCTGTTGGGCACGACGCTGTGGAAGATCGTCGATGCAGGGAACGGCGGTAGTCGGGTCGAGTGCCGTAAACGGGCGATGGATGAGTATCTTGGCTGGCTGCGGCAGTTCCGGTCAAGTATGTTCCCGGTTGTGCATGTATGGGGAGGGCAGCCCGGGCGAGGTCCGGAGGTGTCAACGCTGAAGCACTGCGATACCGATCAGCTGCCGAAGAACGTGTTTGTCTTTGACGGGCAGGTGGTGCTCATCACAGACCGGGACAAAAGCAAGGGATTGAATGGCAAGCAAGGCCGAAAGGTAGCGCGTTTCTTGCCTGAGGGCCCAAGCTTGATGATGGTGGCATATGTCGCATGGCTGCTGCCGTTTGAGAAGGTGCTGCATCGGCTCTCTGGCATTCGAGGCCCGTCCGAAGCGATCAGCCCGTGGCTATGGAAGTCGGCCGAGAAGGGGATCTGGGACACGGCAAAGCTGAGCAAGCAGCTCGCGCTTGTCACAGGTGTACAGATTGGGGTTCAGCTAACTGTTTCAAGCTACCGGCATGTAGCTATTGAGATGGGTCGTCGAATCAAGGGATTAATTGTTCAGCAAGTTGAACTGGAAGCCGCCGTGGCGGACAGCGACGACGAGGCGGCCGATCCGTTAACTGGAGAAGCACACCGACGACCGAAAGTTGAGTATGTATGGGACATCCAAGCGACACACGGAAGTCGAATCGCACGGAATCACTATGCCGTCAATCTTCAATTTCCGAGTCAGTTGCAGCCGGAGATGTTGTCAAATTTCCGGGAGATCAGCCGTCTGTGGCATGAATTTCTGGCCCGAACTGATGGTGATTTCGGTGACAGGAAACGCCGGGCTCATGACGACGATATTATGCCGGTAGTCGACAGATCAGCAAAGAGGCAAAGGCTTGCTATAGACCGAGAGGTACGTATAGTAGCATTTACTCTGCTATTATGTATATACATAATACGCCGGAATTATTGGGATAGATTACAATTGGTGCTGGTACAGAAAAGATGGGGGAGTGGCGCTATAGGGTAGGGCGTAAGAATAAGCTTATTATAACTAACACATAACCGCTATCAGCAGGCAACTTCACCGAGACTCCCGCTGGATGGCGACTTGGCCCCCGCTATGAGGATGCAGAGATAGATGCTGGGCTGAAGCGTATGCTAGGCGAAGACGCAGGATGGAAGACGGCGCAGCAGCGCGATGGCATGTACCGGATTATGCGACTAGAGAATGACGGCATCCGGAGCGAGTTGCTTATCGTGGTGCTGCCGACAGGCGGTGGCAAAAGCATTTTATTTATGCTGCCGGCTTTTATGGAAGACGAACGAGGCACGGGTGGAGGACCGGTCAGTATTGTGGTTGTCCCGTTTGTATCTCTTGTGCAGGACTTGGTTTCAAGGGCACGCGAGCTCGGCATCGATTGCATGGAATGGAGAAACGATATCGATCAAGAGAGGGATGAACGGCAGCGGGACGCGCGGTTGGTAGTGGTCAGTGCCGATGTGGCCGTGAGCGAAGGATTCACCGCATACGTCGAGAGCATTCGGGGTCGAGGGTTGCTGGAAAGGGTGTTCTTTGACGAGTGTCACACCGCTATCATGGACGTCAGCTACCGAGAGCGGCTAGGGCTGCTAACGGGGCTGCACCGGTTCGGGTGCCCGCTGGTGATGCTTACTGCGACGCTGCCGGTGTCGATGGAGGATTGGTTCCGGGAGCGAATGCTGGCACAGGACGCAACAATCATCCGAGCTCCGACGATGAGGGTGAATATTCGGTACCGAGTGAAGCAGGTAAGGCCGGGGAAGACGGCAATAGAGGACGGAGTGGTAGCTGCAATGAAGGCGATCGAGGAGCGAATGGAGACAGCACAACGCGGAGTGGTATACTGCCGCTCGATCAAGCAGTGTGAGGCAATAGCTGCGATGGTTGGCTGCAAAGCGTATCACAGCAAGCTAACGCGGGAAGCACGAGTTAGTGCAGTGCAAGACTGGGTCGATGGGCGGGACGGTCAGCGGTGGATTGCGGCAACGACTGGACTGGGGACCGGTGTCGACATCAGGGGCATCGTTGGTGTAATTCATGCGGGACCGCCGTTTGGACTAGTCGACTTTGTTCAGCAGACAGGTAGAGGCGGTCGACAGAGAGGTGAGGTTGTAGACTCGGTGATTGTGACAGATGGAAGGGCGGGCTGGGCAAACGAGTTCGGCAGTGATATTGATCACATGAACCGTGAGGCAGTTGAATTGTTTATAAAGGGTGAGGGCTGTCGGCGGTTCGTGCTTGGGCGATTTTTGATGGGATTGAGCTTTGTTGTAGCGATATGCGGGCAGAATACTGTGATCGGTGCTTAAGGGAAACTGATAAGGTGAATGGCGGAGAAGATAGGGAAGAAGGAAGGGTTCTGGTGGTTAACCGACTGAAGGAGAGCGTGCAGGAGGAGAGCCGGCGGATGACGAGGCTGTATAGCTGGCTAGATCGAGTGCGGGAGGTAGGATGCTCGGTATGCTTTGTTAAGTGGCACATACACGGGGCAAAGGAGGAAAATAAAGGGAGGATAGAGCATGAGCGGAAGGACTGCAAGCTGCTAAAGCAGAAGGATTTTGATCGATGGCAGGCAAGACTACGGTTTGCAGACTACGAGTGCTGCTGGGAGTGCGGTCTGCCGTATAACTGGTGTAGCGTGGGACGAGTGCAGGGTAAGTGTAGCTACCGTAATAGGATATTACCGGTGGTGATGATGGTGAGGGTTAGTGAAACGGTTCGGGAGCTAGTGCGTGATAGGTTTGGGGTAGATTGTATGGATGAGCAGGTATACCGCGAGTGGATTAAGCGGATGAGGCCGATGTATGGGTTATCGATGACGAACGGGCTTGCAGTGTGGGATGAGATTGTGCAGTATATTAGTAAGAAAGAAAAACGGCTATAGTAGAGAGTATATTAGCATAAAAAGGATTATAGGAAAGATATCATGGTATATATGTAAGGAATAGATTGAAAGTGAAATATAAAAACAAGAAATGAATAGGTAATTAATATATCAACTGATATAAGTTTATATATAGAATAAGAAATAGGTTACAAAGTAATTAGATTGTAAAGAATACTTGAGAGATTAGAGGTATATTGAGTAACTATAGGTAAGAAAATAAATATATAGATAAGGTATAAAGTACTAGATTAAGGTTGTATTTACTATAGTAAATTAGAAAAGAAGAAAGATCAAGTAAAAGTAAGATATGATATAAAAAAGATAAGAGAAAATAGGAGAAAAGGGATTTAGTAAATAAGGGTTTATATAAGTAAAAGTGGCATAAGATAGATTTAAAGATATAAGGGGCTTAAGGTTAGGGCTATAGGGAAGGTTAAAGGGTTAGGGTTATAGAGAGGTAGAAGGGTTAGGGCTATAATAGAGTAATAGATAAAGGGAAGTAAAGAATGAGAAGTAGGAAATAATATAGAAGGATAAGAGAGATATAGAGTTAATAAGAAAAGAAAGAATAAAAGGGTTATAGTAAGAGTAAGAAAAAACCGCTAATTATAGTAGATTAAAGGTAAGAAATAACGGCTAATTTTACTGGACTAGGGGTAAAGAATGGTTAACCGCTGATATTATTAGATTAGAGAAGTAGGGAATAACCGCTAATTATATTAGACTAAGGGTAAAGAATAACAGCTAGTGGTATTAAGTTAGAGAGATAAGATAAGACTGGATTAGGGATCGAGAGGAGGCTAAGTGATATATAAAGGAGGATCAAGAAGGGCAAGGTAAGGTTGTAATTCCGCCGGAGGCGCGCACGGTAGGTGTAGCGCGCTAGCGCTGAGGGTTATAACATAGGAAGATAAAAGAACGTAAGAAAACGATACAGTATAGGACAGTGCGCCGTCACACAGTGTACTTTTTCGTTGGATTCGGTCAAAAGCAGTAGCAGGGTTAAAAGGAGCGTTTTTGGGGGTGGGTGGGCGAACCCGTGAAAGTCCGCTAACGGCAGGTCGCGCGGCAGCGCGGTACGTTGGGGTAAGGAGCACTGTTCGCCGGAGGCGGCGCGCACGGTAGGTGCAGCGCGATAGCGCTGATGGTTAGGGTTAGGGTTAGGGTCAGGGTTAGGGTTAGGGTTAGGGTTAGGGTTAGGGTTAGGGTTAGGGTTAGGGTTAGGGTTAGGGTTAGGGTTAGGTAACTGAACGAAGTAC